>NC_007195.1:3357249-4100860 GCF_000002655.1 Aspergillus fumigatus Af293
TTTTCGCCACTATAGGTGTCTGTGCAAGCAAGGCTTTGTCCTTGCATTGGTTATGTAGCATCTGGTTACGAAATGTAAAAATATTAGATTTTGCGCTTTTCCAACCCTCCGATCCTGTCCCATCATTCCACAGCATAGACGTAAAAAGCTTCATGGTACTCCGTACCTGACGGCCGAAAGGGAGAAGCTTCCATGTCTTCCATTTTCCTGTATTGTATGGTAAGCCACCGCATGCCCTATTTACAATACATAGGTACGTCAGGTATCTGTACACAATACGCAGTGTGTAATTACGGCACTGTAGGGAGTACCTAGAGCTGATTAAAGGTGCCACAATCTAACCTTTCTACAAGTCTCGAATTGGAAGTTGACCAAGTTTCAATCTTCATCATCGGAAGGGGTCTTTATGGACTGCTATGATGAGTGGGAAGACTCATGACTCTAATTGAATAGTCTTTCTAAGTCTGAAGGACAATTCTTAAAGCACTATACCCAAACATTTGATACTTGATTCACGGCTGCCATTTAATGCGCTACTACGTCTACATGCATATTGATAGCAGTAACATCACGTGCTAACGTCCCCAATGTCCACGCATTATGACCACCGTCATTTGTCTGTGCTAGCCTGCTACATTAGAAAGATTTAGGATCCGCGCTGACTACAGACCTTTGCTGCGTTGTTGCGTCCAACTCCAATTGCTAATCCGGCGATCCTCAACCCTCTGGATCATTGATGGCCTACAGATCTAAGCACGTCCCTAGGCTTCTGGCTCTTACGAATTACAAGTTTACAACTCAACCAGCTACTGCAGAAAAGTGTACAGTACTCCCCACCAAGCCTGGTGGAACATGCGATTCGAACTTCAGAGGATTATGCAGCAACATATACTTTAGACATCCAAGTATGTACCTGATTGTACCAGTAATCCATGAGAACAAGAGATTTTCCCAAGCCATCATGAAGATGTCTGAATGTGACCTGTGACCTCTGCTGTTAACTTCCCTTCAGCATGTTAAAAGGTCATTCTTGATGATCGGGATCTCTTGAACCGGACTGGTTTGCTGTGCCCCGCATCCGATGCTTGGATCGCCGTTTTGAGTGGCTAATGTATGCAAGTGTGCTCCTGCTTTCTGGTACCCAATCTAGTCTACAGCCTGGGTTCGAAGCATAGTAATAAGCTGGATCCATAGGAAGGGTAAGGGCATTAATCTAAATTAAACGAGATAACAGGAACGACTACTTTGTAAAAGTTCTCGAGGCAAGATAATGGCGGAGTTAAACTCATTTACTTTGGGTCTTCTCTGACACAAGAATACAGGAATTATGATGCAGAACAGAAGATTCAATATTACCAGTCTCTCTTTATAGGTTTCTGCTAAGTTCGGACGCTCCATTTCGAGTAGAATCAAATTGCTGTCGGTCCCCCGACTTTCAAAGAGTGAATGGTACTCCGTACATTCCCGATATATGCTTCTCTCATCTCCGTGTAGACGGTGGTCATTGGTTGTTTGGTGAGACAAAGACAGAGTCTCATACCCACGTAGCAAATAATAGAGTACATGCACCATCACAAGTGAGAAAATTGGAGATAGATTGTGTAGAGGCGCCTCTGCTCCTCTATGTTAGGCACCGGAGTTGCTATATACAGCTCTAGTGTCACCCTGCGTAGAGGGCAAAATAAAGAAAGCCCTGGACCTCAGTACTTGATGACGGGAGACGAAACTTACTTGGGTCGTTATTGTATTACAGTTCCGTATCATACCACCATTCACACCTTGACACCGCATATGGGATGACCTGCGTACAACGCCGAACTGGAACTGTATATTCCCGCTCTGGGAGAGCACACCCCAAGGCTAGATAGAGATGATGTTGTCACCAAACCACGGGCCTAGGAGCCTCTAAAAAAATTGTACCTTAGTACTATGGTAAGTCCGTCAATACCTGATGGTATTATCATTAGTATCTACCACTTGGACAGTACCTTAGCTAGCACCCGACTGCAAGTCAATACCTTACCAGCTCATACCACAATACCCTACCTTACCTAGGTAGGGGTCTCCGTACTTCCTGCCGGACCGCGCCGCTATTATACCAGACTGCCTCTGAGACCCTCCCCCTCCGCTCCTCTCACACTCTCTCCCATTTCCTCTTCTATCCTCCTCCCTATTCTATACTTATTTCTCCTGAATGATGTCTATTGTCACCTTCACATCTTCTTTGAGGTTCCCGTCCGCTACGGGAGTGAACGGGAATACCTAGTTCCTCTCTTCCATCTCCGCAAAAATATTCTCAGTCGCCCCAAAAAATTTCCCTCGACCGCCTCTCCTCCAAGAAGAAAGAAGGCAAGGTCGACGGTCTGAGGAATACATTGATTCCTCCCCCAAACGGCTCTTTACTGAGGCTAGGGCTCTTGTTTGAAATCCTCCGGTTATTTTGGAATTGAGCAGCTCCCAAGCTCTAGCCGAAACCCATAGTTTTTTTTTTTTTCCTTCGTTGCCTTTACCATTCTTTTACCTTCTGGTGCCTGAAGATTACGGCATCAGCTGCCGTTACGAGCGCTCAATACCTTTCCCTTCCGATCCCTCTACAAGCGGTTTCACAAAGACGCTTGTAGATATATATATATATACCTATCACAATGTCGAAAATGGCGGAACAATCTCGCTCAATGGAGTCCCGTGTAGGGCGGAAAAACCAACGTGAGTCTACAGTCCCTAGAGGCTTGCGGACGTCGTTCATGCAGGAGCTCAGAAATGTCGTCATCAACGACTTCCACACCCGATAAGAAGCTAATCTACCCGGAATCCTTAGGCTACGGCTCTAAAGGCGAAAGGCTCGTGGCGGGTGTCGTCCCTCTTTCTCATGACAAAACGCGGGTGCTCATGATTCAGTCCGTAGGAAGTGGTGGCTGGGTCCTCCCCAAAGGAGGATGGGAGACAGATGAGGCACTAGCGCAACAAGCCGCTTGCAGAGAGGCTTGGGAAGAGGCCGGTGTTATTTGCACGGTCCACAAGGATTTGGGATTGATTCCTGATATGCGCCCGTCCTCCGTTCTGACGTCAAGTGCCCCCAAGGCCTCATATCAGTTTTTTGAGGTGACGGTCGATCGTGAAGAAGACCAGTGGCCAGAGATGCACAAGCGGAAACGGCAATGGGTTACCTATGCACAAGCCGCTGCCGCTCTTGCAAGCCGACCCGAACTCTTGGAGGCTTTAAATCGCAGTTCTCTGAAAAGATAGTAGAGGATTCTGTCTTTCTTCACCGCCAGGCGAACCCGAAAGAGATGATCAATCGCTGCTTGTCAGCGTTTTGATCTTGTTACGAACTGATACGATTATCCACTCAAAAGAAAAATCAACTCGTTGTCTTGGTTTTCTGCTTGCATCTGTGTCACTCGGGGATTTTTACCTGTCATGGTTGGTCTCACAGCCTCGGAGTTCTGAGTCTTTGTATCTTGTTGCTTGACACAAGCGGGCGGCGGCTTGATGGCTTTGTGCATAACCCGGTTTCTACGTGTTCATCACTATAGAATCTTCGATGGTTCGTCAGTATAGAAGGTTAGACGCACCTCTTGATAGTGCTGTTGCGGACGGACGAAAAAAGCAAATATTTGTTGCTTTTGTTGTTGCTGTACCTGGACTTGACTTGGGATTGCATACAAGTCCTTTTTGGAGGCTTTGTTGGTGGGCTACTTGATACCAACCTACTGTCTGGCCTAATTCTGATCGTTCAGCGAGATCAGGGGAGAGGCCACAGCCAGAATCTCTATAGCACTGGGATTGGTGATGCCTACTAGATCAGCCATCGACACAGTGACGCATTGCTTTTGCTGAAACTGATGCCATCGGACTTTGCATTTGCAAATTTTGGATCTTGAATGAATACCGCACAATTAGCGACCCCGGATCAACCTGTAATATCTAATGGCTCACAGTACACCCATAACAGGCTTCCTGTACCTTTGGCTTCTATGTATTATAGCTTGGACATCTCGCAGAATTCACGAGTTGGGGCTAGTCCCCTAGTGCCTCGCCTTTCGTCAGAGGTTATTCTGCATTCGTACTTCATGATTAACAGCATGGAATGCAAAGACCATGAAGGTGATTGTATCATGTAGTTGGTTGACTGCTTACTGGGCTGCTGCTTATAATGCCTAATTAGGCAAAGCGCCAAAAGGCGGAAGTGCATCAGTCAAACCGAAACCCAGACAGAGCTCCCTGCTGCCACCAAACCACCACTGTACAAAGTCTTCTCTTCACAAGAGACTTTTTAAAGCCACAGTTGCAAGGCCAAGCTGTGGTTCATCGGAATCGCATGAGTCGAGTATACCATCCAACCACGGAGAAACAAGGGTTGCGACCAGCAGCACTGAGACTTTATCGCCAAAATGGATTATGAGATGGATATTGAGCCCACTGGGCCCCAGGTGACCGTGAGAGAGGTGTGTTCGAGCTGTCTTCGAAGAATGTTGAATCAAGCAGCTCTTCAAGAGAGGACGCCGCTGATGGGTTTCTCCAGGCCGAGCCATACCGTGTCGATTTCAAACTCAGTTCCGTCGATCTTGCCTTCGCCAACTCCCTTCGCCGAGTAATCCTCGCCGAAGTCCCAACGATGGCGATCGACCTGGTCGAGGTCGAAAAGAACACCTCCGTACTCCCCGACGAATTCCTCGCCCACAGACTGGGCCTCATCCCACTCAATTCGAAAAACTGCGACCAGGATGTCGAGTACACGCGCGACTGCGACTGTGAGGACCACTGCGCGCGCTGCAGCGTTACGCTCACACTGCATGCGCGCTGCACAGGCGACGAGATCATGCCCGTCTATGCGCGGGATCTGGTCGTCAGCGGCGAGCGCGCCAACGAGTGGGTGGGGGACCCTGTTATCACGGATCCGGAGGGAAAGGGCCCTCTGATCTGTAAGCTGCGGCGGGGGCAGGAACTCAAGATGACCTGTGTTGCGAAGAAGGGGATAGCCAAGGAGCATGCGAAGTGGGCGCCCACTGCGGCGGTTGGGTTCGAGTATGACCCGCATAATAACCTCCGGCATGTGGATTACTGGTACGAGGAGGATCCCATCAAGGAATGGTATGTTCTGATTTTTCGTTTCTTTTTCGGGCTCGTCCCATTTTTACGCTGCAAAAGCAGTCGCTAATGATCTACCCAGGCCCGTCTCCGCAAACGCCGCCTGGGAACACGCCGCGCCCCCCGACCAACCCTTCGACTACGACGCTCAACCAAACAACTTCTACATCGACGTCGAAAGCATCGGAAACCTCGAACCGGACATGATCATCCAGCAGGGCATCGTCGTCCTCCAACGCAAACTAGCCACCGTCATCTCCTCCCTCTCCGGCGCCGGCAACGGCGGCCGCAACGGCCTGCCTGAAGACGAGGACATGTTGGGCGTCCGCAGCCCCGACGCCTACGAGCCGCCAGAAGGCATGGACGGTGGATTCACAGCGTACGCCAACGGCGGTACGAGTGCCTGGGGAGCCAGCGCGGCAACTCCCTACGGTGCGACGCCGTACGGTGGCGGTGGGTACGGCTTCTAGGCTGTATGGTCCCTCTCAATCTTCCCGAGCTGAAAACTAACACTAAACTGAAAATGAACATGAAAAGTGAATGGGCAGGGGAAGGAAACGAGGGAAAGCGACTTGGGACTTCTCTGTAGCCTACAGAAGCATCCGATACGGAGTTCTATGGTGTTTTGTCAGGTTTTACGGGGCGCACTTTCAATTTCAATGGGGTTCTCTTCCATCAATATTCATATTCTCTCTTTGACTGGTGGGATCTTTCTTTTTGGATCTAAACAATACAATTCCCGTACATCTTGCTGCGAAAATGACATCTCGGAAATTATTATTTAGACCGCAAACATGAAGGAGTGATTGGAGTATCTTGTAGATTGACTTGTAAATGCCACGTATGTGCTAGACCCTATGCTACGAATGAGAAAATGCATCTCGATATAGTAAAGACCGCATGAAAAAGCCAAAAACCAATATAAGCGCCATCCTGCACCTTCCTTCCTTACCTGCTGTACGTATCCTGAAAGAACGGAATCACAGAACACCAGCCCTTTCGATATCCACCAAGGTACAAAAAAGAAAAACGACACGACCACTCGTCTATTCCGCTTTTGACCTCAGTTCGCCGGGAAATGGGAGAGAGAGATAAGAAGAGACGAGTTCGATAAACGCTGGACGGAAGCCAACCCAGACCAGACCAGATACTAATCATGACGCCCGATGTCTAGGTAGTAATCGACCGAGAACGCCGAGCGAATCGCTTGCAGCGACGAGATAAAAAACGCCGTGATGACTAAACGACTAAGCCAAGGGACGAGAGGAGAGGAGAACAACAGACGTAAGATGATGGATGTGTGAACGGGGAAACGGTAAGGGTAACCCCTTGCAACCCTCCTCTGGCGGCGTTCAGACCCCTTCAATGGTATCTGACCCTAGATCGTCCGATCCGTCCGGTAACATTGACGGTGATGGGATTTTGCGACCGCTTCCATATACCATTTCCATGAGTTTGGCTTTCTGCTTTTCTCGGACAGATCGGAGGTAATCGTATGTACTCTCCAACCCGCGGATCTGGCCTTCAATGACCGCTTCGACCGGCCCGAGCATCCGTCCGTGACTGCGCCCGCTGCCTCCCTCGACAGCACCAACAAAGCTCACCGAATCATTTCGGCGGACAAGGGGACTGACCAGCTTTCGTCGCAGGGTCTCCAAGTTGACCTTCAGTGTCAAAAGACGGCCGCGGTGATCCATCAGGAGATGCTTGTTGGCGACAGTGCGGCTGCGCACATTGGCTAACAGGCGCTTGTTCTTCTCATATTTACGAACCATAGCGGCATCAGGACCGAGAACTCGAGTCCATAGGGAGCTCAGCATCTCCCCCTCGGCACGTTCTTGGGCGTCTGACTCGCGCACAACGGTACGCTGCAGATTGAGAAATTGGCGATCTATGGATTCAAAGAGGGCAAATAGCGCAGTGGAATGGGTCAATTCACTATTGATCGACTCTTCAAGCACGGATAGGAATTCCGTGAAGGTTCGCATGAGAGTGGCCTGTGTGCGCTGGGCGGAAGTCTGACCCAATACGGCCGTCACGACGCGGCCAAATGTGGTTGGGGTGGTTGTCAGCTGGCTGCTGGTTGCCTCACCGCTTGGAGTGTCTGTCCGCTCCAGCGTACCTAGTCGTGATAAGAGATCATGCACATTGTCGAGGACAATGGACGGCAGAGAACTTGGAGGTTGCGACGATAAAGTCTCCAGCTCTCTTTTGGCCCAGTCCATGACTATCAGAATAGAGTCGACATCGGAGTCGACATTGGCGAAAAAGCGCGTTAGCTCCAGCGACAATGTTTTCAGAGACTCGGACAGTTCGTCTAGCTGGCGCACAATGATCGGCGCGCTGGTCATATTGGTACCGCGGACGGATTCACTCAGATCCCAGACAGCAACACCGGTCTCCTGCAGCGTTCCAATCTGCTGTACTCCATTCTCAGAGTAGTATATGAGAGGCTCAAACGATCGCGCAAAGCTTGACAATTTCACCAGATCTGGAATCGATTGAGGGAGACTAGGCAAGAACAATGCGCGCATGAATGCGATGGACAGAAGCGCAATTAGAATGGACAGTGTGGTGTTGGATTTGGAACTAGTGATCCTGTCGAACTTGGACCGCAAGTAACTAAAGAATGCGACAAATGGTTCGCGATGCTGGACTTCTGCGCGCACAGCAAACCGGATATCTTGAGAGAATGTCCACCTATTAGTATCCCGTGCCAGCTTGCTGGTCAAGGGGGCAAACCAAGATAGAGCCTACAATTGCTCAAGTTATTCTCCGGTCCAAAGTCCAATCCTTCGTCCGCGGGGCTTGCCCTGAGCGCCGGAGAGGGACTCGGGGACCGTCCCTTGAGTGGCGTATCAGCAGGTAACGGTACGTTGGCAGCGATGGTCGCATCCCCCGTGTCGGCCGACTCGCTGCGTTTCTTCACCAATGGGGTCTCGATCGCATCTTCATACTGTGGGCTAGCCTCGCGCGACAGCGACGGGCTGACTCCCACGGTCGGTTTCAGCACCGGCCGATCGTTCTCGCCTTTCCGCACATAAGGTTGATGGCGATACCACCCGCTACCTTGAACGTAATCATATCTGCGGAAGCCTGGAGGCGACCAGCGCTCACCGTTCGGAGTGGTATCCTCTTCCTCACATTCCGACTCCTCTGAGCGAAACCCAGAATGCTGCGAGGGGAGGCCGAATACGGGAGAGCGATGCGCATTGCTGTTGTTCTCAAAGTCCTCTAGTGACGCATCCAGCGACGGATGGTCGTCAAACACGTTATCTAGCTCATCCAGCATGATGGACGGCGTTGCGCACAATCTAAAGCGAAGTTGTAAAGCCACTTCAGTCAGTGCGCTGTCAAAGCGACCACTCGAGGTGCAGCTCTGAGACAGCGATGGATTTGTATAGCTTGAAGGAGGGGGTTAGTCGCAAGCGCGCTAAGATCCAGTGAGGTCTGATCTATGTGCTGTCGGGAATGAACGACGAGGCAAAGAATCAGAAGTTCGGATAAGAAGTAAAGAGTTTAGTAAGTCGAATGCAAGAAGCAGCAACGGGAAGATGCAAGACATGGGAATGCGTTGCGCGAGGTTTCCAGTGGAGGGAGGGGGGAAGCCTTGATGCCTGAGGACCCGAAACCCGAGTAGCTAACTCTGACTAACTGTAGAGCGACAAGTCACTCACTGGCCGTGTCGATGCCTGGGACAAAGTACTGTAGGTGGTCCGGGAGGTACATACAAACAGGAGGCGCTTGCATCAAACGGACCAGCACATTCCCCGGGAAATTCTGTTCTGTAAGATGTAGAAGCACCCACGTTAGTTAGCAGTACGTAGACGTGAAGACGCGCTGATGGACTTCAGCCAACAAGAATGGATGGATCTCTGGTATGGAATGTATGTCTGCAAGACTTTTTGATCGCAGTCTACCCTAGATAAGTTACAGGAGGGGGGATCCGATCTCAGATATGCTCCTGTTCCTGGGCTGATGTACCCGACTTTCATCAAGGCAGATAAGCTGCTTGATAACTGCACTGGTAACTCCGTACGGGTACCTTAGGTACCATACCCAAAGGGAGGGGGATGGGTGCCATGTCTGCCTTGTGCTGATTGGTCCATCACGAGGATGAGGGGGCGCAGACGGTGGCTGGACCAATCATGCCAGCCAGCAGAGGGTCATGTGCCCATGGATCCAGCTGTACTGTACCGTACAGGGCTATCGTAGTCTCCAGTATAGCAACATCATACTGTAGGTATCACTCCTAAAACGCTTTGGTCTAGAGCCCACCACATGAGTGGATGTCCTCCGTACATAGCAGGACATCCTCAGAGCTGGACCAGACGAACAGCGTGGCCTGCGTACCGGACCAATCAGGGAACAATGACTGAGTAATGGGTGCAGGGATCATTCCACCAGATGGCTGTAGTATTGGCGAGAGGCACAAACCGTTGATGGGCGAACAGCAAGACGAGCTTGGAAAGGCGACGGAGTCTGACTCCACTTGACGATTGCTGGAGCTAAGTGTATACCTGGGACTTGGTGTCAATATCCGCGAATCATCAGCAAGCTGGGGGAAGACCAGAGAGTCAGAAGACTAGGACGAGTAACTTCCTTCAGGCAGCAAGGCAGGAAATCCGCCTTGCCAGCAGGCACCTACACCAACACGTGACGAGCGATGACGCACGTGGACCGACAGTCTGAGGTAGAACACAGGGGGTCATCATGAGAGGAGAATCTCTTATTCATTATGGTCGGTCATGATACACAAAATCCGAAGTAAAGACATAACCATCGGAAAAGGACAATGGACAATTCTGCACGCTATGACTTTATGATATCCGCCATGTTCCAGCACACAGAAAATATCAGGTCTATTGCGTTTAATCAAGGTTGTAGTATAGTACATGCCGTGTCCGGTGAACGTGCCGCGCATCTGCTTTTACCACAGGAGAATCGGCGCGACAAAGTTTCCCAGACAAGGTTGAAGAGACAAGTGACTTTTCAGGGCGAACATGTTTAGCAGTTCTCCTTGAGGTAGCTGTAGGAGAGAAAAAGTTAGCGCCTGCAATGCCAACCATGGTAGAGTGAGTCTTCGACAAAAACACATACGTGATCAGGTCGTTCCTTTCCTTGGCCTTCTTCAGACCACCGAAGGCCATCTTGGTACCGGGGATGAACTTCTTGGGGTTCTCAAGGTAGGAGAACTGCAGAGGCGCATTAGCATGGCTCATATCAGGCAAGTATGGAAAATGACAAACATACCAGAGTGTTCTCGTCCCAGGTAACACCGGCCTGCTTGTTGGCGTCGGTGTAGGCGTATCCCTCGGCGGAACCGGTCTTACGGCCGAAGAGACCGTGGAGGTTGGGGCCAACCTTGTGGGGACCGCCAGACTCGACAGTGTGGCACTGAGCGCAACGGGTCTAGAGCGAGCATCTTAGTCGCTGTCCTAAAAGAAACTATGGCTTTTGTTCTGTACTCACCTGGAAGAGCTTGGCACCCTTCTTAGCGTCACCTGGAGTCGCGAATGTTAGCCATCTGCTGGGCCTTTTCCGCCGCTTCAAGTTCGGCTTCGCGCATGTCGATGGTAGCGAGGAGACAGAAGGTATCAAAGCTCGTCATTCTGCTTGGGGTGTGCACGTGGGAATGGTAGACACCGGTTTGAGAAAATTTTGAACTGTGACGACGAGATGCGACGATTGCGATACCAGCTGATCCTTGCTACCAGAGTGGACGTTGTTCTGAAAGTACGAACACACTTCTCCTCCCCAGATCCAGCCATCATTCACTGGGCATCTTCTGAAGCGAACACACGAGAAGACGCCGCAGTTTCGCAGTGAATGATGGCAGGTTCCAATTAGAGTGAAACGAGGACACTGCAAGAAAGGGAAGATCAAGGTATGCTTACCAGGAGCGAAACCTTCCTCCTTGCCCATTTTGAATGTACAGGTAGATGTGGATGAAGATTATGAGATTGAAAAAGTGTTTGTACAAGGTGAATTGGAATACAGAGGAATCCAAAAAGAGCCTGGAGAATCAATTGGGGGAGAAACGGAACAAGCTGGCAGGGAGAAAAACTTGCGGGCGGAAATTTGTAGATTGTTGCGGCCGGCTTTGCCCCCGGCAACTCCCGTGATCAGAACACCCGCCAATCAGATGCATGATGATTCAACGGAAAACGGGCGGTGTCGGGACACAATTCACGCAATGAGAAATGCCCGGTGTGGACTTTTTGTCTCTGTGTTACATCAATGGCATCATTTTCCTAAAACCGTCTACAGAAGATACGGATAAAGCATTGGATCCTGTTTCTGAATTTTGAGTACAGATGAGTAGTTGAACTGTGTCGAAATCCAGATTCAACGTCCACATTCCTTCATATTGCGATTTGCCTTTCCAATGGCAATCGCCAACATCGCGTAGACTATGATCTCATCGCAGGCTCAGACTTAGGTTTCCCGAAGCAGAAGTCGCCTTTAAGCCTCAGTCAGCATAGGGAGGAATACTTCGTATCAAAACGCATACGCATGTGATTATGGTACAGATGACATGCGCTCACCATGTTTCTTGAATCTCCACGTAGATAAAGGCAATTCCATGAGTTGCACGAGGCCAGCATACCAGCTCTGCATCAGTTGCAGCAGCCGGAACCAGTCCCGTAGGGTTGGAAATGGCAGCATCGTCATTTGCCCGCTAAGATCAATCACCGACCCTTCTCGAAATAATTCCGCTCCGCCGGCTTTGGTGGTCCGATAGGACTGATAGCCTGAAATATGAGGCGTCAAGGGATACACTACTGGCGTTTCGATACAGGCTCGACACATCCCAGTGACCTGGATCGATGCATGCGAACATAATACTCATTCCGGTAATTTTGTATCTACCCGATCTAGAATTAAACCTATCAGTGGCGGAACATCTAATAGTAATGTCTTAGCGTGAGGCAAGAACTGCTACTGTGTTCTACGTAGTCACGTGATTGTAAATCAACAGCGCTGACAGAAAAAAATATAGTCGGAAATGTAGCGGACATGAGGCATCAAAACACAAAGTATATGCACCTCGCCACAAAATACCCTCTTTAAGACCCTCACTTACGCCTGCCATATACAATGGCACCCATAGCCATCCCCCAGTTCCTCCTCCCTCGCGGGATACCCTCCTCCCGAACCTTGCACGCCCTCACCCGTCGCCGCAACCCGACCACCCTCGCAACCACAGTGCCCTCCTTGTGCCGGTGCGCCTCATCAGACGATGGCAGCAAACCGCGCGTGCTCGCCAAACCAGACAAGTTCCGACCTCCCTCGCATCCCGCGCGCCGGGTGGTGCCGACCCGCAATGGCAGGGTAGTCAGCGGACCGATCAACTACCCCGGTCCGCGACTTTCGGAGAAGGAGAAGGAGGAGCAGAAGACCAGGAAGTACCCAAATATGTTTCCGCCCGAGGGGACGATCATGTACAAGTTTCTGACGAGTCGGTGGATTCATATCTGGATTGCTATGGTTGGTTTTTCCCGCCCCCTTACCTTACGTTGACTGGAGACAATAGCGACAATGGCTGATGACTGTGGCATTCAGGGCGTCCTCACCTCGCTGGCGACTTTCACCTTCACCACGAACTTCAAGCACTCCTCGCCGTACGCGCACTTGCTGCCGCCGTGGTCTGCGCTCTTGACTCACCCGATCGACACCATCGGGCAGGCGCTTGCCGTCTTCCGCATGCATGTGCAGCATACCTCGATGGAGACGAGGGAGAAGCGCCTCAAGCGGGTCGAGGATGCGGAGAAGAGGCGGCAGTATCGGATTGCGCATGGGTTGGAGGAGCCCAATGAGAAGACTGAGAGACAGAACCCGGAAGTGGTTGATGATCAGTCGCCGGTCGCGGTCGATATTCCTGCGGTTGGCCCGGATGAATACGTTGACTGGGAAGGGAAGAAGAGGCCTGTCAAGAAGTGGCTTGGTATCTGGTAGACTGTTGTCGGACGGATGGAGAACGGGTTCAGTGCATTAGGAACCCGGATCGGCGCTGTATATTAGGTTGCTATGATGATTGCTTTTGACATTGTGTCTACCCATGCATTGTTCTAAATGTGTACATGTCATGATATATCTCCTGGTCATCACGTCTGTCTCGTATCCAGAGGACCGGCATAGATCTGGATTATTAGTCTCTATTAAAGTGCCGACTCCGTTCTCCCACACAGCAGGCCCGTCTGTGTTCGCTTAACCTACAGCGAATTAGCCCGGCCACTTGAGGGGACCAGACAACTGATACACATTGAGCCCGCAGAGGGCGCTTCGTAGAGCTTCTCTTCAATTCACAAAGCATGATTGCCTCAACCGACGGAAACTCCCTCTAGTCCCTCTAGTACATCCTCGCCGACACCACCCTTCTCCAGCACCGCTTTCACCATGCGCGCGATCGTACTTCTTTTAACCCCGCCACGTCGAGGCTTCCAGACTCCAGGAACTTCCTCCTCGCCGGTGGAAGGGCTCAGGATAGCAGCATCCTCTGCAGCAGCCGAAGACCCTATCGTAGTGACATTCTCCGAATTCGGCACACCCGGCTGTGTCAGACGAGATGGAGGGTCAATTGTTCTCATAGAGATCAATTTCAGACTACCAGTCTCGCCATCGCGGCTGACTGAAAGGGCCAAGACGGTATCTGCAACGGCAATCTCCTCCCTGCTGGGATCGAAGATGATGTTATCGGCCACAGAGATGACCAGCAGCGTCACTGGAGGTCGAACGAACTGTGAAGGTGAGGGTGTGGTAGCATTCCCAGAGCTCTGACGAGGGTAGAGATATTCCGCTACGTTCCAATCATCGTCGAAGAACGGGTCCTCTTCGCCCTTGGATTTCAGTTTGGGCAGTCGCGTCGACAAAAGCGCCAGGTGCGTCGTCAGAGAGAGTAAAGGAAGTGGGTATGACAGAGGCTGCGAGAGCAGCAGAACCTATAGTGAGGAGACCAAAAGTAAGCAAGACAACGCAACGGGTAACGCACGGCCATAGCCACATGCACCGTCCAGCAAAGGTCCCTTACATCAATATACAACCTCCAATGCCACCGACGGTTAATGACCAGCCTTCCCTTCAGACCGCCAGCCATCTCCACATCCCCTCCCTGCGCACTTGACACCGACTCAATCAGCGGCTCCCGCATCATCTCCGACAGGAAAACAGGCAAGGCATCATCGTCCCGAAAACCAGGAATCTCAATGGAGATCTGCACCCACGATTCGTGCCCGCCCGCTGCGCCCATCCCTTCCTTGCCGTCCGCGCCTTGATCAGCCGTGTAATCATCCCCCGATGACAATTGTGAGACCTTCAGGGCATCTGCCGCCAGGGCTGTCTTCTCCACCTCCGCTTTCACTCCGACGATGGCTTGAGTGCCGTCTGCGAATCCGACCCGCGCGCTGCCATTGGTGCCCGGGAGGATGTCGGTCTCCGCTGTTAAGGGTCGGAACTGTGTGGGAGAGCGCCCGTCTGGTCGAATGGGACTGTCGGGAAGCGCAAGCGAGGTGTAGAGGTAGGAAAGTTCTGCTGGTGAGAGGTGTGGGGTCTGTGAGGCAGATGAGGCTTGTCGCTGGGCCGACATTCTGGGCTGTAAATTTCCAGAAAGGAAAGATCAGGAACTGTGAATTCAAGTGACGTGATGAGAACTGCGTATCTGGTTTTTCTTTAGTGACTGTGAAAAGAATGTCGAGCCTGCCGTCTACAAAAGGACGCAATCGGGGTAGAGATATCCTGGCGTTCAATGGCTCTGTGGGGCGCGAAGGCAATTGTGGGCTATGCAAAGGATATCAATAAAAAAAGGTCCATAGGAGAACTAGGCGCAGAAAGTCTCATACAACACTATAATAGAAAGATTGATGGCCATGATATCTGAAATACTGTTTCGGGAAATTCTGATGAAGAACGGACAATTGTTATTCCGACGCGGACGACTCCATAACCTCTCTACCTACTTTGTCCGTGGCATATGCATCCAGTCAGTCTACCCTATCGCTGAGGATATGCTGTATACAGCTACTCCTTCTCAAGGACTGACATGACAACAAAAGCTTCGTTGTCTGTTGCATTAGGTGTGTATATATGTATATATAAAGGTAGGGCTTGCAGTCGATAAATGGGTACTATATTACAGGGTCTTTGGGCTTCGACTATCATCGTCGTACTCAGGGAATGGTGGAACAAATTGTACAGTGGAGAAAATGGAAGGTTCACTCGACAACACCGGCCGTAAAACCTCCCTAGGGCGCAACAGAAAGGAATGACAGGCGAGAGGTTACACGAATATACACGTGATAAAGAGAAGGAGTGGTGGACAAAGGAAAGATCTGAACGCTAGAAAACAAGGGCTGATGAGAGAATATGTGTATATATAGGAAGTGATGGTAGATCTCGCGACTCGCGCGTTCGGTATCAGGGTATATCAGAGCAAGGGAGCAGATGCCACGAAATATAAATAGTAAAAGAAGAAGACAAAAAAGATATGCCGAGAACGCGTTGCGAGGCCTGCCATCTATAAAAGGCCTTTGGGGGTATGAGAACGAAAAGAACCAGTGAAAACACCCCAAGCCCAGGGGGGAGACCGATACCAACCAAGTGATAAAAGCACACAATATGCAGAGCAGAAGGGTAAATAAGAAGACAGAAGAACTCCGATGATAAAATGTGAACAGGGAGACACCAAACCCAGTACGCCGTGCTCGGTGGGATAGCCGGTAATGCGCATTATGACCTCGTTTTTTCCTCTTTTTAATTTTTGGGAAATGCAAGTTTCAGAAATCGAGAGGGAAGAAGGGAGTATTAAAATTAACCTTGCAAGGATATCATTTGCATGTCGACTCTGTCAGAAATTGGACGATGTCGTGTTCATCCAGTCCCGCTCCTCGTAAGGCGGGGTGGGCCATTGGCGATTGGAACTGGCATGGTCGATCTTCTCGTCTCGTCTGCATGGAGTTGAGTCTTGCTGACCAAACGAGACACCATCACACTTTGCCGACGGTGATGGAGTGGGATAGGGGCTGGGCAAGGGACGGGAGCCGTCATTTCCCGGAGCTTGGCGACTGTAGTTGGAGGAAGCATCCGACAATGTTTCGCCTTGTGCCAAACGTCTAGCCGCCTTGCTTGCCGAATGCAACACCTCATCCAAGAGCTCGTCCTCTTCTTCAGGGGTTTCATACCGGTGAACCGGATGAGAAGACATCTGAAGCGCACGTCTTGTCCGGCTCGAGATCGGTCCGGGAGTGCCACTAGTTGAGACTGGGCTGTCTGTCATTGCCCGAATGGATCCCTGGGGCATGGACTGTCGCTTACTGACGTCCCCCGTCGAAGTGATTTGGACAGGGACGTTTCCGAGAGCGGCCGAGTCCAGCGAGTACTTGACATTCTGCAAAGCCCTGTCCAAGTCGTTCAAGTCGGAATTCTGCTTCGCATCTCCCGCATTCACAGAGTCCAAAGCGAGCGAAGAACGGTTTGACCACGGCATACAGCCAGCGTTGGCTTCGATATCATCGGTCGCCAGATTGGCCTGGTTGCGACCGGAGAGTCGGCGAGCCCTCTTGCGGAGGTGAGAGAAGAAGCTCTCTTTCTGGTTGAGTGTAGCGTTCGTAGTCCCGGCTCCGTTGAGCGTTCGCTCTGCCTCTTGCCTGTGAACATCGGCATAGTGATTACCGTGGGAGTTCAGAGACAGTTGTCGGCCAATCTTCTTGCTCGCTTTTGCAGCACCGGACTGGGCATTATCCCCACCATGAGCAAGAGTCGAGCTCGCCTGAGCTGTAACTGCATTAGACAAGGGAGAGACTGGTCGGATTGAAGGGAGGATAGGCATAGGAGCCCCATTGGCCCACGTGGCGCGCTTAGCGGCAGCAGGTCTGGTCTTGTTGGCTTGCAGATCGGGTGTAGTGTTGTACGACACAACAGACGGTCGGACAGCCTGGTCAGTTTCTAAAGCTGGGGCTGGGCTTTCCGATCTTCCAATCAGCGATCTTCTAAACCATGAAGGCTTTGATGACACGCTGGGGGAGTCGCTCGACTGAGGAGTGGGAGATCTGAAGCTCCTATCCGACTGTTTGCGGCCAAGCAGCCGCGAGGTGGAAGATTTTGGCCGCAAAGGATCCACAGCATCTGCGAAGTACTCGTGATTCAATGCCTGTGTGGAAGTTGGTCTGTTCTTAGGGTCCCACATCAGGCACCAAGTCACGAAATGGCTCAAAGATGCAGGCCAGTGAGGAGGCTGCAGGATGCTCTCCATAGAATGAGGCGCCATCTGTTCGACCGACGTTAGCAATTCTCTCGAGCTCCGTGACCAAGACGAATCTCCGTACCTTTGGAAATGTGAACCCTAGCTTCTGAGCCAAGCGAGAGCCTTCCCTCCACTCACCACCACCCAGCTTGGTGCCTGACTTGCTGTACCAGTTGCCAGGACTGCCCATTATCTCACATATGCGCCAGACCTGGTCAACCTCGTTGCCACCAGGGAACAACGGCTTCAGGGTCGCGATTTCAACTGCCATGGCACCAACAGCCCACATATCTACAGGCGCAGAGTATTCTCCCGCACGCAGGAGAACCTCAGGGGCGCGGTACCACCTGGTTGAGACATATGTCGTGTATGGCGATTTCGAATGAGTTTCGCGTGCAAGGCCAAAATCGGCAATCTTCACCGTGTAAGTTGGAGGAGTGGAAGGGGGAGTGACAAGATTTGAATAGCGGCTGAACGCTGAGTCGTTCGGAGCAGATGTTGATACCAGGATATTCTCGGGTTTGATGTCGCGGTGGAAGAAGTGGTGAGCATGGATGTGGTCCAGACCCGACAGGATTTGGTAGAGGATACTCTTCACGTGTTTGCCCTCCAAGTATTTATGGTCTCGGGACTTCATTAGTTGGTAGAGGTTGCCATCCATATATTCCATGCAGATATGGAGTTTTCGGGAGAGTGGATCAAGGAAGATGTCGAGGGCTGGGACAAGGTGGGGATGGGCGGGTAGAGTCCGTAGGAAAATGACCTCACGCAGCTCTAAGCAAGGGGCCAAAGAGTCGAAGGTCTTTTTCATAGTCTTGATTGCAACCTGGCATAATATCAGCACGGGTCGGTCCATGCCCCGACGGGCTGATCTCGTCCGCAAGTGGGTTCCTTACCATAGTACCTCTCCTGGCAACATTGGAGCCGGCTGTCCGTACACGAGCAACTGCGACACTGCCAAAGCTTCCATCACCGACCTCCTTGATGACTTCGAATCTGTCTTCGAGGGTCGCCATTGAAGTGGTGGCAGGAACCCGTGACGGGTAGTCGTAGCTGATAGTCATGTTGACTCTGTTGATATCTTCTGCCAGCAGATGAATCAAAGGACGGACTGATGATTGTGCCAGGCTTTGTTCAATAGCGAGAGTCCAAGGTTTCTATGTGTCATTCACGGTATCACAACCTTCACAGTGTTCCGAGAAATGATAAAGACCTTAGTTCGGCGGCGAGATGGTTCAAATCAAGCAGGTATTCATCATCTGCGATGCAATCAAGTTCAGCTTGAGCGAGTGGAGGAGTAGATGGTTCAATCCCATTGATTATGAGGAAGGGGAAACAAGGAAAGTCGAGTTAAAGGGAGCGCGGGGTTGGTTAGATGTATTATTGAATGCAGGACAAATGATCGATTGGGACAAGGAGGGGAGGAAAGGGGGTGGTCATCTATCTTTGTACTATGTAGTAGCTCAAGCGAAGGTGGAGGAGAGGGAGATCTGGAAGGAAGATGGAAGACCCGGAGGATTGGACCGTGATCACTGTAGTGACAACACCGGACCCGTTTGGGTGGGAACTGCTAAACGAGAGGAAGAAAGAATATTGGATACCGACTTTTTGAGGGAGTGTAACTTTGTGAGAATTACCATTGCGACTTGGGGGAAAGGAGAGAGAGTGACTGTGTGAGAGAGGAAGAGTAAAGCAGCCCCTGACACGGTGACAGCTCTGTTAGTCTAGCTCCCGAAGCCTCCAAAATACTAAATACGTACTTCGTATGAACTAAGGAGACTTCGGATGGGGCCGTGGGGACTGAAGAAGCGGTCGACAACGGACCAGGTTTGGGGATCAATCACGCAGATCACAGAAACTCTGTTGATGAAAACACTGTATTCAGTGTAATGGTAACAATGATGTTGATGTTGATGTCGATGATGATGCAGAGCTGCAGGCAGAATTATATTGAAGCAGGATGGAGGGGAAAGATGATGCTGAAGACCTGGACAAATAACCCGGGCACTTCTGGCCTTCTTTCTCTCTTTTGGAGCAATGGCAAGTAAGACACAAAGCGGATGATGGGTTTATAGGTCAGGATTTAGATGTACTTACTGCTGCCATGTAGCATGTAAGCGAGTTAGAAGAGGCTGGGGGTACAGAGTACGGAGTACCAGAGATAATAATGATAATGTGAAGCGTGTGTAAATGGTTAAAAGAGATAGACAATTATTATCAATTCAAGAGACGCGCAAAACACCCGATCCATGACTATAATAACAACCATAATACTACGGGTAAAGCAGCAGCATCAATTTTGATGATGGATGAATTATTTGGTATTATGATTGGGGGTTGGTACGAGTCGCTGTACCTTGGTTACTATCCGTACAACTTACCTGGGTTCTGTTCCCGAGTTCACCTCAACACTCAAACCAAATATGAAAAAATGACAAACCTTGATATTTAGCAAGAATATTATTATTTGCTGTGGTTAAAAATCATCGAATTATACCGACAATATTGGCGGCCGTGTTGAGCGAGAAAGGAATGGTTAGAAAACGGAGGTCCACTCATAAAAAAGGAGTTTCATCATACGCAGCCGGAATAATCAAACAGTCAACATCGAATACACACAGATACTTTGCTCCGTACGGAGTAGACGGCACCCCAAATAGGAAACACTCAGATTAGCCTCGGAATGAAAGGGCAACTGCCAGGCCATGTAAACAATGAAAACTTCTTAGTACATAAATCCGTTTGTTCAGTAGAGTCCCAAAAGACTTGAAAGTCCCGAGGACTCAGGGTCCTCTCACATGGAAATGAAGGGAAAAAAAGCTACTTAATACTACTTGAAAGTACTGATCAATTATCATCTATCACATTGCCACAGCGTGAAGGCAAGAAGTAATCTTATTCAGTACTCCGCCGACAGTGCGTTTTGCCTTTTCAGCAACAAAGCAACGGATGTTTACACTTGCAACTAATGTTACAGCGAAATTACACAAGAGTAGTGGGGTGACTTTTTAAATGACCATTTTTCCATCAAATAAAATCTGTTGTTTTGGACCAGAATGGATCCATGTAGTTTTGGTTTAGTGAAAAATATTCATTTTTTTTACACAGCACCACCTCACTGCTTCAAACATGAGGTCAGCTCTTGTTCAAGCTGAGGAGGGGTATCAAATATCAACAATATCCACCATGTCTTCCTGGATGAAAACTTCATTTACCATCTCTTTATCAATATTATCGCTACTAGATACTAAAATCAGGCCGGCCAGTAGAAGAGTTGGCCAGCTCGGAATTTAGGTAGAAAATTTGTTCGCATCGGGTTTGGGTGTCAATGCAGCAAGGAAACGAACTGATGACCCGCGAGCCCTCCAGAGCCTTGGAGTTTACTCTGTAGACTGGGATTATTTAGTGTCATCAGTTACCAAGTCACTAACGCAACGTCGCCCTGGAGGGCTTCAGAGTCCAGCCCTGATAAAGTTCCACTTGGTCTCCGCCTCTAACGATCGTTAAAAGGGCCCTAGTCAGTATGGCCAGGGGTTGGGCCACACGTTTTCATTTCCGTTCAAGGTTCGCCCTACTCCATATATTATTGCCAATTGGCTATGATTGAGTTCTGACTGTTGACTCGCTGCGATTGCTCGCCTTGTGTTCATCATCACCATCATCCCACTCTGTCCCTCATCCTGTTTACGCAAAAGCACGAAAAAAAACCTCAGAGCTCACAAATCAGATACCTGGATAATGTGACATGTATGTATGGGATGCTGCTATGGTATGTGCAACTGACCTCTTTGGGGGCTCCTGTCCGCCATCCTCTAAGGAGGGAAATAGATTTTTGTGGGGGAAGTTAATGCGCTAATTTCCTTGCTCCGATTATTGTCTGGGTTCCTGTCATAGTATGTAGTCATCAAGCTTCGGACTCGTCTGGCAAAACATGAACAATAATAGTAGTTGCTTGCATACAATCATGTCAGTTCATCGATTAACACTACAGTAGCTCATCTTGGGGCAAAGTGGGTATTCACACACTGTAAGATAGCTTGAAGTACATTTTCCTAACAGGGAGGTAAAATCATCAGATCAGCGATAGTTCATGCAAGTGTGCAGACTGACTGCTTGGGAGATCTTGTGCATACTAGCCATCTATCTATCTATCTCTTATTTCCGTCACTTGATTTCCCCGCGGCTACAGTTATCGAGTACCCACGTCCTGACTTCTGCCTATCATCTCTTACCGACAGTGGCTGGACATGTCGCTAGGCGACTGCCAGTTGGTTGACCGCCACCATTCAAGACGATCAGCGGGTGGCAAGTGATCTCGAAAACGAGACTATCAGATTAGTAATGATCCCATGACTGCGCGTTGGTCTGGCGACTGCTGACACACGATACACGGAGTACAGAGGGGTTTGGTTAGATCGTTCTCCAGTCTACGAAGTACAAAAAGCAGAGCCACATTGAACAAATGATGAAGCCTAGTTGAGGAAGCCGAGGATACATATGCCACATCAAGCATAGACCACTCATGATATGAGCAGCGCCATGAGCTCGCTTTTCTTTTTTCACTTCAAGTATCTTCTGATATCAGCTTGGTATGTGACAATCAGAGTCTTTGGATACATAATGCTGATTACTGTCAGACCGACAACTACCAATTCATTGGGAGGTAAGGAGGAGGAGGACTGCGTCATTGTTTGTAAGTACTTACTGCGTTCCATGGTGACACAAGAAATATTACCAAGGGCGGATCTTCATTTCAACTATTGGATAAATACTTTTCAACCCCAATAATAAAGCAATACTGCCGCCCTGTTTCGACCTCGGCGCATATCTATATCATATCTGATCAGAATGCATCGATCCACATGATCCGCCATACTCTCATGTCACATGTGGTAGCGGCTGTCGTTCTTGACCGGTGAAGGTAGAGGGGTAAGTAAATATAAGTGATAATCATCATCAGTTGAGAGGTACGGAGTAAGGCTGACGACCTCTATAATAAAACCTCTCACAAATGGGAAATGAGAAAACCTGAACTCAAGATTCATGGTTTGAGTCTGCCGAATAACTTGATGCTGTTCATTGCTGTTGCATTGCATATTTCCCTGTACGATCAGCCCAATTCTGTGTTGTAGATCCATGCAGTTCATCGTCGAAAGTACGATCTAGATAAACTTGAATCATAGTAACTTCCGATTGTGACTGTTAGAATCAGATAGATAACAAACGAAAGGAACTGTCGCCCCTGGTTTGACCCTTATTTATTTTTACACCACCCTTTTGGACACAGAGGCAGGTACAAAGTACTCGTTTATAACCACATCAATATCCAGGCGCAGTTGAGTTCGGAGTATGGATTCGTTACTTGTTGCAAAGATAGGTAATACATAGTACTGCTCGAATTCCTCCTTGGACTGTTATGACACTGTGTCACCTGAATGGACTATTGACCCACTGCCACAATTGTCCATCTAAACAGAGTTGCCATGTGCCAATTAACCTAACAAGGGGCGGGAGACACCCGTCCGACCCGTCTATAGACCATGGAATGGTGCTCACTTCTGAGTATGCGCAATCGATATGCTTAATTGTTTTGCATTTCGAGATCAGCTTTGACTTCTTGCTTCTAAATACAGTTTGAGACATGTCACAGCAAAGAGAGACTGGTTCATGTACTCTCTTTAGTAATCCTGTGAAAATGAGCTTCAAAATCAGGTTCAGATGGCGTTATGTGTACTCCGTTAGATTACTCTGTGTAGATGCAACTGCCTTGGCAATGTGCTTATGCTAGGAGCCAAGGGAGAACAACGTATCACATTATTATCCAACCTATAATGTCCATTTTCTTCTGCATTGAGCTCTCTCTGGCATCGTATATGATTGCTTTGCTGACTTGCTGCTCAATTCAGGCCTTGCACTGTTGGTCATGTAGGGATAGTCGAGACCCAGGACAAGTTAAAAAACGACGACCGGAAATCGCTAAGAACAATCGACAAAAGAAAAAAAAAAAAAAAAAAAAAAAAAAAAAAAAAAAAAAAAAAAAAAAACCCATCGAAAAAAGGTCGACTATCCAGAGTACCTACTCTGTGTTGACTAGCGGGTGTTTTATTGTTTATTCCCTACCTTTACAAACAGGGAAACGCGGCAGACTTTGGCATTCGGGCACCCGGACATTGGAGAGGTGCGTGACCAGAAAAAGACGGGCTAGACCTCGGCGGGTGGCAATAGCCCATCTATTGAAAGACCAGCTCTTAGTGGCTCCTCGCTCAAAAACAAAAACTGCCCAGCCTCACTGGTATTATTGGCAGGATTAATGGTTCCGTCCAGCCGGGAAGAGGGGGAGTGGATTTTGTCTGCGGTTTTTGACTTTTCGTGGGTCTCCTGATTGCGCCGGGTCGCTCGGGGAATGCGGATTCCCACTTCGCTGTAGGCCCGTCCCAGCTATCCGAGAGACTGTCATCTGTTCTAGTCTCTTAGTGGTCGGTAGTTCTACTAGTGCAGTGAACGGTGAGAGGTTCGCTGGGGAAAGAGGGGCCAAAGAGGATTCTGTAGTGGGACCACATCATCTGTGACCTGTCGTTGAGTCGAAAAAAAGAAAAAGGAAATTCAAAATAGAAAGTCATACTGACACAGCATTGTCAAACAGTTGGAGTCTCTGGAGACTCTCTGATGTGCAACAACTACTCATTATTTGCCAAGATCACTATTGTCTACCTCTGACCATTATGGACAACCTTCAGACCACTATCTCCCCTTAGTGATACTTAGTACGATCTACGGAGTAAGTGTTGAAGCCGTTGCGCATCTAGTGGCCTTCCAGAAGGATTTAGATTAAGGAGACAGAAATTATTACGGCGCATGTATGAGGGATTTTGATGACAGGACGGTGATTGTCCAGGATTCCAGGGAAGTTACGGATCCTTTTCCATCTCCTTTGCCTGGAAAACAGGAGAGAGGTCGCAGAAGCTCGCTGCATTTGCGGGAGTCCCCGTCTCAGCAGTTCAATTATTATTACACCGTTGGAGGAGACTAACCAATTCTGTCACGTCTCTGCCCATGAACCAACCATGGAGGATCATCAGAGCAGCCCCTGCCAGACACGGCTCGTCAAGTAGACATGCTTCTAGAATAACGCTAGACATATCCTTACCAAGATTGTCTTGGAACCTCGGAGCCTTTGAATCTGAATTTCCTGAGCAATCCTTCGTTGCTCCCACGACCAGTGGGATATGGCTTGCTCATTTCGAGCAAGAAGCCAAACAGGAGACGTTTGGACGCTATCCTCCCAAACGTATAAATCCCAACTACACAGCATTTCGGATCTCCATGGTCCCTTGGTAGACCCTACATGTCCCATCGTACAACAAATCTTTGTATGCATCTCAGATAATATCGGAGTAACCCGTACCTCAGGTGCTCCCAGCCATACACAAGTAATACCTAATACATTGTAAACCTTATGAATTGTGTAAAGCGTTGATTGGAGGAAATGAACCTGTTACCTACCTAGTAGACATTTCGGTATGATTGACCTTCAAACAGCATTCAATAACAACTGTTTACTGCTTTCAACCTATTCCCTGCGATGGCTCAGACATGTTTCGTATCTAGTGCACACACTTTGAACTTTCCAGTCTCCTCTGTAGCCTGCAAATAATGGTCACTCAGTACACCGGAAATCAGCTGAGCAGAAGCCAACTAAGAATTCTGTGATGCGGTTTGAAAGATGTCGCAGCTAGAGGCCAGTAATTTCAGCTATTATCCTGCGAGCTCTTCACCTTGCAATTATGCAGAGAGGCACCCCATACTCCCTTCTGCCCTCCCTTGGACATCCATAGCTAATAAACATTCACAGAAACGAGTGCCTAATATCAGAGGCTCTGGTGAGGTCTTTTCTAAGCATATTGAATACACGTTGACTTTTCATATCAAGTATTAATTGGCACTTTTCCTGTTGAATGACTTTCGCCTCGCCTCATCGTCATCTTAGTCGATGTTCCATTCTTTGTTTGATTGTGCCTGGCTTGACTGCTCTTCCGTCATTTGCGCTTGCCTCACTTTGCAGATGTTTACATTCAGAAATCATACTGTTGGTGCATCTATGCCATGAAGGATACTGGCAGATAGTCAAAACAGATTGATTGTCTAAAATACAAACTTATTGATCTCATCCTGAAAAGAAACCGCACATCAAGTGCCCCTATATTCTGCATTGTAAGGTGGCTGCTCACTGAGACAAAAAGTCCATGGAACCTCTTTTCCTACCCTCTTCTTGGACACTAAGATACATCTTGTTTTACTTCTTTTTTGTTGTGAATTCATCTTTCTACCCCTCTAGCCACCCTTTAGCATCATCGTCCAGTCAGCAGCTAGGAATGACCGTCCCCTCATTCATTAGATTAGAGTTCCATTCACCGGAGACCACTTCATTGCCCATTTCTGCAGTGCACGGAACTGTCCAGAAGTGTTGATGAGCAGTAATCATACCACAACTGCATTTTCTCGATGTCTCTTCGCTTGAGCTGCTTGCCTCGGTCTCTACTATCGTCGAACCACTGACTCTTTGCGATTCTCATCCCCGAGTTTCCTCTTTGAACCCCTCTCAAGACAAGATGCCTCCATCCTTTCGAAGTGCGTATGCTGGAGGTTACAGCGATGAGATTAAGAAACGGTAGGTTCCTTTCGCATCCTGGCTTCCGGTACCGCTGAGAAGCTGATGAGAGGCTTTTGTCCAATAACACCGAGGAACTGATGGAAGGGTAACTGCAGGCTCCAGAGCATCAACATACCAGAAAAGTCAGTCATATATCCGTCGCTTGTGCATCCTTATCCACATAATGATTCAGTTAACATAGAATAGGATCAAATGTGGAACCTGTAGCAAGATCCGTTCCTCGAGTAACTACTCCAATAGGCAACTCGAAGCCCTTCGTCATGCCATCTTGAGTCACGGTGTGAATGTCGCTTTGACGAAGAACAACGCAAAATGCCGCATCTGTTCGGGAAATCAAACTGTTGAACTCAAATGCTGCATCTGTGATAAGATCAAGAGTCTTGATGAATTTGCCAGAGCTCAAAGACAGAACAGGGACGCAGCGGTAGGAATACTATCTCATGTCTCTCTTATCGGCTAAGGATACAGCTAACATCTGGTTCTTCCCAGAGATGCATGAATTGTGTGCAGAGTCACACCGATGCCGAGCCAGTTCTCGAGGAGCCTAACCTCTTGACTGAGAGTGAGCTTTCCACTGCCCCTGATACGTACACAGCTGTCAGTCACGCCGATCCGTCCTCAAAATGCTTCACAAATGCGTACATCCTGGTGCTAACACAGTTTCAGGGCCAAATTGACTCTCTTTCCTTGATTGCATCAACCCAAAGACTCACAGTGAAGGCGGCTCCTACTGCCCAACATATTGACAGCAGTGGTGCGCAGGACATGGACGGCGTGTCGCTCATTGAAGATCACAATGGGAAGGCGAACTCGGTGCGCGGAGGACAACCCTTTACAGCTTTCAATTCTAAAGGAGTGGTCCACCGCCGCTCTGGTTCCCCCCCTGGTACCGCACGGTCCGTTCACGGCGGTTGGGCGACCTGGGGAGTGGACGTCAACTCTACTGTCACCAAACCCATCAAGAAGGGCGGCAGCTCCAAGTTTGCCAAGGTTCCGGTAAGCCCCTTATGAAATGAGTGCATTCCTTGTCAATGGACAGTTTGCTGAATTCAAAAAGAGCAAACGTTTCGAGAAACACGAGGCGCCTACAATGCGAGTCCCAGAGCCTATTGGCGCTACCGTCCCCTCTGACGATGAGGCCATTGACGACGCAGGATTAGAAGATTACCTCTAATCGATTCTCAAATTTGCGACGGAGTCAGTGAATCAATCAAACTAAATTAGGAGGAGAAAATAGATGTTGCCTTTTGCGTTGCTTTCCCTGATGAATGTCCCAACGGCCACTACAGGCTGAACCATGGTACTAGACGGCTGCTCCGTTTCCCCGCAGGACCCAGAATTGGTTTGCGATATCCATGAGTTTGACTTGGTGAAATAGTACCGAAAGCTCTGTACTATCTGCCAACAGCGGTTCCGGCTCTCGTGAATTGCCATACAGTATCTAGCAAGCAGTGGTGATGGTGTCCCTATTTAAATGTCTCTTTGCATGAACTCTAGCACTCTGGATTGCATCGCAGACTCATTAGCAAAGTACACCGACAGTCATAATGCTGATAATCACTAATTCACATGTGTAGCCGTTGCCCTTTCCCCTCTTCTGCAACGGCACTGGGGCGGTGACGTATGACCCCGTGGTGGAGGCTGAGATTAGCCTCGCAAGTCAACGTCGCTGCATGTCTCCATCGTTGATCTTCTTTTTCTCCTAATTTCCATTGTGTGTGAGCCGATATTAACAGACCTCCCTTCATGATACCATCTTGCTGGCGACCTGACACGACGCACGTACTGTTTCAAAGCAAAGATCCACACTGTTTCTGAGCCTCTCCGTCTTGCGCCCCTCATCTCATTGTCCCCTGCCCAGATACCTTCGCTTTCTCAAATTTTCTGTCCCACGCCTCGCATACTACATCTCGAGTTTCATCGCTTCCTGGTAGTAACAGCAGAATTTTTGCGCTTTTATTCATCGCAGAGTGTGGCTCAGGCTTAGCGAATATTCTGACATTTGCAGAGGGTGGACGGTGGCTAACTTGTCTGGGTTACTGCGATTGTCTGCATGGCTTACGATGGATTTCAGAGAAGCTCGAGTCCGTACGACCAGGCGGGCAATATAGGCCAAACAAAGTCCAGTGATTATCGTTCTTCGACCTACCCTCCTCCCTATCCTTCCCAGTACGGCCCTGATCGGTTGAACATGCCGCAGCCCCAAGTGCCTCCGGCGGCTCCGTCGCCAACTCAAGGCCAATATGCGGAGTCACCTCAGCAATACTCATGGTATCAGCAGCCATCCACTGGAACTATCAATGAGGCCGTCAGCTCAGCTTTTCATAAAGCTGAGACACCCACCTATCTATCGCCAGAAGTCCTGTCCCAAATCACTGCAACCGTGATTCAACAGCTCAAAGCAACTGGTCTGGATAACTTCCAAGCTCAGCATGCACCTCAGTCGCCGCAACCATCGCCGCAGCCACCATCCGGTCCGACACCGTCACAGTGGGTGCCTCCGCCTCCCAGCTCTGCTCCCCAATACAGTTATAACGAGTATGAATCGCCACCTCCTGTACCACCAAAGCCGTCCTCGCCGCAACCGGTTGCAGTCTCCGATACTCCCGACTACCAGCAGTATTCCCAAACTAGTCCATATCCAAGCAGCGTTGAGCCCAGTGCACGACCTTCCCCGGTACCTCCTGTCGAGAGAAGGGGGTCGCCGTATAGCCAGGCAAGCGACCAAGGCCAGAAAATGGAAGCACGCCCAAAACCACCGTCAAGGGAAACAACCGTGACAGAGATGACAACATTGGAAAAGATATGGGGCAAGCTCTTTGAGGAAGGCAGGCCAACCAAGAGACTAGGCCAGCTCTTGCGTGGCATAGCAGTTCATCTGGTAAGCATGGATGTCGATGATTGGAGGATTTTTGCGTCTGACAGTGTGCAAGATCGAGGACTACCCTCCAGGTAACACTATCGTGGTCGTTCCTGAGAAGCTGCAGAAGTACTACGAGGACACGAAAGTTCCTTCAGACCTCTACCCATGGCAAGGTTAGTACAATGCTGCCCTATCCGGGACTCAAATTTAATCCAAGTATCTCTAGACATCTTCGATGACCGCACGTCTTCAATCTCGAGGTTGTTCCGTGAAGTGGAAGCCGAACATCATCTTGTTCAGGCTAAACTGAACGAGCGGCCGGATATCCCGGGCTTGACGCCCAGAGGTTTCGAACGCTGGGCTACCTTGATGATTCAAGCGCACCCAGACAAAGAGTACGAACGGCTGCAGAAGGCAGTCCTGAACATGCCTATCAGCAACCCAGATGACAGAAGAGAAAGGTTTCCAAAGGAGATTCCTCGCCGGCTATTTCCCGAGGCGCCCAATCTAAAGGTTAGAGATGAGCTCGACAAATTCATCGTGAAGCATTGTGGTGTCGACTTGCCTCCAGTCACCGAGGAGGAGCTCAAGAAGGTTGCCGCGCACCGCCACAAGATGTCTACGAGCTCAACTGTATCGGCCGCCGAGACAGCTTCTTCGGTGCCAGAGCGGGCCCGTCAGCAGCAGCAGCACCAGTCGTCTTCAGCCATAATAGATGACGATGAGGAAGAGGTCCCGTCTCGGCCAATTGAGCGCGAGAGGAAGCCATATAGTGCACAGCCGGGAGGAGGGAAGGTGTATGAAGAGGCAGGTGGCCCTTCCCACCGACACAAGGACTCCTTCTCCACTGGCTCTCGCTCCAAAGAGGGA
Source organism: Aspergillus fumigatus Af293 (assembly GCF_000002655.1). NCBI lineage: Eukaryota > Fungi > Ascomycota > Eurotiomycetes > Eurotiales > Aspergillaceae > Aspergillus > Aspergillus fumigatus. The sequence goes on from NC_007195.1 coordinate 3,386,983, forward strand.
TCAGTCCCTCCTGTAGCCCGCAAAGCGTACGGCTCGTATGGCCAGGATCCTCTGTACCCTCGTGCAGGCAGTTGCGGATCTCAGCGTCCAATAAGTACACATGGCCGGGCACGGAGCTCCTCTCGAGGTGGACATGGAGGAGGCGACTACAGACATTCAGAGAGTGACCTGCTGTCCGGGTCCTACAATGGTGGAGGTCGATATTCTGGCGTCTCTAGCGATGATTACTATACCACGTCATCCGCACTTCCTGGAGATATCATCGAAGATGGTCGGCGGTACCGCGAGAGTGACGACCCAAGGCCGTACGAGTCTGTTCGAGAGAGGGAAAAGGAACGCGAAAAGAGCAAATATCACGACCATTTTCCTTCCCGAAGCAGCTGGTCTAACGAGGAAGAATACTACCGTGGCTTGCTCGGCGGGCAAGGTGGTGGCCCAGTCACTGGCAGCGGCGGCGGGTACGATTACAGGACGTATACCTACAAATGATGGCCCTTTGTCAAAAGACAGGCTCATTACTCTTTCGGCGTTTTCCAGTCCTCAAAGTTACCTTGGTCGATATAACATGAGAGTGTTTGTTTTTGGTCTTGTTTCATTCCAGCTCATGACTTATGAGTAACGATCTGCTGATATACATTGGATTTCGGATTCCGTGTCTGTATAATGTGTTTATGGCTTGCAATAAAGACTTGAAATTCTTTATCTGGGCGTGTGGTAATTCTATGAATCGTCATTCCTGATAAGCGTACATGAGCCCTGTCCGAAACACCTCCCGTTCTATATAGAGAGACCCACCCTCACATTTCACTGCTTATATTCATGACGCGTTTGCGCTGAATAGCGCGCATGGCCCTGCGCCCAGCTTCCTGGCACAGAACCGCCTCCTTCTCCCTAAACTGCTCCTCACGTTCCCACATCCTCTGGATCCGACGCTGGTCCTTCTCCTCACGCTCCACACGCCTCCTAAGCCTCCTACGCGCTCGCTCCTGCTCCTTTTCAGCCTGCTCCTCCTCCGCCTCTGCCTCAAGCCGCAACTGCTCGACCTCCTCACCCGTCAATTCCCACGGGACGGTCAGCACCTCAACCAGGTACCGGCTGCGCTGATCCACGAACCGCATTTCGGCGGCCGTGTTCCGGATCAGGAAGAAGCGCTCTAACTGTAGCTGCATCGCAGCTCGGAACTCCGTCAGCGTGCCTTTCACCTGCACCACGGTCCCCGGGACAAGGGGCGATATGTCCAGGTCGGTCCTGTTGGTTGCTGCGACATGGCGTGCGGCCTTTTCCAGGGGCTGTTGCTGTCGGTGCGCAGGCCGTTCTGCAGTGTCCAGCCCTGGGGACTCGGCTTTCAGGACGGCAATTTCGATGGTCTCCCCGCTACTGTCGTCTAGCGTGAGAATCGTGCGTTTGAAGACGTCTGTTCTGGCGACGATGATGCCCACCAGGGACACGAAGCGGATGGGGTGGTTGAGATAGAAGAAGATGTTTTGGCCTGGGTGTCCGTTAGAGTTGCTACTTTCGTCTAGTCTGCGCCATGTTTGAACAGGTTGGCTGGTATTGTTTGTATCTAAAGCCAGTTGTGAATGGGGACAACCAGGTGGTACCGTAGTAGCAAATACTGATATAGCCTACTGTGTGCACAAACCAGAGAAGCAGAGAAAAAGAAAGAAAAAAAAGAATAAAAGGGACGATGCAGCGTCCGGAAAAGCACAAAGTAATAAATATCTAGACAAGTACGCTGGCATACCTTCAAATCCTGGCCGTCTCTTGAGTCGATGCACATCCGTCGCTGCCATTTTTACCCAGGTGAAATGGGTTGGGGATGCCTTGAAGCAGAATGCCGGGTAAAACGTAAGATTGCCATTCTCAGCTGCCGCCATAGGATCATTTTTCTAAGCAAGATTCTGGATGGTATTGCTGAGAGACGTGAAGAAGATAGAAATAACAGAGACCACGCATTTTCCGACGCGCATTGGGTCACGTGATGATCGAACGATGGGACTGTACTCCGTACTCCGTACTCTCAGTAAGTTGTTTCCCCAGGGCGCAGTGACGTTGTTGGCAATAAAAATACCTAGTACTAGCTTCGGTACAATTCCAATGATTACATGCCACCAACTCCCCACCCATCAGGTTTTGGGTCAACCTTGTCATGGGCTGCGGCCTAGATAGGGCACTACCTCAGGTAGACGGTAGACGGTAGGCTTATAAGCATGTCCTTGGGACCTAGGCTTGATGTGATGATGCCATAGGGAATCACCATTGTAACACATTAGTTTTGGTATTGGATAGTAGCTGCCTAGAACACTACCTTCTGACAAGATAGCTTAGAGAGAACTAAGTAGTTTTTCCTGAGTAATATAATTCATATATTTTTCTTAGTTAATCTATACGCTCCTAAAACTACATAATCAAAGCAGCAAGTTGCAACTTGCAGCCTAGTTGATGAAGCCATACTGGCTAAGAACCTCCCTAAGCAGTCTACCTCCGGCCTACTGCCTGCTTACAGCTTCCTCCTTTCAGAATGGCAGTGGCTGAGACAAGCACATCACTATCGCCAATATAGATTACACTTCATCGTTATAGCATCTCCTCCCCCGCAAGGATATACCTGTCTTCCATTGATCCCAGATCAGGAACACGGAGATTCTGAGGTGAAATAGGAAGAAACAAGTGGTGATTATATCCCAAACTGTATAGTACAAGACAGTGACTCATTCCTATGCCTGAGATAGACTGTATGCGAAAGACTAATTAAATCAACTTTGAATAAATGCTCTGGAATTTGAATGCATGCCTAAATCAGCATTCTACTGGATAGTTAATCCCTCACACCCATGGAACTTGCGCTTGATATAATTCGACTTCATGTTTCCGTATCTCCACTACAGACAATCGGTAGATAACGGCTTGACCTCCCTCTATTTTACAGGTATTTCTGCTTTTTACCCTTCCTGCTTTAGGTAAAACAAGGATGCCATGACTGGGGGGGCTGCTATAAATAATGCTTTTCCCTTTATTAGGAGGGAATTGTCTTGCAAGCAGCCTAATAGCAAACTCGAAATTGAGAGATGGAATTCATCCTATCCGACAGAATCATAACCCTTGTACTTTTACCATCATGAGGTTTCAGGCAATTCTACCATTCGCTATTTTACTTTCTGCTTCGCCTGTCACGTCCAGCGTAAGTTACCAAGACCGTTGCAATACAGGGAAGCCAAGGCTTAAATATTGTTTAGGAGACGGGTGATGTCTGGGATCTTGTCTCAAATCTTCCACGGGAGCCTTCTGGTGAAAGATTTATACACCTAGGCGATGACGGTGTCTTAAGATCCTTTAGTGGATCTGGAGACGTGATAGCATACAGACAATTGGATCCAGAACAAATCAATCAGTACATTAGTCGCTTCCCATCGCCGGACAAAGAACACCTTCTCGAGGTCTACAAAGGTGTCGATGGCCGAAGCGTCACTGAAATTACGCAACTCGCCCACCCGAACTTGGAGTTACTCCTCCCAGAAGCTGAGGTTTCTGCCTCCAATTCCTCTAATCTCCACCACCTGTCGGAGAGCACATGCTATAATTAAGCTTGCTCCGGAAATCCTCTGTGCTGGGCTTACTCTTGTGGTGGCTGCGCTATGCCTGACCATCTTTACTAGGGTACTGCTATAAGAGGGGCGAGCAATACTTGAGCAGGCTTCGAGGGTTAAAAATCTTAAAGACCTATCTATGGATCTTCTTAAAGTTTGCAAGGCTCAACAGTCTCCGTTCTTTTCTCTTTTTTTGCCCCTTGGCGATGGTAAACTGCCAATCTATGGGATATCTCGGTCCGCCGCTTTAACCAATGATTATCCTGGTAACTTTTCCAGGTCTAGACCGGTGGCGTTCTTCCTTGAGTGCCTGAGGGGCAATGGCAGTTCTCAAGCGCAGATAACATACTCTGTAGAGACGCGCGACTTTGCCTTATCGACGGAATCTGGTAGTCATGGATTATAATACGACGATGTATTCTGTCCGGTATTATAGGTTTATGTCTGCTTTTGCTTGTAGAGCTTGAGCAGGTGCGTTTGTTGGGTGGAAGAGTCGCACTCACATAGCTAGATGACCTCTTGCGTGCTGTATTACTTGTGGAACGACCCATTCTTCCACTATCCATAAGGCCATTGATAATTGAGGAAGATTGGGAACATGGTGATCGGTAATTTTTGCCTGAGTCACATCAAGTTCCTTATGCATGTTGCCATGAATGTCATCAACAATTCCCATGGTAGTAATATCTTGGTATATTAACCACACCTTTCTCCATTGCTTGGGCCAGAAGTTTGCCTTCCTGCTCTCTCTTGGGATACTGCTATGAGCCTTTAATAGCTAGTAGTATATGCGCCTTGACCCCCTTCATGGTGAGCTTTCTAGTAAGTTGTGGCTCTTGTAGTAACACAGGGGGCCCGCTACATAAGAATGTCAAGAATAAGATATTCCAATTGTCCGTCATGTATGATCTTAATGAATCTCTTCCCCTCTGATGTAAACCCGATGCTGAAGTTAGATCATAATAACTTATTATCTATCTGAAGAACCCCCAATGTGGCTGAGACGAATTAGAGTCCATTCTTCATGATATTGAAGGGTGATGATGAGATGCCACTCCCTTGATCAAACTCCTAGAGCTGCATGTTGGGTCTATTAAGTGTAAAGCCCAGAGTAAGGCCCAGAGTAAAGCGATGAATATCTTGTGTAGTGAGCACCTCCCTTGCATAGCATCCTAAATCGGGCCAAATCTTCAAGGCTGGATCTTTCACTCTTCCTTAGGGTTTACTCTTTGGCTCTTTTAAAACTAGGATATGTGATAATTATATTTCTGATTCTTTGCCCCTGATCGAGAACAATACCAACATCCAGCTTGCTATCAGATATTCCCTTCCTGATACCTTCTAAACAATAGCACCTGCCTCTTCTAAGCTGTTAACACCACTCAAGTATGCCTTGTAGAAGACTGGCAGACTGAGTGCCTTCTTTAGCACTGCATCTACATGCTTTTGTTGTTCCAAGGAATTCACAAAACTGCTCGTAGTTTGTGTTTGGTCAAGGATGGGAAGAGGCTTAGGTAGAGGAGTAGATTTGACAAGAATAGCAAGGATCTTGCTCCAGATTTCTATCATCTAACTGTTTATTAACAACGGCACTAAGTAATGGAATGAGCTTAGTATCAAAGTCGTCAGAGCTAATCGCAGAATTAAGTCTCAGGACTGTGGTGAACAGTAAAAATCTTCCAAGGTCCAGATTATACTCCGTAGCTACAGACCGCCGTAACTAGCAGATAGTATGGAATTGTTGCCGAGAAACAAAGCATATAATCTGGACCCAAGGTTAAAAAAGAAGAGAGATGACAGGCCCAGAGCATAGAAGTCTGACGCGCTACCATTGCGCCACGGGAGCTAACAACAATAATGTGCCACTCCCGGCGGGGGTCGAACCCGCAACCTTCAGATAATCCTACTGACAGCAGACTGCGCCACGGGACACTGTCTGCTGGATCCGTAGATAAAAAGAGCCATATGAGGCTGGCCACTATGTATGATCCACTGAGCATCTTTTAAGGTAATTGATTGCGCACGTGAGTTACATTTATTATGATATCGCGGGGATGACATGAATGAGAGATTAGTGCAGTTCAAAGCTGCGTCGACTGGTGGACTGTTTCACGTGATAGCTCTATCTGTTCAACTCTGATCTGTCACTTAACGGCTCTGATAACATATTCGTTATCCTGGGCATAACTGACTTACGGTAACCAAAGTATCTATATCTCCGATCTCCATTTCAAAATGTAGATCGATGTGTTTCGGGCGTTTGCCTTGATGTCAATATCCATCCTCAAGAGATCCAAGCATGAAATGCTAGCCCGTATCTGAACATAAGTGAACATCATGGATTGACAATATAGAAAAGCAGTGAACCACTCAAGGATTCAGTCGAAAACAGTCAGGAACATACGTCCTATTTAACTCTGCAATTCCGAGCCATCCTCCGTCATGCCGTCCATGTCGATCAACAAAGGACGAATTCAGGTTGCCGGCTTGCTGCACAAGCCTGCAACGTCACCCAACGCTCCTGGCAATTGTGATCGTACATCCTGGAGGTGGCGTCAAAGAGCAGACGGCCGGTCTCCATCGAAGAAGCTCGCGCAAGAAAGCTTTGTCACCGTCTCCTACGATGCCTCTCCACCAAGCCGAGAGCAGAGGCGAACCTAATCTCTCGGTGGACCCAGCAGCAAGAGTCAGCGATGTGAAGGGTTGCCGACTACCTCGAGCAGCAAGGATGTGTTCTTGAGGCAGCCCACTCTCCTCATTGCTGGCGAGAACGCCGGTTCTCTCTGGTACAAGGGGAACCTGGATAACAAGATAGGAGGGGCCACCAAGAAGGTGATTGTGCCGAATGCAGTCCAGATGGGACTTTTATAACAACAAGAAGTATGTCAATCCGGCCGTCAACAATATCCCGATATGTATGACGGCAAATCTGTCATGATCAACCGTGTTCTTTTTCTAGATTTTGTGGGCTACTTGGTCCTCGATTAATCGATTCCACCTGTTCAATCTTGGGCCCGCCCCCCTGTATTTCATCACTCTTACTCTTGTCTTTATGCTCTTGAGCAGGAGCCAACTGCCTTGGCGCGGTATCCTCACAAAGACACCTATGCGTCTACGCAAGTGGCATCGACGAATGATTAGTTTTTGGGCTTATTTATTGGCCATGAGAAAAGTCCTCCAATCAGTCTTTCTCAGATTCTCCATGATGTAGCATCACTGGTTCCTTCGGCATGTCTATCTACCGAAGTGCAGATCTTACTCACGATAACCAATTGCGAAGTATTCCGGACGAATTTACCCATGAAATGCTCTATTTAGCCTGAATCACCTGCCTCAAGGATGCATGCTGCATCACCAATGTACCCTGCAATGCAATCAACTTCATTATTATGCCAGTTGTTGGGGAAATTGAGCGATTATAGCTCACTGTCCCCGCATCTGTAAGTCTGGGATATTTAAATACTAGGGTCCAGAAGCAGAGGAAGGCCATCAATGCAGGGCAATGGAGCTTGATCGTCACTGATACTCAATCTCCCTCATCATGTGTTTACTTTCAAAGATCTCTGCCAGCTTACTGTTGGCAATGGCAGCTCCAAGTTTATCCTACCCCACAGGTATCCAATCGTATACCAATCCTCTCTTCCCTGGTTGGCACTCCGATCCCAGCTGTGCCTACGTAGCGGAGCAAGACACCTTTTTCTGCGTGACGTCCACTTTCATTGCCTTCCCCGGTCTTCCTCTTTATGCAAGCCGAGATCTGCAGAACTGGAAACTGGCAAGCAATATTTTCAATCGGCCCAGCCAGATCCCTGATCTTCGCGTCACGGATGGACAGCAGTCGGGTATCTATGCGCCCACTCTGCGCTATCATGAGGGCCAGTTCTACTTGATCGTTTCGTACCTGGGCCCGCAGACTAAGGGCTTGCTGTTCACCTCGTCTGATCCGTACGACGATGCCGCGTGGAGCGATCCGCTCGAATTCGCGGTACATGGCATCGACCCGGATATCTTCTGGGATCACGACGGGACGGTCTATGTCACGTCCGCCGAGGACCAGATGATTAAGCAGTACACACTCGATCTGAAGACGGGGGCGATTGGCCCGGTTGACTACCTCTGGAACGGCACCGGAGGAGTCTGGCCCGAGGGCCCGCACATTTACAAGAGAGACGGATACTACTACCTCATGATCGCAGAGGGAGGTACCGAGCTCGGCCACTCGGAGACCATGGCGCGATCTAGAACCCGGACAGGTCCCTGGGAGCCATACCCGCACAATCCGCTCTTGTCGAACAAGGGCACCTCGGAGTACTTCCAGACTGTGGGCCATGCGGACTTGTTCCAGGATGGGAACGGCAACTGGTGGGCCGTGGCGTTGAGCACCCGATCAGGGCCTGCATGGAAGAACTATCCCATGGGTCGGGAGACGGTGCTCGCCCCCGCCGCTTGGGAGAAGGGTGAGTGGCCTGTCATTCAGCCTGTGAGAGGCCAAATGCAGGGGCCGTTTCCACCACCAAATAAGCGAGTTCCTCGCGGCGAGGGCGGATGGATCAAGCAACCCGACAAAGTGGATTTCAGGCCCGGATCGAAGATACCGGCGCACTTCCAGTACTGGCGATATCCCAAGACAGAGGATTTTACCGTCTCCCCTCGGGGCCACCCGAATACTCTTCGGCTCACACCCTCCTTTTACAACCTCACCGGAACTGCGGACTTCAAGCCGGATGATGGCCTGTCGCTTGTTATGCGCAAACAGACCGACACCTTGTTCACGTACACTGTGGACGTGTCTTTTGACCCCAAGGTTGCCGATGAAGAGGCGGGTGTGACTGTTTTCCTTACCCAGCAGCAGCACATCGATCTTGGTATTGTCCTTCTCCAGACAACCGAGGGGCTGTCGTTGTCCTTCCGGTTCCGCGTGGAAGGCCGCGGTAACTACGAAGGTCCTCTTCCAGAAGCCACCGTGCCTGTTCCCAAGGAATGGTGTGGACAGACCATCCGGCTTGAGATTCAGGCCGTGAGTGACACCGAGTATGTCTTTGCGGCTGCCCCGGCTCGGCACCCTGCACAGAGGCAAATCATCAGCCGCGCCAACTCGTTGATTGTCAGTGGTGATACGGGACGGTTTACTGGTAAGTGTGGCCTCGAACACTTGAGCCAAGTGTTACCGCTGAGTAATGACGATTGATATAGGCTCGCTTGTTGGCGTGTATGCCACGTCGAACGGGGGTGCCGGATCCACGCCCGCATATATCAGCAGATGGAGATACGAAGGACGGGGCCAGATGATTGATTTTGGTCGAGTGGTCCCGAGCTACTGATATACCCTTGGCATGCCATCGGAGGTTCTGCGACGGTGAGCGCAGTATTTCATTTGATACGGCAATTATGTAGGAAGCAGTATCACCTGAGATCAAGATATAGTGCGCAGGACGCATCGTCTAGTATCCCTAATGAAGAAAATACCCCGCATTCTTGTTCATTGTGCCTCACTACCAAGAAAGACTCATCGTGACCATGAAATCAAGTACCCGTATATGATTACTTTGTCCCCGCTCCACAGATGAGGATATCCTATAATCTCAGTCGCACCAATAGAGTAGAATGGCTCAACGCTTTTTAGGATTTCGTGGTATCTGTGCCTGTCTCTGCCTTTCCTCATCACTGATATCATCCAAATTAGTCTCTACCTGATCCAACGCAGCCTTGATCTCCTCCTCCTTATTCTCATGCCCCGCCGTAGCTACCGTCAGAATCTCCCTCTCCAGCCCATTGACAACTCTCCACTGAACCCCAGCCGCAGTCATCATCTGACACCCCTCCGACTGTCCGACAAACGTCCCAGGCTCCTTAACACCAAAATATACCTTTTGGATCCCCGGCCGCCCTCCTGCCCTCGTGCTGATGATCCGCTGCACACACGGCACATTCCCCGACAGTCGCTTCCCGCATGGCTCCATCGTCACATACATGACTAGTTTCCGACCGGGTTCGGCCGGGAGGACCTCTGCGACTTTGTCCTCGGGGACGGAGTGGACAGCGGCGTAGTTGGAGAGACAACATTGCTCGGCGTGGGTGTTGCCGGCTAGCTCCATTGTGTAGCCCGTTGAAAGGATGCGGTCATCTTTGAATTCGAGGTCGCCGTCTTTGCGGGAGACGAGGATCGCGCCGACGCGGAAGTTGGTTGGGCGTGGAGGCGATCTTTCTGCTAGGGAGAGGCTTTGGCGGAGGTAGTCGAGGTGGGGGGATGCGGTCATTCCGCGGGTGGTTGGAAGGGAGCAATTGATTTGAGAGCTTGTGAGGTAAGGCTTCACAATAAGTAGAATTGTAGAGAGGTAGATGATTGTGCAATGAGCAGCAGGTATAATGAACAGCTGCTGGTGATATGTCTGCTTCGCTATGTGGGTGAGGCTCTCCAGACGGTGAAACTATGACGAAAGCTGATAAGCTAGGGAGTACCTCCAGTCTAACCTGATAAGGTAATCAAAGTGATTTTGGGTCGCGTCCGAATGTCGCGTTTCCTCTGTCAGGAAATACATTTCACTATATCAAAGCAAACTTGCTGCTTGACGCTTCTTTCATCCTTTTTTTTTTTTCATTGAATTTTGGGGGTCTTTTGGAGACTAACACCCTTTTGGGCTATATCTTGCCAGTCTTTCTCTCCATCTCCTTCCCCTCCCCCCTACTATAGCGCAAACATGCCTTCTGATTCCGAGGATGTGTTCGAAGAGAATCACGTTGACGGAACCACCTCCGAGGAGGAAGAAGACGGACCATCTGGCCCTCCAGTTGCAACCGATCTCTACGAGGTTCTCGGTGTCAAAGAGGATGCGACTCAGGACGAGATCAAGTCCGCCTACCGGAAGCTGGCCTTGAAGCACCACCCAGGTAACTTGCTTGAGATTTCCGCCCAAACTACAACCGGTGATTATTGGATTGTGTCACTGATTGAATCAACAAAGACAAGGCTCCTGCCGACCAGAAAGATCAAGCGCATTCCAAGTTTCAGCAGATTGCCTTCGCTTATGCGATCTTGTCGGACGAAAAGCGCCGCCGGCGGTTTGATCGCACCGGCAGCACTGCGGAAGCGGCCGCCGGCGACGAAGATTTCGACTGGACGGAATTCTACAGAGACCTATACTCGAACTCGGTCGATACGGAGGCGATTGACAAACTAAAGAAGGAGTATCAGGGCTCTGCAGAGGAAGAGAAGGATATCCTGGAGGCCTTCGACCGCCACAGAGGTGACATGGACCGCGTTTACGAGTCGGTGATGCTGAGCAATGTGCTTGATGACGACGAGCGGTTCCGCGCTACTATTGACAAGGCTATTGCCGAAGGCAAAGTGGAGGCTTACAAGAAGTACACAGATGAGCCGGCAAAGAAGCGCCAGGCGAGAATCAAGCGGGCGCATCAGGAAGCAAAGGAAGCCGAGGAGCTGGCCAAGGAGCTGGAGGAGAAGAAGAGACCGAAGACGGAAGTCAAGGAAAAGGCGCCGACGAAGAAGAAGGCGAAGTCGAAGAACATCTCTGATCTTGGCGATCTCGCTGCCGCTATCAAACAACGACAAGCCAACCGCATGGAATCGCTCATGGAAAAATGGCAGACAGAGGCGGACACGCTCGAGGGAGGCAACGGCAAGCGCACTAAACGGAAGACTCTTTTTGAGGAGCCGCCCGAGGAAGCGTTTGCTGCCACCGCTGCTCGCCAGGCTTCCAAGAAGACGAAGAAGTCGAAAGCGTGAGCGGTGCACTTGTTATCTCCCCTTTTTTTACGTCTTGTCCTTTGTCTTTTTTCGTCCGGCGTCGGGAGTCTTGGGTACTTGGCAGGTCTCTACATGAACCCTTGGAAGAAGGTGGACATCTTGCGGAAGGATCGCACATCACATTGCATATCATATTTGAGCGAACTGAAGGTACCTGGTGTTTTAATGACTTCTATGGTCCTCATTGGTAAGGATAGCATGGTAAGGTAATATGTGGCAGTACACAATGCTTGGTCATTATCATGATGATCACTGCGGAGTATGACCCATCAATATTAGAGAGGAAGCATACCCCGGTATTTGCTTTTTATCAGGCGCCCCTTGATTGCTCCTGTATGTACGGTTGATCATTTTCGATCCGCATTCAGCATGTGATTGATGCATTATTAGCGGCAGGTCTCCACCTGAAGTGGCCATACCAGTAAATCCAAACAGGCCCAGGTGAATCCTTCGCTCACCGTATACCTCTCTGTGCCTTCAAAGACATAGCATTGATTCAGTCCGACGTCAGTCAGACATATAATAATCCCTACCTTGTGGCGCTAGAGACTACTATTATTACCCGCTTGGAATGCTGTCCTCAAGGCAATTTAGGCTTCACAAGATTTCACCCAAGCAATAGATCGTCTTCTCCATGATCACCAAGCCTTGTGACATCATGCAAGGGATAGTTTGTAGAATGAAGCCGATGAGAACCCTGGCTCATCTATCTTCTCTCTTCTTCTGGATGGCAGAAAGCAATATTTGCCTCAGCCTCTGGTGCTTTGTACATGATGCCCCGCTATGCCGAGCCTTTTGGATGTTGTGCCCGACTGTGTGTGACAGCGGGCAGAACCTTTTGTGTTCCTCCCTATTTCTCTAGGCAACCCCCTTTTTGTATCATTCTTAGCCCCTGTAAGTTTCTGCATCTTTTACATCTCATAAACCAACCTCCCTCCGTGTCTGATCCATCTCGATCCATCTGAGCCTCGGGGCGGTGGTTGTCTGTGGCGCTTTCGACTCATTCCCTCTCTTGGCGTTTTGCGGAGAAACCGTGGGAGTTTCCTACCGCGTTTGTGACGGACAAAAGGTATTCATCCTCTTTCGAACTGCTGCTCATTTTCGCAAATTTGTCTTGCGAATCTCTGCAGTTCGCTAGTTATCCCTATCTATTCGTGAATTTGAGGGGCGGAGAGAACAAGCGCTTCTTGTCTACAGCTCCATTCCGTGTTGTGGTTCGGCCGGAGCAGAGCATCGTCAGCCAAGCAAATACACTTTACTGGCCTGTGAAGGTCTTTCCAGCCATCCCCGACTTCTGGACTGGAAAACGCAGAGAGCTTCTGGTCCTGAATGCGGAACTTGAATACGTATACAATCAGCCAGAAAGGCGAAGCTGACGAATCATCGTTGACTGGTTGATCTCTCTCCGCATTCCTCGACGCTTGGCCAAGTCTTGCAAACAATAAAGCATATCATCAATTATCTAACTTGGGGCTGTCAAACCGCCGCGGGCGGAACCACCCAGAATGGCCGCATACAATAGTAGCGCATACAACCGGACGGAACGACGTGCCAGGTCATCTCTGGCGGGTGCTCTGGAGTCGGAACGTCTTGAATGGGTCGAAAATGAGCGTCTCGAATCCGGCCCGTCATCTAACCGAAGGACCCCAGCCCAAGCGGCCCCAGTGCGGAGCCAGCCTGACACTGCTCCATCCCCTGATATATTGCCTCCGCGCCATGGCTCCATCGCCGGTATTGGGGTTGGTGTGACTTCTCCTGCTAATAATCGTCGCAGCTGGGGTCCTGCTTCGGATTCAGCATTGCCGTCGGCCTCTGGTGCTCCAGGAACTGCAACCTCGTACGCTTCTTTGAAGAGATTTCCCGGTGAATCATCAGAACCGTCTGCAGCTCGCAGGTCTTCGGACAATTCGGATCAAATCTCCATCGGAAAGAAAAAAATAGTAGACCGAAATAAACTCGACAATAACGACATGCCGGTGTTACCGAAGCGTACTATACAAATTCAGTTACCGGAGAAGCCTCCGAGGGAACCCTCCCACCAACATAAGCCATCGCAGACCAAGAGCACCATGGCCGCGATGATGTCGGGATTTGACTTGAAAGTCAGTCTCCCAAGTTTTGCCAGAGGAAGGACACCCTCACGACAGAGCTCGTCCCGGGGGGCGTCACTCGACTCTCGGGTCCCCCAACGACGTGCTCGGTCCAGCTCTCAGAATCGCCGGCTTGGTTCCAATCAGCTGAATCTTTTATCCTCCTCCAAGCCGACCAAGCCGGCGACGGTCAAGGAAAAACCACCCCCCATGAACAACACTCATGCCACTCACTCCGATCCCGCCCTTCCGGAGTCGGTCAGCAATGGCACCAGTGTGACCTCGCCCGATAAGGAGAGCGAATCTCCAGAACCAGGCATTAACGCCGCTACATCATCTGCTGGAGATGAGCGCTTGGCCAAAGATTTGTATGATAGCGAGAACAACCCAATGGACAGCAGCGAAGACGAACCCGATGAGTCATCGTCGAATGATGATGACAGCGACGGTGAGATCGAGCGTGGCCGAAAGAAGGCTCCGAATGCAAGCGATCAAGCGCCTTCTCTAGGGCAGGTAGATGGTGGTACGGATGGGCGTATGTATTGCTTCATTTGAGAACTCTATACCTTCCGCGTCCTGACAAACATTTCACAGGCGACCGGGGGATTGAGGAGAAGTTGAAGGCGACGACTCTCTCAGATCAGAAGCTGACTCTGGTGCACTACGCTAAGCAGGGTCCGCATATGCTTGATGTTCATCCTCGTACGAGCTTTGATCCCGGCTCCGCCCTGAGTACACCATTCGGATCCGACGATGAAGCGGAATTATCGGATATCAAGCGAGCTCAGAAACTCACCATGCAACTGTCCGCTATTGACACTTCCGTCCCAAACAGATCGATTAGAACTATCATTCGAGGTGACTTCACTCGACTACAGGATGAGAGCGAGGGCGGACGTCGCCGGCAGCGCAAGTATCTAGTTGCCACTGACCTCAGCGAAGAGTCCGTTTACGCCCTGGAGTGGACAATCGGTACCATCCTCAGGGACGGGGACACCATGTTTGCTGTCTGTGCAGTTAACGAGGAGCTGGGCATTCCCTTTGGGTCGTCGGTGCAAATCGGAGAGGGCGCCCAAGCAATGCAGGACTCGGCAGCAATTGTTGGTTCCCAGACAGAAGAAACAGTCTTTAAGTCATCGAATGATTCGATCACCAGTAACTTGCCTCGTGCGTTGTTGGGTCGTCTAGGACAGGGCACGGACAGTAAACCAAGCTCTGTCGATGCGCGGGGTGTGCCCAAAGGCCAACAAGAGAGGAACCGTGCGGTGGAGATTATTTCGCAAACCTGTGTCCGTTTGCTCAGAAAGACACTTTTGCAAGTCCGAGTTGCTGTGGAGGTGATTCATTGCAAGAGCCCGAAGCACATGATCACGGAAGCTGTACGTACTCGTCCTGGTGCTTACGAGTCCGCGACCAACGCTTGTCCAAATACACTGACCAATCTACCGCTAGATCGACGGACTCGAGCCTACACTCGTTATCGTGGGAGCTAGGGGCCGAAGTGCTCTGAAAGGGTGAGTCGCCTCGAGATGACGGGATCTGCATTTATCTGAAGCTAACATAATGTTGGTTGAGCAGTGTCCTCCTTGGATCGTTCTCCAATTATTTGGTCATGAACTCATCTGTCCCAGTCATGGTGGCACGCAAGAAATTACGAAAGCAGACCAAGAACAAGAAGACCAATGTTCGCCTTTCCAACAATCTTTCAGCTCCAAAGAAGCTAGCTTTCGCCAAGGTCGACTAGATTACGAACGAGTCTCATGGCTTCCACAATACTTTCTACGGTTGTCTCTTTATGATGCCGTAATGCATGGCGGGCGTTTTCTCGTTTCTCCATAGTGATGGAGTTTTTTCTTTTTCCCTTGATATTGTATGATTATGATCTACTACCATGGGGTGCCGAGATGATTTTTTCCATCTGCGATCTGCTCTTGGTGGCTCTCTTTTACCTTCTCTATTTGAGCACCACAGTCTATTGTGTCTCGACTTTTTATGTTGTCAGAGTATGAGGATACCTCATCCATGGGCTGAGCCCGTTCAGTAAAAGAAAGAAAAAAAAATGATAATAATTTATGACAAAACATCATTCTCTCCTGGAATCTTGACAGGCCTGTATACTAGACAGCCTTGAAGGAGATCACTGTGACGGAGCGGACGAGCATCACGTGCATGCGTCACCGCCAAGCTAGAGCTGCGGGCGTGGATCCCTCCCTCATCGATCACATACGGACGACCACTTGGCCCCCTCGTCAGGAGCAGCTCTTCCTGACCTTTCATCGCCCTCTCCTATAGCTTCCTTCAGCGCTCAACGGTCGTCCGCCAAGGATCCTGCAGCCATGACCGAATCATTCGTCGACCCGAGGATGACCAACGTCAAGCCTCGCATCCGTTACAACACCATCGGAGGTATCAACGGTCCGCTAGTCTTCCTGGATAACGTACGTAATTGGGCTGGGTCGCAGCGTCGACGCAAACCTATCTGCGACATGAATGGAATGACATGCTGATAGTGTCTGTGACAAGGTCAAATTTCCCCGCTACAATGAAATTGTCTCTTTGACTCTGCCCGACGGTACAGAGCGGTCGGGTCAGGTCCTTGAAGCTAGAGGTATGACTCCAGGCTTTTAGAGCGATAGATCTGCCAGGTCCGTGACGGCTGATATGTGGGACAATTTGAATAGGCAACAGAGCAATTGTACAGGTGTGAATCAACCCGATAAAGCGAGGCTAAGAAGCTCGGTTTCTGATATGCGCGGTGCTCATGGTTTCGCGACTTACTATAGGTTTTCGAGGGTACTTCGGGCATCGATGTTAAAAAGGTAAACCTTTGATCTTTGGATGGCTGAAGTGGTGGGTTGCGTTTTTGGAGTTGGATCAGCCGCTGACTGTCCTCATACTAGACCAAAGTCGAGTTCACCGGCCACAGCTTGAAGCTCGGTGTGTCCGAGGACATGCTGGGTCGTGTCTTTGATGGATCAGGTCGCGCTATAGACAAGGGTCCCAAGGTTCTGGCGGAAGATTATCTGGATATCAACGGTCAACCTATCAACCCCTACTCGCGAGTATGTATCCGACCTTCCGTCACGGCAATGTCAGGGCTTGCAGGGTGGTCCAGCTAATACGTGGGAACTCCAGGTCTACCCCGAGGAAATGATCTCCACCGGTATCTCCGCCATCGATACGATGAACTCAATTGCTAGAGGTCAGAAGATTCCCATCTTCTCTGCGGCTGGTCTTCCCCATAACGAGATTGCCGCTCAGATCTGTCGGCAGGCCGGTCTGGTCAAGAAGCCCACCAAGGACGTCCATGATGGGCATGAGGAGAATTTCTCGATCGTTTTCGCGGCTATGGGTGTGAATATGGAAACGGCCCGTTTCTTCACCCGGGATTTCGAGGAGAACGGCAGTATGGAACGTGTCACTCTCTTCCTCAATTTGGCCAACGATCCTACGTACGTTTGCCTGTGCTTGCTTCGCTTGTCTGCCCTGTTTGATTAACTGCTGTCCAGAATCGAGCGTATCATTACTCCACGTCTTGCTTTGACCACTGCCGAGTACTACGCCTACCAGCTCGAGAAGCACGTCCTGGTTATCATGACTGATCTCTCGGCTTACTGCGATGCCCTTCGAGAGGTTTCCGCCGCCCGAGAAGAAGTCCCCGGACGTCGCGGTTACCCCGGTTACATGTACACTGACTTGTCAACCATTTACGAGCGTGCCGGTCGTGTGGAGGGCCGTAATGGATCTATTACTCAGATTCCTATCCTTACCATGCCTAACGACGGTAAGCAGATTTGCGAGCAGATTCTCTTGCGGTCGCTTAGCAGTTCTGTGCTGACTGTGTCTCTAGATATCACCCACCCCATTCCCGACTTGACAGGTTATATTACCGAGGGACAGATCTTCGTCGATCGACAATTGTACAACAAGGGTGTCAGCCCGCCGATTAATGTCCTTCCTTCTCTATCACGTCTTATGAAGTCTGCCATTGGTGAGGGTCGTACCCGTAAAGATCACTCCGATGTGTCCAACCAGCTGTATGCCAAGTACGCTATTGGACGAGATGCCGGTCAGTTTTCCTTGACACAATCCCCAGGGATCATCATTTGAATGAAAGGCCCACTGACACTCTATTCACAGCCGCCATGAAAGCCGTCGTCGGTGAGGAAGCCCTTTCATCAGAGGACAAGCTCTCCCTCGAGTTCCTGGAGAAATTTGAGCGCACCTTCATCAGCCAAGGCCCGTACGAGTCGCGGACCATCTTCGAGTCCCTCGACATCGCTTGGAACCTGCTCCGCATCTACCCCAAGGAACTGCTGAACCGTATCCCCAAGCGTACACTGGACGAGTTCTACGCCCGCTCCGCACGCAAGCTGCCGGCCAAGGACACAAGGGACAACTCCGCGGAGAACGTGGTGGGCGCTGCTCCTCTCATCGAGACCTAAGTCCTGAATATAAGCGTGTGTTGTCATTATCCTTCTCGTTGCCGAGGTATGCCTGGCTCGTCCTCGGCGAGTGGCGGTATTTCTTCCTTCTACATCTCGTCGTCTTCAGCTCGCGCCGTTAAGCTTTCGTTTTAAGAGCTTGCATATATCTCTTCTTTTTTTCTTTTAAGTAGTTGTATGTTCGCACAGTATAAGTCAATCTCTTGGAAATAAAGATATATCCGGATAGATTTAAACCATGTGGGTGCTGGTACGAACAACTCAGCAGGCGTTGCTGTCATAACCCTAATCAGCATGCAATATCTATTTTAAGTGGTTCAGCTTTTAGATACAAGTGCAACTCCGAAAATAGGATGAATCATCATCGAGCTTTTCTCAGCGCCGATGCTATATATAAACTACATCGTCCTATTTTTCAAGCAGACCGAAAGATATAGGAAAGAAGATGGGAAGAAAAAGAAGAAGGTCGTAAGTGCCCAAACCGTCGCTCATAAGCAAGATAAGCTGAAAGTCCATACAAGGGAAAAAGCAGCTTAGAATCGCAGGTCCCAGCCGATCTTGGGACCCAGGCGGGGTAGTTCGTCCGCGACGCTCTGGACGTCTTTATCTCCTCGGCCGCTCAGGTTCAGGACGATGTCGCCTGTCTTCATGGACTTGGCGAGTTCCATGGCGCCCCAGACGGCGTGCGAGGACTCCAGGGCGGGGATGATGCCCTCGGTCTGCGCGAGGGTGCGGAAGCCGATCAGGGCTTCGGCGTCGGTGGCAGCGATGAAGCGGGCGCGGTCGCTGTCCTTCCACGAGCTGAGCTCGGGGCCGACACCGGGGTAGTCCAGGCCGGCCGAGATGGAGTGGGTCTCGGAGATCTGGCCGTGTTCGTCCTGGAGGACGTACGTGCGAACACCGTGCAGCACGCCCTTGCTGCCGCCGGTCAGGGTCGCCGAGTGTCTGTTTGTGTCGATACCGTCGCCTCCGGCCTCGACACCGACCAGCTTGACGCTAGTGTCTTTGGCGAAGGGGTAGAACATGCCGACGGCATTACTGCCACCGCCGACACAAGCGACGACGGCATCGGGGAGTTTGCCGATGGCCTCCATCATCTGCTGCTTGGTTTCCTCGCCGATGACGGACTGGAAGGTACGCACGATGGTGGGGAAGGGGTGAGGTCCAATGGCGGAGCCGATAATGTAGTGGGTGGTGTCCAGGTCAACAACCCAGGCACGAAGGGCCTCGTTGACAGCATCACGCAGAGTCCTGCTTCCGGCATCGACGGCCACGACCGAGGCTCCAAGGAGCTTCATCCGGAAGACATTTAGGGCTTGACGGCGGACATCCTCAGCACCCATGTACACCACACACTTCATGCCGAACTTCGCACATACAGTGGCTGTGGCGACACCGTGTTGTCCAGCACCGGTTTCAGCAATAATTCTGGTTTTGCCCAGTCTCCGAGCGATGAGAATCTGACCGAGAGCGTTGTTGATTTTGTGACTGCCAGTATGGTTGAGATCCTCGCGCTTGAGCCAGATGTTGGCACCCCCTACATACTCCGTGAGGCGATTGGCCAGATGCAGGCTGCTGGGTCTACCCATGTATGGGTAGTAAGAGCGGAACTCCTCCCAGAACGTGGGGTCATTCACAGCTTCTTGGAAGCCGCGCTCGAGCTCGGCCAAGCAGTCCATGAGAGATTCGGGGACGTACTGTCCACCAAATTCACCGAAGCGCGATGGCTGAGCAGCAGGATTACCAGTTCCATTGAGGGCGTCGATCTGGTCGGCCAATCCAGGACCGTCAGGAGTATCGGCCTCGGTAACAACAGCGGTAGGCTGCGAGACAGCCGGTACCTGGGCCTTCTCCACGGCCTCCAACACGTTGATCTCATTAGTCAGGATACCCTGTGCATCTCTCTCGAGCTTGCGGCCAGTGACACTCGACAAGTACTCCTCGGCGTGCTTAGCCGCCTGACCGGCAGGGGCCTGGCCCAGGACAGTGATAATCTGACTTCCAATGACAACACCCTCGGCGAGCTCCTGCACACTCAAGAAGTGCTCACGGGTGCTGACACCGAAGCCCAGAGCAGCGGGCACGTTACCCGACCACTGGTGAACGCGCTTCAGCAGTTCGGGGAGGTTCGAGCTCAGCTTTCCCGTCGCGCCGGTGACGCCCATTCTCGAAACGACGTAGATGAAAGAATCGGCGATCTTGCAGAGCAGCTTCATGCGGGCCTCGGAGGTAGCAGGAGCGATCAGCGGGACATAGGACATACTATGAGAGTAAGTTAGCAACAGTCACCGAATCGAACCCCGCGCCTGTCGGAGGCTCGCACACAGACGCAAATACTCACCCATTGCTAGCACACAGATCTCTGAACCGCACCGCCTCTTCGGGAGGAAGATCGACCATGATGAACCCATTGACACCGGCCTCCTTACAATCCTTGAGCATACGCTCCTCACCGTACCGCAAGACAGGGTTATAGTAGCCCATCAGAAGCAACGGGGCCTTGAGGCCTCTGCTTCTAGCTTGACGGACCATGTTCAGCACTGTGGTGACCGTGACGCCATTGGCCAGAGCCTGGGTGTTGGCCCTCTGAATGGTGGGGCCATCTGCGATGGGATCTGTGAAGGGAATGCCCAGTTCGATGATATCTGTCGAAATCCAACGGATTGCGTTAGCATTGAGGCTTCCTGGTCCGGGGTCCGGGAGTGCGAATGTGAGGGTGCGCGGCGGGGTAAGGAGCCATACCTGCGCCTCCATTTTCTAGCCCCAGAAGAATGTCAACTGTCTCCTCGACGGTGGGATAGCCGGCTGTGATGTACGCTACGAGTGCTGCGCGCTTCTGTTCTTGGCACCTGGCAAAAGTGCTCTTGATTCCTTCCATGGCGTGTGTGAATGGGGAGCGGGAAACAGCTCAATGTGAGGGGCGAATTTTAGAGGGTTGAGAGACGTTGGGAATCAAAGGAATTGACAGTAGAGACGGCGGGAGAGAAAGTGTGTCAATGGAGGAGGGGATTGAAGGAGAATTAGGAGAGAGATCGAGAGGGAAAGGGATTGAAAGGACAGGGAGGCAAGGGTCACACCGCGTCAGTCTCGGTGTCAGCTCAGTCAAGTCTGTCAGTCCTGTTCTGTTCCTGGTTGAGTCACTCTTTTCTTTTCCCGCCGATGCGCCGGGCGCCGATGACCCGCCGGTCAGGTGACTCGCCGATAAGATAAGACCCCTCGTGCGGTATCCCAGTTACCATACCATATCATACCATACCATACTATACTATACCATACACCAAGGTTGTTGATAACTAGGTACTCGGGAGGTATTTACATGGGAAACCACAGCATCCTGAGGCATTCTATCCCCATGTGGCACAAAATAAGCCGAATAAGGACAATCAAATTATTTGCCAATATCCTTCCTTCTCGGATAGCTATATAATTAAGACAATCGACGAAGCTGAACTAATTACCAGAACCGGAATAGCAGAATGTCCCAGACGCCTAGCTATGCATGTAAGCTGGACACTCAAGGTGCGAACATCGGTCTCAAGACGCACGCAAAGAACCAAACAAGGACGAGGATGCCGATGCCGGTATATTCAACCAGATGCCCAAATACACAGAGCGGCGGCAGACAGCAAGAAATGAAAAAATAAATGAACAATCCAACCTGAGTAAACCCATGAGATCCTTGTGTCACTTCGCCAGAGCTGCCCATTATCAGATCCGTCCCAAAAAAAAAACTCACAATTTTTCCAGACCTGCGAAATGCAAAAGGAACGACTGCAGCGCCATGCAATGCCATATAATGTACAACCGTCGCAAGGAGTGGAATCAAAATGCCCGCACAAGTTCCCAAAATGAAAAAGGAATGTACAACACACCGTTAGCGTATGCCATGTCGGAAATCTCAGAGAAATAACAGAGAACAAGAGCATTCCTGGGCATTAAGACATCAAAGTATTCAAGGAGAGACATGAGATCATTGCGGGTGATCATAACCAAGCGCCGTGGCTAATATCAAAGGAGTGACGAGAAAGAACCGGCGACGGGACTGTCGCGCACAATAACAGCACCGAAACAACCAAAACCGAATATTAAAAAAAAACAAAGCAGCCAAAAACGCCGGTAAATGCAGAAGGGTTAAGAAATATAAGGGACCCCTTATATGCTCCAGTGGCCAAATTTCATGGAGCCATAATGCGAGACAAGGTGAATCAACACCCGTGGGAAGGGTCGGGTAATGAATAAGGCAAAGGAGCTAGATAGCTATAGCTGGGGGCCGCACTTGCCGAAGGCTGATGAGCAAGGCTGTTGGGATTCCATGACGGCCGACTGACAGGAGCTGTGAGTGAAAGTTGTCCCTGCTGCTGGCAGACAGTGGGATATGCGTATCCCGATGCCATACTATGATATGGTTGCGTGACAGCAGGTAGCACTGCTCGCAGCTCAACCGTTCCGGTCATGTGGGGACCCGAGGAACCAGTGGGGGGAGAGTAGGCGGGTGTTGCAATGCTATGACAGTAGCTGCTGGACGGAGCAGCGTCGGAAACTGACTGAGGAGAAGCTGCAGCGTACGGCTCCGTTCCCGAGTCCGACGCTGCTCCATTGCCAGCAAAGGTGGAACTGATTGGCGTTGGCAGCGCCCCAGCGGTTGATGAGTAGCTTGCAGACTAAGGCCACCCTGCGTTAGTCGATGCCTCCATAGCTGAGGGAAATCTGAAGGAAGTACTTACGTATTTTCCAATGATTTTCTTGAGGGCATGGCTGAGGATTTTCCAAGGGAAGACTTTCACATCCTTTTCAATGTTTCGAGGTTTGGGGGCGGGAAAGCCCATAATAACCTTGAAGAAGTCTTCACTGTCTGCTTTGGCTTTGGAGACGGTGAGGGGTCGGAACCCCTCCAGATTTCTGCGGATGCGATTCTTCTCCTCCACGGTGAAACGGACGCCGACAAGCGATTCAAGAAGATAGATGGTGTCCACACTTGTCACAAAGCATTCATCTTTGCCTTCCCAATAGATGCAGCTGATGCAAATACTGTTGGGGGCGCGCTCATCCGGAGAGACAGGCTTGAAGTCGGCGTGGATTGTGCTTCCGTTCTGCATGCGAGTGAATTGAACCAGGCGCCGCTTGGCCTCGCGCTCTTCCTTTGTCCATCCCTCCGCCATAGAGTCCAGGTCCCCGTTCAGCTTGAGGACGGCTTTTGATGGGTACATAGCATACGGATTGAATGATTGCGAGTGCCCTAACCCATTCGCCTGCTGCAAGGTCGACGTCCGAATAAGCGTCGGATTAGCTGGTCTTGCCGGCGAGGATGATTTGTGTTGACGCAAGCTGTGAGCGATCGCGTAGGCAGGGGCCCTTGAATCGCTAGTCACATTGACAATTGACGGGCTCCATGCCGGGGTGAGAGGAGAAGGTGCTCGAATGGACGAGTGCGATGCGGATGATCCAGCAGAATATTGCGCAGGCGCAACCCTGGGGGAAGCATTCCCTTGATATGGAGGCAGGAATCCGTTCATCGCGGGAAGCGGCTGCAGGTAGGGTGAATAGGAGGTCGCACGGCCATCTTCATATCCCTGCTGTCCTGCAGCTCGTCTGATTGGCCTGTAGGCGACATTCTCCGAATAGGAAGCAATCCTTCTCTTGCGCGATTCATCGGAGGGAGAGTCTTGCGAGGTCTGCTCGTATGTGTAAACGCCTACTTGCAGCGTGTTGACAGAGCCTCCTTGATGGTTGTCGATTATGATTTGCAGGGGCACGGCAAGTGACGGGGATCCCGTGGCGAGAAACGGCGGGGTGTCAACGGAGAGGGCATACTGAAAGGACGACCCCTGCAAGCCGAGGAAATGTGGGAGACATTCACACTTCTTCGACCCAAAGACAAGATAGAGAGTCGCATACGGAGATGAGTGGAGATCATGTGGGCACTGAATTTGCACAAATACCCGTGTTCCTTCTGAACCTCTCTGGGGATTATATGAGACGACCTCCGGCAGCTGACGGGACTCTGCGCCAAGCATGGGCGACCGGCTCTCCTCGTAAGAGCTAGCGTACTCCTGATTTGGCAGATATGGGCCACAATCGGAAATTTGGCTGGCTTGATCAGCCATGGGGGATGGAACGAGCGAGGTAGCGGTCACATAAGGAGTCTGGCCATAGGTGGAATAGGAAGCACCGTTATGCAGAGATCGCGCAGAGTCGTAATCTGAGAGAGTCAGCCGATCCGTCTGCCTGCATTTGCCAAAGGAGCAGCAGTGCTCAAGGAAGAAAGAGGGCACAAACTTACCTAGCAAGGCCGCTGACGGGGGTTTCTGAAAAGTCGACATAGACAGGAAGGGCTCAGACTTGGCCAGGAGGCCGTCTGAAAACGCGCCGGCAAATCGTGACTCTTCAGGATCCGAGAAATCCAGCGACTCGTCTAGAATCAGAGGTGTTTGGAAGTCGGGGTCGAACTGTGAAGGCAAAGAGGTCAGCACAAGAAAGAAGGGATAAGAGCACACTGTCCGAAGGAGTTTCGCGGAGAGACAAGGATTGAACCAACATTGACAAATTGACGGGATCAAAAAGGGGGAAAGGGAAGAGAGCAGTGGCAGTTGGGCAGCAACGAGAGAAACAGAAATTCGAGACTTTGGCTTACCAGAATACCGTGTGTCTTCGAGTAAGCCAGTTTGAAAATGTTGCAGCAACTGCAACGGAACACAACAGCCTAAAGAAGCGAATGACAGGCAATATATCCTGAAAACGATAGGATGTCGGAAGGGCACCACAGGGAGCTCTCCGAGACAAAACGAGTGACGGTACGAAGTGGGCTGTTAGTCTCCGAAAGAAGAGGCGTAACGACGGAGCTTCGAATCAACGACCAGTATTCAACACCGAAGGCTGAAACCAGCAAAGGTTGGCAGCAGGATAGGTGTCAAAAACAGGCCACGCAACTGAGAAAACTAGTCCGAAACACCCTATGAAAGCAGCGGGTGCATTTGCAGACGATATATTAACTCTCCAGGTATGATCGATCCCGACGGGACAATAGTGAGATATCCGTCAGACAGTCTCAGGATGGCAAGTGATCCTTGTCAAACAGACCAGAGATTGAGGAGGCGCTTTTTCGTTTCTTTTTGGTCGCTTGTTTAATCTCTTTCTAAGCGAACGAAGTCTCAGGATTTCCTGGAATCGCTGACCATAGAGGGGATTCGGTTGCAGGCGGGCCACGAACTACTCAACTGGTAAGCACGAACCTCGCAAAGCAAAGAGGACCGGCTTTTTGCATAGACTAGTAAGACTTACCGAGTGAGATAAAGAACAACAGAAGGTCTAACCAGGTCACACCTGAGGCAACTTGACAGCTAATATGCAAAATCTAAGGTCCACCGAAACGACTGACGAAATGACCTACGCCCTAGCAATGTCAACAACAAACACACAAGGTTCACGGGGAAATTATGACAAGCGCATGCTGAATTAACACGAATCCTAATTTTTCCTAGTGGCCTGGTGCACCAGAGGCACGACCTGGATGAAGCAAGGAGTCGAGGAAAGCAAAAGGGGACATGAAAGGGGATTGATTTTGATGCAAGGCACCGGCAGCGCAGTGGCGAAGGGGACGAGAGGAGGGCTAACCTTGTCAAATTAACGAGCTCCTGTCACTTCCAAGAGACTCTCTTGCTTCCCAAAAGGGGCGAGGTTTGAGATAATCTCTGCTTTTTCGGAAAGAAGTAGTGCTTTCAACCGAGACACCTGTCCAAGACGATTAGGGTCCAGAAGCACCACAACCTCCTAAACGACGTTGCTGCGAGCAGGAAATTAGGACAAGCCGAGTCCCACTTTGATATTGATTTCAAAGCGCAGATGAAGCCGAAAGGGATGATATTGCTGGGAAAGGAGATCAAGTCCAAAAGAGTAACCAGATGATCTCTAGGCAAACGGCTTTGCGGGGTGAAAGTCGTTTCTACAGTCAACTGCGAATCGAGACCGAACAAACGCACGGGGACTGGTAGGTAGTTCAAGCGGAAGAGATGGTAATAATGGTCCGTCAATATTGGTTTGATCCTCCCTTGAATTTGCCCTTAGAATACAGTCGATTTGGGCCGAGATGGAGGGGAAGGTGGTCGACAGTCAACGAGGGCGTGATACTCGCGAACGATGCGATTAACTATTATATTGAATATTGAATAATTCGATCCACCAATGCCGTTTTCTTTTCTTTCTCTCTCTTCAGCTAACAAATATAGCGAACGTCGTAATACCCTTGCGCAAATAACAAGCGAGCGTGATGGCGAACGTGTGTTGAGCGAATGTAATAAAGCGAAAGTAAGAAGAATCGAAATTCCTCAAGCTGCCATCTCGGGAAGGGGAAGGGGAAGGTAAGATAGATATATGGACGAAGAGGGAAGAGAGGTAGAAGTAGGAGTACGAGATGACGAGAGATATAAGATTATTTGCTTTCTCTTGATTTTCTTCCCCCCTTCCGTTTAAGACCGAGGCTGTGGTGGTAAGAAGCGCAGTAGGTAGACTAGACGGCCTGATTGATGCGATGGTGACTTTTGAGTACTAACTAGGGCAGTGTGGCGGGGGATGCACAACGCACCGGTGTCAAGGAACTTATCTTAAGGAAAATAGACTAGTAGATTGATATGGAGTAGCTTTTTTATCTAGTCTTCTTCATTAGATCTTTTTTAGTCCTACATTCCTGCGAAGTACGGTTTGCTGGTGGTGCTGGGAGTGGGCGGATGCCCGTGAGTAGGTACCTATCTAGCACTCGAAGCGGTAAGTGGTTTTCTTTAGCTAGGTACCTTAAGTTAGCACCTAGTAGTTGTGGTACAAGGGTCCTGGATGCTACGTGCCACGAATTTCTTCCCCAGTAGGCATGATTCCCTCTTTCTTTTCCGTTATTTGTTTTTTTATTTTTATGTTTTTTCTTCTTCTGCAAGGCGACTTCAAGTTGAACTCGTGTGAGCATGATATCTGGCTCCAGTATATTCTATTACCCAATCACAATAATTATACGGAGTGTATCCGAAGACAACCAAACTTTATGGCTGGTTGGCCGAGAG
Source organism: Aspergillus fumigatus Af293 (assembly GCF_000002655.1). NCBI lineage: Eukaryota > Fungi > Ascomycota > Eurotiomycetes > Eurotiales > Aspergillaceae > Aspergillus > Aspergillus fumigatus. The sequence goes on from NC_007195.1 coordinate 3,413,914, forward strand.
CTCTTTTGTTCTGTTCATCGGCTTCCTGGACTGGGTTATGGAGTCCACATCTCCAGCTGAATAGTGAGCCGTTAATGCTTCCACTCAATAATAACAGCAGATTCTAATAATAACCAGGTATTGCTGATAGTAACCAATATGACGATAATAATAACATCTTCTACCATTACCACTGGAACCCCATCGTGACCGCTGATTTCGGAGAGCCATACAGAAACAGAACGGGACGCCGAATTTTCCTATTTTCGTTCCTAGCCAGTATCAATTTTTCCCTTGTTCTAGCACTCTGTTAAAAACTCGAGGGAGGGAATAAGTGGAGGCGTTCTTTCTAGAACTAGTTAGCTTGAGCTCTTAGGCATAAAAGATATTGATAACAAATATTAATATTAATCTACGCAGTACAGGTCGGAAGTTAATAGAACGTTGCGAGAAAAAAAAAGCGAGCAGATAGCTATAACATAATGATGATGACTCATTAGACTAGGAGTACCGAGTACTTGAGTCCTTCATCTGTCTGCAGCTTGTACAGATGTAGGGGTGAATGATTACATTTCTTTGTACTTTCAACTCGCATCTATTTGTGACATGCAAACATGAGAGGACAAAGTAGCCACAGAAGTAATGAGCTCTGGCAAAGGAAAAGCCGTACACTGTTAGCTTTGGGCCCTTGGGGAAAGCCACCGTTCAATCGGTCCACGCCGCCGCCTGGCAAGGGTGGATCCTGCCAGGAAGCATGGGGTCGGTTCAAGAAGGCTGCAGAAGGACGGTGGGGGAACGAGGGAATGCGTGGTTGGTGTAGGATCACTATATGGTATACCTACGTACTTGATACCTACATCGCACTTGCTCCTTCAATTGATTCCTCATTGATTTCAACAATACCAAGATGGCTAAGGAATCCGAGAGATGTTGAGTAATAGGAATACGGATACTGCTGGATAATTCTATGATGCTTGTGGAGTTTGTTTTGCGGTTCTTTACTCTCTGCCGTTACCGCCCGAGGTTAGGAGGGTAGAGCTAGTATCCACCAATACAGTGGGACAAGTGGGAAAAAAAAAGAGTCTGCCTGAATGACCAGGACAAATAGAAAAAAGACAGCTCCCTAGCTAGTATGCCAAGGGGTAGTTCACTAAGGACATCCTAAGATAGGGCAAGGTAAGGTAGTATCTGGTGACTGCACCGCCTCTTCTTTGTTTTCTCGAACTGTTATTTTCAATATCTTCTGGTCTGAAACTCTTCCTTCGGCCTCGTGCTTGAAGACTGGCCCAATTCGTCTGCACGTTGTTGATCTAATAAGCTCAATATTCTTGAGACCTTTACCAAAATCCTTAGGGCCAAACCAACTCGATTTCCATTTTCTTGATCTCCAGGTAGGGTAAACTTCATTTGTAAGGCAATTCTCCGAACCACGGAATAATACCGGTGCTTACAACGTGGATTGACTTCAATTGAGCACCGCAGCCGAGTTTTTATTAGGCTATTATTGCTTCACTGTTATCGGTGGTATGGACTGTACTCCGTACGTGAAAGGGTCTCCACCTTTTCTCTGGCTCGTACCAAGTTACCCATCACCTGCCCCAATGCTCGGTTGGAACCCTTCTTGCCAGCGATTTCTCATTTTGGACCCCTCAAACCAGATTCCGGACGCTGCCCTTGCCTAATTGAGCATTCTTCCGTACTTGCTCCATAGGCAGCTTGAGATAAAAAGCGCATGGTTGGCAGATGGGGACTAATGTATGTATGGACATATGAACTTGACAAATCATTTTTCTATGTTTCCTTGTCCCTCTGGGACCAGCCTGATACACCTACTCCGTACTCTGTACACTTCCTACCTGACAAGCAAGCCCCTAGGGTCTTGGCCTCTTGAAACGGAGCAATGGCCGTGCCGTTCTACACTTCCGCCGAATGGAGTTCGGTTTTGCAAAAGGTGATCTTGAGTGATGACAGCAAGCTTAACATTATTGTATAAGGATATCCGCCCCACTGGACATCTGCATTGTGAATAAGATGGTTCTAAAGTTGGATTTAAAGAACAAAAAAAGACATCCCAAAAACTTGAGCTCATGACAGCAGCAACATGAAGTACACTATACTCCCCACAGACCAGGTGCGTTGTGTCATGGGATTTGGCAAGCGAGCGCCTTCTTGTGACCTAATAATATCTTCCACTGAGGGCTGGTTTCTGCCAAAGTTTATTTATCTTTTTCCAAAGTCGGCCCACGCTATGAGGCTTGAACACGAGCGTGCAGCCACGCAGTGTCAGGACCAGTCAGTAATGATTACTCACATGGCTCATATTTGGGCTGTTCTGCACATGCAAAGGTGGTCAGTTTGTTCCTTCTCATCAGTTGGCTCCCTGCATCCTGTGCGTGGAAAGTAGCTGTGGACTAACAGTCATTTTGGGACAACTGCATAAAGGGGCGGGCCTATTTCGATCATAGCCCACAAAGTGGCACGGGTAGGAAGACCTGAAGATTTTGACTACTCCGTACTAACTGAGGGGTTGTAATATTTACCGCCGTTGCAGTACCTCTCTACATCATAGACAGAGCAGTCACCGCTCAGCTCAATAGTCAATGATCATACTTCTTTGCTAAGTCATCTAATGACCTCACTTGACCAGATGGAGGAAGTGTAAATACCAGATCGGGAAAAACGCGGATGTAGCGGGCGATCTAACCAGCTGCTAAACATAGCAAACCTTGCATGGGGTTTTCGCCTATGCAAGGATTACTTGTTTCCTATTGGACAGATACGGCTCACCCCACCGACCAAGCGCCTTCCAGGTCCAACCCGTCCCCTTTCAAAGATGGATGGCCTCGGCAATGATTTGCTAACAATCAGTCCGACATGGCACGATGGAGCAGCAAGAGCAACTGTTACCGTATTAACTAAGCCTCTGTATATCTTTGTATGAGAAGAAATACTTTGAAGTCGACACCTTTGACAGCAAAACACGGCCACGAAAAATTGTTTTTTCCTGCTCAGGGATGCAATTCAATGGTCAAGGAAGGGATGACCTTACTCAGCAGTGGCAGGAGTGCTTGATAGTAAGAAGCTGATACAGTGGCTGACACATTAATATTGGTATGGCCATTAACTGTAAACAAAAGAAATAAGTAGGCTACTGGAAATGGCGCAGGGAACTTCGGGAGATCTGGTTCTCTTCCAGGGAACTTCGAAGCGTTGAAGTCACTATGAGATGACCCCCTCCATGAGATCGACCCTTGCTAGAGTGGTAGACCTGGGAGTCCTGGCACTGGGAGAAAATGGGAAGGGAGAAGGGAGAAGGGCGAAAATAAAAACCGCAGATTGCCAATGATCTTCTTCCAAGCTTCGGACCTCACCAGTTCTCCTGCCCCGGAGTTCCTTCTTGTCCGGGTGTCCCTCTGTCCCTCACGGAAAATAACTGAACTGGGCGGGAAAGAAAGTTGGACAGTCTAACACCACAAGCAGCAAATCACTAGAATCTATTTCGAAGCGTCCACGGCCACACCATTCACCAAATATCGCTAGAGCAGAAAATAGTTGGGGCAACTACTATGGAGGATGGAGGGCGGAGTACCTGTACCAGAATTCGGCAACTTCCAATCGCAATGGCTTGCTGAAGCACGGGAGATGCTTGACCGTTGCTCCTTCACGGCTTCACCAAGGTCAACGTGGTTATTTTTGTATGGAGGACTCAGTAGACTATTGTTATGTGTTAGGGCCAACTATCGCTTTCGTGCCAAAATACGTCAGTAACTGAAGTGGGGGCTTCGGGGCCTACTCCGGAGGATAATCATTGATCAGCGACATCCTTTCAGAAGCATCCTGCCGAGAGATACGGAGTAGTCCGGATATTCTTGTCTCTCAAGTTTGAAGGCTGGTCTCTCTTTCGCCGTGCACGACGATTGACCATCTTCTGAGGAGAGCCGGGTTACGTTCGGCTCAGGACCATGGCCGAGACAGAGGGACAGATAAAGATTGTACTGTGTAGGGCGGAGTTTACGACTCCATAGAAGCTTGCAGGATCCTATTCCTGACATCCGAAATAGCTATCTACCTCACTCATAAGGCTGGTTATCATCGTATCGTCGATCGATCAGTAGTCCATCACAGACGAGTGTGGCTATAGAAACCTTAAAGAGGGAAAAAAAAAAAGAATATAGCCTCCCCCAAAATGCAATCGAATCTACCTAGTGTGACGCTGTTGACGATCGGCTCTTCAGGCCCCTTAGAAAAACAACCTAGGATTTCAATTCATGGTGTCATAGTGTGGGACGACCCTGAACCTTTTTCTCCTCCGTCGCATGAAACCCACCACAAAGTATATATCGGCGAATCTTCGGAGAGATCCCGTTTCCTCTACGGTGTTCTCCGTAGTTAGGTATGATTCCTGATTTCCTCCCATACCAACTCCGTACACAGTACACACGATGGATGCCTACGGAGTAGATACCGAGCAAATTGGGTGCATCCATCAACCTCTAACCTATGTAGGTTCAAACACTACGAAGTGAACTTTTAGCAGCGGTTCGGTTCGTGTCGGATTCCGCGGATTTCGATGTCCCGTACAGTTTATCTAACGAACATCTTCCCTCACAGTGTCTGCGGACAGTGCCTCTGATTTGCCGATGAGGGTGTTGTCTCATGCTTGAAAGGACAAGCTTGACGGCCACTTTGTTGCAGGAATTGGCTGTGAAGGCATGGATGATCCATGGAATGCTGTAGGTGCGGTGCCTCAATTTAATTATGATTACAATGGAGTACAGTAAAACCTCGTTATAACGAGATATTCCAGACAGACCAATTTTCTCGTTATAGGGAGGTTCTTGTTATATCAAGGATATATATATTTAACCTATAAAATAGCTTTGAATATCCTACTGAGTCTGTAGGCTTACTTTTTAACCTAAAAGGATACACTCATACTTATCTAGCTTATATATAAGGGTCGAAATACCCTCCTCCTATTGTTCTTTATATAAACAAAGCTTTCTTAATGCTTCCAGAGCCTCATTAAGTAATATTTATAGTAGAATCTCAAGCTCCCCCTTAGAATTATTATCAAGCTCTGGCCTATACTGAGCTAGAATTTAGCTATTAATATTATTAGGAGTATCCTGGATAGCTTCCTCTACTGGGTTAAGGAATGTATTAATATCTATTAGGTCCTAGATAGGTGTAGAGACCTTAAGGAGAGAGAATGCTTTCTCTATATTATCTAGAACTGCTGGATCAACAGGCTCTTAATATAATAGTTAAGAATATAGAGCCTTTCTAAAGCAGTTCTGGATTACCTATCTAAAAAGATTAAATTCCTAGCTCTAGATTCCCTATTAAATTACTCTTAGAACATTCATTAAGGCAATTAGATCATGATTGAGCTTAAATTCTTAAAGGATAAAGTGAATCCAGTATCATTTCCAGTATGACTTCTAGTAGAAGATAATCCCTTAATTAAGAGGCTAATATCGGCTTATAGAGTTCACAGGAAGCTAGATAATAAGGGTATTCTGTAGTAGATAACTACTAGATTAAATCTCTATTATGGCAGCTTAATAAGCAGAGAAGTTATCTATAAGAAGGATAACATTTCAACTACTTATTTATCTATTAAACTAATAAAGGAATTCTGTAAAGATTAGTATTGTAATCTAGGCTTTCTGATTACTCTGCTATATAAAGTTTAGATTCTGTATATTAATACCAGTAGCTTAGAAAGCTTATGGATTCTTTACTATACTAATAAACTATAGTAGTAGCTTCTTAGAGCTATCTACATTACAGCAAAAGAGGGCAGTTATCTATGCTTTATCTTTCTTTTAACCTAGAAGTTAATATATTAAAAGACTTTACGCAGGAGTCTTCTTCTAAAAGAGACTAGTTTTATCATAATTAAATTAATCCTTAAGGCTATAAGTACTTAAGACCTATTTAATCTTAAGCATCTTCTGATCTGCCTAAGCAGAAATACTTCCCTCTTCTCTATATTATTAATGCTATCTTACTAACCTCCTTACTTAAAAGTTATAAAGCTAGCTATTACTGAAAGTCGGTATCTCTTGCCCTAGGTAGATCTTCTCCTAGAAAAACTAAGCCTTTTATTATATAATCTCTGTAGAGATAGATATTTATCCCTCTATATGTATAATCCACTTAAATAAGGCGTTCTCTAGCTCTGGCTAGTTCTCACAGCGTTAGTGCTTTGCATTATAGGAAGGGAGGGAATTAGCATTAAGATAATTATATTTGCGGGATAAAATATCAGAGATAAGACTAGATGAAAGAGTATAATTATAGGTATCCTTAAACTATTCTTGAAGCTCTTTCTGTATTACCTTTAGATAGAGGTGTTTTTAAGCACATAGAGCAACCTTCTGGGAGGTTGAGATAGACTTCCTTTATAGCATATTAGCTAAGGGAGCCCCTTGATATAATGAGATTTTGTATGGGAAGCTGGGGAAAATTAATAAGACTTGCTGTAGCAAGGGATCTTGTTATTTATATAGGAAAATAATTGAGGCAAGGGGTTGCGCTCGTTATATCGAGGTTCTTGTTATATCAAGACTTGTTATAACAAGGTTTTACTGTATTCTGTACAGGGTATCTAGTCTTATGTGTTTATCCAAAAACCCCTGGAATATCCCTGCAGTATCTGGCGGTACTTTAATTTATATACTACACAGTACATAGCAACACCAGTAACCAATATCAATAGGCAACAGATACTCTGCAGTACGCCGTAGACGATAGAGATAGAGTTTTACTGCCCTAACCTGGTTAGCCTTGCGACCCTGCGGCGTCCAAGCAGCTCTAAAAGTTCGTATCCCCCAGTTCATCCCTCGCATGCCCATGTACTACTAGAGTACTCTACCCATGTGAAGGAATATGGACCCGGCGAGTAATATCTACTGATCGGTACCAGGCTAACCATGAAACCACTATCAAGCTCAAGCGTAAGGCCAAGGGAAGAGCTTACTTGCTGATCAACAATAAGAAGCTAAAACGGCAGCCTTAAAACCATTCATCTCATTAACGAAGCAGAGGGGGTTCTAACCAATAAATGTGAAAATGTTACTAACTGTTTTGGTAAAGTCCGTCTGCCAAGACTGAGGTACCCATCAACCATGTGGGATTCGGAATCTGCCCGGGAGATTCGTCCTCTACCAATCATTGAAGAATTGACTTTGGCTGGTTCTGAATAGATGAAAGCGAATTCAGGGGTCGACGCAGGTGTCCCTTCGGCTTCAGAGAAATTTCCAGCACGCAGGCCCCGTCAGTGTACCTTGGATCCTTGCATCGGCACTTCAACAGCACGATCCGAAATGAGGCCGGTAGGAATTGGATGAACCCTTACCTTCGGTCGCATAAATCATAATACACAATGAGGGTGGAGTCTCCTGTGCCAAGTCACTAATGGAGATATAAACGGCTTGAGTAGACTAGTTCTACATTCTTAGCGCATGACTGCGGGTTAGACTGGAAAATCCAGGATTTGCTAGAAGGCTGGACTGCAAGTGCTGCTCGTGCAGGTGCACGTTCGGAGGAGACTATCTAGACTATTGCAGGAACATGGCAGTTTGGTGATAGTCGAAGCTTGAGAATATAATCTGGAGAAGCAGATAGCCAGGGGAAATGGAACAAAAACTCAATAGTCTGGTTAACTCCTGGCTTGTCGCCAGTCGCCCATTGGTTGGTTGGTTAATCTAATGGTCTAACCAACACGTTGCGTTGCGTGGTGCTACATGCGCTGCGTCGACGTTGACGCTGACGTTGGGCCATTAGGTCAACTATCTATCCAGACTTTGGACTTGATTCCTTCCATCGCATCTCCATCTCATTTGTCTCAAATTTCAGGAACGAGGCCCCCCAAAAGTTTTCTTCCCACGGTTGCCCTGGTCTGATCTTCGCCAAACCCTAATCGAAAACAGAAAATGTTTCACCCTTCCCGCTCAACTGACCCCTAGCAACGAGGCATAGCCACCCATCCAAACTCCAAAGCAGCGCCGACCGTCGATCACTCCCCGAGGAGAGCTGTGCGATGATAGACCTGTCTTCCAATCTGCATGACTTCATATTTATCGTCACCGTCTGGTCAGCGGAAGTTGAAGTCGACCGGTGGCCCGATTAGTCAGAGTTCAGGAACTTCATCAGGATGAGACTCTGCAGAATCCTGCAGATACAATTGATCCTTCTTTGCACCTTGCTGAATAGAGAGAACTATTGATTGATGAGAAGAGTGACGATTGTTGTGCTCACTGGCAGACCAGCCGCGCCCACCACGTCCGCCAGATGAGAAATGAATGCATGGTCAACTAGCACAGTATACAACCCAATACCTACTTCTAACTTCAAATCAGACTTCATCCAGAAGAAGAAAAGAGAAGGAAAAAAGATATGCTCGTCTGCTATCGCCTGCCAACTATATCGCTGCACTATCTTGTGTGTACTGGCTGAATCAGAGCTTACTGCGCCTTAGGTGTCCGGTTTCCGTGTCTACGAATAGTATCGCCCTGCCACTAACGACACAATGTCTGAGTCTTGTATACTAAATAAAGCTCGCGTTCCACGCCAGTCTCAACCGCGTCCAGTTTGTGGCCGACTTCAACTGCTGTTGCACTTGTGGCTCGTCTACATGTCTTCATTTGTTGGCTATGTTACTCAGCATCAATTCCGTCGGTTTTTCGGTTTATTTATGTCCAGATATATACAGCCAGCCACCTCGGCAATATGACCCATCCACCAGACAATTCCTGTGTTGTATTTCAAGTCACCTCACTTATGCTGCTGACTGCATTGTGCACAATGAGATAGAAGACACCTACAATACCGTCCTCTAACCACCCAGGGCACTGCCTGAACGACAAGCCCCGAAAGCATCAGAGTAACGGCACCAATCATCCAGCGACTAACTACGGAGTACTCCGTACTCAAGGAGACAAATCGAGACAGAAGACCGTCAGAATAATAACATATCGGGGTTCACACTCATACCACACAGTCCAATAGCCACGGATCACTTCCTCAACTTTCCGCGGGCACGAATGGTGATTTGACAATCGGCGAATGGATGGAGTTCGCAAGGTCCAACCGCCATGCACTAGTTTCACATTTGCCTGCCCAGAGTAGCAGACTCTGCGTCGATTCCTTGGTTGCAGGGCTTGCGCGTGTACTCTGTAGAAAATGGTGTCCCAAGGTGTTTCCAGCGAGTCTTTGCAAGGTTTTCGCTGCCTGATTTCAGCGAGCTGGTGTTCGGGCTCTGGAATGGATGATGTTAAAAGCTATCCCGAATTGCTGAGAATATACTTCTACAATTACGGTGGACTCTTACCCATGTGCAGGTCGTGGTCCTGAAGAGAATCCGACCGCCTGACTTGAAACAGTCCTTTACAATGAGCTTGACTCCACCTGGCCAAGCTCACCATAATGTGGTTTGACTGACTCCAAACGGCGAGTCATCTTGGACATCATGCTGAGACTCAAAGTAACCCAACAAAGCCTGTAAATAAACGTAGCAATACTCTCTATCTACTGCATCGAAAGGAAAGACTCGTCTACATCAGCTACACACTCTATCCTCCTATACGAGGAACCTCACACCATCTTCGAGCTCTCTTCCACCGTCCTACCATAACAAACAGGAAACAATCTAGCCCAGAAACCCGCCCGCTTAGGATTGCTCTCCCTTTCGCTCATCAACCATCGAGCAAACGTCCCCTCCGTACGAGAGGGACTCGTACTTCGCAGATGCGCAATCTGCTCAGTCAGATACAGCAACAACCCTCAAAGAAAAACAAGTCCTCTCACCTCATCGTACTTCTGCAATGCTAACCAATAATGCTGCGATAGACCAAACAAACCCCTAAGCGCCCTCCTGCCGATCCTCCCCGCGGCTATGGTATACATCGCCGAAAGAGCCTTCCGGTCGAGCCTTCGAAGGTCGATGTCCTGTTCGCGGGGCAGTTTCCGACCTTGCCGTTGGTAAACCACCTCGATAAGACATGTCAGGATGTCGGCTTCCCAGGTGGCCAGGAGATCGTGATGAAACGACGTAATGTGTCGTTGGAGTCTCATCAGGTCGAGCTTGAGGCGCAGATTTCGGGCTTGGATCTTGGCGAGCTTGTATTCGAGGTTGTGGTTGCTGGCATTCAGGGCGTCCAATGCTGCAGAGTATCTCTGCGAAGGAAGGTCGTCAGTCTGCGGATTCCGGCTTGCGTGGGCTTGACTCACCTCTACTGATGAGAGGGACGATTCAGAGTCCAAGGTTGATTGGGAGATGGATAGATCGGGAGACATGCTGGGGTCAAATGGTCGGAGCCTGAGACTCATGGTGGTTGGGTCAGGGGCGCTCAGTGGCTCTTTCTTCTACTGTGGAGAACGTTAAGGAATGAATGACTAGACTGTTGAACAAGATAAGCTGCTGCTAAAGGAATGATTGTCTGCCGCTCGTGCGCTGAGCTTGTCGTGTGGACGAATTCCCATGCCTGTAGATGTATCCTACTAGCTATGGTACTACAATTGTGATCGTATCACCAAGGAAAGAGCCACCCACTACCTGGAAGGCCCAGTGGGATGTCATCATTCGTGAGCTATGTACTGTATCGCGTCTATCTAGAGAAGAGTGTCAAAGACTCTGAAGCCAATTTATAGCTTGCTTCCTGAAGACTTTCCGAACTCGATTACCAGTTTTCCAAATTGCTTTCCCTCCTTCATGTCCTGGAATAAACGGTCAAGTCCCTCAATATCGCCCAGGTCGGTCTGCACAACGCGAGAAATCACTGGATGGATCTTGTTCGCCTTGACGAAATCGACCATCTCTTTGAACTCCTTGCGAGAGCCCATGGTAGAGCCACGAACGTCAATGTTCTTCAAAACAGCCTGCATTAGGAATGGCATCTTGGGGGACACGGTCATTCCATAAACGGAGAGGACACCACCAGCCTGTCTCGGTCAGTTGGGCTTCAGACGGGCGCGCATGGACGTCATACCTTGAGCAACTTGGTGGCCTTCTCGACAGAATCACCACCTGCACCATCGATGACGGCGTCAAAGTTCTGCTTGCCGCTAGGAAGCATACCCAAAAGCTTCTTTTCCCATCCCTCTTCCTTGTAATTCACACCACCTCTGGCTCCCAGTGCCACGGCTTTTTGGATCTTCTCCTCGCTCGAACTGGTCACATAGACATCCGCACCCCTGGCCACCGCGAAACGGAGAACAATCAGCGCAACACCACCGCCAATCCCCGTGATCAAGACAGCTGCGCCTTTGCCAGAGTTCCTTTCGCCCGCCTTAACCACCAACGCTCTCCATCCCGTCAATCCAGTCAATGGCAACGCAGCGGCTTCCGCATCCGACAGATGCTCGGGAGCTTCTTCCACCTCGGACTCTTCAATGGTGAGGTATTCCTGCAGTGTACCCTTGTTGTAGATTTTTGTTCCACCCATAATACGATAGCCCTTAGGATCTTCCGGTCCATCCGGAGAATCGTTCCAACCCGTCCCAGGGTTCAGAATCACACGCTTGCCCTGCCAGCGTTCGGGATTTGTCACGTCGGGGCCAGTGCCGACAACCACTCCCACCCCGTCTGCGCCTAGGGGAACATCGAAAGTGGCGCCTGGGTACAGGTGCTGCCGCAGAAAAACATCGCGATGGTTGAGTGAGGCCGCAGTCATTTTGACCAGGAGTTCGCGCCCCTGGGGTGTCGGCAAAGGCAGTGTCTGGACGGAGAGGGGGTAGTAGACTTGGCCGGGTTTGCCATCGACTTGGGACATGAAGATTGCTTTCGACATTGTGACAGTAATACGAGTGTCTATCAGTTCAGTACGTATAATCAGCAGCGATAGACGAGAGAAATGGAAATTTGAGGTTTGGAAATTCTACCCCAACGCCCATCGATGATCAGTAATCCGTGCGGGGATGACGATGATGGCGACCGTTATCGATAACCGAGGCTGCACGGAGATACCGTGACTAAGCGCGAAGCCAACTCGACATCATCAATCAAGATGTCAAAACGATGATATGATCTTTATTTGCATGATTCTACGGAGTAGTATCAATTTCGTGTATATTCGGAAGTGCACAGTAGGTAAGCAATATGGACAACCTTGGTTCGGATAAGTCATAATCTATTTGTCAAACCACACGGCCGCAGCTATGGGAGAAGCGCGAGTCCAAGAATAGAATAATCGAACGTAGAAACCAATCCTTTTTCTTTTTTATCTCTTACTGTCGCTGAGTTGAATCGAACAACGTATTACCAGGAGTACCCCATCTCCATGAATTCCTATGGAGGGCCTGCATCCGGCCCTGAATTGCCTCGCCAGTCTCATAAATCACCCTCAATCTCACACCAACACCGCGAACATCAATGCTATAGAATCAAACTAAAACTTGCGATGTACCTGACGATTTACCCATGGACGCCGACGATGATAAGATCTCGTCTCAAAGTCCGCGTCGTAGTCGTGGTCCGTCCTCATCGACTCCTCGGTGGAATACTCACACTTGCTGAAGAAGGTATCCTCGCAGCAGTCGAAGCGATCACAGCTCTCAAACCGAGTGAAGCTCTGTTGACACTTTACCGGTGCAGACGGATAATGGCTTCTCGGTCTTGGTGAGTCGCTGCCGGATATGTCAGGCTTGGGATGGGGATAGAATCTACATCTGCTTGCTGGGTAGGACTGGCCGTATGGATATCCAGGGAGACAGGTGCTTTCGGCTGTACATGTGCAGTATCTATCTAGAGAGCAGGGCTCTGGGCGGGAAGTGTCGCGTGCACAGCCTTGACAGGTGAAAGTCGGGGCGGAACAGCTGGGGATCTCACCCTGTTGCCCTTCCGAACCGCAAGGCCTTGGTTGTTGCACTCCAGAAGAGCAGGAGTTTGGGTTCTGCTGCGGTGGCTCTGGGATCCAGTGGTGGTTTTCTGCGTTGTTGCCATGTCCATGTCCGCATGGATAGGATTGTTTGTCGGGGATATTGCTAGAACAGCATGCTCGATCAGCCGTACCGTGGTCGGATGTCTGGAGGATATGTGATCCTGTACAGACGGGTCTGATCTTCTCTCCCTGGGCAAGACCAGTCCGGAGGGGTTTGCCGTGCCAGTACCAGGCATATGGAATAGAGGACTTATCTTGCTTCTCTTGCCTCATCTTGGGAAAAACCGATGTGTTGTGATTTGGACATGTGCTTGTTGGCTTAGGAGCATGCTTGATATATATCGGACCAGTACGGGCATTGTGGCCATGGCCATGCTACAGAGTCTTTCAGCAACAGACAAACAGAGCACCAAATCTTGATATGCATCTATGACTATTGATGATTGCTGCAGACAAAGACTTGTCATGAGGATACAGTGCCTGAGGCTTCATCATCAGACGCGGAGGTTGGTGATGGTGAGGCATGTTGGATGTATGACCGGTAAATGCCATCCACCTTGCCTTCATACCTTGCATCCCTTCTGCGTCTGATTAAGAGGTTGTACCATAATACTATGCACCATAGAAATCTCCTCCCCTTCCACCCTTTGTTCCAGCAAACAAACAAAATATTGCATCTTCATAGAGTCCAGCCATCTTGTGGGATTCATACAGAGTGTAATAAAAGGCGGCGTTTGACAGCACCAGTGACGCGATGGACGTGGCAGTAGGACAATATAGGTTTGTCTGGAGGGGTTATGTCCACACACTGTGGAAAGTCATTTACTCATGCCATACACCAATCACTGGTGGATAGATAGCAGTAGCTTTGTCGCTGATGTTCCTGAGATGAAATTCATTCAACCATAATCATCTATACCGCATGATAGATTTACGAGTCAATTATGATCTCACGCGTGCCCACATACACGCCTCCTCACAATGTTTTCTAATTGACTCGATGCCTCTGATGTAGGTAGGAAAGTAAGATACCTGTAAGGCTGCACCCATTCTTTGTGCGTTTGTGGATGCCCTGTATGGTAAAACCGCGTAAAAGTGGCTGGCAATGAAAACAGCCCAAGCCCAAGCCCCCAGACACTGGAGAGAGACCGTGTGATAATTCCACGCGCTGCCTGCCATTCGCCCGCCGCCTCAGTCCATTTTTCACAGCAACCAGGAACTTTCACCTTGAGACTCTCTGCGACTGACTTTACTCGATCTTCCTGATCTTGACCTGGATCGTCTATCCTCTTCTCCAAGGAATAATCAGTCTCTCGCATTTTATCAAGAGAAAAGGTTTGTGTCAACAGCTTCCTCAAACGTTGCCTCCAATACATCCTTTTGCAGCTTCTCCGGTCGGCTACTGATCTACTAGTCTTCTTCTAGCTACCTACATACTCTTTTGCTCTCGTGTCGTGCGTCGTTCTCCCACGCAAAACGTTCCCTTCAACTTTCCCAATCCGCCACCAGAACACTGAGAACCAACCCTCTCACACGATCGAGTTTTGTCCTGACTTGACTCCCTCTTCTTCGCTGAACCGGTGATTTACCTTCATCAGTCAGCCAATTGTTTTCCACAATGCCTACGCCACTTCCTTCGAGTTTTGCTTCGGCCGCTGCTGGCAATACCCAGGACGCTTCTAGCAGGAGAGGTGACGGAACTGCCGGTGGAGAATGGTATGCAATCATGTCTTATGTCCTCTGAGCGTTTCCCTGTCAAATACATATTTCATCTGCTATCCCCTTCGCGGTCCCTCTGCCCGCGGACGTGTCCTTACCTAACCTGAAACTTTCTTTGACAACTGATACCCTTGCCTTACCAGGTCTCGAACTCGCATGAACGGAGCAACACAGACTTTCCGCCGTCCGTCAGTCGCAACGAACCCTTCTCAAACGCGAGACCTCCCTCAAACTACATCTGCTACGCATCCGACGGTCGGTGCTTATACTCCCCCACACATGACCTCAAATCAATCCGGCGCAATCCGCAACGGGGCCGGCGAGAATCGTTATTCCAAAGAACAACTGTTGAGTCTCTACAAAGCTCAGCGTGAGTCGGGTACTCTAGGTAAAAACGTTGCGGATTACTTTATCGCCGACTGGAACCCTCACGTGGAGACTCCTCCCACCAACGGAGCATGGGGAAAGCGAGAGGATTCCAAGGATAATCCCTCGGGACCTGAGATTTGTTGGGATCACGGCGGGCAGGTGGAGCCTCTGGGCTTAGTGGATATGACTGATGATGAGAAAGAGGTTGGTTTTGTCTTTGTGTGCCCCCTTGGTTCTGAACACCTGAAGATCGCCCTTTTGATTCATGTTGGAACTTGCCGTGCTGAATCGTGTAGTTATTTTCCGCCTCGGTCAACTCTCCGCTCAAGCCTCCCCCGACCAGCGCCACCAAGGAAAATACCGGTGCTGCCACTGGAGGACGCAAGTCATCCATTTCGTATCCCCAGAGCCACATGAACAACTACAACACGTCTTCCCCCAGTTCCGCGCGCCCCGGCCCTAGGCGTCGGGAGACCGGCGAATCTGTGAGTAACGCCATGTCTCCTACCACCAGTGGCTCCCGTTTCTTCCGCGACGAACCGACCACCTCTACCCCGCCTCCGTCTCTATTGCGCCGCAAAACCGATTTTCGCGAGACTACGTCTACCTCCAAGTGGGATCAGAAGGATAAGGAAGCTCCTGCCCGTGACGGTGGCTCTGGAGAAGTAGCCTCTCCGTTTGGTTCTCTGAAACGGAGCGCCACTAATCCTACAGCTGCTGCGACTGGGGCTCCAAGCTCTCCATGGGGCACCGCTTCGCAAAGCGCTAGCTTTTCGCCCATGGGTGCCTTTGGGGCCTTCTCCTTGGGAACGAGCGCTGCTCAAACTCCAACTACAGAGAAGAAGCCGGGCTTTGGAAGTGTGCGCGGAGAGAGTCGCCTCAAGGGCTTATTCTCCAAGGATAGCTCAGAGGATATTTCGGCCTCCATCAAGGAGAAGCCTTCTCTCAGCAACTTGGAGCGTTTGGCCGAAGACCAGGAGGAGAAACGCTCGCAGTCACCCTGGGGGGAAACCGTTAAGACACGCACTGGCCGCAGTGAGACGAACCCATTTGCAGAGGACACTCGCAGTGGAAGCGCTGCCCTTGGAGGATCTCAGGACGCGAGCGCGCCGTCCCAGACCGCGGACCAGCTGGGCTTCTCCGCATTTGGAATGACATCGAGTATTCCGGGCTTCAGAGAGCTAATGCAGAGCCACGAAAATTCTCGCAACCCCACGCCGAGCTTACTCCAAGGCCAGGAACCTACTAGCCCGACCAACACCAATCCTTACCAAAGCCCGCAGGGCGAACGGATCGACGCTGATGATGTCGAGACCGACGGATCGGACATTCAGAACACCCACCACCCTGGCCTTTCGGGTCTTCGAGATTCGGCCGGTCCATTCAGCTCGATGCGAAGAATAGGGTCGGGCATGGATCTTCCTTCTATCGACCGTAGCCAGACTTCCAGTGCCGCAGGCAACCGCAGCTATTCTGGTCTCGGCGGTCTCGGCGGCCTTCCTACTCTGGGAGGCGCTTCGGCTTGGTCTTCTGGCGTTGTTGGGACTCCTACTCGAGAGAGGTCCGCCTTCTCTACCGGCTTCGGTGATCCCATCTTCGGCACCATGGCTGATCTTCAGTCACCTAGTCTGTCAACGCTGGGAGGCGGTGGCATCTTCAGCCCTGGTATTACGGGTACTGGCAGTATTGGCCGCTCCAGCAAGCTAGGCTCTCTTTTCCCCCCAGCAATGCAGGAGCAGATGCAAGGGGATCAAGCCAGACAAGGCAGTTTGGAGGATGGTTCTCAACATCAAGGTAGGTCTAACTATGCTCCTATATAGATTTTCCAATACACTGACCCTTTTTGTGAAGAAGTCTCACAAGGAGACAAAGCTGGTCAACCGACGACAACCTCAACGTCCCAGACTCCTGTCTCTGCGATCGGTTCCGTTCCGGCCTCTATGGCTTCCGAAGCACCACAACCGAGTCAAACTCCAGGACAGTCCGGAAGCAACGCTGGGTCTGTGCCTCCTGCCCAACAACGGACCATGGTGATGCCCGACCGAATGCGCTGGATTTACCGTGATCCTCAGGGTAACATTCAAGGTCCATGGACCGGGTTGGAAATGCACGACTGGTTCAAGGCTGGCTTTTTCAGCCCCGATCTGCAGATCAAGAAGCTCGAAGATCCAGAGTTTGAACCATTGGCGCAGCTGGTGCGACGCATTGGGAACTCTCGCGAGCCCTTCCTCGTACCTCAGATCGGAATTCCTCATGGACCCGACCCCAACGCTGGTGCTCCTTGGACCGGATCCACCACCGCGCAGCCTCCCTTCCCTGGCAGCTTCCCGAGTTTTGGTACCACCTTAACCGCCGAGCAGCAGAACGCTCTGGAGCGTCGGAAGCAAGAGGAACAGTATTTGATGGCCAGACAGAAGGAGCATCTCGCTCAGCAGCAGGCGATGATGAAGCAGATGCAGTTGCAAGGCGCCGTCCATCCTGGCATCCACCCTCAACTTCAGCATCATTCCAGCGCCCACAGCCTTCACAGCCAGCCTAGCTTTGGCAGCATTGCTTCACCCATTGGATTCCAGCCATCTCCGATTCAGGGGCCAATGCAGCAGCAGCCGCCTCAGTCTGTGGCTGGTTTCTTCGATGCAGCAGCACCCTTGAGGCAGGGCCCGCAGATGGTCGGAGCCGATCTGGTCAATAGCCCGCATCAACTTGCGCCGCTCCTTGATCGCTTGAACATCAGTCGTCCGGATCCGTTCGCATTTGGCAGCCCGTCCTCTTTTGCGGCTCGGCAGCCGGACAATCTCTTTCATTCCCAACAAGTAGCCACGATGTTGCAAGACCGTGCCCGGCTACAGCAGGAACAAGAACAGTTTGACAGTACTCAGGGAGAAGGCATTTTCGAGCAGCAGGCCCGCGAAGACCGGCTGCGTCAGTTTCATGCACTGAGAGCGCAGGAAGGCGATTTCGGCATGCAAAATGCTCAAGGTCATCCTTCCCATCATGCTACCGAACCTTCCCAGCAGCAGGAAATGGCACCCATCGGTTCTCCTCAGAAGACCGGTACCAGCTCTGGTGTTGTTGACCAGGGCACCGCACCAAGCGAGGAAGCCCCGCTCACTCTGTCTCAACAAGTCCAGAAAGCTGCATCCGCTCAGAGACAGCAGCAGGAACAGCAGGAGCAGCAGCAGCAGCAGCAGCAGCAGAATGAGCAGTCTCACGCCGACTCTGCGTGGGGCGCCAAAGACGACACCGCTATGCCCCCTCCGCCTTCTGCGTCGCCGCTCCCCGCTCCTGCCGCACAGCGTAACCGTCAGAATGTCGCCGAGTCCCTGGCAGCGAACTCGCGGTCGCAGACGCAGACCCCTGTCGAGGCTCCCACCACGTCCATCGCGCCTTGGGCCAGAGGGGGTAACGAAATGCCCAAGGGACCTTCGTTGAAGGAGATTCAAGAGGCGGAGGCTCGTAATGCTGCTCAGAGGGAAGAAATGGCCGCTGCCGCTCGTCGTGCGCAACTCCTTGCCGAGCAGGAGCGTTTGAGCCAAGCGCAAGCGCAAGCCCCCGGTCTTCCATCCACCGCCAACTGGGCCAGTGCTGGATCTCCGGCTACTCCGACGTCCACCGGTTCCGTCTGGAACAACAAGGGTCAGGCCACTACCACTGGTGGTGGGGCAAAGAAGACGCTTGCTCAGATCCAGAAGGAAGAGGAGGCCCGCAAGCAACGCCTGGCGGCTGCCGCGGCCGCTGCTCAGACCGCAGCTGTTTCTCCACCCGCGACATCGACCGGCAAGCGGTATGCGGATCTCGCCAGCAAGGCTCCTGCGACAGCCCCTGTTGCCGCAGTCAGCTCCGGTGCTTGGACTACCGTGGGCGCCGGCGGAAAGCCCAAACCTCCTCCTGCCGCACCATCTGGTCCCCGCGCTACCAGCGGTAATGTTCCACCGGCCGCATCGCCCGCCAAGCCCCGGGCCGTACCCGTAGCCTCTCCCCGACCTGTAGCTGTCGGTAGCGCCCCGCCGTCAAACGCCAACCGCGCCCTGGAGGAGTTTACCAAATGGGCCAAGTTGTCTTTGGGTAAGGGGCTGAACAGCAATATCAATGGTGAGTTCTGCATCTATGCAATCATCGAGAACAAACAACTGATGGTGATTTTAGTGGATGACTTCGTGCAACAATTGCTCCTCTTGCCTGCCGAGGCGGAGATTATCTCGGACTCGGTGTATGCCAACTCGCAGACGCTGGATGGTCGGCGATTTGCGGAGGAGTTCATTCGCCGCCGCAAGCTAGCAGATAAGGGCATTGTTGACCCCGTAGCACCCAGCGCCCTTGCGGACCAGAAGAATGCTGCCGGGGGTGGATGGAGTGAAGTGGCCAAGAAGGGATCGTCCAATGCGCACCGCGAAGAGGAGAGTAGTAACGCAGCGTTCAAGGTGGTGGCCCCCCGTAAGAAGGGCAAACGGTGAATGATGAACCTGTACATGGGCTGTGTGATGTCGAGAATACACGATGGATCCAGTATCCTGTTGCTCCTGTGCGTAGATATGAGATCTACAGCCTATTTGGGTATGCGCGTTGTTCGCAGCTGGGCTTGTCTTCGGCTCGTGTAGTCCATTCAGAATAAATCGTCAAACTCTCTCGTTCAATTACGTCAAGTGCGTCCTGTGGCACTTGTTAGAGCTTCTCACGGACTGTGTCCGCAGTATGATTGATTATCTGGTTGTGATGTGCGAAACCCGACGATATCCGCAGTACCACGATTGCGCTGCTACAGACACCCTTCATGGTAATGGATTGTAATAACTGAGCTGAACTGATTTCTATTTGCGAAGAGTCAGTGCACTGCTGTAAACTCACTATCCCATGTCATCAATAGGGCGTAAGTTGTATGACTCACTTGGCGGGGCCTGCGTGACTCCATCCAAGATCCTCGGATTCGTACGGAGTTGTTTATCTTCTCTCATCCTCTGCTGGTTCTGCCATTCCCTCTGATTCCCCTCCAGATTCTAACTATAGGGATTCTTCTTGAACAAAATGTCCGCTCCCACACCCTTTGGTGCCTCTATGGCAAAATCTCACTTCATGTTCGACCCCGACTTCAAAAACCTCAATCATGGCAGGTTCCCTTCGAGTCGAGAGTTTCATTGACCTCACTAACACCTTCCCTTCCCCCAGGCTCGTTTGGCACATATCCCGTTGCAGTGCAGACAGCTCTGCGACACTTCCAATCGCAAGTGGAGGCCCGTCCGGATCCGTTCATCCGGCACATCCAGCCCCAATTGATAGACGAAGCCCGCCGCGCCGTGGCCTCGCTGCTCAATGTGCCCACCAACGAGTGCGTGTTCGTCAAGAACGCCTCGACGGGCGTCAACACCGTCCTGCGCAACCTTGTCTTCAAGCAGGGCGATGTGCTGGTGTATTTCGACACCGTGTACGGCGCTGTCGAGAAGACCCTTGTCTCGCTGACTGAGACCACGCCGCTGCAGCTGCGCAAGGTCCAGTACCAGTTCCCCATTAGCCATGACGAGCTGGTGCGGAAGTTCCTGGAGGTCGTGGCGAGTGCTACGGCGGAGGGGTTGACGGTTCGTGTTGCGGTGTTTGATACGATTGTCAGTTTGCCTGGCGTGCGGTTCCCGTTTGAGCGGTTGATCGAGGCGTGTCGCGCCGAGGGGATCTTGAGCGTTGTGGACGGGGCACATGGGATCGGGCAGATTCCCCTGGATCTGGGTGCTTTGCAGCCGGATTTCTTCACGACGAATTGTCACAAGTGGGTTTTTTTTTTTTTTTTTTTTTTTTTTTTTTTTTTTTTTTCTCAACCTTTGACTCGAGTTGTTCCATACTAATGATGTGATTAAGGTGGCTGTATACCCCCCGCGGCAGCGCCATCCTCTACGTCCCCCTTCGCAACCAGCATCTCATCCGGACCACTCTCCCCACTTCCTGGGGCTTCATCCCATCCCCGGACTCCCCCACCACCGCGCCCTCGCTCATGCGCAGCAGCGGCTCGGGCAAGTCCGCCTTCGAGGAGCTCTTCGAGTTCGTCGCGACCACCGACGACACGGCGTACCTGTGTGTTCCGGCAGCGCTGAAATTCCGCTCCCAGGTCTGCGGCGGCGAGGACCGCATCTACGCTTACCTGGAGAAGCTGGCGATGGAGGCCGGGGACATTGTTGCCGCGGCGCTGGGCACGGAGGTGATGCAGGAGCCCGGCTTGAAGCCCGGAGAGGTCAGTCAGCTGCGCCGCTGTGCCATGGCGACCGTGCGGCTGCCGTTTGCCGTGTCTGGTAGTGAGCAGGATCCGAAGACGGCCTCGGCTCGATTGACGCTGCAGGCTGCGCAGGCCGCGGAGGTTGCTGGGGAGATCCAGAAGGCGTTGGTGCGGGACTATGGGACCTTTGTGCCTGTGTTTGCGCACGGCGGGTGGTTGTGGACCCGGCTGAGTGCGCAGGTTTACTTGGAGAAGAGCGATTTCGAGTGGCTTGCAGGTGTGCTGAACGAGCTATGCAACAAGCTGGTGAAGAAGTTTGCCGAGCCAAAGTTGTGATGGTGATATTTCCTACGTGTATATACTTCCTTAGGTGTATATATATATATATATATATATCTCTACATGAATTCTGCGTCAGCAACTGCCTAGGAACGGCTGTACACCCTCCTTCCATCAAAGTATGTCTCGCACACCGAGGCCTCCAGCAGCTTCTCGGCCTCCCACTCCATCTCCAGGACTGCAAAATCCGCCTTCTTCCCGACCTCCAGGCTCCCCGTGAACCCATCCGCAAAGCACGAGTACGCCGAGCCGGCCGTCGCCGCCGAAACCGCCTGCAGCAGCGACAGCTTGAACTGCGGGTTTACCGTCACAGTTGACTCCGGCTCCCTCGCCGACCGCCGCGTTGTCGCCGTATACAGATTCCTCAGCGGCAGGTGCGGCGCCGTCGGCGAGTCCGTCCCAATGGCCAGCGGCGCCCGGTGGGCCGCAAACTCGGCATACGCAAACGCACGCGCGCATCGCTCCTCGCCCAGCAGCCGCGGCCACGCACGCAGAATCGCCGGGTCCGCATGCACCGGCTGCACCGAGGCCGTGATCCCCAGCTGGCCCAGCCGCGCCGCGTCCTCAGGCGCCGTCAGCTCCAGATGCTCGATGCGATGCCGCCGGCCGGGCGTGCCCACCGCGGCCAGCGTGTCGATTGCCAGCCGCACCGTCGCATCGCCGATCGCATGCAGCGCGCACTGCAGGCCCGCAGCGTCCGCCTTGGCCACTACGGCCCGCAGCATGTCGGCCGGCCACAGCGGCTCGCAGTTCGTCGGCCCGTCACCATCGGCAGTCGCAGCAGCAGCAGCAGCATACGGCAGCAGCAGCGCCGCGGTGCACGCATCCACCACCCCGTCGCAGATGACCTTGATGCCCGCGATGCGGAAATCCGGCGATGAGCGCGCATTATACACCGCATGCAGCTCGATCGCGCGGTCCACCTGCGACAGACACTCCTCCACCGTCGCCGCCGGCGTGATAATCCAATGCGCCGCCAGCCGCAGCGACACCTTTTCGGTCTGTCGCAGCGCCAGCATCGTCCCCCACACGTTCTCGTCCGTCGCCATCTCCACCACCCCGGTATACCCCGCCGCATTGTACGCGCGCACGGCACTCCGCACAAACTCCATCTTCTCCTCCGCCGTCGCGACCCGCGCCACATGCGGCCACACGATATTCACCGCCGCCGCCTCGGAGAGTAACCCGCTCGGCTGTCCGTCTTCCCCGCGGTGGATGACCCCGCCTGCCGGGTCAGGCGTGTCCGCGACGCCGAGCTCGCGCAGCGCGGCGGTGTTGCACCATGCGCTGTGCAGGTCTTTCGAGTCGATGAAGATGGGCCGGGGGTCGAGGTCGTCGAGCATGCTGGCGAGCGCCTGCCCGTCTGTCATGGAGTGCATCCACCCGCGGCAGAAGAGGCGGGGGGCGTGCGGGAGCTGTGCGGCGGCGGTCTTGATGGTAGAGCGGATGTCGGAGAGGGATCTGCAGTGCCCGAGGTCGATTTTGGAGAGGCCTGCGCCGAACAGGAGGAGATGCATGTGTCTTTTGTCTTTGTGTTAGTTGCGAGCGTAGCGAAACCATAAGGGAAGCGTAGTGTCGCGTTCTTATTGAACAGATGAATGAGGGAGACATACCCATCAATGAACCCCGGGATGACGGTTCGTCGGTGCAGGTCTACGACCTCGACGCCTGGTGCTTGTTTTGCTTGTGCGACGGACTCGTCGTTCTCAGCGCCAATGTATGCTATCTTGTCGTCCTCGACGACCATGCAGCCCAGGACGGGCTCCGATTGTGAGCTCCCGTTGCCTCGGACGATGAGGCCATTGGTGAAGACGGTTTTCATATTGCAGTGAATGACGAAATAATGACCAACGTTGAAAAAGAAATTATGAAAGAAAGACAAGACTCGTATATATAGTCTTCTGGAGCGATGTCCAAGCTGTCATCCACAAGGCGTGGCGGGGGCGGGGGCCCGTGGAGCTTCGTGTTGTGGAGAATTACTTTTTAATAAACCTAATTCAAGGGTCGAATTGGTCAGTCGAGTGATGGACTGGGATTGAATGAGACTGGTGCTGCAGTCGCTACTGACACGAGACATTCTGCTGGTATTGGATGGTGTTGAGGATATATTCAGCAACGCTGGAGTCGTTATTTACATCAATGCACGGGCTCATCCCATGCTCATGCTAATCAAGCCCCGGATAATGATAAAAAAGAGTATTCATCAGTCAGACCCAATGTACCTAGGAGCCGTAGCCTATAAAGACTTAACCCAAGTTCGGATGCTTCATGAATGAGCGATTAGCTGCCCCCAAAATGACTCCTAACCCACCCGGTAAACCCTCCGTTGCCACCACCGCTACTGCTACCTTCATTGTGACTGGATTGGCCTTGGTTATGCTCGTTTGATTCTGACGTGTTCCACGACGGATGTTCACCCCATGTGGGAGGGGCCTGTTCGCTATGCTGAGCTAGACCACTACTACGACGGCGCTCGGGAGATGGAGGTTCAGGACTGTCGTTAATGACAACAGGATCCTGCCTGGTTCCTTCAGCTCTGTAAATTGGTCAGTATCACTATCGACAACCCATGAAGTATACTTACTGTGGGATATCAATCCCCCTGCGACAATGCGGACATGTATTATGCTGGCTTAACCAGGCTTCAATGCAGGGATAGTGAAACCAGTGTTTGCAATGTAAGACAGCGACTTCCGTGCCTAGTTCGACTTGCTCCATGCAAATCGAGCACTCTGCTTTGCCATCACTGCCTAGCATCTCCTCATCGACTTTCTTCTTCGGCAGGGCCCGAATAGCGCTTTGCGGAGCCGGGGGAGCCCCAGTTCGATTGAGATTCTGGTCGATCAACTGCGAGATAACCCGGTCCAGTTCCTCCTGCGAGTACACCGCATCCCCGTGTCGATCGAAGTTGAGCAGAGTCGAAAGCATGGCCAGGGGATTCGGACCCGTCATCACACGCACTCCTCCACCTTCCATACCGCCCCCAAAGTCGGCGCGAAACAGTTCGAGGATACTATCAAAGGAAGTCAGCCATGGACCATAAACACTAAACGAAAATGGCGACGTACTCTCCGAGGGTGCCGAAAGGTGGTGCCATCGGCTGCGGACCATCCGCATCTCGCGCAAATAGCCTGCCAGTTGCACGGAATTCGGGTGACTCACTCCGCGCACGATGCTCGTCGGCGACCGTTTCATTCTCCTGACCGGTGGCGTTCCGATTTTGGTTTTGATTCTGGTTCTGATCCTGATTCTGGCCATGCCGGTAGGTGTCGGCCAACCCGTGGAATATAGTGTCCAAGCTGCGCACCACCGGTATCAATGGGTCTATGGGCATTTGTCTTTGGTCCATGGATCGGCCCATGTGAAAGCCGCCGCCACCCAAAGTGGTGGTGGTGGTTGTGAAAGTAAACCGGCCATCGGGGGACCTATATGTACGACGTGAGAACCCCGGCCGCCATGTGTTGTCGTCTCCTCCATAGCCCTCTTCATTTGCCCAGGGGTTATGATCGGCCCAAGGGTTGACGTTGGGTTGATTATTCTCTTCGCGGGGTGGGGAGTCATTCGTGGGTCGAGAGGAGGAGTCTTCCGTATCAGGCGGGATTTCAATCTGATATCGACGATTAGCAGAGATCCAAAAGATGCCGAGCACGTAACTGGGGTTCGTACAATCTCTGTGAAATCAGACTGGCAGTGAGGACAGTCCAACCCATTAGCAGCATTTTTCAGCCAAACTCCACCACACGCATGACAGAACATGCGGTCCCCCGCATCAGCCATAGCAACGTTGTCCATGACGTTATACGAAGGAAGAAAAGTCTAACAGATGTTGAGAAAAATCCGATGAAATAACTATGTAAATCCCGAGAGGTAGAAACAATGCGAAGAGTACCGGCAGGTCAGACAGTTGGAATCTCGCGTGTCGTATTCCTTAGGATCTCTGAATCATCCAGAAACATATTGACAGCAGGGCGACTGTTTCCCTTCACCAGGTGAAGCTATGCATGATCTCCATAAGAATGACCTGATAGTAAAGGATGATAATAAAAGAAGAGCAAATGACTTGCCAAAGAATGCAATAGATGCGGCCGAGGAAGAAGAGTGAGTGGAGCACGTCAGGCGAACAATACAGGCCGATGTGCGGCGGCGGATGACGTCTGACTGCTGATTCAACGGGTGGCGGACTGCCTGACAGCTTCATTCATATTTCCACAGCCAGCCACATTCTATAGACAGCTTTGATTATTGGATTGGATTCAGGTACCAACGCAGACGACAGACAGCAGTGTACTGTACACATAATTCATCCAGCATTCCTTGAAGGATCAAAAAATCTCCCAGTGGTCCTGCGCGCTCAAACAACAGACAAACGCCCCATATGCTAAATAAAAATAAAGCCCGGACAAATGAGGAGGAGAATCATGATATATACACGATGTTCAAAACCGAAGAGCCAATCCCGCTCATCGTCTCTTTGCGGCACCCTTGAAGACAAGACCGCCTACTATTCCAGCGGCCAGAGCCAGGCCACCCACGATCGCAATGCCCATCAGACCCTCTTTGGAGACCTTGTCATCGATCAGCGAACCGAGGCTGGCAGCTTGCAGGTTCCCTGGTTCCTTCTCCAGCAGCAGATCATTGTATCGCCGGGCTTCGCCGTAGTTTCCGAGCTTGTAGTTCCCCAAGGCCAAGTAGTAGAGACATTCGCGTCGTCGCTCTGGGGCAGCGCGGAAGATTTCTGACAGAAGACGGACGCCCTCTTGCTGGTCCGTCCGAGCGTTGGATTTGATCAAGCCCTATCTTGTCAGCCGGTAGACTGGAAACAGAATAGCAGTCGGCATACCCATGCGTAGTTGAATTTCGTCTGGATTCCAACATAGTCACCCTCCTTCTCGTACTGGGCCCGCAAGACTTGGAGCTCTGCTGGTTTCAACGGACTAGAATCAGGGTAGTTTAGCGTGGGCATAGCGATCGACAGCCGGATAATGCTAACCTTTCAGCGTCCGCAGCATCTAAGGAAGCAAGATGGTCAGGTCAGTTTCGATACTTCCCAAGGAGAAATGATTGTAGCCTTGGATAAGACATACAGGGTAGGTTGGATCCCATCGTGGGGTAGAGATATTCGTGAGAGTGTAGATCGGATTAGAGCAAAGGAGCTAGGTATATTGGTATACAAGCAGATCAGAAACCTCAACAGAGAGATTATTTTTCACTGAGTAAAGAAGCATCCAATCTAGTCAACTCCATTCTTAGCAGGTCATCACGATGTTTCGTCACCCACCAACATGTGGCTGTGTCACCACACGTGTGGCGCTGGTGGCTGTTGCTCCCCCAACAGCGAACCATCAACAGTCCATATCTCCATGGTCTTGATCCATCAACACGATCCAAAGAACAACGACCGGCTGTGACATTTCTCCCCATTATACAAAATGTTGCTCGACGAGGACCCCGCGACAGTATGTTTTGGAAGATGTTTTTCCGGATTCAGACTAACAACCGCAGCTCATCCACCACACCATCGGCAACTTCAATATCCAACCGGACAAACAAGCCGTCACCCGCATCAATGACTCCCTATCTACATTGCAACAATCTCGCGAGCTCCGTATGCGCGATGCCGAGTCGGCACTCCGTAAACTCTCCCGTAACTTGCATGCCCTGACCGCGCAACATGAGGAAGCCGTGTCCTCACACGACTCGGCAAAGCACGCTGCGCAGATGGTTGAGCTCGACACGAAGAAATTCCGGATCGCCAAGGCCGCAACAGAGCTGGAGATTGAGAGCGAGAGGCTGGAAGGCGAGCTAGAGATGCTCAAGGAGAGACTGGCTGAGTTGGAAGCGCAGGGGCTCGAGGGCGACGAAGCTACGCGGAGAGAGAGGGAGGCCGATGATGCGACTATGTGGGTGGTGCTTCTCTGTTTTTACTGGAGAGTTCTGACTGATTATGCGACAGACTTCGCCTCAAAATCTACCGGTCCTTGGGCATTGATATCGAGGCGGACGAGGCCGGCAACTTCAGCAAGGCCGTTATTCGCAACAGTCGCAAGGGAGACGTCCACGTGGTCAATATGGACCCCAAGTTCTCGCGTTTTTTCTATGCCAATTACTTTTGGTCAACCATGCAGGGTTGAGTTGTGCAATCTGGTTATGGCGTTTGGTTTTCTCCCAGGTTGACCTGAGGCGTACAGGATTTGAGTCACGGGATATGACGATGCGGCGCTTGTGACTTTTGTTTTTGCATTTCGCCTTTTATTGCTTGATATACCCAGGGATTTGTTTATATTGTCAATCGGATATACCGTTCTTCAACCGTGGCCATTGACTAGATTGTACCTCGTCACAGTCGAGCAGATGAGGTCATGCTGAACTTTCAGTGTTCTCAGCAGGCGTTTGTAGCCTGTTGCGCAGCAGCTGCAGGACCTTGGACCTATCCGTCTCGGTCAGAGTAGTGCACGTACCAGCTCCTAACAAGAGCGGCTTCTCGTCAGGATACAGCTGCTGTACAAGATCCAATAATTCTCCTCTACGCGCCGCGGACATCTCAGAGTCAGCATCCCATAGCCGTAGCCACTCATTCTGCCGCTGCATCATCAGATCCTCGACCTGATCCATAGAAGGCAATTCAGACCCATCCCAGGTCAATCTGATCCTTCTGCCCAACGCACCAACCCCATACACCATCTCCACCCCCAATGCCCCCAGACCTAGATCCTCAGCGCAACCATTCCACAGCGCCTGATGCAGCTCTCCGTTTCGCTCAACCATCATCCACAGAAGCGGATATGCACTTCGCGCCATCGCATCCCGAACCCCCTTCGTCGCCTCACGAGGGCCAACCAAAATTCCGATCTTCGTCCCCGTGCGCCACCCCACAGGTGACCGGCGGAACGTCCCTTCGAGCTCCCGGACGAGATTCGGGCCCAGCTTTGTCTTGAGGGCCTTGCATTGCACGAATACGCGTAGGGGATGCTCGTGTTGCGGGAGGTGCCAGGTGCCTACGAGGTCGACACCTGCATCGTCACGACCTCCGACTCGGTGAAGAGAGAAGGCGAAGTGCCGGAGGGTTTGCTGAACTGTGTATTCGTAGTGAGTGCCTATGTAGGTAGTGCTTGTCGTCGGGAGGGCGGTCCGCTCTGCGTGGGCGAGGAAGGATGCGAGGTCATTGTGGTGTTGCGATGGCGAGGGCGGAGGAGAAGGAAGCTTGAAAAGGCGGCGAGTGAAGGGGTCGAGCTGGCGATGGAATGGACTGGCTGAGAAATTGCGCCGGAAGAGTTTGGTGAGAAGATGGATCCGATTCATATCAAGCCATCCGATGGTTGGTTGTGAAGCTAGAGGAAACTATCTCTGTTCTACTTCTGACCGCATCACCGCTTTGGCTTCTCCGCATTCACACTCATTTCTCCAACTATCTTTCTAATCTCGCCCTACATCAACAGACCTCGCCGAGAAGGGCTTTACTTCCCTACCTACCCTTACTCAACCACGTATCAACCGCAAAATGGCCGACATCCTAACCCAACTCCAGACCTGCCTAGACCAGGTACCTCACCCCATCCACCCCCAAACATCCCCCTCCAAAACCACCGACCTAACCCGCACCTCAACAGCTCGCAACCCAATTCTACGCCACGATAGGCTACTTAAGCACGTACCACGACAACTCTCCCGCAATCCCACCCCCAGACGTCCCAGACGCCGCTCCAGCCCTCGCCAAAATCCCCAAGAACTCCACCGCGCCGCCAGTCCCCGCCGGCGCACCGGTTCCCGCGCTGTCCCAGGCCTCCCCCCCGGCCCAGAATCCCGCGCATGGCGCCGCAGGCGCAGGCACAAGCGTAGGCGAGGGCGCGCAAACGCCCGGCCCAGCAGCGGGCGCAGGTGCGGACCCGAACCTGCCGGCGCCGGATAGTCCGCGGACGTTTGCGAGTCGTCAGCGGGAGCTCGCGCGGGATTTAATCATCAAGGAGCAGCAGATTGAGTATCTGATATCGGTGTTGCCGGGGATTGATAGCTCCGAGGCGGAGCAGGAGAAGCGGATTCGGGAGCTGGAGGGGGAGTTGAGGCAGGTAGAGGAGGAGCGGGAACTGAAGATGAGGGAGTTGAAGAGGTTGAGGAGGACACTGGAGAATGTGCTGACGGCAGTTGAGACGGGGTTATATGGGGATCGGGAGCTACTCGAGAAATATGCTTGATGTCTTGCTGACTTTGGCCTGTCCAGCGCGGGACGCACAATTGAATCTGGAGTGCTCTACGCCACATATGAACAGGTATACCAATCGGTTATGAGAAGATGTATGATTCAATGCTAGAGTACCAAAAGTGTATGTCTTTATGATCCCGCGCCCGTCCGCCCAGTGTATAGCATCAAAAGAAAATGACCATTACCATGAAAAATGAGGACCTGCGTCCAGCCGTCTTGTGTAGTGTCCTGTATATCTTCCCTCAAGGGACGCGTCTATGCGTCTGCAGAATGGTGTGTAGCTTCTTTTTCCACAGCGCATATGCAAAAATGAAAGACTGCAGAAAGAGAAACATGAAACGAAGCCCAGGGTAACTGTCAAACGCCAAAATCCAATGTTCGGGTATCAAAATCCATCCTCCTTGCTGTCCAGGTCAAAGAGAAAGCCACTGCAAATCACAAAGGCGGATCATTTGAAGAGACTTCTATATTCTCTCATCCGCTGCTCCTGAATTTCTTTCTTGTCGAGTTTGCCACGGTTCATGCTCATGTCTGCCAACTGTTGCTTCTTCTTGGCAAGCTCGAAGATCTTCTCCTCTATACTCCCCTTCATGATAAACTGAACTGTGGTCACCTCGCGCGTTTGACCCAGTCGGTGCACCCGATCGATCGCCTGGGCCACAGCTGCAGGATTATACTGAGGTTCCATGATATACACTTTCGAAGCAGAAGTCAAGTTCAATCCGACACCGCCAGCACCGATCGTGGCTAGTAAGATAGTGGTGTTGTCGTTGGTATGGAAATCCTCTAGAGCTTTGTTACGAGCTGCGAGCGACATAGTCCCGTCTAAGCGTGTGAATCCCGTCATGCCACGATCTTTCAATGCAATCTCGATCAAGTCAAGATGAGAGGTCCAGGCCGAGAATACCACGCTCTTGATTGGGGGCTCAGCGTTTAGTCTCTTGCTCTCCTCTGCAGATTCGGAGAGATGAGCCAAAAGCGCCTTGGTCTTCGTGTGTGGTCCTTCGTACTCGCCAAGGGTTTTGGGTTGCCTTCGGCTCTGCTTTGCTTGTTCGTGCTCCGTCAAGTACTCCTCAAGTCCTTCGACAGTGATGGTCGAATACGAGATAGGGATCCAACCGTCACAAACCTGGCATTTTATTGTATTCGTAGGTTCGACGTGACCATCAAAAACTTGTTTCCATCCGGAGAAGCAGTCGGGACAAACTACGTCAAAGCATGGTAGCACTATCGCCATTGGAGCTTTTCGATCCGTCACACCAGTGTCCGATCCGGGCTCTTCCAACCGCTTGCCACACATGGCACATGCGTCGGCCGACGATTCCTGCATGAGATTGAACATCTCGTACGCCTTCCTGTCAATCACACCGGCAGATTGGCCCGTTCCTTCTTCGAGATCAATCGCGTCCTGCACGCTAATTCCTTTGATCCGCCGACGATCATCGCTATCGAGAAGCTCTTTGCCGTGTGCACTGATCTGTCGCAAGATCATCATTGCTTTGAGAATATGATGGTACATTCGTCCCTTCATCTTCGTCTTGTCCTCTCCTGCAATCACCCTCATCATGACATTAGACTCCTTCCGGAAGAATTCATGCAGCTGCTTCTCCTTTTCAGAGAACTCGAGCGTGATAATCTTGTCATGCCGAGGAGGAATGTCAATCTTATCTTTGACCCGACGTAGAGTAAAGGAGTCAACGAGCACACGCAAGCTTGCGAGAACTGTCGCGTCACCTGTCTTGAACCGACTAAGAATATGCATGCCAAATCGGGCTCGATCATCGTAGGGGACCAATCCAAGAAACTTGGTAACGGAAAGAAGGTCTTCAAGGCGATTCTGGATGGGAGTACCGGTCACGGACCAGCGTCGCTGAGCGTTTAGCTTGAATATTGCTTGCGTCTGGGCAGCACTTTGCTCTCGGATGTTGTGCGCTTCGTCCAAAACAATACGAAACAAATTCATCTTCGTCAAAGGACTTACGCCCCGCTTGGATCCTCTCTGAGACAGTTCGGATAGCACAATGCTGTAGGTTGTGATCACCACGTCGTAGCTCGACAGTTCGTCCACATCGTTGGTTCTGGAGGAGCCGTGGAACACGTAGTATGAGATGGCATTTTCCTTCAAATGCTCTTTGATCTGTGAAACCCAGTTGTTGACAGTACTGAGAGGAACGACTAAAAGAGTGGTCTTGCAGTTGCGAATACCAGGTAGGCTTCGCACAATGTCGGGCTCCGGTATTTTCGTCGCCCATTCATGAGCCTGATGCAAAGAGGAAACAACGAGCGAAAGAATGCTCAATGTCTTTCCAAGACCCATCATATCTGCTAATAAGCCTCCTAAGCTCTGAGGCGGCTCTTCGTCGAGGACAATGCCGCTGATGATTTCGCGATACCGCTTGACCCCATTTGCGCGATATTCTATCCTCCAAAGGGAATTGTTATCCTCCTCTTTGGGACCAAACTTGCGTGGCTTCTCTTTCTCAGTCATGAACCATAGAGCTTGCTTTTGATGGCGGAGGAGTGGCGTCAACACCGAATCCGGGGGCTCCATTTCCGGAAGATTCTGCGCGCTCTGAAGCTGATCGAACATCTTCATGACCGCATCGTTGACCTCTTCCGCGGTCCGAACCTCGTAGCTAACACCCGTTCGGCCCCTCGCAGCTATTGATGGTAAGAAGGAGGCCGCCTGAGCTCGCCGCCGCTCAGCATGCGGATTGAACACTGGTACTCCTTGTTCAACAGAGAACGGTGTCCCAAGCCAAACATTGTGCTGCCCGAGGTGCTTGCCAACCAGCTCAGCATCTTTCCTCAGACCGTAGAGATTGATCGACGCTCTATAGAGAGCAGAGCAGGGGGCCCATGGCATTTCACCAGGCAGCCTTCTGCGAACGTCTAATCGCGCTGTCATGTCAACTTTGAGAGCCTGCGAGTCGAGCAATGGGACAATCACAGCTGCAGTTTTCGCGTCAACTGCACCAAAGATCTTCCCATGCGGATCCGAAACATCAATTCTGTAGCTGTTCCGATCTGGGTGTCTATGTACGCCCAGCTTTATTGAAGGCCAATCGTGCGCCGAGTCGCCAAAGATATTTTGTGCAGCAGGTTTGGGCACAATTTGTGCTTGTATCATCGCATTATCCACCTTTCCATAGCATACCCGCTGGACACTGAGATTGTTCGACCCGGTGACCTGCAAGTCGTCGTCATCATTAGTAGCACCAGTCGAATCTGTGCATGACCCTGTCAGCATACAATCATCAATAATCTCAGAACCGTAGGATATTTTCTCACCGATGGTCAGATCAACCACACTTGGTGTCGCCGGGGAGGAATAATCAGACTTCCCCTTGTCCTCTTTCATATATTTGCCCAACTGAGTGTCCCCGGTGATGGTAATCGGCCCATTCCTGCCTGTCTTCGATGCTTCCTTGTCATTCTCCCTTTTGATCTTTTTGTAAGGCTGGTGGACCCGTTTCTCCACCCCGTACATATCCTCGATGAGGCTGGCGTGGCGCGCTTCAACGTCACTATCGAGGTGATCCGAGTTCCGTTTCCAGTCATTATCGTCCTCGGACTGTGCGCTCATAAACTCAATCTCTGGTGCAGGCCCATTCCTGGCTGGCCGGCGTGGCGATGAGCTCGCACTGCCCTCTTCTTGCGATCGGACCGACTCCGTCTGCGACCCCGAGTTCGATTTCGGACTGACCTTGGATGACCGTTGGCGGCGCTGCGGGTTGAGAAGCTGATGTGCAGCGGAAACTGTCCCAGCTGGCGCGGCAGTCGTTGGGGCACTACGAGGTGATGCGCTGGTACTTTGCTGGCCTGTTCCGTCGACAAGTAAGTCATTTGGATCCAAGTACTCGGGGTCCTCTGGCGGAGAGGAGCATCGACTGGATGATGGGAAGAAAAACAAGGGTTCATCAGGCGCTTCATTCTGCGCGCTTATGTGGGAATCTGGCGACGCATATGAAATCTCTGGGTCGTTACCATTCTTCTGAAGTTGTTTTCTGTAGGCCTTGGGATCCAGGAGCATGGCGGCGTGGGACGCCATAGTCCGTTCTTCCGCCTATGCGGGTGTCCGAGCCTCTCAAACGGGAGGGCAGATCGTTGTTCTGGGTACACTAGCCAAGTCCAGTCCGGGATAGAAGATTCCAGGAGGGTTGGTGAACATAGAGCTAGATACAGGTTGCGGAGCACGTATGCGAAGAGGGGATAAGAAGGGCATATGACTTGGGATGTGGAGAATGAGAGAGGAAAAGCGTTAGCAAAGCATGGAAAAGAATCCCGACAAGAGTCTTGTCAGCATCCACCCATAGCCAACTGAGTCTCAGATCGTCAAGAGGCTCTATCCGAAGAGAGAGAAGAAGCAGAAGGATGCTTGAGCAACGGTAGGCCATGACCTCACTCATACTGGTGTTTCTCCCTCGATCGCATATCGCGCATGCCAAGGCGCCGATAAGACAGGGCTTATCAAAGCAGCCTCACCTGCAGCACACCGTCACTTCACCTCACAGACACCTAGAAAATCCACCTAGCATTGAAGGACTGAGTTATTGGTATCATCTTAATATTAGTCTCATTATATGCTACATTGCCTGTCACGTACACATCCGACCATATCCTCAAGATAGGAGTATTAACCGAGGAGCCGGCGCAAATTCTATATACAACTAAGATTTCTCCCAGGCCAATGCTGCCTCTTGCAGCACAAGGACATCTCATCCCAGATTGCCAAGAAAAACAACGCTAATTGAGAGAGGAAGTAATGTTAAAGTGATGATGGAGGTGGTTTTAGGTCTAAACAGAAGAAGAAGGGGGGGGGAAGGGGGGGGGGGGGGTAAGGAGATCCGAAAGCGAAGGATTCTCCGGAAGGACAAGGTGAAGGAGGAAGGGTGTTTAGCGCGATGAAAAAAGATTGGTTACAGTTAGCACCAAGTAAAGACGGGGTTTTTGCTCTTCACAGCTTCTAGCCGCTCAACAATGACCTTGCGTTGGTTCCCTTCCATACCCTCAGCAGCTGCATAGCCGAGGTCGCCTTCGAGGTCGTCACTGCCCCAGACAAATTGCGCGTGACCATGCGCACTTGACATGGAGCTCTGTTTGCGATGACGTTTGTGGTCGGGTCTGGGAGGGAGAGGAGCCCAATTCCGATCCGTGTCTCTACCAAGACCAAGACCATCAACACTGTCACGGCCTAGTGTGACGGGGCTACGATCCTGCGTTGGCCCCTCCTCATGTTCTCGGCCGCGCGAAAGCTCAAATCGATTCGGATTCGGGAGCTCGCTCGGAGGGGAATGAAGGCCTAAAAGGTCATGTTGTGGTTGCGACGGCAGAGACATGGCAGCGCCAATGTCCATTTCCTCATTGTCTGGATCGTAATCGTCATGTCGGTCGTCACTGTCATAGCGCCTCATCTTACGCTTTTGAGCATCGGTGGATGGCTGTCCACGAAGGGGGATAGCGACCGGAACATCTACCAAATCATCCCATACACAGACTCTAGTCCTTCGCGTCAGTTCCAAGGGGCCATGGTCCGGATGCTTCAAAGTTTCAACGACATTCCAGGCTTGTCCCTTCATGACTGCAATCTGCCTTGCGAACATGCTCTCCTTAAAATCGGCGTCTTGCGAAAAGACACGCCGAAGTGCCATCTGCGTCCCACTCCACCAGGCTGTGGATGTTAGAAGTGGTAAGAAATGGTCCCTGGTCTTCTGAGAGAAGGGCTGGCCGATTAGAGAAACAGGGAGAAACAGCCAGCCAAAAGGGAAGCTTCGCCACTGTGTCAAATTAGCAAATCTTAGCTGAAGACGGGGGAAGACAATATAACTTACGGCATCCGGATGCTTCCACGGCCACGACAGACTGTTGTCGATAGCCCCGATCTGAATAGTCGCCTGTGGCTCCGTTGAATTGAGCGGTGTTCCAGTGCGACTCACTGCAACCATAGTCTCATGCCGTCTATACGGATAGGATGCGGATGCGGTGCCAGTCCTCCCAGGACTGGTGGAAACAGGACGAGCTGGAGGCATGTGCTCGTCATCATCGTCGTCCTGTTGTCTCCCGTTGGACTTGGGCGGCTCGGCAACAATAGAAACGTCCTCTGTCTTCCAGTCGATTTTGATCATCCAGTTGTCCAACCCACGATCGGTATTGCGCATGATATAGTCCAAAATAACCAGTTTCTCCAATTCCTCTCTGAAGGATTGCTTCAGCTGTTCAGTCCAGTAAAAGCGTCGCTCCCCACTCTCGTCCCGCGGCGCTGGAGATGACGCATAGTTGTTTTCATCGTCCTCGTCTTCATCGTCCGAGTGTATCCCCGACGGACGACAAGCCTCGTTCCAAGGTCGCTTCTTACGCTTTGGAGCGTCCTCGGCACGAAACCCAGTGTTGGTCTGGTCTGGCCAGGGATGATCGCGCAGAAAGAGGTTCGCATCCTTGTAACCCTTCAAGAAAACCTGGAAGCTACCTGCCTTTGGAGGAAGCGGTTTCTTGCCCATCCAAGCCTTTCGTCGATCCCAGAAGTCGTAGTAGAAAGATTTCGAGGATAGATATACAATATCGGTGTATGGAACGAGGTTGGTCCGTAATCGAGAGTCGAGAACATATGCTGCAGCCTCTGAGACATACGAAAGATTAGGGATCAAGCATGCACGGCCAAAGAAGCAGGGGAATAAGTTCCTGTGTAGCCACTTGGTCCATTTCGGATTGCGAGATGCGTAAGGCTCCTCATCCTTTGGCTTGAAGACGCCTACAATCTTCCCTTCACTGTTGCGGGCAAAATAACTTCCCGAGCTACCCTGGGATATCATTCGAGGATGCACCCCCAACTCAATGGCGGTACGGACACTTTCAACAACGGCCTCAAATTCCTCTCGCGCTTGTCGCTGCGCCCGTTCAACTTCCTCCGACTCGAGAGCTTCAGCAGAAATCGGTCTGACACCATCTGGTGGTTGGAAAACAGAATGGTAGATCTCAAGTTTCTCTTCTTCCAGTGTCTTCCCTTTGACTCTGTTGATCTTGAATTTTGAAGCAAAGTCCTCGGCCCAACGCTCGAGACGCGCATTGATGGCCTTAATGTCGACGCCAGAGTTTCGGCGCCCACGGGGGTAGTGTCCACTTGATCTCCGTCGGTGTCCTGGTGGCGAAGAGAAGGCAGGAGTCATCTGGGCTCGAGCGGAGATCGGGGCGTATCGTGAGGCGGATTGCGATATCGTACCGGAAGGGCCGTGCAAATCATCCTCATCCTCCGAATAATAGTATGCATCGTTCGATCTATCTTCTTCCTCCTGAGCAAGACGGGCATAACCGGACGTCGCGGGGCGATTTTTAGGCATGATGGAGGTAGATTTGTCTCAGCAAGCCCGGGAGGCAAACCGCGTTGGGCTCATCTGAAGCAGAAAAGCGAGGAAGAAAAAGAAACACGAAAGTCTAGAACAATAGAAGAGAATAGAAAGGACAAGAATGAAAGAAAGAAAGACAAGATTAAAGACACTCAAGGCATTAGTAACTCTACTGATGCAGTCGAGAAGGAAGAAAAGGGTTACCTGGAGTTTAGTCTCGTTGGATCGCCGCCGCGATGATCCTTTGGATGAACAATTGGTTTACCGTATGGTTACAAATCAGGGACCAATCCAGCCTGAGTCAGCCACAGCTGGAATAAAATTACAGTACTGCACCGCCACAAGCCTATCCCGTGTAGCTCCACTTGCAGAAGAGCTTAAACAAAACCCCTGAAATTAGAGACAACCAGTCAGCAGTTAAGCTAGGATAACAAAAGTAAGTAGATAGGTAGTCACCTCGATTGCTACCGCAGGTATGTAGTGACCTTGATGAAGTATTGTATTAAAAACTGGAAACTAAGGGAGATGTTGCACCGAGTGTCACTTTGTACAGTCCATACTACATTTCCAGCCAGTATTTCAGTTTCCTCTACACTGAAGTGAGCAGAGACAAGGGGTCTGAATGCTATCTACTCATGACCTTTACAGGAACACTTGGTCAGTCTCAAGTTTGTTGACTTCTGACGCGAAAGGATGTCTTATGAAGCCACTCAAACTGGGGAAAGGATCGTATGTGCGCTTAAAGCATGTTGTAAGCCCGTGACACAGAGGATGGAGTATGCTGCCTCGATGCCTTGATGCCTCGATACCTTGATGCTTCAAAGATCGAGGCACCTTCTATTCTGGAATATCAATTCATTCCTACATTTCGCACCATGTCAGGGCCAAAGCCGGAGCCATTTCATTCTGGATCTCCAGGAATGATCAAGGGATTTCAATGTAGCTCATTCATTGCTCGAGTGTACGCATAGTTTCGAGCTGAGGTTATGCGCCCCTGCAAACATGTGGGAGAAAGGGGAACGCAGGGGCATGAATAATAACATCGTTACCATCTGGGCCCTCGCTTCTTATCCTAGGTTGGCATGCCCTGCATGCTGCGTTGATGAGCAATAGCTCTAATGTTTTTCGATGTAAGAAGTGCCTTTCCAAGCCGTCCATCCACGTTCATGATCCGAAGTAAAAATTGAAGTACACTAAACCTAGGTTTGGATATACCGAACACACCAGACAGGACATTGGTCCGGAGGAAAAGCCCAGAAGGCGCAGACGAGTATCAGTAATGATAGCTTTACAACACTCAACGATTAATTGAAAGGTGTATTTTGCCAAGCAACTGTCCCGAAAAGTGATTGCGATAAATAATCGATAGCCTTCGAGACGCGCGATAGGCTAGATAGCAGTTCCGATAATACTACCCACTTCCTCTCTGGATTTCCACCGTCTCGTGTAACTCTTCCCTGTAGGAGGTCCTCTTATTCTTGTCTTCATACCATCTTCCTTCCAGTTCCAATCTGCTCTCACGGATTCTTTTATAGTGATTTGTCGTCGCTCTTTTGCCTGTCTCTCCTTCGTCGTCCTCGTTGGGTGCACCTTGGCACACACTCGTCTGAGATCTTTCGTTCCCCGACCATTTCCTGTTTACAAAATCAGGAAAAAGCTACGAGCTCATCTGTCAGTTCGTTTTTGTATAATTTCTGCTTCTCCGAGGATCTGAAAGACATTTCACCTCATCCATTCCCCTTTCCCGACGAGGCTGGACTCCCTGCGTTACTGGCACGAGAAACTCTCCGATAGACGCATACAACCCATCAGCACACCCGATCTCCTCTTCCCTGCCTCCACCATCTGCAATTCGGTCGACATAGACCGAATTTATAGCAAATCTCCACTACTCCCTACACGGTGGCTTCAATTCTTTTCCGGGCGTCGCCCATCGACCCAGCCCTCCATCCTGCCTCTCCGCCTGCTCCCCAGACCCACGATCTTGCCAGCTACAACCGTTCTACTTCCATTGACGATCAATCTACGACTCAGCAGCCGGGAGCGGATGCTATAGCGGGTGCGTCGCCGAAATTTTTCAAAATTGGTCGATATTAGGACTGATCTGTGCTACTTAGAGCAATCAAACTATAGCCTTGACACCTGCAACGGGATTGGGAGCGGTTTCCCAGGCCCCAACTCTCTTGGTCCTTCTCTTCCGGGTCTATCTGCGCTGGCATCAGTCGCGTCTGCTCCAACATCCAATCTGCGGTATGTTCGCCTTTTCCAATATCCTGCGATAAAGTTGCCTTCGGGTCCTTTTCTTGGACAAAGACAAGGGTATTGTACATACTGGAAGTTGGATGTCTCTTTAATTCCCCTTTCCTCTACGGTTTCCATTGTAATCTTTCTTCTCTTGCAAATCATTCTTGCGTCGATCCCGGGTTGAAAAGGGAAGGTTGCAGGTACAATATCACAGGCAGTTGGGTTATCTTTGCTGACAAGATCTTACATGCTTAGTGCCTCCAACAGCGATGCAAATTTAGCCATGGCCAATATGACTTATGCAACTTCATCCCCCGCAGCCATGACTGGTGGACAAGGCAATAATCCAGTAAGTGACTTAGCAGTCAATTCATTATAATAATTACTATCGACAGCGTGTTTGTTCTTATCGCATGTGTGGATTCCACCCTTATCTGCGTTCATTATTGCTTCTCCCTGCCCTTTTTTATCCCTGCTGATTTTCTCACTCTCTGTTATCTGCGGTCTTGGCATTGCAGCACCCGCACACCACCCGCTTCTGCCAGTTTCTTATCATCAAATCTCTCCCGATCTTATCACCCCATCATCGTACATCTTCCCTCCCAATCCATCCACTATCAGGCCTTTCATTCCCACCCATTCTCCTCTTCCTCAGTCACTTTTTCGCACTTTTCGCAATCTCATAAAATTATGGCGACAACCTTGACTGACCAGAAGCGCCCTCAATTACAGCCTGTCTGCCAGAATTGTGGTACCTCGACCACGCCGCTCTGGCGAAGAGACGAACTCGGCTCGGTCCTTTGCAACGCTTGTGGCTTGTTCCTCAAATTGCATGGCAGACCTCGTCCGATAAGCCTCAAGACAGATGTGATCAAGAGTCGCAATAGAGTCAAGACCGCCGGTCAAGGCCCTAAGCGTAAGGTGAGTCTTGGATGACTAAAAAATTTTCTTATCTTGTCATCGTACCCTGGCCTTGTGCAGATAAGGATTGCTGGATTCTAACATCGCGTTATTCCAGTCAAGCAGTGCCGTAGATGCGAATGGCCTTCCGACCTCGAGGTCCGAAGACGGCACACCACCTTTGGGATCGCAGGGTTATCGTCGCGCATCGCGAAAGGCGTCGCCCGGCCATTCGGATCGGTCTAATTCACCAGTGTCCCGGACTGATACTCCCGGAGTTTCTGCCTTGCAACAACAACAACAACATCAACATCAACACACCTCGAACATTGCGCCCCAGCACATGTTCGACAGTGTCACCCTCGCCGACCATACTTTGAATCAACCCAATGGCCTCCCCTCCCTTCAGCTGCATCAACCGTCTCCGACATCGACCTCTTCTGCAGCGGTAGATCGTCATGCCGATGCACCGCAGACATACGAGGGACTTCTTGCAGCAAATGCATCATTGAAGACGCGCGTGAGCGAACTGGAACTCATCAACGGGCTTTTTCGGGGCCGCGTTGCGGAGCTCGAACAGAGCGACGCGACCGCACGCCGGTCCGAGATGATCGTCCGAGATTCGGAAGCACGTCTTCGCCGGTCTCTCGAAGAAGCGCAGCGTCGAGAAGAAGAGCTCAAACGGCGTGTGAGTGACCTTGAGCGGCAGTTAGCCGACCAAGCCAACTCGAACAATTCGGCGAACAACGACAGCCCCGGCGAACCCCTGTCCAAAAAGATAAGGTTGTCCGACATGGTAGAACAGTCCTCAGCCTCACCAACGAAGTCGCCAAAGAGCATATAATCCAGGGACCTGGTCAAACCTTTCATGGAAAGCGTGGCACCGACCTTTGCAAAACCTCCAGCCATAAAAAGTACACCCATCTTGCTACATCTGAGACTTCCCTGAACTTTCTTGATACCCTTTACGAGTATTTTCGTTGGCTGGATATAGGTCGGATCAACCTAATATCTGTGTTATCCATCCACATCCTCGTTGTCTACTTCTTGGCTCGTTCTTCGGGCGGTCTATCCGAAGTTCTTTGTCGAGGACGATCTCCCCCCGAATCTTTAAAAAGTAAAACAAGCACTTCGCGGAGCGAACAATGCTTGAAAAATTAAAGGTCCCAAAAGTGGAAAAGAAAAAAGGAGCAAATCGCGAACACTACTATGTCTGCTAATTATTTCCACCGCAATCAATATGTTGATTTATATTCCCAGAGCCTAGTCTCTTCGTCATCTGAGGGAGAATCAGGTATAGGTCGAAAATGAGTGACGGTCGGGGTAGGAGTGCAGGACACGCTATCCAATTCCTTCGGTGCCTCAATCGCACATCGTTTTGCTTTCGTCATCCCCAGAGCGAAAGCAGGGATGATACAGTCTGTGGCCTGCGTTCATCGCCTTTCCCCTTCATGTTACCATGTCTTTTTGCTTCTCCATTTTTCTTGCTCAAGGGAATTGCCTGTCTTTTTGGGTAGCGGAAATGCCGAAGACTCCCAGCTTTGGCGATTGATGACTTCTTCCATGTTTGCTATTTTTTCTTCTTCCAGTGTACTATTAGTTCTTCGATAACTTCTTCTAATCAGTTGACGAAAACAGTCTCCTTGGTCAGTTAGGATGTGGGTGTTGCCGATAAATATACGATCTACCCACAGTTCGTACAGCTTTGGACTATACTTCGATATCAATGGGAACTTGGTAGTTAAAGGAAAGATCCGAGGCGTATGTACATTGATTTGCGACGGGTATCTGAACCGGTTCAGAAAGGGGGCAATAGCATGAAGCAAGTATAGGTGTCAAAAATCGTGCTGAGATGAAGCAGAAAAAATGAAGGCAAGATGTAAAAAGACGCGCTCTAAGCCTCACCGTCTATATAACCGCCCCAGAAACTCACAGGATCAAAAAAAAAAAGACGAAAAGAAGAAAAGAAGAAAAGAAGAAAAGAAGAAAAGAAGAAAAGAAGAAAAGAAGAAAAGAAGAAAAGAAGAAAAGAAGAAAAGAAGAAAAAAAAAAGAAAAAAAGAAAAAAAAGATTAAAGAATGTCAGGAAGGGTACTAGGAGCGACGTCACGCGAAGCTTGGACGTCGCTCAAGAGAAATGTTGACCTGCTTCAAATTTTGCAGGCTATCAAGCGAGACGGTCATGTTCGACTTTTCTGTGAAAAGCTTGGTGAATCTGATGCTCGCGCCAGATACTCCACAGGCACACGACGATTCCGGCAACGCCAGAGAAGAAAGTCGTGTAGTAGGCCCCTTGATAACAGGCCAAGCCGTCTGGGCAGTCTCGCTCGCCGTCGGGGGCAATGATTGAGTGTTTATCATAGATAGTGCCGTAGATTAGGTTGAAAAGGTTACCACTCAGGACCGGTGCAAGGGTCATTACACCCCAGTTCTGAGAGAGACCTCCAATCCCGAATGTATGGGCTACCAGCGATGGGAAGACACCGAAAAGAAATCCGTATGCGACGCCCGTGCACCCCGAAACTACAACCAACTGATTAGGGTTCGAGATCGCGGCTCCCGCAAGTTGTGTTCCCGTGAAGACAGTTGCAGAAATGAACAAGCAC
Organism: Aspergillus fumigatus Af293; assembly: GCF_000002655.1. Lineage (NCBI taxonomy): Eukaryota > Fungi > Ascomycota > Eurotiomycetes > Eurotiales > Aspergillaceae > Aspergillus > Aspergillus fumigatus. The sequence goes on from NC_007195.1 coordinate 3,456,689, forward strand.
CAAAATCGGGACATGTTCAACTTCTTGACTAGCATGTCGGACCCAATGCCTGCAGATAAGGTTAAATATAGTCTTTGAGTAGTTCTATGGATAGATGAGCGGAGACATACCACTCAAGAGGCGGCCAATGAAGTTGCCAAAGGACAAGATGGAAACATGCATGACCTGTCGCTGATGAATGAACTGGGAGCTCGCACTGTCATCGTAATGTTGCCAGAGAGCTTTGGCCTACAAGACGTTAGAGAAAAAGCGTTTGGGCAGTAGCACGAGGTACCTTACACTGTTGCCAATATTACTAGTAAAATGGTAGGATTAGTATTGAGCTTAAGGTTGGAAGAACGAGGCTAGGGAAGGGAACCAACTTGATAGTCATTAATCCAATTCCAGAAAGAAGCGCCATTGTGAGGAAGAGTTGCCAGAACTCTACTTTCGGCAGCATCGCCAAGCCTCTAACATCTGGGTGAGGTGAGTTGAGAGTCACATGAGGCAGGTCTTCATCTGCGCGAAATCCATCCAGGGCATCTCGAGACAGCCTCGAGGTCGGTTTAGACACCAACGAAGATGTCTCGTCGGAGTCGAGGCTATTGACATGATGATGGCGGGAATCCGAGGCGTGTGAGGGTGACCGAGCGTGCGCGTGGGGCTGTGATTCAAAGATACTAGAACTTTGCGTACCTGCTTCATCAAACTCTTCTTGATAAGAAGATCGTAGTTCAGTGGACCTAGTAGTACGCAACGGCCGGGATTCGACGATAGTGTCCCCCATATGCGACAAAGGCTGGTATGGGCCACGGGGTGGCAGGACACGGAGAAATGGTATAGCGACAAGGTTTAATAAGAAGGTTCCTAGGGCCAAGAGAAGAAGGAATTTTCCCGTGTCGTCCTTGAAGATAACCGCAGACACGGTGGACCAGAAGAAGGCGCTCAGGCCAAATGCTGCCAGGGGGAACGCAGTTGCTGTGCCTCGATGATCAGGGAAGTTGGAAGCCGCTGTTTCCCGTGATCAGTACCACAGTTGACCATACTTGTTCTTTATACATACCTGTCTTAATAGATGCAGAAAAGGACGAACAGCTTCCGAAGCCAGTAAGAAAAGAGAAAAACGACAACATTGTCACACCCAACGAACCCTCTCCATGCACATATGCTGTTTTCAACCAATGATACATCAGTCATAAGGTCACCACTGAACGAAGATCAAAGTCTGTACCTTGATAGATTGGGTAATACCCAACACCGAGCGTGATAGCTCCCAAGATTGTCGTAAGCCGTGGTCCTCGAGCGTCTGTTAATAACCCCAAAGGGATTCCTGACGCATACATGCCCAGATTACCTGCGGCACCCTGAAAGAAGTGAGATTGGGTGTTTTATGAGTTGAGTAAAATGCAGGCGGGATTGCTTACGATGAGATTACTCTCCGTTGATGAGAGCTTCATCCGATCTGCAAATTGAGGTTCCCATGCGGAATATGCATACTGTTCGAGAACTCAGCAATTGGCATATACTCTACGATAATGCTTTTGAGAGACGGATCATACATTAGTACCGCAGGCAAGTGCCGCGAGTGTCCCAGCAATAACGGATATTATCCGCCTTGACTGATGAATTGAGCCCGTCATCGCTATCAATCGGCGCACTGTCAGTCGAAACTCGACTTTAAAACATGAGATTTGTAAAGGAAGTCTCCGGATATTTTCTGCCGATGTAAGGGGCAGACATCCACCAGATCACAGATGTCAAGGGACAGCCTGCGATATGGATAGGAGTTGGGAGGGCAATCGCCAAGAAATAGCTATAGTCAACAGACAAGCCAGAGCAAGTTCATGCCAGTGAACTGTCTGGTAAATGTGATTAGACAATCAGAACTAGGGACAAAGAAAGTAGCCGAAGTAGAGAGATGATGAAAGTGATAATAATGAGCGAAACAGTTTGAGTCTGGAGGCAAGATCGAGTGGCCGGAAGTGTGAACACTTGACTACGGCCTACCAATCTAGGTATGGCTGTCGTCAGAACGTTCTAATCGTTTGTTATCTCCGATAACCTGAGCTTACGTGTACTGTCACATGACTCTTTGTGGCCTCAGGCATGAGGGCGATAGGCTGGTCACCTGATAGGCAGTATGACGATAGCAGCATCTCTTCTCCAATTCCAGCCGCCTGGTCGCAGCCACCTCGAGCTGTATCGCAACCCTTTCATCTTATCATTCGATTTGAAGGCCATCTTCGATTTGGGACACCTAATACAGTCTCAAAGGTTACGACAACATGGGAGCTCTATTATCCTTGCCTCTGCTGGCTATCCCCAGCGCCAGTACGGTACGTTGTCACTTGTGGAGGCGTTCAGATAGGTCCACTGACACCTGGAGTAGCTCATCACTGTCGCAACTTCGTGCTGTGGAGCTGCAACATGTTCGGCGGCTTGCAGTGCGTGCGGAAAGTTTCAGAATAGGTAATGTTTCCGTGTTGATTTCGGTTCAAAAGACTGTGGAGAATCAGTGAGTCGCTGACGCCTTGTTCGCCGGATCAAACAGTATGATGACACGAATCGCTTATGCATTCATTCTCTTGATCAATTCGATTGTTTCCTGGATAATGCTCACACCATGGGCGCTGAAGAAGTTGGAGCATATGACGCTAGATTACATGGAAATACGGTGCGATGGGAAAGAGTGTCATGGTTGGGTGGCGGTACATCGTATCAACTTCGGTCTCGGCCTCTTCCATCTCATTCTCGCTCTAATGTTGCTTGGCGTGAAATCGTCCAGGAATGGTCGGGCTGTTCTGCAAAATGGTTTCTGGGGCCCCAAGGTCATCTTATGGATTGCCCTCGTCGTGACGTCGTTCTTCATCCCGGAGTCATTCTTCCTCGTATACGGTCATTACATCGCTTTCTTCTGTGCGATGCTCTTCCTGCTCCTTGGGCTCATTCTTCTGGTGGATCTGGCGCATTCGTGGGCTGAACTCTGCCTGCAGAAGATTGAGGACAATGATTCTCGGCTGTGGCGCGGACTGCTCATCGGCTCAACGCTCGGCATGTACATTGCATCGATTGCGATGACCGTGCTGATGTATGTGTTCTTCGCTAAGAAGCACTGTTCTATGAATCAAGCAGCTATCACGGTGAGTATCCCACCAGACGAACCAGAAGAGTACCATGAACTCAGCTCATACGACTTCGCAGATCAACCTCATCGTCTTTCTCATCATCTCGGTTGTATCCGTTCAACCTGTGGTGCAGGAACATAATCCTCGGGCCGGGTTGGCGCAAGCGGCAATGGTGACGGTTTATTGCACGTACTTGACTATGTCTGCCGTTTCCATGGAACCCGATGACCGCCAATGCAACCCTCTGATCCGCGCCCGAGGCACGCGAACGGCCACCGTCGTTCTGGGTGCCATCGTCACCATGGCGACTATCGCATATACCACGACCCGTGCCGCCACCCAAAGTCTTATGTTAGGGTCTCAAGCCGCCCATGGCCAGTACGCGCAGTTGAGAACAGACGACAACGAGCATGGGCTCGTCACTCAGCAGCCCAGTCGCCGTGAGATGCGTGCCGAGGCTCTTCGTGCTGCTGTGGAGAGCGGTAGTTTGCCGGCTAGCGCATTGGACGAGAGTGATGATGAGTCCGATGAGTATAATACCCAGGACGACGAGAGGGGCTCGACGCAATACAACTACTCTCTTTTCCACATTATCTTTTTCTTGGCTACGACTTGGGTAGCTACCCTACTGACCCAGCGTCTGGATCCTGAGACCACAGAGGACTTCGCGCCCGTGGGCAGAACATACTGGGCTAGCTGGGTGAAGATCATCAGCGCTTGGGTGTGCTATGCGATCTACTTGTGGACATTGATTGCCCCCGTCCTTCTTCCCGATCGCTTCGATATTTATTAGGTGGAAGGGTGTTGCTTCCTCGTTCATTGGTTGGATGATTTCGTTTGGGAGTTTGGCGTCTGAGCACATGTGCATCCGCATTTCACTCGTTTTGCGTTATAAGTATAGGAATTGCTCCCTTGTTGATCGTCTTCGAGCATTAGAGGCAAGAAGAGAATAGCCAGATAATCATTTTGTCAGATGACCTCTGTAGTCAAACTTGGGGAATTCTCTGTAGTCACACGACTGTGAAGGGAAACATTGATAAAGCTTATCAGCTACCGATAACGAACTCCGCATAGAGTTTCCGCGTAAAGTGGCTGGGCGACGCGCAAATTCCCGCGTCATTCTAACCGGCACCACCATGGGATGAGTATGGCGACCATCAAGGCCATTGAGGCCCGTTCGGTATGATTAATTTCCTTCCTTCCTAGTGGGAGCGTCCGTTTGGCTAATCCTCTATTTGGTATTCAGGTTCACCAAATTCAATCGGGCCAGGTGATTGTTGATCTGTGCTCTGTTGTGAAGGAATTGGTGGAAAACAGTCTTGATGCTGGCGCAACATCGATCGGTAGGATCATAGAGAACCATCAAAGATATGCCCGGTGATAGAGTGTTGACATGCTCATTTTGGTCCTGGACATAGAGGTCCGTTTCAAGAACAACGGGCTGGACTCGATCGAGGTACAAGACAATGGAAGCGGAATATCACCAGAGAACTACGAGAACGTCGGTAAGCTTTCCTTTGGTGAATATTCCAAATCTGATCTTGAAGTTTTGCTTACCTTTGGTAGCTCTGAAACATTACACATCGAAACTCTCGTCTTACGAGGATCTCTCCCGCTTACACACTTTCGGTTTCCGAGGCGAAGCACTCTCGTCCTTATGCGCTCTAGCCGATTTCCGCATCGTCACGGCCCAAGCTAATCAAGCTCCCAAGGCGACTAAGCTCGAATTCGAAACATCGGGGAAGCTGTCGAAGACCCAAATAGTCGCGGGTCAAAAGGGCACAACAGCCTCGGTGGAGGGTCTGTTCAAAAAGCTTCCCGTCCGCCGCCGGGAGCTGGAAAAGAACATCAAGAGAGAGTATGGGAAGGTTTTGAATCTGCTCCATGCCTATGCTTGCATAAGCACGGGGGTACGCTTCAGCGTTCGGAATACAGTGGGAAAAAATCGGAATGTGATGGTTTTCTCGACGAATGGCAACCAGACAACAAAGGAGAATATTGCCAATGTCTACGGCGCAAAAACGCTACTGGCGCTCATCCCGCTGGACTTGACCTTGGAGTTTGAGCCATCCGCTGCAGGTAGGCGGACAGCTGAAGGTGAGCTTCATACAATCCAGGTCAAAGGGCACATCTCTCGTCCGGTATTTGGTGAAGGAAGGCAAACACCGGATCGTCAGATGTTCTTTGTGAATTCTCGACCCTGTGGTCTGCCGCAAATTGCAAAGGCGTTTAATGAGGTCTACAAGTCATTCAATGTGTCGCAGTCTCCCTTCGTCTTTGCGGACTTGCATATGGATACAAATGCCTATGATGTGAATGTGTCCCCTGATAAACGCACAATTCTGTTGCATGATGCTGGGGCGTTGATCGATTCCCTCAAGCAGTCTCTTACAGAGATGTTCGAAGCGACTGATCAGACTGTTCCTCTATCTCAAATAGCTGACTATAAGCAATCTGGTCCTAAACAGCAGCTGGGGACACTGCAGGCAGTCGCCCCTCGCAGGGTTTTGAGCGAGAAGGAAGCTATTACAGGAGAGCAAGGCCATTCCCCCGATAAAGAAGACACAGAATCGAGTCAACTGAGCTCCCAGGAGAAGCTGAAAAGCTTTCTGAGCAACCTTGGTTCACGACAGGGACGAGCGACTCCATCCTCGTCTCCTGTCCGCAGAGAGGAGTCGGAGCAACTGGACTCGACTGCAACGCCGAGTACCCCTGACGGTCGGGCTGAATCCTTAACCAAGACAGTCGATAATGAATTATTCGTTTCAGAGGGTGGGACGCCATCCCCTGAAACTTCCCAACTCCCTAAGGTGACGGACGAGGAGCAAGAATCCCCGCGAGACGCCGTAGAGCAGTCTACGCCACGGGGTGGTTCTGAGCTCTATGGACATCACACCCCTTCAACTCAACCCGATCTACTTGAGGAGACACCCAATGTCATACAGAACGCCTTCGATCGAATGCGTCCCAGACGTATGCCCGCTGAAGTTGCCACCATCACCATTGGCAACAAGACAATTACGTCCATGGTAGGAAGTGGAATGCCTAGAAAAAGGACCGGGGATTCAATTCAAACCGCCGGTGGAAGATCAGTCCGCAAGAGGAGGATACACACTCCGTCTCGTTCCAATATATTTGGCAAACATATGAGGGCCTTTGCAGCTCCAGGATCGCAGATACAGCAAGCTAGCAGCGTTGAGGCCGAGGAGGAGGACGAGGACGAGGAGGAACGAGCGGAAGATGAAGAGATCATGGACAGTGTTTCTGAAGACGGCTCCCGTTCATCTTGCCCGTCTGATAAGCACGACGATCGCTCCGCAGAGGTATCGGATGATGAGGTCAACGAGTCCGGAGCTACAGCTGCGGAGATGATGAATGATGAGGAGAAGAAGAAACACGAGGAAGCCGAGGTGCAGCGGCTCATTCGACAAGCAGAGGAAAAAGCCGTGTTGCCTCAGGAGAATAGTATCCACCGTGCGAACAAGCTGAACAAGGGGGCCGGTCATCGTGACTCCACAACACATCTGATGAGCACCGTTGACGGGTCGCTCCCTAAGATTGAGAGCCAGATGAAGAAGGTTCAGCACAGCCTCCGTTCCTACAGAAAGGATGTGGACAATTCTCAGGAGGACACGGCGGCTGCCGCGACAGTCACAGCAGAAGAACGGTTGTCACTGACGGTCACCAAGGATGATTTCGCCAGGATGCGCATTATTGGGCAATTCAATCTTGGATTTATCCTAGCTACCCGGCCGTCGGAAGATGGCTCCGCTGATTCCAAGGATGAGCTTTTCATTATTGACCAGCATGCGTCGGACGAAAAGTTTAATTTTGAGCGGCTTCAAGCTGAGACAGTGGTACAGAATCAGCGCCTTGTTCAGCCCAAACGACTTGACCTCACCGCCGTCGAGGAGGAGATCGTCATCGAAAATCGAGCTGCGCTGGAGAAGAACGGATTTGTCGTCGAAGTCGACGACAGCGGCAACGAGCCAATCGGCCAGCGCTGCAAGCTGATCTCCTTGCCGCTGAGCAAGGAGGTTGTATTCGGTGTACGAGATCTGGAAGAGCTCATTGTTCTGCTATCCGAGATGCCAGCAACCGACAGCCGCGGGTCTGCCATGCAGACCCATATCCCGCGCCCTAGTAAAGTCCGCAAGATGTTTGCGATGCGCGCATGTCGATCCAGCATAATGATCGGTAAATCTTTGACCCAGACACAGATGGTCCGGGTTGTGAGAAACATGGGGACAATCGACAAGCCATGGAATTGTCCCCATGGACGACCCACCATGAGGCATTTAATGACTTTGGGTCAATGGGATGAATGGGATGAATATGGGTATGACAATGAAGAGGAAGACGAAGAAAGCGGCCGGATCGAGGTCGACCGCTTGGATGTATGGAGGAACTACTACCAAGAGATGGGGGAAATGAGCGCGGAGGAAGAAGACGCAGCGGAGGCCGATGAAGAGGCTGAGATATAGAATCTGTGCGCGGATTTGGAGTGTTGTTCTCTTTTTGGATAGCTCATTATGGTGAAGTATATAATACGCCATGAAAGGCCGTTAGGACAGAACATCGTCCTTAGATTCGTGGACATGTCTCCTCCGCTTCAAAATAACGAACCATCTACCGGGCTGGTTTTCATCTACGGAATCCATGCTCTGTTTTGCCCATCAGAGGTGTCGCCTGGTACCTGACACCCTAAAACACCAGTTCACGTACTTGGTATTTAACCCAAGAAGCAAAACTCAAGAATCACCACCACCTCAGCCACCCTCCCTTCCCCTCTTCCTCTCCCTTGCCGTTCCCCTTCCCTTTCCCCTTCCCATCTATCATCATCCGGCCCTCCTCGCCCTCCTCCTCCGCTTCCTCTCCCACCCCTTCCTCCCTAGCCTCCACCTCCCTCAACATCTCCTCCACAATCAACAAATCCCTCTCAATCAACTCCGCCCAATTCTGCACGTCCCCGATCTCCTTGAGGCCCTCGCGCGCCGTATCCGCCACCCTCTCCCACTGCTCATTCTGCCGGCGCAGCTCGGCCGTCGTCCGCCGCAGCTCCGCCTCCTGCTTGTCTAGCGCGGCGGCGTTCTCGTGCAGCGTGCGCGCGCGGTCGCGTAGCTCGGCGTCGTAGTTTGCGCCGACGGAGCGGAGGGAGGCAGTGAAGGCTGCTTTGGCTTCGAGGGTGCGTTGGGAGAGGGTCGGTGAGGAGGTGGGTGATTGTTGTTGTTGTTGAGGCGGTGGTGGTTGAGTGGACATTGTTGGTTACAGTAAGTAGGGGAATGATGATGATGATGATGATGATGATGATGATGGTGGTGGTGGTGGAGACCTAGGTCTGAAGCGTTTGGCTGGATGGCGTTGGTGTATACTATATATATAATGTGCTTCCTTGTTGATATGGGCAAGATAAAACAAAAGTATAGTCTGAATGCGTTGATTACCCCACCTCATGTGCCACACTAGGGTTGACAGCAATTGATATGATCGAGATGGTAAGATGATTGGATGCATATCCTCCAAATTCGTGTGTTGGCATGATTATGTAGAAATCTCTCTATCCACAGGCACAAGGAATGCCCTCTCTTCGATACATACATAAATCCACAGACATAAAATGCAAAAACTATAAGCTTTGACTTGGTATTAACAGCCCATCACCAAATACGTAATGACCGCTGGCTATATGCTGCTGCTTGAAAAAAAAAGAATTCCCAAAACGCCATGCATGCCATACCGAAAAGTTATTTGCGACATAGCTTCAGTTGCCGTGGTACAGTGCAGATTAGATAGAAGAGTATTTTTGTCGGGATTGTAAGTAATGAAACAAAGACCTCACATGTTCGCCAACTCCTGGTCAATCTGGCGGTCGAGGAATGCCTTCTTGTCGCCCGTCAACGTCGTCTGCAGCCGTTGTTCCACCAAAGCACGAACTAAGAAGCTATCAGGGATGAATACCACTTGATATATGGGGAAAGGAACTGACCTTGTTTCTTAGTCACCGTGTCTAGGTCCACCTCTGCCAGACAGCTGCGGATCGCTTCTGTAATGGCGCCCTCATCCGGTCCTGTACCGCCGGTCCGGAAGTCGAATGCACTAACGGGTCTCGAGTTCAGGCCACCGCCGAGGGGACTGCGTGAATTCTGGCGCGCGACCCCCAGCAGGTTGTCCGTACTCTGCATAAGTCCCACGCTGTGCCGACTCATGCCCATGGGGCTATCCTGGTAGTGGCTGAGGTTGCCCATGGACATATTCCGCTGGTGTGGGTTGTCGGTATATCTGGTAAAGCTAGAAAGGTGCGAGTTGCGGTTGCCCGGAATGTTTCCGCCAAATGGAGCTGGCGATTGCGGTGGCATGTACGGACTCGAGTGCCGGCCTTGGGGAAATCCGGTAAGGATGGTAGATGCCGGCTTCACAGAGGAATAGGTGGAATGAAGATCATCCATCTCCATGACTGCCTCGTCTCCGTACCGGCTGTACATCTTCTCCTGGCTGACGCCATAATCGCCGCGACGGCCTGGAAGGTTGTTCGCCAGGGCGTAATCATCCCAGCGTTGGAGAGGAATGCTCCGAGGATCGAATGCTTCATCCTCCACTGCTACAACTCGCTTCGTGCCCTTCTCCCCAAGGACAATACGGGTACTGCCCCAGCTGAAGTCGTCCTGTTTCCAGAATGCATACAAGGGCAGGATAAAGTTGTAGATTGGGAAGGCCAGGATGTAGATAATCATCCACCCAATATGCTGCCACTGCCGTTTGACGATGAAAATGATGGCTTGGAGACCGTACACACCTGCCAGGATAGCGAGGGAGATATATGGAAATGGGCCAGTGTGACTGGCGACACGGTAGATCAGGTACCCTATGTAGACGCAGGTCGCCGGAAGGATGAGGGTTCCAATCAGGTCGACCAGTACCACAAATCGCATGCTGAAACAGCAGAAGCCACACAGGTCCTTCAGAGCCGCAAGCTCAACCAAATTGTGAATCGTCGAGTTGATCCACCGACGTCGCTGAGAGAGAAGGACAGACCAAGTCTCCGGGGCGGCGGTACTGGCATAGGCATCCGGAATGAACTTGTAGGACATAGTTGGGAAGTGCTTCGTCATGAGAGTGGTGAGGAAACGATCTTCACCCAGAGACAACAGGTTCTTCTTGTGCAAGGTGTCTACATCGTTGTCCGCATATTCTTCAATGACTTTGTCTGAAATAATCAGAGGTCGACCCTTGTCCGCCGTTCGTAGACGATACATGCAGAAACTAACCAGCGCGTCAGTAAATTGAGATGAGACCAAAGTCATGGATCGGTCACACTTACCACCCCGGAAGACATGTCACACTTCCAAACAAAGACTCGAAAGCCTTGGCCAGGTGATGCGAAATGTAGTACTCGTAGACTTGAATCATTGTCCACCAGCTTCGTTCCTCATTCTGAAGACTCGTCTCACCGCAGATACCGGCAATCCGTGCATCATTCGCGCAGGCAGCAACCAGCCGATTGAGTGAGTCTTCCCGGACACTTGTATCCGCGTCCACCATCAGACAGTACTCGTAGAGTTCAGGGTCGACTCCGATAATGTTGTTGATCTGATGGAACATCTCTAGCTCCAGCGGTGACATCGGGGAACGGTGATGTACACGGTTCAGGAAGTTGAGCAGAAGGATTTGCGAGTCACGCTTACCCCTGTTACCGGGCTTCGGCCGGTTTTGTTCAGATTCCTTACCGACTTTGACGACCACAATATATGGAACCACATTGCCCTCGTATTCGTAAAGGCCAGAGTAGACCTTCCCATAATTGAGCTGATCACTTCCTTGTCCGAGAGACTTAAACGGCAACGCAGGGGGGTCGATCTTAGGATCAACGCCGAGGATGTCCAGGACGATCTTGGGAGTTGGTCGATCGTTACCGCCGCCGACAATCATGCCATCGCATATGACGAAGATAAGTTTCCTTTTGTTGTCATATTGTAGGGCTGTCAAGGAGTCAAGACCTTTGCGAAGCGCATCTTCACCTTCTGTATATGCTGGCACGAGACAAATGACAAACTTATCTTGTGGGGCTGGACGCCGTTTGGACCCAAGTTGTAGAGCCGCAAGGAATTTAACAAGGACAACGGAGCATATGAGAATCGTGAAGGCAAGCAGAATCCAGTTATTGACAGTACACCGGGGGGTATCACGGAAATCCACTTTCCCTTTGTAGAACACATAGTCGAGACATATCTGAGACTTCTTGAAGTCCTCAGAATCTCCCCATTTGTCGGTCACGTCAGTGCCCGGATAATTCTTGAAAAGATCCGTGACACTTTTTGGTAGGAAGTTGTAGGTATCTTGGTTATTCATCCTATCCAACGTGTAAAAGTAATCTGTCAGGTCATATATGTTTTTGTTCACAATGACCCAGTATCGCTGGCTATCGTCGGCCTGTTTCGCAACGGTTCCTCTTGTCCAGACAAGATCTCCCTTGAAGTATTCACGGATCTTTGGGAGGAACGTATTCTCATACCAGGTGATCTCATGGAGCTTGGTGGTTGAGGGCCAATTCAGGGGACCACAATTGTGATTAGCATAGGAATACATGTCAGCAGTCGTGTCATTATAGGAGAGCTTGATTGACTGATCCGTCACCATTGGCGAACAGAATCTAGTCAAGGGAGGAGGAAAGTAGGCATCAAGGTTCTGGCCTCGAAAGGGCTCCATGCTCGACGCAGTCACGTCGATATTGTTGTCACTGTGCTGAAGCCTCCAGAATTTGCTGATATCGTACACTTTACCGTGGATGCTGACATAGAAATCGTTGTCACCCTGGTGATATCCAACTTCTTTGGAGTTCCAGACTTTATCCTTGTTCGGGCAGAGTAGGTCACCAAACGCCATGATATAGAAACAGACAATGGCATTGAAGAGAAGGATGAGGAAGACGAGGACCAGTTTCTCCCTCCAGGCCATCCGCACATCGGGACGTTTCATGCGGCCAATGTAGCGAAGAACAAATGATGGGATCCAGAAGGTCAGGGCCCAGACAAACCCTGACCAGACGCGCCGACCGAAAGTGATTTCCTTCTTTTCGATATGCTTGGGACTACCAAACTCGGGATCAAGTTCGCCAGTGAAGTCGCCGTCGTAGAGTTGGTTCTCCCACTTTTTGGTGTCACCCTTGGTTCCGAGGCCATAATCACCAGCCATGTTCAAGGTGTTCGGCATACTAGGAGCGACGGATTTCGCTACCCCTGCAACACTGGGTGCCAGCATGCTTTGTCTCTGTAGGAGGTTATCCCGACTGCCCAAAAGGCTGGCAGACTCCGCCATGGGATTCGCCGCGTATTGTGCCACGCCATTGTCAAGCATGCCACTGCCGTACATATACGAGTTTGCTCCGGGTGTTTCATCTGGCTTGAGATCAAGCATCGTCTCCGCTTCCCACCATGCATTCTCACGCATCCAGATCCGTTGATGGCCTACAAAGGCGTCGCCGTTGGTCCAGCCTCTTTCCATCAACCAGCTCTCCACACCGTCCCTTCCTTCTCTACAGCCCAATCGCGAATAACGGCTAACAAACTCCTCTACGTCAAAGTCGGCCGTAAAATCCATCTGCTTCAGACGTCGATTGGCCCATTCGGCAAGTCTCCACTCACGTATTTGGCGAGAAACCGTACCTGCAGACCAGGCGGCGGTGGGCGAGGCTGCGTTTAAGGAGTCAGGGGTATCGTCGGTTGGATGGATCGAGATATGGTGCCAGACTCGACTGCTACCCAAGGTAGTCATGAGGTCAAACCGCCCTCTTTTGCCGACAGTAATCCCTTCAGCTTCCACGGGAAACAGTAACTGCCGGAGGAACGAGTCCATATCAACCTCTAATCCGACTTTTTCGAGAACTTCCTGCCTCTTGTCGAGCTCATATTCCCGTTCACGCCAGGCAGGACCAGTGGTAATTCCCAAATCTGGCTCGACCTGCGCTACGGAATTGTTCAAGTCATTGAGTACAGAGTGTCCGACGGGAGGAACCTGGACGCCATCCTCCTTCATCTCTGCATTGATACCAAGGGTATCATCAAAGACTCCTCTCAATGCCACAGCTTTACCAAAGGCAGGCCTAGGGATATCCACGACCGTGATACCCACGGTGTCCTCGTCTGACCACTGGCCGGCTGATCCGCTTCCTGAGTCACCTTCCTGGTTTGCCCGGAGCTCATTCGCAATAGTTTCGTTGGCTTTCACGATGACCCAGTCGACCAGTGCCTCGTAGATGCCCGCGATCAATACCTCGCGATCTTCAGTGGAACACTTGTGAAGAAGCACCTCCGGATCTAATCCCAGCAGTCCCCCAACCTCTTCGCATACGTCCTCGAGCTCCTCCTGATCGACCAGAAAGCCAGCCGCATTACCGAGCTTGAGTAGGCCTGCAAGAATGGAGAGTAAACCGCGCAGTGAGGCACCTTTGATACCAATGGCCTTCAACGCTGCCCTAAAATCCTCTGCCGCCGCAGCATCGTCGGCGGTTGGGAGATATGATGGAGGTGAATAGGTACCTGACCTGTTGAGTAATGTATACGCAGAAGGATCCTTCAGGGCTAAAAATTCCCGTTCCGCAGGCGTCGATGAGGACGTCACAAGATAGTAGAACACGTCAAATGCACGGTATCCCGGTTCCGCGGAAATATCCAAGAGTCCTTTTCGCACGTTGATGCCCGAAGTCGACAGTGCAAAGCTCAATCCGACGAGGTTTCCGTGTAGCGTGAAGGTGTAAGAAGCTGCAAGGGCAGAGTATAGAGAATACGAAGGGTTGAATGCTGTAACCGCGGACACGAACGGTCTGAGTGCGGCAAGTGCGGTGAAGGCTATGCTGGGTGTTGGCAAGGGCAAGGCGGCAAGGAATGGTTCAAAGAGGGAGGGTGTTGATTGGTGAGCAGAGCTGAACGGAGGTTAGCGACCACCCATAAAGCGTTGAGACATACTAGAAAGGGGTGTCATTCGAACCATAAGACGATGCATCCATCCTCCGCCCTCCTTCGAGCATGTTCCCATGCTCGGATGGCTAATTCTCGGTCTATGGTGCCACCAGTCCGGCCGTCGGGAGTAGTGTGCCGGGCGGTAGCCCAACTATTCACAACCAAGCTTGTCCCTGCATCTAGCTGGTAAGATTGACCGGAATTGTAGAACGCATGAAGTGCATTCAGCAAGGTCGTTGTGGACACCTGGGTGGTTTGGGGTGCGGATCGTGCACCACTCGTGGAAAAGCCAGCTGAATGACTGGAATAGACAGAGAATCTGTTCGACATGATGACTTAGTTGACCGTATGACGGTAGTGTGATTGAATCAGGCGTAATAGCTGAGAACTCCGCGGGTTAGAAACCCGAAAAGGCCGGTGCAACGATCGCAGACGTATTGTTCAGAACATGAGCATTTATGGAAATTCTCCTAATGATAGAGACCCAAAGGTACAGTGAGATTCTCTTCCCTTGGTGTTGAGCGAAGTCGTCGGAATCGGACGTTTGATTGGCAACCTTGTCGCTGAACGAATGGAAACGGGACGAACTTCTACAAGCCGAAAGATTTGTGATGATGGTACTCTTCACGTTCAAAGCGAGAGATCAAGCGTGGAATAGGAAAGAATATGGTGTGTAGCGACTGTTGAGACAGCGAAAACCCAGAAAATGGCAATTATCGATTAAGGGAACAGTGCAAAGCGAGGGACAGCAACAAAGGAGGATTCAACAAACGCAAAAAAAAACGGGTCGATACAGATCGACAGCTGATGAGACTTGGAATGAACAGAGGACAAGTAGAAACAAGCTGAAAGACAGCAGTATGGACAGGATGGAAGGGGAGAGAAGAAAGTTGCTGGTGATGCTGTCCAGCCTCACAGTGTCAGTCCAGTTCAGTTAATGTGTTGTTGTGCTAACTTACCTTAGGCGCAGTAGGATTAGCTAGCTGTATCAGGTATCCGGGGTGAAGGGGACGTATTGAAAATTACTCTGCTGAGATAGTGTAGGTAGCCTGCCCTATGTCTGATTGTATTGGCGATAGCAGTCAGAAGAGGATCGGGCAATATCGCTATGGAAATCAGGCGAAGCACTATAGTTGATACTAGCAAACCACTAGCCAAAGTCTAACGGGCCAGCTGCAGCTGATAGGTATTTTCAAATTTTGTCTAGGCTCAACCTGGGTCTAATTTTGTATTCCCTGGCTCCCCTTTCTGATATCAAACTGAGCATCCCTTTATTCAATATGCATTCCTAAGTACCTAATACGCAGATGATCAATCCGTTCTGTTGCTTAATATTCATGGAATACCTTCGAAAGCAAGTAGCTACTCCATATCTTGACCGATGATAATCCATCCATGGTCTGGGAAGGGACAGTACCAGACTTTGGGTTTCAGGAGGTGGGATAGTAAACAGGCCCTTTTTTGAGACACGACCCGCGACTTTCAACCATGTCAGGTGGTGTACCAGTATCACACCTACAGAGTAGTGACCGAGCGTATCAAAAAAGACAATCGGAGCCGTAAAAACAAGTAGATTCCAGACCTAAATTCTATAATTGGCATCATCGTCTCACCTGGACTACGGGTGGTTACTCATCCATAAATGGATAGCCTATACAGTGCAAGTCTTCAGAACAGAAGTTGAATACTGATGCCGGTGAGGCCACGCTTGTCTCAGTAAAACACACCAATCGAGATTGATAAAATTGCCACCTTGAACAAGATTTTCCGCGCTTCAAGCCTTGATTCGATCGTTGATCCTTTTCTCTTAACAATCATCTGTCATATGTTAGATGTACAAGAGTCATGCAGTGCGATACCTGCATTGGATGTCCCCACCGGATTGTTCTTTTCAGTCATGGTGCTATACAGACTCTGCATGTCTAGCCTTTCTTTTTTCTCAGATTCTGTACTTGGACGGCGAAAGTGGATTCGAAAACTGAAGGGGAACTTGAAGGAAAGGTACCTAGCAACTTCCACCACATTCTATCCTAGGTAATCGTAGGTGGTATCCGTATTAACAATGAAGGGGATTATGGCTGTAAAGAATTCCTTGTATGACGCTTTCTCTGTTTGAGTTTGCCAGATCAAATCATTGATCCACTCTACTCTGTACTTAGTAAGGTATGTATCTAGCGGGTATCCTCGTCCTGAAATAAATCGAGCTTGAAAGAGAAATTTCATCTGGCCTGTGAAGTCTTGGTCTTTTCCAAGTTTCTGAAAATCATTGATTTATGGCTATCAACCAGAGGACTCAAAACGCGCTCACTATAAAGCCGATCTTCCTTCACTCCATATATCCGCCAAACAGGCAAGACTCGGACTTTAGACAGTATCATAAGCTAAAATCAACCAAGGTAAGGAGAGCCCCTGAGCCCCTAGTCCCTAGCACCTAATATTCCTAAGAGTTCTTTCTTCATCAGTGGCGTTGGCGATTGACGGGGATTTTAATGTTATTGATTTGAAGTGGACTACGTAGTAGTTTTCTTTTCGTTGATACCGTAACGTACGGTGTCCTGACAATCTCAGCACTGTACAGTATGTCAGGACGACTCTCAAAAAGTCCCTAGCAGTCCCTGCCAGTTCGGCCGTCCCGAGGAATCTCCACATCCCCTATTTCGATTAGGTGTTATCGATAGTCGACTCGACATGCCTATGAGATCCTGAGGAGACGCAGATGGTCCTCGGTTTGGGGGAGCATTCATACTAAAAGTAGAACCCGCCTTGTGACACAGCAAGATTTTTATATCTCTTTTGAAAAGCGTAATTTTCGGTTCCTTTCGCATATTGTAGAAACGCTGAGATTGTATTTCTCAACCTACCAGCATAAGAATAGAAACCACCAATCCCAAACAGGTACATCAACAATACAGCACATGTCCCTACCACAGCACCACCTCTTTTGTTTCTCACTGGGCGGTGACCCCAGACAGGACATGGTGGACTGAGAGGCATTGCTACTCTGTACAGAGACTCATTGCTGCTTTTTTTTTTGCCAAAGTCCTTTCTCAGCTTGTCATCTCTCTACTGCCTCAGATTTCTCCATTTCTTCCATCTTAATAATAATACATTCCATAATTGAGAGTATTTGTGCCCCTCGCTTCCGAGTCGTTTCAAAACTCTACACACGGTCGCTCTCAAAACCTCAGAGTCTACGACGTTCACTTACACCCACTGTCGTTCTTCCCTTCGTGCAAGTTGATTTCGGTGCTGCTCAATAGGTTGCATTTGCTATCTGCACAAGCCATGTGCTCAGCTATCTGCTGCTAGGAGCCTTTTTTTGGGGAAGTTTCCACCGTTCTTCGAATACTTCGCGATCAACCATTCTCATTACCAGCCTGAGCGTGGGTGAGACGGATCAGCTGGACCTGAGGCGCTTCTAATCTTTGTCGAATCATTTATTTCTGCTTCATTCGATTGGATTCGTTCAGCGAAAAGTTAGGGTCTTTTGATCATTATTCGTACTCAGATTTGAAGCACCTCCGTTGTCGGGACTGGACAACATCCACATAATGGCTGCGCCGTCACCAGCTGGAGGCGCTCCGTCTCATGCGCAGTCGTCTTTACCATCATTACCAGCACATTTGCAATCAGACACCCACCTGACAGCTCATTTAGCTAGCCGGTACAGTCTCCCCTTTCTCCCTATCTTTCTGATCAGGAGGGGTTGATACAGTACTAACATCCGTGCTGCATCATTCAGTTTTCACGTAGGATTACCAACGGCCCGACTCTCATCACAGGCCCTGATCAGTCTAAACACATATACGACATCGACTAAAGGTCCTGATGGCGGCAAAGAGGGCAGCGCAATGGGAGAGGCGGAGGACCTGGCCAAACGTGCCTTTACACGTCTCGGCGCCAGGGGAGAAAACCAGGCCGTTGTTTTCCTGTAAGCTTCTTGATGATCTTGATAAAGAGATCATATATTGACTCAGCTCATTTAGTGGCGAGAGTGGATCTGGAAAGACGACAATCCGCTCCCACTTGTTGTCTGCATTCCTTTCGTTCTCCTCGACTCCATTGTCGTCAAAGCTATCTTACGCGGCATTTCTCTTCGACACCCTGACAACCACGAAATCCTTGACCACTCAGACAGCCTCAAAAGCTGGACTTTTCTTGGAACTGCAATATGATGGCTCGTCGTCTGTTAACCCAACTCTAATTGGCGGAAAGATCATTGACCATAGACTTGAGCGGAGTCGGATCACCTCTGTACCGACCGGAGAGCGAAGTTTTCACGTGCTGTACTATCTTCTAGCTGGAACTAGTCCAGCTGAGAAGGCTCACTTAGGCTTCGACAAAGCCGTCCATGTATCGACTTCTTCAGGCGCCATTGGCCATAAGAGGTGGAGGTACCTCGGTCACCCGACTCAACTGAAGGTGGGTGTCAATGATGTGGAGGGGTTCCAGCATTTCAAGACAGCTTTGAGAAAGTTGGAATTTCCGCGCAGCGAGATCGCCGAAATTTGTCAGATCCTTGCTACTATTCTCCATATTGGACAGTTGGAGTTTGCTAGTGGGCAAGCCACAACCACCCATGCGGAAGAAAGTGGTGGATATTCACATGAGGGTGGCGAGACAGTCACTATCGTGAAGAACAAAGATGTGCTGTCTATCATCGCTGCATTCCTGGGTCTGTCGGTTGAAGACCTCGAAAATAGCTTCGGCTACCGAACTAAGACCATCCACCGGGAACGAGTAACGGTCATGCTGGATCCAAAAGGGGCCCGACAAAATGCCGATGAGCTTGCGCGAACCATATATTCCCTTCTTGTCGCCTACGTGATTGAAGCCGTCAACCAGCGGATCTGCGCAGCAGAGGATAGCGTTGCGAACACGATTTCGATTGTCGACTTCCCTGGTTTTGCCCAGGCCTGCGCCACCGGTTCTACCCTGGATCAACTTTTCAACAACGCTGCGACTGAATTGTTGTACAACTTCTGCCTGCAGTCATTCTTCGATCGAAAGGCAGATGAGTTGGAACGGGAAGAGGTTTCAGTGCCCGCGACAAGCTACTTCGATAATACTGATGCTGTCCGCGGTCTGTTGAAGCATGGCAATGGGCTACTCAGTATCCTTGACGATCAAACGAGGCGCGGGCGGACCGACAATCAATTACTAGAATCTCTGAGGAGACGGTTTGAGAACAAGAACCCTACTATCATTGTGGAGGGCTCGAAGAGGACCAGCTTGATCTCACAGAATGCTCGTTCCGCTTTCACCGTAAAGCACTTTGCGGGTGAAATCGACTATTCTGTCAATGGCCTAATTGAGGAGAATGGAGAGTTCATCTCCGGCGACCTTATGAGGCTGATGAAATCCACCAAAAGCGACTTCGTCAGGGAACTCTTCGGACAGGCGGCCTTGCAAACAGTCACCCATCCTAAGGAGAAAACGGCCATCATGCAAGCACAAGTTAGCTCAAAGCCCTTGCGTATGCCTAGTATGGCTCGACGAAAGACAAGCCCATCTTCACGGCTGGCCTTCGATGCGGGAGATGCAGATGAGGTTGAGAGTCAAGCAGAGAGCATCGCAAAGGATTCATCTTCCGGCAGACGGAAAAGCGCTATGCTCACTAGTGGCATACAAGGTGCCGCTGGTCAGTTTCTTTCCTCGCTGGACATAGTTAATAAATGCTTGAGCTCTACGAACTTGAACCCCTACTTCATTTTCTGCCTGAAGCCGAACGACCGGCGCATTGCAAATCAGTTTGATAGCAAATGCGTACGAGCACAGGTACAGATGTTCGGCATTGCTGAAATAAGTCAACGGCTACGGAACGCGGACTTTAGCGTTTTCCTTCCATTCGCTGAGTTTCTTGGTCTGGCGGAAATTGGCAACATCGTCGTTGGCAGTGACAAAGAGAAAGCGGAAGTCGTCCTTGATGAGAAGCGTTGGCCAGGCAATGAGGCTAGAGTCGGCAGCACTGGTGTGTTCTTGAGCGAGAGATGCTGGGCCGATCTAGCAAAAGTCGGAGAGCGCGTTGTTCCTGTGTATGCTGCTGATATGTCGGATGAAGGAGGTGATGGTTTGCTCCACCCCCGTAGCACTGGCTACGGGGACTCCAAAGTCCGACTGCTCAACCCAGCAGATCAGTCCCCTGGAGCGTTCATCTATGGTGACGAGGCTAAACAGGGTTACTTCGGCAGCCGTGATCTCGATGGACGCTCTGATGCCGGTAACTCTGCGTTCAACTCCGGTGATATGTTTCGAAACCATGAAACGCGGGAGCAGATGCTCGAGAAGGGAAATGAGAAGAAAATGGAAGAAGTCGATGACGCGCCCATCTCCGGTAGTCGCAAGCGTTGGATAGCGCTCGTTTACCTACTCACATTCTACATTCCGGACTTCGCGATTAAACTTTTTGGCCGAATAAAGCGCAAAGATGTGCGAATGGCCTGGCGTGAAAAGTTCGCCATCAATTTGATCATTTGGTTTAGTTGTGGGGTCGCCATCTTCTTTATCGTCGCCTTTCCTGGGCTGGTGTGTCCCACGCAGCACGTCTACTCTGCAGCGGAATTGTCTTCGCACAATGGCAAGGACGGACATAGTTCTTTCATTGCTATTCGCGGCGTCGTTTTCGACTTGGACAAATTCATGCCAGGTCACTATCCACATATTGTGCCCGAATCGGCGTTGAAAAAGTACGCCGGTGTCGATGCCACCGGTCTCTTTCCGGTGCAAGTGTCTGCACTCTGTCAGGGCAAGTCAGGAAGCGTTGACCCCATGGTCCTATTAGATTACAGACCGACCAATATCTCAGGATCCGCAACTACGATCAGTGGCACAGATACCAACTCCGTGTACCATGACTTCCGGCACTTCACCAACGACTCCCGTCCTGACTGGTTCTATGAACAAATGGTGATGCTCAAAGCAAACTATCTCAAAGGTTATGTTGGCTATACGCCAAAGTATCTGAACACGCTGGGTAAAAAGTCTCAGTCTATTGGCAGCATCAATGGCAAGGTCTATGATTTGACCAGCTACATCGCTGGCGGTCGGCTGACGAAAGCACCTCCCGGCGAGACGGTTCCTTCAGATGTTGACACTGATTTCATGGACAACAGTGTTGTGTCGCTCTTCCAATCGCTTCCTGGCCAAGATCTGTCAAAACACTGGGAAAATTTGAAGATCGACCCGGCGCTGCGTCGCCGGATGCAACTTTGTTTGGACAACCTTTTCTTCGTCGGTCATGTGGACACGCGTAACTCAGCTCAGTGCGAGTTCGCTCGGTACTTCATCCTGGCTATATCAGTTCTAATTTGCTCGATTATCGTCTTCAAGTTCCTTGCGGCTCTACAATTCGGTAGGAAGAACGTGCCCGAGAATTTGGATAAGTTCATCATCTGTCAAGTCCCTGCCTACACAGAAGACGAGGAATCTCTTCGCCGTGCCATTGATTCTATGGCACGCATGCGGTACGATGACAAACGCAAGCTTCTTGTTGTTATCTGTGACGGTATGATTATTGGTCAGGGTAACGATCGTCCCACGCCCAGAATTGTCCTCGATATTTTAGGGGTTCCGGAGTCAGTGGACCCTGAACCCCTCAGCTTTGAGAGTTTGGGAGAAGGTCAGAAACAGCACAACATGGGTAAAGTCTACTCGGGATTGTACGAAGTCCAGGGTCACATTGTCCCTTTCCTTGTCATTGTCAAGGTCGGAAAGCCCTCGGAGGTTTCGCGCCCCGGTAATCGAGGCAAACGTGACTCTCAGATGGTGCTGATGAGATTCCTGAACCGTGTCCACTACAACCTTCCCATGAGCCCGATGGAACTTGAGATGCATCACCAGATCCGCAACGTCATTGGTGTCAATCCCACGTTCTACGAGTTTATCTTGCAGGTTGATGCCGATACAGTCGTCGCTCCTGATTCAGCAACACGGATGGTGGCTGCGTTCTTGAATGATACTCGTCTTATTGGTGTCTGTGGTGAAACTGCTCTGACCAATGCTAAGAATTCTGCGGTGACTATGATTCAAGTTTATGAGTACTACATATCTCACAACCTCACGAAAGCTTTCGAGAGTCTTTTCGGGTCCGTTACGTGTTTGCCTGGATGTTTCACGATGTATCGAATTCGCTCTGCAGAAACGGCCAAGCCATTGTTCGTCAGCAAGGAGGTCGTGGACGCTTACGCTGAGATTCGTGTTGATACACTTCACATGAAGAATCTGCTTCATCTGGGTGAGGATCGGTACCTGACTACACTTCTCCTCAAGCACCACTCCAAGTACAAGACGAAGTACATCTCGAGCGCCAAAGCCTGGACCATTGCTCCTGAAAGTTGGACAGTCTTCCTTTCACAACGTCGTCGGTGGATCAACTCCACTGTCCATAATCTTATCGAGCTGATTCCAATGCAACAGCTTTGTGGATTCTGTTGCTTCAGTATGAGATTCGTGGTGTTCGTTGACTTGCTCAGTACTGTGATTCAACCTGTCACTCTTGCCTACATAATCTACCTCATCTACTGGCTGGTCAAGGACACATCGACGATCCCCTACACTTCATTGATTCTACTTGCCGCCATATACGGCTTACAGGCTCTTATCTTCATTATTCGTCGGAAGTGGGAAATGGTTGGATGGATGATCGTGTACCTCCTCGCGTTGCCTGTCTTCTCCCTGGCCTTGCCCCTCTACTCTTTCTGGCACATGGACGACTTTACCTGGGGTAACACACGTATCATCACAGGAGAGAAAGGCCGCAAGGTCGTTATCTCTGATGAAGGAAAGTTCGATCCCGCCTCAATCCCGAAGAAGAAGTGGGAAGAGTATCAGACAGAGTTGTGGGAGGCTCAAACTTCACGAGATGACCGATCTGAAGTTTCTGGTATCTCTTACGGCACCAAGTCTTACCATCCTGCTCAGTCTGAGTACGGTTTCCCAGGCTCGCGGCCCATGTCACAGCTGGACCTACCTCGTTTCGGATCTCGGATGTCTTTGGCGCCATCTGAAATGATGAGCCGACACGCGGACATGGAAATGGAGAATCTGTCCCACTTGCCAAGCGACGATGCCATTCTCGCTGAGATCCGCGAGATTCTGCGGACAGCCGATCTGATGTCCGTGACAAAGAAGAGCATCAAATTGGAACTAGAGAGGCGCTTCGGCGTCAACCTGGACCTTAAACGTCCTTACATCAACTCAGGTAAGGGCTATACGTTTCCATTCCCTGTATTGCGTACAGTATGCTAACTTTTCCAATCTATAGCCACCGAGGCAGTCCTCGCCGGCGCCCTATGATCTTTGCATCGCCTCATCCACTGAGAATGGACGGTTGACAGAGGATGGAGCAATTTCGATTCCGATATTGTATAAAGTTTCTTCAATTATCTAATACACGTTTTCTTTGAGCGATGTTGTGGAAGAGATCTGCTACATACATTGGGATTCACGGACCGCGAAAGCCATCTTCATGATTAGCGTGATGATCCTGTTCATCTGAGTCCATTTCCGATCGACCTTACTCATCTGCTACATTTTCATGACGACAAACCGAGCTTGATCTTGTCTATTTCGGTTTGCATTTGCCTCTTTATCTTAGAAGTATACCGAGCCTGGAGTTGTACGTTTATCTGCTTCGCCTCATGTCTTCTCTCTCGAGCATGTGCACATTTTACTGTTGAGCGTCAGTTTTGGATTTCATTTACATTAGGTAATAAATAGTGACTTGGGAAGTCTTTGCGTACATGTGGACGCCTTGAAATATACAAATTATAAGTTCATGAAGCAGGGGACAGATAGGAGTATGACATTGCAACGATATGCGAAAGTGACGCGAAGCTGTTCTCGAAGGCGAACTCTAGTATTCAGTCTTAAAAGAATGCACTGAGAAATAGTCGGACAAAGTAGGATCTGAACAGGGGTATCTAGCGAGTCATCGACTAGGACAAGTGGCATTTAATACTAGTACACCAAGAAAATCCAGAACGTAGCTTGAGGTACCTGAATGCAAGAAGGGTTGTATAGACTTGGACAGAAATGATATCTACATCCAGACGCGATGATCCTTCTGGGAAGTCTTCAAAGAGATTAATAAGAAGGCGCCAGAGAAGTCTCGATAGGCTGGTGAAAGGCTTTGTGATCAGCATGTTGCATGCCCAGTATCTGCCAAGCGGCGCCCATCATGCCGTGCCCTAGACCCTTGGGGAAATCACCAAATACCGAGTTCCGAGACGCATGCTTCTGAGCGCCTTCACGCGAGATTCTCTCCTTTTTCGCAGCGGCTAATCTATCCTGCTCACGCTCGTGGCGGACGATGTCATCTTTCCATTCTGCCCAGCGCTCGTAGTTCTCACGCTGTTGTAGCACTTGGTAGCGAAGCTTGACTTTTGATGGGCGCCAGCCGACGCGATTGCCATTGTTTTGGGACATGGTGGACTTAAGATCGCAGACGTTGGATTCTTTCGTCAACTTGAGCAGATGAGCAAAGACGTCCCTGCTTTCGGATGCGGCCTGTTGGACTTTGTCATGCAGAGCACTTGAGCGTGGTTTGGTAAGCGGCAAGTCGAGCCATGAGTGCAAATCTGCCGCCCGTTGTACCGAGTACGGGTCGAGCATGTTTGAGCGTCGGTTTTCTTCGCGGAGGAAGCGAACAGCCGCTTGTAGACTGGCGACTTCTGCGCGAAGAGCCTCGTTCTCACGCATGGCGGCCAAGGAGAGACTGTTATCGATGGCAACGCCGTCCGTCGTAGTCCCGACTCCTGTTGTACCGGAGAGTCGTTTGACACGCTCAAGCCGATTCTTGAGCTCCTCTCGCTCCGCTTCCATGGCTTGCAGGTCCTTGCGTTGTGTCTCAATAACCCCTTCGAGGTCTGCTTGCTTCGCCTGCATCTTCTCAATCTTGCTTTCAAGGTCCTTGGCCATGGATGCTTTCTTGGTAGCCTCACGCATTCTCGACTCTACCAGTTCTACTCGGAGAGCTTGCTCCTCAATTGTCTTGTCCTTGACACCCAGGGCTGTCGACGCTTCATGTATCTCATTCTTGAGCCGACGTATTTCCTCATCCGCGTCTGGAGACTTTGTCTTATTCGACTTGAGCTCTGCAGCTCTTGCAATCCATGGGGCGGGACGCCTCTCAAATTCTGTGGTGATAGATAGATCGGAGGAGACCGCGTCCAGCTCCTCAAGGAGGCCGCTCAGGGTACGTAACCGATCATGGAGTAGGGACATGGTGTCTTTGTTTTCGGATCCTTCCGACGGTAGACAATAAGCTGTGGAGGTTTCTGACATCGTCTTCGATGCCTCTTCCATAGTCAAGGGTTCGGTCCGAGCCTCATCACTAACAAGAATCACTAAGTTCTCCCCAAGCTGACGTGCCCAAGCAGAGAGCTCCTTGGCAGCTTCTTCGGCGCTCTTGAAGGGACCGGCAACATCTTGTGATAGAGACAATGATCGCGATTTAAGATCTTCGAGCGTACGATAAACCTTACCGAGGGCGACTTTCAATCCCCGAGCTTGGGACACAAACCCTTCCGCTTTGGTAAAGAGCAAAGAGCACTCCCCGTCACCCTCCTCCGGGACTGTAATCTTTGACTGTAGCAATGCCTTCAACCGTGCCATGCAAGTTGCAGCATGATCTATATATGACTGCGTCAATGATGAGCGCATGCACAGTTCATCCGCAAAAGCCTCAAGGGACGAAGGAAGGAGGGTTTCTGCGAGATGCGAAAGCAGAGCGATGGATCTCTGTAGTTCTACAGCGCATTTTCTGAGGTTCAGTTCATTTTTCTTCAGGCCTTCCATCCAGAAATTCAACGTGCGCTCCACTGGCTCCATCTCGAACAAAGCTCCTTTGACGCTCTCAAAATTTTCTGTGGAGCAGCTAGAGATGTAGTTGACAAACCGGTCGCTAAGAGACGAGATATACATGAGTTTCTCAAGCACGTCGTAGGCCACGAATATTTCATCGAGACCTGTAGCTATCGAGGCTTGCTCGGATATGTTTTCACGTATAGTGTTGTTCATCAGAGAGGCCTTGAAGCTGACCCGCTTGAAGCGCAAAAGGGCGAGAATCGAATTTCGCTCTCCTTCAAAATAGTCGGGTAAATAAAGTTTGAGAATGGATAGATGTTGCAAAGCTTCTTCTGCGTTCATACGACCTAGTTCGATATCGATTGTCTTTGTCTGCGTCTTGGCCATCGACGCCTGGAGTTTTATATTCAAGTCCATCATGGCTCGCGACCGCGCCGTAAGATCGTTTGCCTCGGCTTCCGAAATCTGCTGAGATGCTCGCATATCCTCCAGATCCCCTTGTAAAGTAGAGACCAGCTCCCTAAAGCGGACCAGAGAGTATTCTAGATCTTCGATGACTTCATCTTGCTGAGAAATCTTTCGGCATTGTTCGTTGAACAGGCTTTCCCGGTAATCAAGCTCCTCCTGCAGTTGTTTTTCTGTTTCGATGTGGTTGTATTCAAGCTCATCGTTGATCTCTTTCAATGCCTCCAAGTCTTCGATAGCAGCTTTGAGCTCGTTGATCTCTTCCTGGTATCGCATGTTCTTGTCGGCGAGCTCTTCGATCATTTCTTCAGCCCCAAGTGCTGTTTCCAACTGCTGCTTGAGGTCTTCAACATTGTTCTCAGATACAAGCAGCTTCTCTTTCGTTGCTTCGTACTGGGATTTGATCGCAGCATAATCCTCCAAATCCTGCTGGAGTTCCTTGATTTGGTCCCGTAGCTCTGACTCCTGCTGTTGGGTCATGTCCCGAAGACGAATCAAAGCTTCGCGGAGACGCTCATTTGTCTTCTCCATTTGGAGCCATCCGTGGCTGGATTTCTCTTCAGGAGTCATGACCTGACCAAGCTCCTCGTTCTCTTCCTTTAGAACCTCCAGCTCCAGCTCCAACTCTTCAACTCTTGCCCTTAGCACGGCACACTCGTGCTTGAACGCATCGGCTGTCTCTTCGGCCATTTCACGGTCCAATGCGGCCATTTCCAGGATCGACTCATGCTCCGCTTGGAGACGTTCAACTTCCTCAAGCTTGGCCTCTGTGTCTTTCAGTTTCTTGCGCAATTCACCAATCTCAAGCTGTTGCGGCTGGTACTTTGCTTGCAGCTTCTGGATAATGGCTTCAAACTTATCCCTCTCTGATTGTAGTTTCTCTAGGGTTTTAAGCTTTTCTCGGTCCTCCGCTCGTTTCTTCTCCATGACCTTGAGTTTTGTCTTCATCTCATCAAGTTCCCTCGCGACAGCCGCAGAATTGTTTTGTGCTTGCCGTTGCAAGGAAGACGTGAGGCTAGGGCGGCCGCCGGCCGGACGCCCCGAGCTCAGTGCCTTTTCGGATACCTTGCGGGTAGGAGCCTCATTCCCGTCCATGTCAGGCTCAGCATCTCTAGGATCTATCTCAGGATCCCCCGAATAGGCACTCGTGTGGCTTTCTGTCTCCTCCGATGACTTGTTGGGAGCGGTTGGGCGCAATGCAGGCCGCTTCAACTGTCCTGAAGACGTTGTTGGTTCACTTTGCAGACTTGGTCTGGCCGCCTTGCTGGCGGGCCCTGATATCGACGATCGAGATTGGCGAGCAGCGACAGAGGGAGGCGGAGGAGGGCCCATCGACGTCTTTGGTCCGGACGGAGGGCGGGCTTTCACTGCGGACGGCCGTGAAGGGCCACTGATGGACGAACGAGTTGAGGAAGCAGGGACGGCGGGGGTCGATGGAGACTTGATCGGCGATTTGAGTGGCGATTGAACCTGCGACATGTTAGCAGTTACCAGAACATTGGCACGCAGGGACCGACTTACCCTTGACGTCCGCTGAGATGCGGACCGCGACGTCGGCGACGGGCTCGCAGCACTGACGCTATGTCTTTTGGCATTGTTCGCAGGCAAAGCGCTGGGTCTTTTCATGGCAATTCCACTTGTTGTAGAACCTGTCTGGGCTCGTCCTCTGTTCGCTGGAGCACTGGCGCCGCCCCTGGCGGGTTGTTTCGTCTCTCGCACAGGCTGTTCAACGATGGCGGCAACAGCAGACGGTCGTATAAACATTCCATAGCCCGGTTCACAGTCAAAATATCGTTCTCCTTGAACAGCACCATCGTTTTTGCCTGTAGGTTCATCAAGCTCAATACCGACCCAATCGCCAGCAGCAAAATGCGTAGTCCCAATAAACCGGACGGTGGCCTGCCGACCGTCGGTCAGAGTGACTACATGGCCAATAAATAAGTCAGACATGACACAACATTCGGAATGAGAGCTGTTGCTCAATCAATGGCCAATAGAAATCCGGTTGCAGGCCTAGATTAATGGCCGAGGAGATGAAGTTGTTGATGTGTTTGTTGCTCCCTGAGCCTCAAGGACGCGACGCCGCGTGATTGGCTGGACGTTGAGCCTGAGGCACCAGCCCCTGATACAGTTCAGCCAAAGCGTCTAAACCGTACAGCACAAGTGGCCGGAGCATCCACAGTCCAATTTCCTTTGTGCTTTTGACTACTCCGTACAGGGACAGTGCCTGGGTTAGGCTAGGCAGACTACAGAGGACATTGTCGCCGGGAACTATCCGCCGGCGCATCCGGGCAATCTACCCGAAAGAAGTTACTCTTCAGTTCTCTACGACAAAACTAATGTCAAACACCTCCTGCGCCGCATCGTGGTCTGGCAGCTTTTGCCAAAGGACACAGAAAAGCACAATTTCTTGCCGGCCGTTGGATGGTAGAAGCTGACCATTCGCTATGAAGCCGCATCAATGGTTTAGTGACTCTCGTTCATGGCATGATCTGGATGACTCGTTTGGAGTCGTTCGTCTCGAGCGGTCGAACTGCTGTGGGACGCTAATCAGTGCGCTCTAAGCGATGCTTAAGTAGCTTGCTGGTCCAGGACCATGTAGGCAATTTACGAAATCCAGGCTTAGCCTCAAAAGGGTTCTCTTGGACTGGTGAAGTCGCTTTTCGGGCCTTGGCTGTGATATCCACACTTTCACAAGTAGGCAAGAGTCCATTTCAACAGTGGCTAGAATACCCTCGTGCGCTCCCTAGACCACTAGACTAATTGTTGGTTGAGTCAAGTCAATATCGCGGGGTTACATTGTGGCGACTCCCTGTGTAATAAACATGTCTTCTCTCCTGGCGTTGAGGGTTTTTGGTCTGCTTTCCTTTGTAGGAACCCCGCGCTACATAGACTGTTGTCCTTAATATAAGTGAGAAGCAGTTCCTGCGCTTTCCACGGTGTTCATTCTGACTTATCAGTCGCTGTATCATTCCTTCTGACAATCTCTCTCCTCAAAGTCATCAGCAGAAGTGGAAAACAGGACCGCGAAAATGCGGCAGTCTTTGTATCACGGTGCAATCTGGTTTGCTTTAGCCAGTCTTGCATCGGCCGATGCTCCATCTTCTCAGCAATGGGCTGAGAGAGCAATCTATGTTTGTCTTCCTTGAATCTTATCACATAGGTCGAACGTCTAGCATGACCGTCTCGGCTCAAAGTGCTGACTGTGTCATCTATGTAGCAAGTTATGACAGACCGCTTTGCTCGTCCAGCGGGCTCATCTGACGCACCTTGTGACCCCGAAAGGTACTGCGGAGGCTCGTGGACTGGCATCATTGACAAGCTCGACTACATCCAGGACCTCGGATTCACCGCCATTCAAATCTCGCCGGTCGTGGAAAACATCCCAGACAATACCAAGTACGGCGAAGCATACCATGGATACTGGCCCAAGAATCTGTATGCTCTCAATGAACACTTTGGGACCGCAGATGAGCTTCGCAGATTAGTGAGCGAGGTCCATCGACGAGACATGTACCTAATTGTTGATGTTGTGATCAATGATATGGCTCAAGCTGTCAATGGCTCCATGAAAGATGACCCGTCGCTAAAGATTGACTATTCCCAGCTCTTTCCCTTTGACGATGAGAAGTACTATCATCCTTTCTGTGCCATCACGGATTGGACTGATCCTAAAATATACAAGAATTGCTGGTTTGCCGTGGAAACGGTTGCCCTCCCGGATCTGAACACAGGAGATGCCTCCGTCGCCACAATGATCGGAGATTGGATCAAGCAATTTGTTGGTAACTATTCTATTGACGGACTCCGCATTGACGCTGCACTGCACATGGATGACGACTATGTCGAGGGCTTCTCCAAGGCGGCTGGTTTATTCACGATAGGCGAAGTCAGCAACGGAGACACAAGCCTGGTGTGCAAATACGAAAATTTGGTTTCTAGCGTCCTGAATTATCCACTATATTACGCCTTGATCCAAGCCTTCACAGCGGGCAATATGCTTGGACTCGCTGAAAGTATCCGAGCTGTGCAAAAGGACTGCAAGGATTTCGCGCTTCTGGAAACGTTCGTCGAGAATCACGATCTCCCTCGCTTTGCGTCACTGACCAATGACACCACCGTAGGTTTGGATAATTGCACCAGACATTTTACATCAGCTGACAGATACGAATTAGTTGGCAAAGAACGCGATGGCTTTCAACATACTCTCAGATGGCATCCCCCAAGGCACGTTCCTCGACATGACCCAGGCGGTCCCCAGGCAGCGCTAATAGACACAACCAGTATACCAAGGTCAAGAGCAGCACATGTCGGGCAACTATACGCCTTTCAACCGAGGCGCCCTTTGGACAACGAACTATGATACCACGAGCCCGCTATTCAAGCTCACCGCAACGCTCAACAAGCTCCGCAACCATGCCATTAGCATCGACAACCACTATGTGACCAACCATAGCATAGAGCTTCATTCCGACAACTCCACGTACGCCACCAGGAAGGGCCCTGAGGGAGTGCAGGCTGTTTCAGTCTTCTCAAACCAGGGCACCAATGGTGGTAAGTACCAGCTTGCGTTGAAGGATGCGTATGCGCCAGGGACAGAGGTCATGGAAGTCCTGGGCTGCTCCAAGCTCACTACTGACGATGTAGGCAACCTGACCGTCGAGATGGACGCTGGTGAGCCAAGGATCTTTTTCCCTGTCGCCCAACTCAAAAACTCTGGGCTGTGTGGCTTTGAGAAACAGAAGACTGCCTCGTCGAGCAACAGCGACCGCGACAGCAACAGCAACGATTCGACCCACCCCTCTAGTCAAGACAAGGATGCGGATAAGAAATCCTCTGCGAGTATCGTTGGCGTTCCATACCCTGGTATGCTGATCTCTGGGGCGGCATTAGCGTTTCTGAGCTGGTTTCTCTAATTGGCTTCTGTTGAAATTATTAGAGGCCTTAGACTGGCAGGGATCGTTCGGACACCCTTTTTAGTCTAGTGGTAGTAATTTATTTCAATAGCTTCCAAAGCCATCTTAGCTCATGTTACCTGGTGCTGTATCTCTACTTGCCACGACTGTCTTCATTGCCTACCTACTTCATTTTCTTGACTGTGCCCATGGCACCATTTCCCTCACCTCAAAATGTACATATCCACTTTAATCTATTGATTGCTCATACTTGCGGCCACAGATCCTGCATGTCCTCTACTGACTGGACTAACTGTACCGGGGTTAGCTCTTCCGTAACTGAATCCCGTACGGAGTACTTCGGATCGAATCCACTCCAAGCTTCATTTATTATGATCTTACCTTGATCTTCAAGCAGGAACAATCGACCGCAATATTGTACTATCAGATAGTGAGGCGTGGGAAGGCGGAGGGTGAGGATCTGAACGACAACGGACGGAGTGTGGGACGGACGATGATGGTTCATGCCGGCCCGCAAAGGATGGCTGGAGATCGCGGGAGGATCATGGCTATTCTCCATACGAAAGAAAAAGGGAAATGGCGCAATTAGACTAGACAATGTGTTTGTCGCCATACCAGCGACGATCCGCCATCATAAACCACACGACGTCACGAGAGGTGTCAAATGTAGTGCATGTATTTAAAGAGGCTTAACACTCCTCACAATCATGCTATTCAATCAAGATCAATCAACCGAGTTCAAGTCCGTGTCTCAGTGCCACCATGCTGTTTTGGATGCTTATAATTCCTCGCTGCGGCTATGCTTCTTGGTTGCCTCGTCTTTGCTGGTCTTTGCCATTGGCAGCTTGAGCAAGCATGGAATGGCGCAATGTCAAGGAGGCCAAAGGGGTATCCAAGAATACTGCTAATGAAGACGCTGCCGAAGAGGCTATGGCTTGGATGCACGGAGTGATGAGAAAGAAGGCAGATTGATGGGGTCTGAGCAGGCATGGATTAGATTGTGAACAAATCCTTAAGCGGCTACTAATCCTCACCACTATCGTGCTCACGTTTCATGACGTCTTCCGAATTTAACCTAGATCTGCATGTTCTAGCTAAGGGCTATACTATTCCAGAAACTCAGGAATGGAATTGGATCTTGGGTACCGCCCGTTTCGCTCAGTGGATTCTCACCATCAGCGTGGAAAACGACCCCACACCACACCCAGTCCTTCTGGCTCGGATTAGAGTCCTCCACAAGCCGGCGAGAGTAGAGATGGGCTCTGTGCCATTTATCATGTCCGCACCGGCAGTCAGTGCCGGTTAAAACCGAGTCTCACTTCCAAGTCTTCATCGACCGTCCCGAGACGTCAACGATGTTTTCGTCACACAGGATATATTGCAGATAGGCTTTCGAAGATTCTCGGGCCCCGTTGATATCAGGGGGCGGCAAGGAAAGTACCGTCGGGTGATCCTTCAAGGCATAGTCCGCGGGCTCTGATACAAAACCAGGTCGGAAACGGGCGATGCCTGAGCGCCGGAAGTCTGGATCCTGGACACCATCGGCATACTTGATAAAGGAACCCAGCTCGTGGCAGAGCGGGATTTCAAAACTTCTCGTCCCCCTCATCGCTAACGGCCGCCTCATTACACATACTTTGGACAGTCTCCAGGTACATCTGACGACACTCCTCTGATACCAGGGTCGGAGGCTGGATGCCATCCATATACTGGTGGTATAGTGTTTTGACGTTCCGCCAGCCGAGTGGCACTTCTCTCCTCACGAGCTTGCCGGACAGGGCCTACCGGGGTGCAATCATTCTAGAAACCAAGGGCGAGATTACTCCGCCAGAGGGGGCGCATCTTTTCCAGTTTTTTTCTTCTTTGATGGGGAGGTTCATGGCTTCGATTTCGTCGATCCGGTCTTGGAGGAATTGCCGGTTAGAGGACTCCTTTTGGGTACAGAATTGTTCTACTCCCAGGCGCATGATTTTATCTGCATTATGGGCAGATGGCTGTGTGGTGTGTGCCATGCCTAGTAGTAGAAACCCTATATGGTGGGTGCATGGAGAAGGGCTAAAAGGAAAAAAGGAATTGATTAAGATAGAATAGTGACCATGGTATCGTGTGAGAGGGTGCCTGGAAGCCTAGAGAGGCTGCCATACCAGTGTTTGTCAAGAGAAAGGGTCGTGACTCGAGTTATAGTGTTACAGGGCATGTCTTCCTCCTAAACGCCATTGATGGATTTACAAAATAGGAATCATAACGACGTCGAAGCGTTGACAATATATAAGAGATTCCTGTGATGGAGCAGCAACCTCGACATAGGATGTCATTAAGACAGTCTACCACAGCCCTAGCAATTGCAGAACCAAAAAGAAGACACTGGTATGATTCTGAAACCGCATGGTGTGTCCACAGCTGCGACTGCTCAGCAGGGATTCAGGGAATTGACGCTTTTGATTTCGTGCACATCACCGGTCTATAACTAACTGCCGCAATCAGGAGCCCCCATTGCTAGCCCAATCCCACATGCTTTGTGTATATTCATTAATCTAACAATATACAAACTACCCTTTCTATGAACAAACGTCTGTCGAGTCTATCATGCCATATTAGCCTTAAAGAACTGCGGGAACAGTGTCCGCAGCTCCTCAAGGCTGCGAATCATGTATTGCGAGGCCGGAACCCGAGGCACCGGGAGCGTCGGTTCGACGAGGTGGACAGTAGTCCAGCCACGATCCGCGGCGTGTTTGCAGTTCAAGTGCGAGTCGTCTGCCGATTATCAGCACAATACTGAGAGAAGGTCAAAGGGCGAAAGAAAATAGCATACCAACAAAGTAGCACTGCTCTGTGCTCGGCACCCCGGCTTCAATCTCCGCCTTCTCGTACATATCCTGGGATGGCTTGCAGATGAGCGGTGGCCGCGAATAGTCGCAGAATGTGATGCCCTCGAACAGATCATCCACCTTCAACAACCTGATGACACGTTGAGCATGTGAGATGTAAGCGTTTGTGAGCAGCCACAGCTTCACTTTGGACTTGTCAATGTCCTCGAGTAACTTGCGCAATTTGGGATCTGGCTTGAGGATATTGTCCAAGGGGAGGGCGTCGTCGACTTCACGATTGAATTCAAGAGGGTCAATGGTGTGGTGACGTGTGAGGCCCTGAATCGCAAGACCGTACTCCTTGTAGTATTTCTGGTGGAGCATGTGGGCATCTTCAGCAGAGAGGGAGAGGTGCTTGACGAAGAACTGGTCTGCCACGGTGATTTAAATTAGATGAGTTCATCGTCCGAGTGCGTCCATATCGAGGGAATTCGAGGCAACTAACGGATCAATTTCTGCATCTCATCATGGATGTTGCAATCTGCGGTGGCCATGTCAGTCCTCATCGGAGCGCTCGAGTCGGCGGGGCTCCTGACCTCGAGAATAGAGCTGCGCAAGACTTCCATATCAGCCTGGGAATATGCCAAAGAGCAGCAGATATAAGGAGCAATGGATATACATACACAATTGTCTATGTCAAAGAAGAAAACTGGCCTTGAGTCAGGATCAGGTACTGCCCCAGTGGGACATTCCGTAGTCGCCATTGTTCTCCGAGGGTGAATGAAATCACTGTGAGAGTTGAAGAGTCTATAAGGAAAAGATGAGGAAAGTGTAAATCTAGGTTGGATTCTCTGGCATATGCGATAAGTCCGTAACATCAACGAAGTCATAGATGAAAGACAAACGGAGTAGAGTCACCCTCACTATGATTCACATCTTCATGAACGCAGGCGCCCTAGATCTGCGGAAATAACCGCCCGCATTGTAATTCCGTACAGAGCTTAGCGTTTGACCGCCAAAGTCACGGTCTCACAGACTGCCTTTACTACGCCTGAGTGAGCCTAGCGTACCTTAGCTGACTCCGTACAGTACCTCCGTTCGGACTCGAATGCTTGCATTCTGCTATTTTTTTTTCTTCTGTCTCCCTTGACCACGTCAAAGGCGAAAAATACACCCGACCTTCCTGCTCCCATCCTTCCATGTTTCCTGTCGATAGAGTGATAAACTCATCACAGGTGAACTAGGTTTAAAAGACTTTTGGATTTACAGGTACTCCAAGTACCAATATAAATTACTCCCATAAGCCAACTCTCCCGCCCGTGGAGCTTCAGCGTGATGGCAACTCCCGGGACAGCTCAACTCCAAGCTGCAGCTATATCAGCCAGCTTATCGGAAAGCGAGCAGGTGAAGGAATATGAGAAGATCTTGAAAATTAGCGACGACATCTTTACTGGTGCTCACCCTAGGTTGAAAGTTCCCCAGCAATTTGTGCGCAAGACCGCGTCTCACAATGCCCCTAATCCCCCTACCCCAACAAGACAAGCTCAGGTAAAGACGGCTGGTGGCCAGACCCCTTTCCAGGGTCATCCATCTCAGTCCAAGCCAGCAGCTGCAGGAGTCGCGAGTGCGCAGACCCTCAAAAACAATGCGTTATCTGGTGTGACCAGCGCCCCCCCGTCTACGCGTATTGTTCCCAACCCTACGTCGGAGATTGATCCGATCTTCTTGACCAAGTCCGATGATCTAGTTAGAGCGGAATTGCAGTTGCAACGACAAAGAGTGGAGAGGGCGTTGCGAGAGCAGCTGGAACAGAAGAAGCAAGAGTCCCGGCAGCGGGCCGCCATGCAGGACGCGAAGCCGGACTTTGATGTCTCGGAAGTTTTGAACAAGGCTCTTGAGCTGGTTCCACCTTCACCATCCATCGATGTGCCGGGGCCCAATGGCATGGAAGCCCCCAGTGACTCGTATGATGAATCGTTCGACTCCAGTAGAGCCCCTGACTCTCCGATTCAGCAGAAGCCATCTTCGGCGCCTCTTTCTAATTCAGAAGAAGTTGCTACTGAAGCTCCAGTAGAGAATTACTCAGATGAGTTGCAACGGCTTGAAGCCCTCAACAGACCTGCGTCGGATCAGGAAATGCAAGATACTTACCCCGTTGCAGACCGTCAAAGGCAGTCCCAGCAGGCTCAGGTAGATCCCACGAACACCAATTTGCAGGCCATCCAACAGCAGGCGAATGCTTTCGAAGAACCCGAGTATTCGCCTCCGGCTCCAGATATACCACCTATGGAGAGCACAGTCCTTCCTCCGCCAATCCAGCAGAGTCAGCCACATACGGAGAAGCGCAGTGGACAAGCCCAGGAGCCTCCTCGTCCCCACCAAAATCATCGCAAAACCGTATCACCTAGGGATAACGTGAGGGTTGTGCGCAATCATATCACATCTCCTGCGGCACCGCAGCCGTCAAGAGTTTCTCCTCTCGCCATAGCTAAGGTTCCCACCATCCGTCCACCCAAAGTCCTACCAGTAGACTACAGCTCTAACCGGACGCAGCATGCGAGACAGGATCTTCGGGCTTCCAGCCCTGAAATTCCGCCCCAGCAGTTGATGCCGAGGAAACGTAGGAGACTACAGGAAGACAGAAGCCGGCCCGGCCCGGTCTCGTACAGACCGCAAGCAGGTGGCGGTACCGAGGCATATATCAAGGAAGAGCCGGTCTCGCCGCCGCCCTTCGCCGACACGGCACCCGCAATCCATCCTCAAGAAAGGCCAATCTATATTGACATTGCCTCGCCTCGCCCTCCCTATACACCAGTATATGAGAGAATCGAACCGGTGCGGGAGCCTGCATACGAGCTCGATCCTTATCATGAAGCTCACGTTGAAGCGTCATACCCAAGAACGGTTTCGAGGCTTAGTGCTCGGCGCCCAATACGCGATGACCAAGATCTACGGAGGGTCGCAAGCTTGCACCAGGCCCGGCAACCAGAGTATACTCGGGAGTACATTGAGCGACCCAGCTCTCGCTCGCTGCGCGCTGCATCCTACGCTATTGTGGAGCGTCCTCCGCAAGAAAGAGTCAGGTACTATGACGACCCGCCGCAAACTTATGCCAGGCACTACGCCCCGGCGGTTGAGTCGCCGACATCGCCGCGCTACCAAGAGGCCTGGATCCAAGGAAGTACGACGGCGCCTCCACGGCGAATACTGATAGACGAGCATGGAAATCACTATCGTGAGAGGACTCCGCCACCAAGAATGCAGGCAATGCCTCCACCCCCAGGTCGAATCCCGCGAGGCGATGTCTACGATGACGGCGTACGTCCTGGTGGTAGCGTTCGAGCAGTCTCCGTTGTTGAGGATCCATATGGTGGCCGGAGATACGTGCAGGAAATGCCACCGCCGCCACTAGCTTATCGACGGGTGACGGATTACCCTCGGCCCGCCCCGAGCGAAAGGCGCAGCTACGTCACGCCACTGGTTGATGACAGAGAGCCTTACCGACGCAGCAGTAGCGTCCAAGTTGCCGGGTATCCTACGGCTCGTGCGACCTACGTTGAAGAGGCGAAAATTCCGCGAGAGAGGATCATCAGGATGCCAAGTGTGCGGCCCCCTGCTCCTCGATATGAGGAGCCCCGGGAGATGGTCCCGCGGATTGGAAGCGTCCGCCCAGCCGAACGAGATGTAAGTGTTTATGTAGACGATGACGCTCGACGGCCTAGAGAATATATCGAGCGACCTGTTTATATTGCGCCACGTCCTCTGGCGAGAGAAGAAAGATACTATGAAGGGGAGCCGGAGCGGGTTGCCCTCGATGGGAGAGAGGCAGTTCATCAGGTTCCCCAGCGTTATTGAGGAAGCCGAATCACATTGTTTATTGATTTGCATGTATGGAGTACCATCACAAAGTTATCTAACACCTAATGTACACTGTCTGGAACATGAAAGGGTATTCGAAAGATAATTCCACTAAACCACCACCTGCATCAGAAATACCACTACAGTAATGGAAGGAGACAACAAGGGATCTTCTTTTCCAAAACACGGAGGCTCATCATCTGCAAGGATCTGGAGTAGTGGCATTGATAGTAGTAGCGGTTAGATATTCTGCAGTTTATGGGGAAAATCCCTAAGCTAGGTAGCATAAGTCCAGCTCAGGCCACATAATTTCTCGTGCATGATTCAGGCATACAGCATACACCCATCCATGCTGCGTCTTGCATGCAAAGGTAGAGTAGACACTTCCACAGCGGAAGACTGCAGCTGCAGGACTCTAAAGTCCAGACGATTAGCGGTCTCCGTATCGGTGAGAATCAACAGGCAAAAACTTGTCTTTACGGGTTAATCATGGCGTGTGCTGGGCTGGGCGCATCCCATGCTCGGGACCCCTAGGGGTGTATGTTCTAGTGTTTGTAGTTTCCACTGGGCTATATACATCGTAGACAGTCGCTCATGGCAGAGTTGCGCGGAACAAAGACGGACGTATATGCACGGTGCAGGCTACCAGGGGATTGCAGAGAGACATCATCCGGGGAATAATTTGCGGGATTGATTCCATTTGGTTGATGCGCATATGCCCATTTTGTTGGATCCTTGGGCTTAAAGGGCCGAGTTAGAGTACAGAGTACAGACCAAGCAGTCTACTCCGTAAGACAGACCCACAACTAGCACTAGCGACGATGACGTCGTTGATTTTGGTCAATGAGAACTTGGGTTGCTATTTTTCCTTACAGAGATATCTGAATGGTTCTCAAGACGCATGGATCTTTGTTGTTGCCACTAGTTCGAAGTATGAAGGGTCTGTCTTGGTGAGGAGCGGTGGTTACTTTGATGGTGCCCAAGCATACCTTTTAGAGACATACTTTTCCTTCTGGGCTGCGAATACCACGGAGGCCTCCAATTGCGCGCTACAGGGTCCTTGGCTTCGATTGAGTTGGAATGGTCGAATTCCATTGATATGATTGGCATTCTTCAGGTAGATCCATGGTGCTACTTGACCAGGAAAAAGTGTAGACAGATGATCCTGACACTTGCTGATGATTATGGGGACAGGAAACAAGATCGGGAATTTCCGAATCTTCGCTGCTCCTCTTGGAAGTACGGGGCAGAGAGGTATCTCAGACACTGTACTGCTGGTGTCCTGATTTGGGCTCCCTTTCAAGTTCCGGGTGGAGCAACCAAATACTTGCATTGACAGTAATGATGATGGGATAGATGGGAACTGGTGACGCAAGTTCTTGTACACCGGACCTGAAACACTCCCTAAAGAGGGGATTGTGAACAGATACCAATACCTTTTCCGACAGAACGAACCCGTAGTGTGTTGAAATCAAACCTCCCTAGAGAGGGACAAGTCCCACTTCCATGCCGCCCCTTGAGGATCAACCATTGTGGCATGTTTCGAGTGGCAAATCTTGTATTACAAGCTGTTAAGTCAACACTAGTACCTTAGTACGTGTATAAAATCGGCCAGGTAAACACAAACAGCTCATTATGAACAAGGGATTCCTTCAATTCCCGAGCAAATTCAATTCGCTCAACTCGAGAGCCGGAACAACTGGGCGAGGTAGTAACTCGCGCGCACTGACATGAGTCCCTCGGTAATTGGACCGGTTTTATGACATGAATATCCTCATTGATCGGCCGTTGACCTACGGAAAGCCATCCTCACATGCAGTTGAGAGGATGTGGTCATACCACAGCAAGCATGGGTGCGGAATGCAGACTCCGTCAGTTGAGCTGTCAACCTCAGCTGTGCTAGGAGATGCACGTGACTGCGATTTTCGCTTGGAACTCGCGAAAGGGAATAGCGTGTGGGCCGTGCAGGAAAGACGAATGCGAGAAGAGCAGGAGATGACAGCTGATAATCGTACAGCCACACCTTTGTTCCAGATCAGTATGACTCTGTTCATCTTTTTTTGCGGGAATTCAGGTATTTGCTATTTTGAAGACTTGCATATGGGAGAGAGGAGAGGATTGTCTTGAAAACAAGTATTAGTATAAGAGCAACGGAAGACACTATTGAGGTGCTGAGGATATAGATGGGTTAGTCTGCCTGAGGCTGCCTCCTCTTGAAAGCAGGAAACTTGAGAGCACAAACTCTCAGAAACCATTGTCATCGTCACTTATTGTAGCCATAGTACTACGAGTCAAGAACAGTCTACAGTCATTATGATGATAAGGTGATTATAACTTAATTGCTTTGTTGGTGACCAACCCGTCCTTTGTCCTTACCCAGTAGTCTAGACACTGGACCTTTGACCCGCATCTTCCGCCGTAAGGAAACAAAGGCCACTGGGCTGAGAGTGATAGCATTCTGTGCAAAGAGAGTCAAAGATCAAATGAATAGAGTAGCTCAATTGTTCATGTTTCATCTACTTTCTATATTTACCATCCTCTAGATAGAATTAACAGAGGAAGAGCCGTCCAAGGAGAATCGAAGACCAAGACCCGTTCCCAGTCCGTTGTAGACCAACGAAGGAACCTGAATTCAGCCAACCCAGACCGTTCGAGGAAAATACCTTCAGCGCCCAGAGCTGTCTGTCTGTCTCTTCCCTCTTACTCAACATTCTCACTCACTTCCTCACTTCCTCACTTCTCTTCTTCTCACTCCTCCACTTCTCCCTCCCATCTATTATCTTCTCTTCATTTGACAATTCTTCCTCCCCTTTTGGCTTTTCTTCTTCTTTTTCTCTTTCCCCCTCCTCTTTGTCTTTCCTTTGCTCTTCATCTGCCTCCATTTCCCCACTTCGATACCCTTGTCTCGTTGATCGAATTGCTTTGCCTTTTCCCACCATTCCGGTTCCATAACGCCCTTGTCCACCTACACCATTCCATCCGACGCCGCCCTCCCCCAATCATCCCTGTCGAGAACGGCGACTCCATCCTTCGTGAGATCGATCCCTCCTCTCCTTTCTCTTCACCAAATTCCTTCCGGATCAACTTCCGCCATTTCCCTCCTGCTCCCTCTCCTCTCTTTCCCCTCGACTTGCTCAAGGGGTCAGAGACTCGATCTATTCTGGTGTCATGCACAAGATCTCCAATTTTACGGGCCAGGCCCGTCATGGCTGGGAGCGGATGACGCCTACCTTTGGCATGTCTAGACCTCACACTGACATGACCTCTCACACTCTTCGGCGGCCGCATGGCGCTCCTCCTATGACCCCTCCTACCGGAATCGATCCCACGGTCAACCTGTCC
This sequence comes from Aspergillus fumigatus Af293, assembly GCF_000002655.1. Taxonomy (NCBI): domain Eukaryota; kingdom Fungi; phylum Ascomycota; class Eurotiomycetes; order Eurotiales; family Aspergillaceae; genus Aspergillus; species Aspergillus fumigatus. Next base: position 3,497,938 of record NC_007195.1, read on the forward strand.
TTCAATGTCCCATTCTCCTCGACCCTCGCTGGCCCGGATATCGATGACGTGATTCATGCGAGTCCCGGCGCCCTTCAGCGCTGGTCTTTTCCTGAAGGCACTCCGGAAGGAACCCCAGTCTACAACCTACCCGTCCACGCCAACAACGTCGAATCTCTTCGCAGATTATGCCGTCAGATTACGGAGTCCAGTAACGGTCGCGTTGAAGCGGTGGTTACATCGTCAGAACCCAAATCGGTTCCCTCATTACAGAGACGACCCCAAGGCCTGGTGACCAACGTCTGCATTACGGGTGATGGAGAAACTGTGCGCAAGATGCGGGCCAAAATTCTCAACGAGACACCCATCCTACTGGTATGAGACTAGCTTCCAATCCACAGCATCATATCTAGGTGGTTCTAATATTCGCTAACATGTCTATCCTCAGCGTTGCGCGACCGTCGATGTGGACATACATCTCATTATGGATGGATCGACCAAGGGCGTTCGATCGAGTGTTCTGGAACACCTGGATACCCTGGCTGCCTACACAGGCACCGACATTTTCCTACTGAGCCCCAAGTTTCGTGATTCGGACAGTTCGGTGGTTTCATCCTATGGATACGCTTCGGACAATGGGCTGGATCATCGGTTCCGGGTTTCCATCTACGGTGACATGGAGAGTGCTGAGCATGCTAAGACCAGGGTTCTGATCATGATTGACCAAATTGTGAGTTTCGATCTCGCCAATCAGCTTGATCTTGGGCACTAATGCATCGCCAGCTGAAACGTCATGTGGATGCCATGAGATTGGAGTTGACCATGCATACTTTGGTCTGCGGTCGGACGCGCAAGAACATCAAGCTCATCGAAGCGGCTACTGGCACGGCAATTTACTTCCCCCCACCCTTCCCTCGAATTTTCGGCTACACCCCTCCAGGCGCCCATCGCCGCAGTGAAGATGAGGTGTACATTACGGGTGATACCCAGGAACAGATTGCCCGTGCCAAACAGAAGTTGCGAGAGTTGGTGATGGGAGTCAAGATCTACGTCAAGGATGTCATCGTCAATTCCAACAAGATTGACAACATTCTGCTTGACCGCCTCGACAAGGTCCGGAAGGTGATGGAAATGAACGGCTCCTATGTTCTCTTCCCGCAGCTCGGCAGCCAACGGGGCCTGGTGCGTATCCAGGGCACCGAGGTTCTGCACGTTGAGCGCACTGTGCGGGAAATAATGGCTCTGGTGCGTCGAGCCGTACCATCTCTGATCCCAATTGCATTCACTTTCTAACAACTGTGTAGGCCGGTCAATTCTACAGTGCTTCATGGTGGATCATCATGCCTGACCCTTCCCAAGGCGGCTTCCGCGCTCCTTCTGCCGCGGACATCCGCACAATGTTGTCTGACATCTGCACCAATTCGGGCGCCGAAGTCAGCTTTGACAATCTCACTTTTACCATCAATGGGTCGGACGACGCAGTGAAATCCGCAATGATGGTTGTCAACCAAATTCCATTTGTGAAGCGAAGCCAGTACCAAATGCGCGTCAAGATCGAGCTTGCAAATGAGCACAAGGAGTTTGTCAGTGGAAAGAAGAACGGCAAGATCAATAAGATCATGGGCCAGAGTAAGTCCTATTTCCAACAGACTGTTTGCTGCAACGTCTCATTGACCTTCTTCAGGCAACGTTCAAATCATATTCGATGGCTTCAACGAGTACAACTTCTACATTGACGTCTGTGGCAATCAATATGAGTCCACAAAGAACGGTCTTGATCTTGTTGAGCAGGAGATGCCTGCTTCGATCTCTTTCCACGTGCCGGATCAGTACCACAAGCGGATCATCGGAATCGGCGGACAGCACATTCAACGCATCATGAAGAAGTATTCCGTCTTCGTCAAATTCTCCAACGCTATGGACCGCGGCGGTATGGGCAAGGAAGATGATGACATCAAGGTTGACAATGTCATCTGCCGGACGCCAGCCCGCAATGCCCAGTCGCTCGATCTGGTCAAGCAGGAAATCATGGACATGGTTGAGAAAGTTGTAAGTGGTCGATCTTGTCGTGACAGCCCGTCAAAAGTTGGTTTGCTAATAGCCATCCAGGATGCCGAATACGTTTCTGAGCGTGTTGTCATCAATCGTTTGTATCACCGTGAACTGCTTGCCCGCATGGCCGAGATCGATGAGCTTGAGAAGAAGTGGAATTGCAAGATCGAGTTTCCTAGCACAGAGCTGGCTAGCGACGTGGTAACCATTTCTGGACCCGAGTATCAGGTCCCTCAGGCTGTTGATGCCTTGCTGGGAATGGTGCCAGAGAGCCACGAACTTCTTTTCCAGAGCTCTCAGGAGTTGCGTGACTTCTTCAAATCTCCCGAATTCCGCGAAGATGTCTGTTGCAAATTGAAAGAGCAATACGAGGTCGATACTTCGGTGGACGCAAACCCCGAATCGCCAATCTCGGAGACCGGTTCGGCTTCCTCGACCTTCGCTCCTGAGGACCGTGTTGTGCTCGGGTACACGCGCAACAACGCCGGTGGTCTCAAGGATGCCATCGATTTCTTGATCTCCCGGCTTGTCGCCCATGGCCTTGATGCCACCACGGTCAAGGGTGCGATCCCGCGCCCCAAGTCCGACTCGTTTGAAGAGTCCCTCCCGTTCTTCGACTCGAAACTATTGCAGCATGCTCCCGCGCCCATTGTTACCGACTCCCCCACCCGGCCCAGCTTCCCCGATGAGACGAGCGAGCGAGGATCGATTTTCGAGAGGCTTCGGAAGCCCGGCAGCATCTCCTCGTTTTCTTCTTTCATTGGTCGTAAGAACCATTCGGCTTCTCCCGGTTCGTTCTTTAAACACGCATCCAGCAACGCGTCAAAGGCCTCTCTTGTTTCCATGGAGTCCCGAGACAGTGGCTACCGCAACCCATGGAATGACTCGGGTGTGAATCTGCCGGAGGACGACTTACCTGTCCTTGGCAGTTCCCACAGCCACAGCAACAGCACAAACGGTTGGCCAGCACGTTTTGATACCAAATTTCCGTTCGGTACCGCGCCGGGCGACATGACTCCCAAGCATGATCCCCGCGCATCTTTTGATAGTGGTCGTCCTAGTACTTCCAATTCTACTTCTGGATACCCGGCTCCTATTGGGCCACCGCGTTAAATCAAGATATCAGTTTGCAGCACTATACCCCAAGGCACTTGATCTGCTGTTTCGAGAAGTTTGTTTTCAGCGGTTTTTGTTTTTCCTGTTTTCGGTTTCGTTCCCATTTGATACCACAGACAGCATGCAAGAGGGATCGTCAGGAGATCTCTCGAGTGGGACGAAAAAGAGCATTGGCTGCTCTGTTCTGAGTTGAAAGACGTTTTACTCCTGCGTCTTCTCTTTCCCAAAATCAGCCGATCTGCTTTGTTCCTGATTAGTCTGCGTGCCATATGTTTGCGTTTCTTGTTTCGTGCTTCTTCCGGGGGGTGTGTGTGGAGAGACGGCAATGCCGATTTTGTCTTTTACAAGGGAAACACATTGGAGGGTCGAATCTTCTTTCAAACATTCAATATATGATACCAAGTGGAATGATGGTGTATGGAGGTGTTTGCATGTCTGCTCTTTCTCTGTCTCAAATCTGCTTTCTTCTCCACCATGGAGTTGGAGACTGGTTCTGTTTGACTGCCTGATGTTGGATCGTTTTATATACCTTGATGCACTCGGATATCCCAAAGACCTTGAAGTGTAGACAGAATACCAAGTGACTGCTTTTCTGATACTATCCATACATCCTGCTTCATAGCCTACGGCAGATTGCAATCATCCATCCGATCGAATGTAAGGTATATTATTATCCTCTCACTTTCCCGACCAACGACAAAGAGCGCACGCCCTACCCGACCCGCAGACCGGGTGCTGCAGGTACGCACATCACGCACGGGGAATCATCGCACACGGAGCAAAGGCTACAGAACAAGAGAAAAGAGGAAAATTTCTATCGACATGAATCGAAAGCACGTGCATGTGGCAGGTGCCTCGAGAACCACCACGATAACGTGTGACCTGCATAGAGTATAAAGCACTAGAATTGAATGACAGAAAGGAAAACTAGCGGAAGAATCAAAAGGCCAGGCCAATAGTTGATTGGCGGTGATTGGGACCCGCGTAGTACTCCAACTCGCTGTATGCGAACTGCTGTTGCTGGCCTTCGTAGATGGTGGGGTAGGATCTGTCGTCGGGGATGGACATGTTTGTGGATGAGAGGGCTGGTGGGGCATGTGAGAAGAGGGCCCGGGAAGGAAAGGCCTCGAGATCCTTTTCAGATAGTTGATTTAGATTGAGGTCTCGCGTGCCTCGCGATGTGGGCGTCCTGGGACCTAAGCTTGTGGTGGTGGTTGTGCTCGGTGCGGACGAGACGGCCGTTGAGCCGCTGAGGGTGCGTGAGCGGATGCGGAAGGCGTTTGCGCTCGCGCTGCCGCCTCTGCTCCGGCCGGCCTGGAGTTTCCAGGAGACAGGGGGAGAGGCTTTGCTGCTTGTTTGGAGGAGCCACTGCGCGACGCGGCCGGAGCGGGACGGGGTGGTGTTTGGGGTTTGGGTTTGGACGTCGTTCTCGGAGAGGGGGGTGGATGAGGGATTGGATGTGGGCGTTTCCGTTGACGATGGGGAGTTACCGGTAGGAAGAGGTGGTAGCGGCCTGTCCTGCAGGGGAGTTTTGGGAGGTGTCTTGGGGGGCACCGCGATGGGCGGGGTGATATCGATGCGTTGGCGTTGGGGCATTGACCCATAGCCAGCCGAGGGTTCCTGCAGCCTGGAGTGTGTTGGTAAGAACATGGCCTCGCTGAGGCCGGTGGCGGTTGAGGTACGGGCTGAGAAGTGAGGCATTCCAGGGCTTGCGATGGGAGATTGCTTGTCCAGAAGCTGCTCCAAGTTCGAAAGGGAAGATCGACGGGAGCCTGATCCTACGGGTTTGCGGGCTAATTGGAAAGATGACGAAGAGTGATGATGGGATCGAACGCGGGGAATACGCGAGGGGTCAGTGGGAGAGACAACTGCTTTTGCAGGCCAGGAAAGAGATCGTCGTCGGCCCTCCTGTGAAGTAAATTCGTCAAATGTTGGCAGATCCGAAAGACGGTTGCCCGGTGTGTGGATCTTCAACACGAGAGGTTGAAATTCTGCTGGGCTGGAGGCAAAGGATTGGAACGTCTCAACTCTCCTGAAGTCGGTCGGCGCACTGATCCTCAATGGGGTGGTGGACTGTCGCTTGAACGACATGCTGGCCCTGTTGGATGCTCGGGAGGCGATACTTCTGCCCTCCGTTATCCACGGTGGAAAGGATGAGGTCCGAGGTGGAGGACCGGGGCTCGGAAGGTTATCATAGACCACCAGCTTCATTGGAGGCACGAGATGAGGTTGAGTGTGACATATCCTCATCTCTCGTTCGACGCCTGGATTGCAAGACATTAGCGTCTGTTGGTGGTATATACGGTCAGGAAAGGAATACATACCGTTCGACTTCGTTGCCCTCTGGTAATGTGAGCTCTGAACATCACCTTCAGGGCGCAGACAGGACAAGCAGGACGCAATCCAGCCAGTGAATACGGATCCTGCTTGTTCAATTGCCAGCCTCATCGCCGTCCGAGCTTCAAAGCTGTTGCTCCATCACTTGTTGGAGATACAGAACTGAAAGGGTCACAAGAAAAAAAATAAAGTATTTAACATGTAACGATAAAGAATGGATCACCACAAGCACAACGGTAACAGACAGGCCAGCTGATATTCACCATCCCAAAACTTCAGAGAGGCTGGAACGTCTAGGCCAACGTCTCAATCCACTCTCAACCAACAAGAAACGACTCCTGCCTGGGGAGGGCCATCCATCATATACATCGGCCGCATAGGCGAGTGACGACAAGTACGCAGCTCAGGATGAAACGGAATAGCGATCCTGCATGATGCAGCTGCATCTAACCTGATTCAAGTAACGGCTGCTGCGCTAAGCCAGCTGTGATCAACTGATAATTTCCCGCGAGGGCTCAGAACATGGTCATCAGAACCAGTCACAGCGGTTTGTGGAACACCATCTTGAGTAGCGTGTTGGATCGTTGATCATTGCTCAGGCAGGTTCTGCATCTCATTTGTTGGCAGCAGCAGAGTACATCACATTGACTGGCTTGGATCGCCGACATCTCATCCCACGACGGCCTAGAAGCGATGGTGCCTGACTGGAGCGCTGCTGGTTGATTCTCCCGCTTTAGTGGTGGGCAGCGCGTAAACAGGCACCGCTATTGCTCAGCCGCAGAAACTAATAGGTTTCTATCACAACCACGTCGCTAGGAGACAATAATAGAAGTCATTTAGCCTTTCTCTGCTTGACCAACGTCATTCCTATCACCAGCTTTCTGGCCAATGATGCGTGATATATGTGATTACCTCGTGCTGAGCAAAGTGCAGACTTTAGGTGTCCATCAATCGTATCCCATATATTCAATTGTTAAATGGAACTTAATATATCCTAGACATTTGTTTGAATACCCAGAATGATTAATCGCAGATCGTCCCGTCATTAGCCGTTTGGCATGAGATGAAGTTAAGCTCATCCATCTATTTACCCCAAACGTTCTCCTCTTCTAGGCCCCCATAGGACCAAACAGGGGTTCTCGACTCTTCTTCTTCGGATTCTTCAGGCTCTTTAACAGCTTCTGGGGTTTCATTAGAGGTGTTGCCACCTTCTGCAGGCGATGCTGTGTGGTTCTCCTCGCCGACCGGTTTACCCGAAGGCCTCCTGAATGTGAAACGATTAATGCTGTTTCCTAACCAATTCTCGAGAGAATGGTGAACTTACTGAAAGTGTTTGGTTTCTGGTTCGATCAATGCTGTACCGAAAGCTCTCTCAGCTTGCGCCCGTTCCTCCTCCTCAGCATCTCGATCTTCGACTACGAGGTCAACTAACTGGCTGCGGTGGGAACCTTGGGTGGTCAAGGAGCTTGAGCCGCGCTTGAGGGAAGGCGACTCGTGACTGCCTAGTCGCCGGGAGTGACTGGAGCCATTGCGGTCATTCCGCTGCTCACCTTTCCCGCTCATCGTACGGGATTTCCTGTGCTTCCGGGCTCTCTTCACTGGCTCGGCGGCGTGCTCGACATTGTGGTAGACTGTAGTACTCGGCAAACGTTGATCTCTTGGAACTACGTTGGCTGTGATTACCGGGTACTGGAAAAAATCAGCTCTCCACTTCGTTCTTCGTCGTCAATGTGGGCAAGACTTACATTCCAATCTCCAAACTCTAACGCGCGAGCTTTGGTGAACAAATCCTCGTCGTCTGGATCCAGAGTGGTTTCTTCCATGTCGCTATTTGAACGGAAGCGCTCCAGAGCGCTGCTTCTTCGACTCCGGTTACTTGATTCTGCATCAGCCAGTAAAGGAGTTCGACTGTTGACCTCTCCTGGCTTGGGAATCCAGTACTTTGCCTTTCCGCCTCGCTCGTACCGCATTCCGTCCATGACGCGTTTAACTCGAGATTTAGACTCAGCATGCGGGATGATATGATCCCCGGAATCAAATCGCCTGTACTCGTAGTTCTCACCCCGAAGAGTCATCTTCGTGTCTTCCACCAGATCTTTGGCTCCAAAGGCATCTCGAAGCGCATACACAACCGGCAGCCGAGCGGCGGAAATGGTGGGATCCGCGTAGTCGTGCCAGGAGAAGGCGTACCAATGCGTGATGGCGAAAATGGGCATCTCAAAACAAATTAAGCTATCCTGTATTGCTGCAGCGAGATTGTCGGGTGTGTATCCTGCCACACCATTCGACAGGGCTCCTAACCACTGCAAAATGGACAAGAAGAAGCCCTGCCAATAGGAGGCAAAGATGATGAGCTTGACGCAGAGAAATTTGGGAACCGGCCGAAATGGCTGCAAGTCGTCGTGCAAGCAGACCCAGAACATTGCGAGAGAGTAAAGACTAACAGTGACACTGACATTGTACACTATACCTGTCCAAAGGTAACCTGACTCCAGGCCGAGGTAGCCCTCTTGATAGGTATCCGTCGCTTTCATTATGATTGAGGCGATGGCCAAAATAGGCTTCAGCCATGTATACTGGAGGATCCCGCGCTTGACAGCCAGGAATGTGTGCGGATCCGAGATGTCGACTTTTGGAAGGAAGTGATTCAGGGGCCATGCATGAGATACAGGAGGACGGCCATGTGTCATGATAATCAAAGCCCGCTCGCCACCAAGAAAGTTGATGAGCAGTTGGAAGAAAGTGTAGATCGTGAAGGCCTAAAGAACAGAGGTCAACACCACGGCGCAATAGAACAGAGCTTCTGCTATACCTCGTAGACGTCGCGAATAGGATCTAGCCAAAGAGACGCTCGCCGTGAAACGATGCTCGACCAAGAAGCAACCGCATATATTGGAACCCTAGCCGAATGAGCTCATGGTCCCCTGCTTAGGAGCAAACACTAACATCAAGAGTATACGAACAACATATCGTTGGAGCAATGGCTTTCGGTAATTTTTACTGTCAAACAAGTCAGCGCACAGCTGATGAGTTCAGAGGGTCTCATCGCACGTCTGGAGCCATATGGACCTAGGTGGAAAGAACAGGTGATGTTAGCTTAGCGATCCTTGAGGTAAAAGCCATACTACATGTGTTACTCACAAAAGTGACAGCATCGAAGCTACCAGTGCAGAGACGCCAGCAACTATCACCACAGCTCGAGCCAGCCTCGACCCTGTACCACCAGAAGAAGAGCCTGCAGTCATTGTCGTGAAGACTCCGCGGTACATGACCACGCGTTTTGTTGATTGCCTGAGTCTACCCGCAAAGCATGCTGCAACCTAGCGGAGATAACAAAAATATCAAAACATGATCCCTCGAAGTTAGAAGGAGCTGCTCTTTGACAGAATAAGATCAAGAGCAGGATATTTCTCGAAATATGAGCCGTGGCCGAAAACAACGAAGGACGAAGCTGCTGTCTGACTAGCTAGATAGCCCAAAGCAACCCCGACCAAGTCCCGTGCGGCATTGCGTAGGCAGGAGGAATCAAAGACACCGCCTTGCCTCATCAATTCAATGCCGAGGAAGAATCCCTCAACGAGACGAGGATTGAGCACTATGGTTTGCTGAGATTTGAACCAAACATATCCAGTTGATACGATGAGGTCGTGTCGGAGCCTCCTTCCCACCATTTGTCTGCTTTATTCAAGGACTGATCGCTCGCTCTGCTGAGTCGCCATGTTTGCGGCCATCGGCGCACCAGATTAGGAAGAGATGGCCAGCACAAGCACGAGCTTGACAACCCTATCATTAACCCCTGATCCCAGCTTTAACTGGTGAGGAATGTGATAGCTACCAGATAATGACATTGACTAATTGTACCAAGGTTTTTCCTCCTTCAGCTCATCGTATCGTGCATCTTGTATCTTCCCCATTATTCCCCCCAGAACGGACGCCAATTGCTAATTGGATCAACAGGGTCCTGTTTTTCCTGCTCTACTTTAATCGTCTCTTCGCAACTCTCCTGTCATACGCTATCCGAGCCTATACCTGGCACTATTACCGTGCATATGTCGACATTCATGCACTACAGATCTCGCTACTTGGAGGTAGGATCTTCTGGAAAGGTATCCGATACCACGGGGTGAACGAGACAATCTTTGTGCACGGAGGATTCATAACATGGCATTATTGGAAGCGCACAGTCAGACATACTGACCTGTCCTTGCTGAGTTCGAGCAATGAAAGGACGCCGGCCGGATCTCAACGCCCCGATACTCAGAGCTCAAACCTGGCTGGCAGGGACAATGGCGAAGGAGAACAAGGTGGCCTGAAAGAAGCGGACAACTTTCCCTGTCGCATTACAATTCAGTTCTACGGCCTGGAGTGGTTTATATACAATCGCACGCCGGCGTACGACAGTATCCTTGCCGGCTTTGGCCAACCGATCGCCGGCGATAATCCGACATCTCCACCGAGTTCTACCAAACCGCAAGGAACAGGAAGAGATTCGTCGGAACCGCAATTGAAGAAAACCCGTCAGGAAAATGACTCGGAAGAGAGAGGGTCACGAAATGTGGCTGAATGTTCACAAGAGCTAGGGGAGAGTCTGTCGAGGCTGCTCCGACTCCTGCCACTCAAAATCGCGTGCGATAAGGGCGCCATTGTCATTGGAAACGAAAACACAAGATCAGTTTTGACCACCACCTTCGACAGTGGAACTGGTCTCATAGAGGCCTGCAATGCCGGTCCGTACGATCTTTACCGTCAGGTCTTTTCTTTTCAGATCAACCATCCTGTTATACAAATGCGACCCAACCCAGATTATAAGCAGAGCCAACTCGCTGCTGCTGATGGACTAAGTTCAAAAAATGAAGACAAAACAGGAAGGCAGCGCAGAAGAGACACTATTTTTAATTACCAGTTCCAGAAACGGCGGGCATGGCACAGTATACGGGACCTCATTCCCTACTTCCAAACTTCAGTTGAGTCGTTCCATAATCACAACAAAAGCATAAACACACCTAGAAACCAGACAGGTCTTCGGAACGATGCCCATTGGATTGGTCTATCTCGGTATCTGGACGATAGTACTCAAGACGACCATGAAGAATGGCATTCTGTTGAGTATGGGAGATTTTCAACGCTTGTTGATAGCCCAAGCATGGCCATATCCTACTATTGGGATATTCCCGGATGTGTCGTGTCTCACCGAGACCCTGTGAAGATGTCAACTTCTGCGGCTTCCTCAGACATAAATGGTGCGCCACCACCAGAATGGGGCATCGACATCAAGTTGGATGGGGGCACTATCAACTACGGGCCTTGGGCCGATAGGGAGCGTGTCGGTTTGCAGAACGTGTTTTTCCCGAACACCTACCGCAGCTCCCAGCCCTCTGAACCGTTAGCTCCTGGTGACCTAAGAAGAAACACAGTCTTCAAAATGAGACTGGAGATGAGCCAAGAGACAATGTTGCGCATCCCGACGAGGGAGCCGTCAAAAGACTGGCTGTGGAAAGGTCGAGCTGATGCAATCCGAGGAGCTACAAAACTAAAGAAGCAGCAAAAGAGAAGACCATCGCGCCCTGCGGAAGGTGATAAAAGTAACCTTGGCCCTGACATCCGTCCATTTGGTTGGCTGTCCCTCCGCGTCGCTGGGGACTCCACGGTCACGTATAGTATGGATATGGTGGCCTCGACTACAAAGGGATTCAACAATTTACTCGAACTGGATCTTCGTGATTCTAGACTGTCCTCCAGTGTCAATCATGCATTGCTGTGGCAATGTCCTAGGCAGCTTGTCACCTGCGATCTCTCTAACCCCCTTTCGTGGAACAATCTTCGTACATGGACGTTTGACGTTGAGAGTCATAACATGGAGCTGTTTTTGTTGCGCGATCACATATTCCTTCTCACTGATCTCGTGAGTGACTGGGCGTCTGGGCCCCCACAGGAATACTTCACTTTCGTGCCGTTTACCTACACTCTCAACTTGTCCTTCGTCGATTTCAAGCTCTTTGTTAACGTCAATGACCTCAACATCATTAGCAATCCCTCCGATCTAGATGACAACCGGATGCTGGTGATCAAGGGCAAGAAGCTGGCATCTGATGTATTGATTCCTTTGACAACATACAAGCCGGAGCAAAGTGCCGTCAATTTCAACGTTTATCTCGACAGTGGTGGAATAGACTTTTTGTCGCCGCAGTGGGATACGCTGCACACATTTTTGCAAGATCAATCAATTGCCACGCTCGACGGTCTTTCCCTCAGAGGGTCATACAATTATTACCTTTCAACAGCGCCAGATCTCACCGACACCTTGTTGCTCAGTATCAATGGTGTTTCACCTAAGCTCTATCTATATGGATTCTTGATCAAAAGTTTCATGACGATAAGGGAAAATTATTTTGGAGACGAGATGCATTTCAAAACGCTCGAAGAATTCCAGGAATTGGCATATTCCGAGGAGCGAGTTAATTTCCACAATGGAATCAATCCGAATCGGAAGTCGAATGATCTCGATGTTATCGTTCATGTTACCGTTGATGATGCTTGTGCCCTTCTGCCGGAGAATATGTATGATCGCTTGAAATGTGTAAGGCTCACAACTCCCTCCTTGGAGGTTGACTTGCGGTTTACCAACTACTACATGGACCTTCAATTCTCAATTTCACCCTTGAGAGCAGCTATGCAGGTGCATAGGGTTGAAGGACCAGCCAGCATATCTAATACTCAGCTGTTCATCGATGGAGCTTTCATCCACGGGCATCGACTATTTGGCCTGCCTCCTTCCGAGCCGACGTATGTTTGTAACTGGGACTTTGAAGTAGGGCAAATTTTTGGTGAATGTTCGGCGGAATTCCTGGGCTGCTTAGCTGCAGCCTTGCAGAGCTTCGATCAGTCTTTCGATAACGAAGAAAATGCTCTTCCACCGTTGGTTCCCATTGCACTCCATGATGTCACCTTCCTTCGTGCTAAAATACAACCAATTCATATTGCGGTGTTGTCTGACCAAGCGGCATTGATACTCAGCTCAGGGCTGATTACAACCAAATTCAACGACTGGGCAAATGCATCATTTTCAAAGCGCATGAGCCTTCTTGTACCTGATCTTTCCATCGCTGCGGTTAACTACCGCGATATTGACCTGAAAGGAAGTTCGTCGCCGGCGGGCGTATCTCCCCTTGCGCTTTTCCAGACAACGATCAAACTGAGGATGGCACAACGGAGGGCGGATATCGACGAGAATAGGAAATTGCAACAAGAACACATCGGCGTGCACGACCAGAGGACTCAAAGAACACCATGGCTCATGTTTGATTGGGAAGATATTGACCCCAGTTCGTTTCGCACTCCAAATGATCAACTTGCTCCCCCAACAATTGCCATACCTTCCATGCCTGAGCCTATTATTAAGCAGCTTCATACGTTATCCTCAGCGGACAGCCTCTCCGATTTCAGGAGCCAGCAAAGCTCAAGGAGCTTCGTCTTGACTTCAGATAATTCGAGCTTTAGAAGTGGGAGAGGACGAACGAGGCGCAAGATGTCTTTGCGAAATCAGCACGAAATGAGAAGCGATCGAAAACCCGAGCAACGGATTGATGACGATGTTCGAGAAGTATCAACATACAGCGAGGCCAGGGAATTTCCGAAGACGCTTCATACACCAACCTGCCCCGAGTCCTCGAGTGCATGGACAATGCCCGAATTCACGCTTCACAAGATCTCCTTGAATAGCTCGCAGCTTCCCACAAGACGAATGTCAGATGGGGACGTTTCTCGAGATGGAGAGTTCGTCGCAAAATCTGATCCTCTATCCTCCGCATTCGACGAGGGAAGAGCAGCTCAGACGAATTTCTTATGCGAGTTACCCTCGGGAATTAGAGGCGCTTGCTCACCTGAGTTCCTATTCCTGGTATCATCGTTGATCGAGCAACTGCAACCGAGTCACCCGATTGAGATAATCGATTCGCTGCAGAAGGATGTTATATCCGACATAGTTGCTCATGATAAGTCAATGAAACAACCGAAACAATCGACGAGCTTCGCGATTCGGGCTCCATTCATCGTTGCGAAAATGGTCAACACTTCTGACTCCCCTACGGATCATGAGTTGAGTTTTCGAGATGAGTATAGCATCGAGATTTCCAACTTGAGAACAGAATTCCGGACGAGGATTGAAAGACGGAAAGGTGATCTTCTAGCCGGAATAGATAGAAAATTCACCGTTCATGCCGCAGCCCAGAACCTCACGGGTCTTGTTGAGGGCGGCCGGGCGGATGCATTTCAGGAGAAAGCTGGGTTTAGGTGTCTTCTTAGTGACTTGGATTTTTGGCTGGTGACAGCGCCCATCACTAGGTCCAACCTTCAGGTTCGTGCCTTCGATACCATCAGCTCCACGAAATCGGTGGAGCAACTTGCTGTCCTCGTTCGTCGGGCAACAACTATGTTTGATTCTGTTGCCTGGTCTTTCGAACGTAGCTCCTCTGTTGGCAGCAAGCGACTTCGCTATATAATATATTCCCTCACCCAATCGGCAGGAAACATCCCTGATCCTGCGTTCCTCACTCGCATTTCACATGTTCTTAGGGTTGCCCCCACTCATCTACGGCAGCACGATTCATGGAAAATCATTTCCCGAATTCGCAATGTCTACAATAATCTACCAGTACATCAACAGAGAGACCTGATTTTGAAATGCTCCACTGACAACACCTCGATTCCGGATAATGCGAAGGCAACTGTATTGTCAGGTTTTGACCAGTGGCGTGCCTGGGACTTGGCACATGTACAGAAGAGTTATGTGATGCAAAAAATCTGGGACACATCAGAGCAGAAGCCGTCAGAAATACCTACAGCACTAGCGGCGTCGCTTACAGTCAAAAACTTTCGCTTCTCCATTGATCCTGGACCGAAAGAGAGTGACTTTGTCCTTGAGGATCTGTCATCTGCATTGTCCATCAGCACGCAGCAGACGTTACTTGACAAGAAGCCGACGAGAGTGATAGTTTCACAGACATATTGCTCATCTGTTGGCCTCCACCTGCGGTGGGAAATTCTTGAACTTGTTGATGGTGTGCTAAAGACGTTGTCTTCGGTCAAACTAGAGTCCGTATCTTCTGCTCAGGAATCCGATGATCAGCCCACGGAAAAGAACGAGCTACATCTCATTTTCGGGATTGACTCCGGTTTCATAACACTGGACGGGATCAACATCAAAATAGCAATGCATAGCAAGGGCTTGAGGAGCTCAATAGTCCGCAAATTAAAAGAAGCGGAGAATTCCGAGGCCCTAAGTGTATTACTTAGTGCTCAGATGTGCTCTGCTGAGCTATCCAGTCTTTCCAAGGCGCTGATGGCTTGGACCGTCAGCGATCCGTATCTATATTCCTCGCGCATCATGGAAGAGAACAAGAAGGAACTGACTCACGACTGGAAGATTGCTGGATCTTGCAGGAAGCTGCGATATGATATGAAAGAAGATCCGGTGAGCCTCGCGCACACAGCCGATCGAGTGATAGCGGATGAGGTTCGGTACCTTCATCGGCTTGCTAAGAATCTCGGTGACTCCTGGCCGAGCACGAGCACGGTGATGAGGAAACCAGCTTCCAATGACTTTCATGTCGCAATGTTCTTGGACGATTATCGGCTGAGTTTTTGTATTCTACCGTCGTTGACCTACACGATTGCCGGCAAGGTGGCACGAATGTCAATCTTGCCCAAGGCGGAATCCAAGATCGAGGTCGATTTCGACCTCAAGAAGAATTTCCACACTTTCTACTCGAACGAAGGAGACGAGCGCCGCGCTTTGTCACAATTAGGGATACCACCCATCAATGGGCGTGTTGCAGTCAACATGCCGCCCAGCGGCATGGAGGTGGATGTCGATACAACTATTGAACTTATTCAGTTGGAGGCAAGCGCCGTGCGGAGTCTCCTGGGTGCTTTGACAAAACCTGAAGTTTCCCACTTAGTGTCCGATCTTAAGCAGAACGCCGAGATCTTGCAGCTGCATCTCCAAGAGGTTCTGGCCATCAATAAATCTTCACGCCAAAAAGAAGTGGTCTCTTCAGAGCGTGGTCTCCTCTACAAGGCTCGTTTGTCCATGGCAGGAACGAAAATTCATGCTACTGCTCCAGGTCTCAATGGCAAGGGATACTCGGCTGATATGGACCTGAACCTGGGAATGATACGCATGCGTCTCGACAATGGATTGGATCAAGGGCGCCCAATGGAGTTCCCCGAATTTAATATCGACGCTTCGAATATCGTTTTGGATTTGAAGAAACGCGAAGCATCTCAAAGTCGTTCGTACTGTAATATCGCTGCGGAAGCTAAACTTCAGGGGACGTCCGTGACACGTGAAGATGGCGAGACCAGGCGAGCGTATCATCTGAACAGCAAGAAGTTTGACATTGAGCTCTTCTCCGAAACGGCCGCGCTAGTTGTTGATATTGCTAGCCATCTTCGGGATCGCATCAAGACGCTCGACTTATCTCACGAAGTCAAGCGACTGAGGAAGTTACGCCGTCACGGTCATACAGAGTTAACCGCTCAAGCCCCAGAGGTCCCAAAGATCAAGATTAGCGATGAGACAATCCCAAATGACTTATTTAGGGACATGTATTCATTGCATTTGAACAATATTCAGATCGGATGGAACATGTCCACGTTGCCGCAACATAGATCAGGGCGCAAGCCTGATGATCTGGTTTTCAGTATCAAGCGGGTGGATCTGTCCAATAGTAGACCCAATGCTGCCAAGCTTCGAATTGAAGACATGCAATTACAGATGGTGCCGGCTTCTGGCGACCGGCGGAAGCGATCGCTTAACTCCGCACTCATGCCTGAATTGGTGTTCAACGTGGCATATTCTTCAAACGAAACGGAGATGCTGCTGGCCCTCCAGGCCGCTGGAAAGTCGCTCGACGTGCGAGCAACATCAGACTTCATCCTCCCAGCCAGTATGATACGGGATTCAATCGCTTCTGCTAGCCAGATTATACGTGACGCGGATTCTGTCTTGGTTGCAAAGCCAAACGTCCAAAGCAACAAACAGCGTCCCCTCTTCGGAAACAAACGTCTACGCTCCGTACTAGTAGACGTTGACTTTGCGGGAGCTATTCTGTCTCTTCAGAGTAAATCCACCGACGATCAACAGACATTGCTGACTGCATCTTGGGCGGGAGGTCGCCGGCTGGAAGCCAAGTATGGGCAGTACGTCCAAGGAGATGCAGCGACCACCGCAACACTCAGAGCCCCTGGGGTGGCGGTCAAAGTCCAATTTGAGGACAATGGCAAGGATGTGTCCGCATTGAACGCAGAATTAAAGATTGATGCCTCGACAAATGTCCTGTACCCGTCGCTTGTTCCTGTAATAAAGCAGATGACCGCCGCCATCAAGGAGGTCATGGAAGGCCACGACAAGCCAAGGAAACCATCCAGTGCCGCCATGTTACAACCCCAGAAGCTAATGCAGGAAGCCCCGTTTGATACGAAAGACGCGGCCTCAATTTTTGGTCGTTGCAAGGTGAATGTCGGAATTTTGATTCGCAAACAGGAATTTAGCCTTAGCTGCCAGCCCATCGCTAGAGTGGCGGCCACGGCAGGCTTCGAGAGCGTCTACATAACAGTCAACACGGTGCAATCCGATGAGCAGGGAAGGTTCTTGGCGGGTCTTGTAGCTTTCAATTCCTTGCAGGCATCAGTCAAGCATGTGTACTCAAACGAGTCGACCGCAAGCTTTGACGTGAAGTCCATCGTCATGTCTCTCATGAATAGCAAACATCTGAGCAGTTCGAAGGGCATTTCAGCTGTGCTTCGAGTCAGCCCAGTGCAAGTAATGCTTAACGCAAAGCAAGTTCAAGACCTCCTACTCTTCCGTGAAATCTGGGTTCCCTCCAACGAAGAGAGCAATGGCGGCAGGGCATTTAAACCGGAGTCAAATGAGCCTCAGGCATATATAGTTCAGCGTTACCAACAAGTGGCAGCAGCGCCAGCATTTCCGTGGAATAGTGCGGTTGCCATTGAGAAGCTTGAGATTCAGCTTGATCTGGGGTCTACGCTTGGAAAGGCACAGTTCGCAGTCAACGATCTGTGGCTGTCATCGAGGAAGACATCTGATCGAGAACAGTCACTCAGCATTGGTTTCAAGTCTTCTGAGGTAGAAAGTAAAGGCCGCATGAGCGGGTCGGTCGAGCTTCAGATATTGAAGATTCGCACATCCATTCAATGGCCGGAGGAGAAGCCCAATGCGCATTCTGTTCCACTCATTCAGGCCTCCATCTCTTTCCAACAGCTACAAGCCAAGGTCTCTTTCGATTACCAACCGTTCCTGGTCGCCAATATCTCAATGTTCGATTTCCTTATGTACAATGTCCGAGGCACCATTGGTGCGCCTAAACAGCGGCTCTTCAGCATTCTAGAAGGAGATAAAGTGCAAGTATTCTGTACTAGCTTGACTGCGTCGCAATGTCTGGCGCTGATCCAAGGCTGGCAGCGGTTGGCCCAAGACAAACAAGCAGCGTACGAAGCATCACTGCGTGAAGTTGAGAGGTACCTGCGCAGGAGAGCATCGGTGGCTACGGAAAAAATGGAACCCCAAGCCAAGGAACTGGCCAAGAAAGCCAAAGACACCAACGATGAGAAGGCGCCTATATCTCTCAACACTGGGGTGGTCGTGAGCATCACCGAAGTCAATCTCGGTGTTTTCCCGAGCTCTTTCTTCGATAACCAGATTTTCAAACTGGAGGCACACGATGCACAGGCACGATTCTATGTCTCGCTGAAGGAGGGCAAGATACACAGTGCGCTTGGACTCACGCTGGGGCAGTTGCGTGTCGCTCTTTCGGCCGTCAACCGTCCCACATGTACAGACATTGAGGATTTTCTAGTCAGTGAGATCGTCAGTCGCGCTACAGGGTCTCGGGGGGGAACGATCCTCAAGGTGCCTCGGCTCGTGGCTAGTATGGAGACTTGGCAAACCCCGGGCCATCCGCAGATAGAGTATATCTTTCGCAGTACTTTCGAAGGCAAGGTCGACGTCGGATGGAACTATTCGCGCATCAGTTTCATCCGGGACATGTGGGAACGCCATTCCAGCGCGTTGGCGTCTCGGCTCGGCAAGCCGCTGCAGCCGTCGGCGGTTCGCATCACTCGAGGACCGGGACCGGAGAGAAATGGGGATAAACAAGAGAAGATTACAGCGGTGGTCAACGTACCCCAGTCCAAGTACACATATACGGCTTTGGAACCACCAGTGATCGAAACGCCCCAGCTACGAGATATGGGCGAGGCCACCCCACCATTGGAGTGGATTGGGCTCCAACGGGACAAGCTGCCCAACATCACGCATCAGATCATTATCGTGACGTTGTTGGAGATTGCAAAGGAAGTGGAAGATGCATACGCGAAGATTTTGGGATCATCATGAGCATTGTTCCCTGGACATGGCCGTTGGTCTCTGTATGCCACGTGGGCCGGTGTTTGACAGCCACCACAGATCATACATCATCTCAGGGAGTTCCGAGTCGGTCATTTTACATGCTCTTCTGGGAGTTCTCGAGATCAATTTCGAGTCCTTGATAGTTACCTGCATTGTGTATAATGTCTAATACTGTACATAGTTTAAGTCACCATACCAACGTGAGTACATCGACCTACATGAAGCTGCTACAGTTGAGATGAACTGTACTCCGTATGCGGTAAGCTACCTATGTAAGGTAAGTAGTTATTAAGCTACGAGACTCGTTAATTCCTAACTCCGCGTTTGATAAATTAAGCGGTGAGGTGGGGGGAAGTCCTTATTCACAAGCTCTCATTGGCTGCTGAGAGTCTCTTTCCTGAAAAATTTTCATGCTTTTCTTTCCGACCTCACTGGAGCTAACTATTTTCAGTAAGCGGGGTTATCTTTAGCTTGGACTTCGAAACGACCAGGTCACAGTACTCCGTGATTAACAGAACAAAGTGGGCTGATGAGGTCTGGTAAGGTAACTCTGATACACTCACTGAAATAATCGTGATATCAGTGTCTTGAGCCCAACGCCACCCTTCAATGCCCTTTACGAGAGGACATAGTTTATAGAAGCAAGCATCAAATATGGTAGCTAGCTCTGATGAAGCTTGAAACCTAGAGCTGGTAGCTAATGAGTCACATAGTGACTCAAACGGAAGGCCAGAACCATGGTGGAAAGAGCTCTGCCAACTCAGGCAACTCTGTTCATAGGTCATCCATGCGGGAAAGGAATATACCTACTGCGAGTCAACTGGTCAATTCCTCTAGCTCGGGTAACATCTAGTCGGTCATTAAATGAGTACGAATTTGCATGGCTAGGTTGAGGAACGAAATACATGGTACGGAGACAAGGCAGTCATGAGGGGCACGTAGGTACCTGGTATCAACCTCCAGAGCTTTGTAGGCTGTTAGACGAGAGGAAAAATCTGAGGGGCAATAGTAGGTAATAATCATGGCAGGGCAACAGTACGGGAAAAAAAACGCACATCCCAGATTTCAAAATCAGAGGGTTAAAAAAAAGAGTTCTCTTGCACAAATAATATTGCAGCGTCCCCACCCGCCGTCCATCCTCGCTTTCCCTCCCTCTTTTTCCCCTCTTCCCACCACCACCACACTTCTACTTCCTTTTTCCCACCTCAGCCCGCTTCTTGAGCAGCGCACATAGGTCCTTTACGTCCTATTCAATTTCTACTGTCAGGTCGAGCTAGTCCTCGATCCTGATCCTCTGTGTCGTTTGTTCTTGCTTTTGACTTTTCTTTTTCTTTCCCTCTACCTTTTTACCTTACCTCACAACCCCGCCTCTACGGCTTAAAAAGAAAAAAACCGTCAAAATGGTTAAGTAAGTCTTTACTCTTCCCTGGACGATACGGCCTCGAGTAATGAAGACTGTATTTGGATGAGATGGAATAAGGATTGCTAACATGCTGTTTATAGCTTCACTATCGAAGAGGTTCGTTGATCCCCGCGCCCGGTTTGCCAAGCCTACTCGTGAGAGAGAGAGCGCAAGAAGAGCAGAACAGAGCTACAAGAAGAAGGACAAACAAAACTGATTATGACCAGATCCGGTCCCTCATGGACCGTCCGACCAACATTCGGAACATGTCCGTCATTGCTCACGGTACGTAGCTTTGCGAAGGGGAATAGAAGACAGGATTTTTCTTGATTACAAATACTAAGACATATTGGTATTATAGTCGATCACGGAAAGTCGACTCTGACCGACTCCATGATCCAGCGTGCCGGTATCATCTCGGCTGCTAAGGCCGGTGAAGGTCGTTACATGGACACTCGTCCCGATGAGCAGGACCGTGGTATCACCATCAAGTCGACTGCCATCTCTCTCTATGCCAAGTTCCCAGATCCGGAGGATCTTAAGGAAATCCCCCAGAAGGTCGATGGTGCTGAGTTCTTGGTCAACCTGATCGATTCCCCCGGTCACGTTGACTTCTCCTCTGAGGTCACTGCCGCTCTCCGTGTCACTGACGGTGCCCTGGTCGTCGTCGACTGCGTTGAGGGTGTCTGTGTCCAGACCGAGACCGTCTTGCGTCAGGCCCTGACCGAGCGTATCAAGCCTGTCCTGATCATCAACAAGGTCGACCGTGCTCTGCTCGAACTTCAGGTTTCCAAGGAGGATCTCTACCAGTCCTTCTCTCGTACCGTTGAGTCCGTTAACGTCATCATCGCCACCTACCACGACAAGGCTCTTGGTGATGTTCAGGTCTACCCCGACCGCGGTACCGTTGCTTTCGGTTCCGGTCTCCACGGATGGGCTTTCACCGTCCGCCAGTTCGCTGTCAAGTACGCCAAGAAGTTCGGTGTTGACCGTAAGAAGATGCTTGAGCGTCTCTGGGTGAGTGGAACATATCTTTTTCCCGGAAGGAAAATATAACCAGCTAGCTAACACGGTTCATAGGGTGACAACTACTTCAACCCCCAGACCAAGAAGTGGACCAAGACCGGTGAACCCGAGCAGCGTGCTTTCAACATGTTCATCTTGGACCCCATCTTCAAGATCTTCGCTGCTGTCAACAACGACAAGACTGAGGAGATCCACAAGCTCGTTGAGAAGCTCGAGATCAAGCTTGCTAGCGACGAGAAGGACCTTAAGGGCAAGGCTCTGCTCAAGGTCATCATGCGCAAGTTCCTGCCCGCCGCTGATGCCATGTTGGAGATGATCTGTATCCACCTGCCCTCTCCCGTCACTGCCCAGAAGTACCGTGCCGAGACTCTGTATGAGGGTCCCATGGACGACGAGTGCGCTATTGGTATCCGTGACTGTGACCCCAAGGCTCCTCTCATGCTTTACGTCTCCAAGATGGTTCCCACCTCTGACAAGGGTCGTTTCTATGCCTTCGGTCGTGTCTTCTCCGGTATTGTCAAGTCCGGTCTTAAGGTCCGCATCCAGGGTCCTAATTACATCCCTGGCAAGAAGGACGATCTCTTCGTTAAGGCTATCCAGCGTACCATTTTGATGATGGGTCGTTTCGTTGAGCCCATCGAAGATGTTCCTGCTGGTAACATCGTTGGTCTGGTTGGTGTCGACCAGTTCCTGCTCAAGTCTGGTACCCTCACCACCTCCGAGACCGCTCACAACCTCAAGGTCATGAAGTTCTCCGTCTCTCCTGTCGTGCAGCGTGGTGTTGAGGTCAAGAACGCCCAGGATCTGCCCAAGCTGGTCGAAGGTCTCAAGCGTCTGTCCAAGTCTGACCCTTGTGTCCTGACTATGATCAACGAGTCTGGTCAGCACATTGTTGCCGGTGCCGGTGAGCTGCACCTTGAAATTTGCCTGAAGGATCTCGAGGAGGACCACGCCGGTGTCCCTCTCCGTATCTCCGACCCCGTCGTCTCCTACCGTGAAACCGTCGGCGGTGAGTCCAGCATGACCGCCCTGTCCAAGTCTCCCAACAAGCACAACCGTCTCTACGTCACTGCTCAGCCCCTCGGCGAGGAGGTCTCCCTCGCCATCGAGTCCGGCAAGATCAACCCCCGTGACGACTTCAAGGCCCGTGCCCGTCTCCTCGCTGATGACTACGGCTGGGATGTTACCGATGCCCGTAAGATTTGGTGCTTCGGTCCCGACACCACCGGTGCCAACTTGCTGGTTGACCAGACCAAGGCCGTCCAGTACCTCAACGAAATCAAGGACTCTTTCGTCTCTGGTTTCCAGTGGGCCACCCGTGAGGGTCCCATTGCTGAGGAGCCTATGCGCTCTATCCGCTTCAACATCCTTGATGTGACTCTGCACGCTGATGCCATCCACCGTGGTGGTGGTCAGATCATCCCCACTGCTCGTCGTGTCCTGTACGCCGCTACCCTGCTCGCCGAGCCCAGTCTCCTGGAGCCCATCTTCAACGTCGAAATCCAGGTTCCCGAGCAGGCCATGGGTGGTATCTACGGTGTCCTTACCCGCCGTCGTGGTCACGTCTACAGCGAGGAGCAGCGTCCTGGTACTCCTCTGTTCAACGTCAAGGCTTACCTGCCTGTCAACGAGTCCTTCGGTTTCAACGGCGATCTCCGCCAGGCCACCGGTGGTCAGGCCTTCCCTCAGTCCGTCTTCGACCACTGGTCTATTCTCCCTGGTGGTTCTCCTCTTGACCCCACTACCAAGCCTGGTCAGACCGTTGCTGAGATGCGTAAGCGCAAGGGTCTCAAGGAGCAGGTCCCTGGCTACGACAACGTAAGTTTCTGGTACTCTCCGTTGTCACTGAATATGTTGCTAACACCTTTCACAGTACTACGACAAGCTGTAAAAATGTTCCATACCCCGCCTGATATGTTTTCAGTCAGTCATGGCTGCAAACATATGTTTATGAGATTGACGAACCCTCTACATTGTCTATGAAAAGACAAAGGAAAATTCAACGAGCAAAATTTCAAAACGAGACACAACACGGGCTTGGTTCATGTCGTATGTGGATTTTCGAATACCTAGAGAAGTAGAATCCAGGTGTGCGCGTGCATTCGCTATGGCTTCCTATAATCTATTTGTTAACGTTTATGACTGCGAGGCCTCTTTAAATAGTTTACTTGCCGTTCTTTGCTTGGACATGAAAATTCCATTCAGTAGTTCAAATATCTCCGTGCCTTCATATCGTAGATTCTACCGTAGATGCGATCCTGCCTACCTCTTTAATTAGGAGATGGCGTTGATGGTCGAGCTCACTCGTAATTCTGCAGGGACAGACCTCGATATATATCACGTGACTCTACTGTCATCCGCGTTGTTCGCGTTCCCCAGCTTCAAGGTGCAAAGCTCTGTCCCACACCCCTCATCTTTCAACCCGCACGATGGCCGAAATTGACCTCTTGATATTGCTGGCGGTCTGATATCCCGACCCCCTTCTATCCGATCGGACGTTCGACGAACCATTAAGCTCGTTTTTGAACGCACATAAGCTACATTCGCATCCGTGCTCGAAAAATCACCAAAGCCTCCCTCAGTACCTGATCGCATTCCTACAAGAAGAAGCCGGCTTTCCGTTCAGCTACGAACATGCAGCTCACGGAGGACGAGGCGACGGAGGTCAAGAAATGGGTGGTGAAAAAGTTGGAAGACATGTAGGTTGACCTGTTGATAACGCACATGCGTATCATTGCATAAATCTCCCTGGACTCGGAAATGCTGACCACGATTGGCATCGTGCAATTACAGATCGGATGCTGATTCCGATGTACTTGCGGACTACGTACTTGCGCTTATCCGGTCAGATGCTCCCGACGATGAAATCAGGAAGGCGTCCGTGGAAAATCTGGAGGACTTTTTGAGAGAGCGTAAGTTTTGTTCGTGCTTGGTACGTTCGACATAGAGCTCTCTTCGCTGAACTGTCGCTGCTTCTAGATACAACGCGATTTGTCGATGAGCTGTTCGCCACCTTTGGCCCGAAGCAGCAGGCTCCTCCCGCCGTCTCGCACACTCAGGCCCAGCCGCCGCTCACTCATGATTTGCCACAGCCTGTGTCCCTCCCCCAGCAAGCGTTCCCGTATAATGTGCCCTCCGGTCCTTCTACAGATGCTTACGGAGCGCCGATGGGCGGCGCAGCCCCGGCGCACACAGGTCCTGATGGCTTGAATTTTAATAGGAAGCGTACCTACCATGAGGGCTTCCAGACGGAGCAGGAACGTGAAGATGTGCCCCACAATCGGACCTTTAAGACGCCTCGTCGAGGGCGCGGAGGCGGTCGCGGCGACTGGATGGGGCGCGATGGTCGGGCACCCCAGGGTGCGCCTGGTCAGTTCCCTCCTACTGGCGCTGGGTTCCCGGTCATGCCCCCATCATTCCCGGCGTTCGATCAAAATGATCCGATGGCGGCGATGATGGCTCTACAGAGCATGGGATTCCCTCAGATGCCTGGCATGCCTCCAATGCCGATGGCGGCTCACGGTGGTGCTGGTCAACCCCAGGAGCAAATGATGGCCAAGTCCTCTGAGCGGTGCCCGTTCTACGAGACGCAAGGCATCTGCTACCTTGGGGCAGCCTGCCCATACCAGCATGATACGGGTCCCTCGGCAAAGGAAGACGGTAAGCGATTAGCATCTTGCTTTCAGCGCAGGCTATTGCTAATCAGTGATACTACAGAATATGATCCTAAATCAGCTTCCATCATGGTGGACCTTCAAAGACGGGACGGAGGCCCAATGCGCGGCGGTGACCGAGGTCGTGGCCGTGGCCGCGGTGGCGATCGAGGTGGTTTTGGAGGCCGAGGGCGTCGGTCTGAGTTTTCTGCCGCTGGTCCCAGCGACGACCCCTCAATGAAGACGATTGTCGTGGAACAAATTCCTGATGAAAAGCTTGACGAGGCAACGGTGCGCGAGTTCTTTGCCCAATACGGCGAGATTGTTGAGATCTCTCTACAACCGCATAGGAAACTGGCCTTGATCACGTACGATAGCCACGCAGCAGCCAAGCGGGCATGGTCAAGTCCCAAGGTCATCTTCGACAACCGCTTCGTCAAGGTTTATTGGCATAAGCCCAAAGCGGAGAGAAACGGTGATCAACGACCCAGGGGAGACGCAATGGACGAAAGCCCCGCCTTCGATCCTCAAGAATTCCAAAGACAACAGGAAGAAGCACAGAAGGCGTACGAAGAGAAGATGCGAAAGCGAAAGGAGACCGAAGAGGCCAAACAGAGGCTGGAGAAACAGCGAGAAGAACTTCTCAAGAAGCAGCAGGAGGAGAAGGAGCGGCTCTTACGGAAACTTGGCGCCAGAGCTACAAGCAACGGCACGAGCCCCGATGGCGAAGCTCGTCAGTCCCCCGCCGACGAGAACGTAAGCGAGCAGACGAAGCAGCTTCGCGCGCAGCTGGCAGCTCTCGAGGCCGAAGCCAAAACCCTTGGAATCGACCCCAACGCTTCGGAAGCAGGCGCGACACCGTTTTCCTACCGTGGTCGGGGACGAGGATATACAGGCTACCGGGGAGGGTTCGCTCCACGGGCTCGCGGGTACGCTCCTCCATTCCGCGGAAGCTTCCGTGGGCGAGGTGCTGCCCGTGGCCGCGGCGGTGTTCTCCGTCTCGACAACCGGCCCAAGAGAATCGCTGTCTCGGGTGTCAAATTGAATACGGAAAAGGATGAAGCGCTGAGACAGTTCCTCATTGTGAGCATATTCCCCCCCCCCCCCTCTCTCTTTTCTTTTTTAAGTTTACCCGCATAGATAATTACTGACAATTGCCTTTTCAGGGCGTCGGCGAGTACGAGTCCATCGAATCTCACCCTGAACAACCAAACACTGTCGTCGTGGCCTTCAAGGAGCGCTACCAAGCCGAAAAATTCATGCGCGGGCCGTGGAACATCCCGTCCGTTGGAGAGGTCCAGCTTAGCTGGGTCCCCAACCCTGCCGTCAGCGCTGCTACGTCTGCTCAGATCTCGGGCCCTGGCTCGGATACTAAGCCGACTTCGGACGAAGATACGGTCATGGAGTCTACGGCGGGCTCGTCGCAACCTGCGGACCAGCTCAACTCTCGCAAGGATGGAAGCCATGATGTTGATTACGATGTTGCGGAGATGGATGACAGCTGGGGTGTGGAGTAGACGACCATTGACACCTTTGAGCATCATGTATGGATATCGTGGTTGGCGTTATGTTTGCGATTTTTTGAAAAAGGACGTTAGATCTTTTGCTTATTTTTGCAGAGAGAACCGTGTCTATCCATGTATCATCAGACCTGCGTTCAGGTGTATTTACAGCCTTGAACACTGTACATTGCCAAGGTTTCCACTAAAACAGCCTTCTGTGCCCTGCCAGCCTCAATGTAAATCCTGAGGAATCAGTTCCACCAGGTATCCATCCTGCAACGAGTGAGTTTCAAAAGCCACAACACATTGCTCGATCCTTCGAAGTCAATGAGCTTACCGGATCAGCGACATAAGCAATCTGATCAAAGAGCTTCTGATAATTCGGATGAATCTCGCCCACACCGACTCCCCTTTCCTCCTCCCACGAACTCAACGGTACACTCTCTCGCGGACTACTACCCAGCTCCTTGATGATTGGGACTCCTTGCTTCCTAAGCCTCTCCAAGGTGCCTGCAACATCCGGCACTGTGAATCCTAAGTGTCCAAAGCCGAGATGAGGCGCCGTATTGCCAGTGGACATGTTGAAGCCGCCCTCTGCGTCCGCTTTTTCTGTCCCATGGACATGGTACAGTTCCAGCAACCCTGGGGTTTGCGTGAGAACTGGGGGTTTGGCAACCCGTGCGGACCAGGAGGGCAGGTCGGCTCGGTCTTCGGATGTGGGAGGGTAGCCTAGGTAGTATAGTGTGAAAGGGCCGGCATTCATGGTGAAGACTGTGCGCATGCCCATGAGGTTGATGTAGAAGTGGAGTGACCGCTGCGGCTCGCGGATACGGAGCATGAAGTGATTCAGTTTGTACCCAACCGTGGGGCTGTTTTCCGGAAGCGGGGGGTCATTGTTGTGGCCGCCGGGGAGAAAAACGCCAGGATCAAAAAGAGAAGAGGACGTTGATGCGGATGAGTTTGAGCCTTGGTCTGCATTCATCCTGATTGCTAGATTGGTATTGCAGAACGCTTAGTCCTCACCAGGTGAGGGGAAATGGGAGTATTCTGAAATGCGGGGTGATAAACAATAGACCAGATAATACGAGGTATTATTACTCCCGGTGGATAAAATGTACAGTAGTAAGGCTTCAGCTTCTGAGGATGATGAGGTTGCTGGCAGATAAATTTGTCCAAGAAAGTTAGTTCGAGCAAGGTAACGTGGGCCAGTGTTGGAATATCGCAGTCAGAGGTTGCTGGCATCGTTGCTCCAATGCTCATGATGCTCCATACCAATCACAAATGTGTCCAAACTCCCCTCAATGGGCGATAAATGTGATGATTTGATGACCTGCAAAGAATAGTGTCATAGTGCAGCTTCTTGCATGGAACCGAATCCCGCTTAGATCAAAGCCAAAACTCCAAGAAGATGCCAGAATATTGTACAGCCTTAACCAAGCGTCTTTGCCTCTTGAGTATTGAGATCTAGCACATAAGCGCCTAAAGATGGCTGGGCCTGATCCACTTGCCACGGTCCCATCAAAGATGGCAAAAGTTTGAGATATAGCGGACTTGTATGATTATGCAATGTTGTTACGGCCAAAATTTCGCAATGGAAATGGCCCAAAAATGATGCTATGCAAAACAGGTAGTGAAAAACTCAAGGAGGCATCGAAAAGGAAAAATCGTGAAAGGACCTTCCTTTCCGAAGTCCATCAAGAATGGGACAAAGGTCTCCTCAGTTGGAAAGGGCAACGGAGGAAATGCGAACACTCAACCCACGAAATCAACGGTATATAGGTTTACTTTCGTTATCGCTGTCGCTATCTTCCATCTGGTCAAGCATGCGATCAATCTCGTCCCCCGCTTGCGCTTCCAAGTAGCGAGCTTGACCTGCCCGACGATGATCTTCCCCAGCTGCCTGAGAGTCTTGCAGCTGACTCCCGCGGGTGCTCGATTCCGTGCTTAGTGACGTTTGGCTGATGTGCGAAGTACTTTGCTGTCTCTGGGAACTCGGGTGGTAAGCTGAATTACCAGGACTGGACATGAATAATAAGGTTTCAATGGCGTCTTGTTCCATTGATGCATTTTGCGAATGCGTTGACTGCCTCGACAGGCCGTTATATGGCGTCGACGTCTGCTGAGATAACGATTGGAGGGGAGGTGTTCCCGGCACGAGAATCTTCTGTGAACCATTAGTAGATTCATGCTGGAAACGATGCTGCCTGTCATCAAACGATGCGATGTAGCGTGAAGCTTCAAGTGCTTGATTTGGATTCGGCCGCCTGCGGCGGGAGCTGCTACTACCACTTGGAACAATGTCTGCGGGAGGTGCGAGTGTCGGTGTTGCCGACATTCTTTTAGATGAGAATGGTGATCCGGGAGAGTATTTTGATTGGGAAACAGATGATAGATCGTCTGACCGCGCAGCAGGTGAGACCCGTGTGTGTGGAGAGAAGAAATTGGACTGGATAGGTATATCTGGCGCGGAGACTGGCGAACCGTTTGGAGAGTCCTTGTCTCGCCGGCGCGAACCATCAGTGTTTGGTGCACCTTTGACAATGACCGGGGGAGTGGAGGAGCTTTCTTTTAGCAAATCCAATGGCAGTTTCTCCTGCGTGTTGAGAGATTGCCTGCTTTTCTCTATCTTGGCTGCAGCGTACGACAAACGAGTACGAAGGTGAACGGACAACTGAGTCTTTGATATCAGCACCAGCAGGATAATGCAGAATATAGAATTACAAGGCCAATTTACCGCAGCGATCCTACTTCCACGCGAGCGCCAGCCGATACTCTCAGCTGGATGCCCCTCCGCGCTAATCGTTCCGGGGCTAGGAGGTGCTACTGATGTGTTCGAGGGCTTAATCTCGCCAGTAGCTGTTCTTTTGTGACTGCGGGCTAACTGGGGGGAGCGCTCAGTCCCTGAACTTGATGCAACATCATGTTCTTGCCCACTGGAAGGATTACGCGAGGAAAGGCCTCGAGTCAAGTTACTCCTTTGCGAGCTCAATGAGGGCAGCGAGCCTGCAGTGCTTCCTCCGGGGAGAGTCCCCACTTCAGGCAATTGACCCCTGGATACATGAGAAAAATCGAGATTGCTTCCTGATCCAACCGGCTCTCCTCGAGCTACTGGGGACTGCAATGTTAGACCCAGAGGGGAATGTGATGTTTGCTTAGCGACCTCGTGAGCTTTGTCGCTTTCAGAGACAGGGTGATTGTCCTCGTCAGCAGCAGAAAAGCTGTCATTTAGACAGGTCGAATGCGCCGTAGAATGCTCAGGTAACGGCACGTCAATATTCGACCCGCTCATAGCGACCAGGCGGTAGCCAACAACGGGGCTTTTCTGAGTTGAAACCTCCAATGACCCCAACCCCGACAAGGCCTGTTTTGCAGCTCTTAATTTCGGGTCTAAAAGAAAACCCAATATTGGAAGTCGGTCAAGGATGGTTCTGCGACAGACAGACAATTTCCAGGACCAGCCAGGACAATCGCCAACCTTAAGTGACACGAGTGACGGTATCACTGCCCGCGATAGAGAGCTAGGTTGGCACAGGAATGCAGCAAAGCTGGTGCGAAGCGGAAAGCAGACAAGATGGAGAGCGATTGGCTCGAACAAGTCTTCCAGCCGGAGAGTCTCTTAAATTCGCTGCAGGGAGGTACTCGTGTAGTCTGCAGCTCTACTCGATACATGCGCAAGGCGTGATTGCGAAATGCGACAGTGCAAGCGGCGACCCCGGCGACGGAATCAACCACTTGATGATTCAACTGTCAACAACTTTCGTCCCCACACTGCGTCACGTCCCGATAATGGACGGAGAGTGAGACGTCTGTCAACAGTCTAGCGAAAATGTTGCCGGAAGGCATATGGTATACATGCCCGTCAAAGATTAATTGGAAAGGAACAATTCACGCATACTCTTCCTTGATAATGGAAGTGACTTCAGGATCATCGAGAGGACGCGTTTCGCGCCACGAATCACGTGCCGCTCTTCCACTCTAGTGCCTTTCCAGATAGCAGCAATAGGCTGAATGCGGTATATCAGACGATCTATTGTATAGACTGGTATATATATAGCATATATATATAACAGCTATCTGAGGTATTTAAGAAAACCAGATGCCCTGATCGGAAGGTTGAATCAAACAACGCCATCCACAATGCAATATGTACGTGGACACTGCACGGACAGTACCACTTAAAGAGACTTTTGACAACCGAACAAATATGGGATATTGTAAGACGAAGGGACATGGTAAAAAAAAGCAGAGCTGATATCACTTGCGTTTCTTGCCCCCTCCACCTTCTGCATCCTGGTTCTTCCGCTTCCTCCCTTCCCGTCGCCAGTATTCGTCACGCTCCCGCTTCTCTCGCTCAGCTTTCTTTTCGAGACTCTCCGCGACCTTGGCGCGGTATACCTTACGACGCTCCTCTTGCTTCGCGGCTCGTTTGGCCTGCTTCTCATTCCGCAGAGTGGTGAGTTTCTGCATGAGGTCGCGCGCCTTCTTCTCCTCTCCACCAAGCACCACCGCGCGTTTCTGCATGTAGGTCTTGTCTTTATGTGCCTTCATTTGGGTGATCTGGGATTTGAAGGGGAGGTCTGCGGCCAGCTGCCGTGGGACACGGAGAGGGTTGAAATGACGAGTAGGCCGCTCGATCGGACGATAGGCTGAGTCTTTGTTCTGCGGAGTGGGGATACCCTTCTCGCGACGCACCTCACCGGTCAAACGCATACCCAGCCAACCGCTATCACCCTTACCTTCTTCGTCCAAATCGAGTAGATTCGTCACCGGGTTGTAGAAGCGATGTGGCTTGATAGGATACCATGCACGCAGGAAGACGATGTCGCTCATCAGGATCTTATCCTCAAAAGTGGCACGGAAGCATCCTTCGGGTTTGGCGAGGGCTCGCTTGATCTGACCACGGATGCCGGAGACGGTTCGGATCGAAGCACCCTCGAACTTGGCAATTTCAAGCGACGAGTTGAACATATCTTTGATGAAGGCGGTGTTCTTGAAGATCTTGTAAGGCACACCGGTAAGCTTCAACTTCTTGACGATCTCCGTGTGTTCGTCCACACTCAAGACCACACCAGTGGCCGCAATGCGGAAGCCTGGCGTCTTGTTCGAGAGGGACTGTACGCAGCTGAAACCTGTGTTTGGCGCGACAAGCGGGCCGTAGAAGGTAGCAAAGCAATGCATGTGCTCAGGGGTGTATTTAAGCATGCGGTTTCGTGTCCGGTTGTCGGATGTACTGTAGATGGGCAGGGTTTGGAAGCGACGCCAACCCAGGGAGAAAATCAGAGGATCGTTGGTCTTCAAGATCTTTTTGTGCCAGCGATGCCTCTTAATTCGGACCTGCACGTAACCGAATCGATCTTCGGTTGGCGCCAGGCCGCCAACAATCACTGGGAATCGAGGGTTGAACTTCGTGGCGAATTCGCAGGGCACTTTCTCGAGGACTATCCGGGCATAGGTTCCGGCTCTGAAGCCTTCTGCTCTGGCCCTCGAGGCAGGGTCAAGAGTTTCAAATTCAGCACGGTTGATGTCCTGCTGCTTTTGCAGCTTCGCCTTTTGCAGCTCATACCATTGGTCCTCGCCGAATTCTTCTTCGCCTACACCTCCCTGTCGCGCATTGTCTTTCGAGTTGGCAAAACCTTCGCGGTCTTCTTCCTCAAATCGCAGTCGGAGTTCTTCTTTCTTTTTGGCGTTGCGTTCACGCTCGGCCTCTAGGTCCACTGGACCTTCCTCCTTCTTAGGCTCCTCTCCGTCTTCGTTGTCGGAGAGTCCATTGAACACCTCACCGGTCTCGAGATCCTCAAAAGCGCCGTCTCCCTCGTCATCTTCGTCAAAAGCATCATCGAGGTCATCGTCATCCACGTCGTCATCATCGTCATGCCCACCAGAGAGTTTAGCGGTAGCGAAACGGCTCCGCAGAGCCTCGATCATATCACTATCTTGCCATTTCTGTTCCAGTTTCTCATAATCATATTCAGGAACAGCACGATAATCCGATTGTTCTTCCTTCTCTGTGTTGGTCTTCTTGAAGAAATCATCTTCATCTTCTTGGTGCTCTTCAGCTTCAGGTTGTTCGTCCTCATCGTCTTCGCCCCGCCATCTCTTCACCACATCCGCTGGCGCAATAGACTCGTCGTACATCATCCGGGAAAGGTCAGCAACACGGAACTTGGGTCGCTTGCCGTGAAGAGCCTTCGCATTGGCAATCATGTTTTCTTTCCAACGAAGCGCGCCGTCATCATCCTCCTCCACCTCGTCCTCGTCGACATCGCTTTCCAGCTCTTGATCCTCAACTGACGAAATGGAACCCAGGTCAGAATCGCTGTCCGCAAAGGCAAGATCTCCCTCTTCACGATGGGCACTGCCATTCTGCCTTGCTTTGAAATTCTCTTCAAAATCTGGTGGGGCGGAAACATCTTCCAGGTCACCATCCTCTTCATCACTGAGATCATCGTCTTCTCCATCCTCATCTATTTCTTCGTCTTCTCCACTTTCGAACCCTTCGTCCTCATCCAACAGCTCTTGTTGATCGTGCTCTCCTTCCATAATTCTCACTTTTCTTCTCTCTTTTCTGCCAACATTATCACCCTCATCATCTTCCGCCTTTTCCAACACCTCACCACCGCTGAAGAGACGGACACCACCCTCTGCCTCACCGAGCAATTTGCGCTCACCCTGCAAACCGACAACCAACTGCTCTCCCAAGCCGCGATCTTGATTGTCATCATCTTCACCTCGTTCGAAATTCGATGTCTTGACGTCAATGTAAACGGCATCCTTATCGACCAAAACACCACCGACATCTGACATGGGAGCAAATAGAAGTTTTTGCTTCTCGCCTAGTCTGCGTTTACTTGACTTGCCAGATGTCTTGGCAAGTTGCTGGTCCATATACGGGGTTGGACACGGGTCCGGGAGGGCCTCAATGCCCGCAACTGTCAAGTCACCAACACCAGGAACGTGGACTCGTGCCCCTTGAGCGGGGAAGTTCGTTCCTCTCAAATATCCGTACAGCGCGACGGTCCGGTCGCACTTGGGGTTCTCTTCAATCTGGGTTGGAGGTGTGATATCTAGAAATCGATCTGCAAGCGCATAAGGGTGAGAGTTTCGCCAAACCAACGGCCGAGGATTCTTCATGACGGACAGGAAGCGGGAGAGATTATGAATTTCGCGGTCAGGATAGCGGCCGTTCACCACGCCAGAGAGGTAGAAAAGCTTTGCACCGTTGTAGAGTTCACTCCAGAAACGGTGCTTCAACCGTTTTTTCGCCGCCCGAAGTGTGCTTTGCTTCTTGAAAAGATCCAGGTGCGTCAAAATGCCGAACACATTTCCAGGCATACCACTGGAGGCCAAGACATTGAGAAACTCCATGGTCTCCATCTCAAACCCATAATTACCATCGATCATCAGAAGAACAATATCCGCAATCTTGGAGATATCGATCATGCTAGCGAGGGAGTCGGAAGGACATTCGATGATCGTGAGCCGTCGGCGTTTGGCCGTCACCACCGTCAAAGGCCCTTTGGGTGTACTAAGTGTCTGTTTGGTATAACGACGAATCAAGGACTTAATTAGAGTGGTTTTTCCAACCTGCGAAAGTGAACGATTGTCAGAGCCTTCTTCTCAGACTTTCTTAGGGATGGTCGTCACCATCGAGCGGAATAACTTACACCTGGAGGTCCAACAACCGCAACGACAAGCGGAGGAGCCTCTTCGGGCAGGCGATCCACCAAGGGTACATGTAGCCTCTTTTCTTTGATCTAGATTGGTATAGAAATCAGTGAACAAGTTCTGCGGAGATAATGCAAGGATGAATGCATACATCGTGGGATCGCGCAGCCTGTCTGCCACCCTTTCCAGGATTCGAGAATGCGAATGCCTTTGGGTTAGGACCTGGAGAGCCAAGTATCATATCAGTATATTGTTTTCACAAAGAAAAGTCAAGCCAAAATGTCATGTCTGCATAACGAGCTTGTCAAGCACTGAACATACCGCTGTATTTCTTTTTCTCCTTTGCGGGCCGATGCGCCCTGTTCGCCTGATCCTCCATCGTGGTGATTCGAGGTCTATGACCTCTAAGGAAAAGTAATTTCCTATTGATGAAAAGATTTCAGCGCAAAGCGAAGCAAAACCGGCGATCTCTTCTTGATATTCTATCAAGCTAGACCCAAATTATTATTTCCTTTTTGCCGGCGCGGAATTTCTTCCCGCCGATATCAATCAAAAAAAGATTTTTTGCTCAAGAGCTGTAGCCTTATTGCCTGAGGCAGAATAATAGTCATCTGACTATGCCGTTATCGGACCCACTCCGGTCCGGTCATGCACAGGGCGGTGCCCTAGGATCCGGGCCGGCATATCTGGGAGAGACGGGAGAGTTCAATATCCATCTCGTAACCAAAAACGTTGATAGACATGGGGCAGTTCTGGGCTCTTGGGGTAATGAGCGGGGCTTGAACCATGTGGCATACGGCCGCCCTCGGAATGAAGCCGAATTGGCTCCCCTATTAAAGCCAGAGATTATCCGCCAGCGCAGACTGCCATTTGGCTTTGAGTCAAGGTTGTATAGCAGCGGTTTTCAGCGAGCACATCCATAATAATGTCTACATCTCGTCGGCCTCCACCAGCCTACACTGCCGCTAAGGATTCAGCAGTGTATGGCACGTCCCAAGTCTATAGGAAAATCTCGGAGAGTGCTTCCAGCGAATCTGGAAGGATTCTCGAGACATCATTCACTATCCGTCCCTGCTCCGGACAGGCCTGGGTGGTGCCAGCGGGGCATATTTGTCGACTGACTACACCCAAAGGACCGCAAGTGGGCGATCTCAACATTTGGAATGCGAATAATCCTCGAGAGCGACTTTGGGCTGCCCGCACGCGTCAAATTCACGCTTCCCATGTGTCAGTCGGTGACCGCTTGTGGTCAAACCTGCCATATCTACGACCTCTCGTCACCATAACCGGAGACTCTCTGAATGGTGGGCAATTGCATGAGGTTTTGGAAGTCAACGGGCAACGGAAGGAGGGTGTTGGCTTTGGTACATCAAAATGGGGTGGACGTGTTCATGATTTGCTCGGAACAAGATGTGATCCCTACGTCAATTTGCTTATGGGTGGAGAAACCTTTGACTTCCACTGCCACTCGAACTTGACACGCGCAGTCATGCCTTATGGCTTGACTGAATTGGATGTGCACGATGTGCTTAACGTCTTTCAAGTAACGGGTCTGGATGAGCAGGGAAAGTACTTCATGGAGACATCGCCAGCTAAGCCTGGAGAATACTTTGAGTTCTTTGCCGAAGTAGATGTGCTCTGTGCACTGTCGGCTTGTCCTGGAGGTATGGTTCCATGTTGAGTCCAGACTGGAGACCGGATACTAATGAGTCACTGCAGGAGATCTTTCTCAATGGGGATGGGAGGAGAAAGGCGAGAAGATGGGAGCTACTACCCGTCCATTGGGCGTAGAGGTCTACAAGTTGGCTGATCCCAAGATACTGGATGGTTGGAAACAGCCTGAGAGCCCCAACTATAGGGGACTGCATGGGTTGCAAATGCCACCACGGGAAACCGATGATAGTGGCTATGTTGGTCTATAGTTGCGTCCAAGAGCCTTTTTGTACCTCCTAGGAAACTCTGCAGAAAGGAAATTCGAGTCGAACCTGCGCCATGTTTCAAAGTGTACTCCACCCGGTCGAACGGTGAAGCTCCCTTTTTTGTTCTGAAGAACTGAGACCAGATCACAGCGTCCTTCCAATGTCAGCGCCGACAATCCCCACAAATGGTGGACAGTTCCAAGGAAGACCTTCAATTACCGTAGATCGAGTAGCTCAAATTTACAAAGTGTTTCAAATTATTATTCAATGCTCCAAAAGAAGCATTCTGAAAAGATGTTTCAGGCCTGTAGACCACTTTTGTACACCTACACGTGACCCGCTTACCCCACCTCCATCAGCTCACTCGATATCGTCATCGTGCTGCTACTTCAGATGCGCGGAGCCTTGTCAGCCACTTTGTTGGCGCAAAGATCTAGCATTTTGATAAATTTGTTGGCAGAATAGCGTCATCTTTCTCAACCTACACAAGTGTACACAACCTGAAAAGAAGCTTGATGACTATGTTACGGTTCCTTTTTTCTACATTGTGTATGACTTGCGCGGGTTGGCTGTAAACATTCATCTGATTACCCGCAATGACAACATCATTGCAATCTCTATTGCTGTAACATATAACGCAGACGTTTCAGCATAGTATGAGTAGATAGCTACACCACGAATCAGCTCTTTTATCCATAGTTTGAGTGCTAATTATTGTATGATTCTGGTAGCGTAAGCCTCGAGGCATGAGTTTGGGACCGACAGGTGGTTGCCTCCCATACTAGTTTCCCCTCTCGAGCTGCTTCCTTATCAGACCCCTTCCACTTCCAGACTGGGATCCCCGCAGGCCATATAAATCGTCCCTCTCCCCTCAAGTTACCCACCTGACCCATCCTGTTACTTTCTTACGGCTTACTACCTTACCTTCCGAACAGACTCTCGCGTTGTCACCTCCTGCCTGCCGCAACAGTCAAGAACTCAACACCTTAATAGAATCCGCATAGCGTCTTTGAAGATGCCCCTTTACAATGTCCGTTGGCCACTTGTAACAAGTCCCAACATCCATGGAAGCTCTGGCTGATCCGTATATTTTAGATCACCCTGAAACCAGATGCTCAACCCGAGGAGCTGGAGAAGTGAGTCCCCCTTTAATGATCGACTTCCAGCTGCATATGCTTACGTCTATCTTCTCCCTTCTAGAGCAAAGA
Organism: Aspergillus fumigatus Af293; assembly: GCF_000002655.1. Taxonomy (NCBI): domain Eukaryota; kingdom Fungi; phylum Ascomycota; class Eurotiomycetes; order Eurotiales; family Aspergillaceae; genus Aspergillus; species Aspergillus fumigatus. Next base: position 3,535,223 of record NC_007195.1, read on the forward strand.
AGTCTGCCCAGGAACAAGGGGGAACAATCAAGCACGAGTTCACTCTCATCAAGGCGTTCACGTATGGCATTCTTCCTTTGCTCTGCCGAGTTGGACGTTATTCGGCTGACCTTCAATCAGCGTCGAATTTCCAGAGGAGCAAGTCGGTGTCCTCGAGAACAACCCCCACGTCCACGTCGAGAAGGATCAAGAAGTAAAGCTTCAGTGATACAAAATGCCGACTAGGGCTCTCTCGAATCTCACCGTAGCCCATCCTCCATTCCATAGGGCCTGAACTTGGTGGATCCGTGTCATTTTCGGAGGATGATACCCTATCTGAATGGCATATCTTCAGACCTGGACCTCGGCTACAGTTATGTGTAGCTATATGCATGCATTATAGATACTCTACTAGTATACTTGTGACGTGGTATTCCCTCCGGAATAATGACTCCCAGTCCTCCCCTATTCCGTAACCAACATCGACTGCGAATCAGCTGGTATGAAAGACCAGAACACGAAGAAGAGAATCATACAGTGGAGAGCAAAGGCTAATCATCGTTGGATCAGAGTATCAAGACAGACTCTAAACGTGAAACACTAATGCTGATGTGTTCATATCAGAGAGAGTTGCACTTGCTGAAGACCTTCATGTGATGTGATGCGCCAATCATGGCTTAGAGTTAGGGGATACCTATCACGTGGCAATATCCATTTTCAGTAAAGTCGCATGGGGACGGCGATCCGGAGTTAAGGTGAAGTCATCGTTGGATAGTTAACAACGACCTGACTCAACCATTGTCGCTCGGCTCTGTTCATGATGGCTAGCACCCATGATGGCAACCACAAGCACTCTTAGAGTATCGACTCTGATATGGAAGCATCAACTGAAAGGTCAATTACCATCTCGTCCCCTTTACATGGCGCGATGTTACTCGACATCACCATCTCCAGATCAGCACGAGTCGGCTTTACATCTGCCATTTGCGCATGGAGCGAATGATGAAGTCGCGCGTCTTGCGGGTAGCCGCCGATGCCCATTAACGCTTGCAGACCTACTCAAGTGAGTGAGGCATTGCCTATTTTTTCGAGACATCCGATCATTTCTGACCCACTCTGTCTTCCTACAGACACGGACGCCCGCCTTTGTCAAAAGAGGCGCTACTCGCGTCTGCGAATTTCACACTATCCCTTCTACCTGCCCGACTGGCATCTCGTATACAGGCGTTACGAAACCTCCCTTTTATCGTCGTTTCAAACCCACACATCTCGAAGATCTATAACAATTACGTCCACTCCTTATCGACTCTTCTGCCCTATCAGCAACGGAAGGTCACCACGCTGGAAGAGGAGAATAAGTTCGCAGATGTACTGGCGGACCTAGTGCATACGCATTCAAATACCATACCCATACTGGCACGGGGGTTTCTTGAATGCAGGAAGTATATCAGTGCAGCCGATGTGACTCGATTCCTAGACACCCATCTACGAGCGAGGATTGGCACCCGGCTTATAGCAGAGCAACATCTGGCCCTTCACTTTGCCTCGCAGCCAGTAAGTGATGTCGGTTCCAGAACAGAGAAGTCGTCTGAGAACACGGTCCCGTCGAATTATATAGGTGTGATTGACACCGCCCTTCAGCCGGCTCGCATAGTGAAGGTCTGCGAAGATTTCGTTGGGGAGATTTGTGAGCTGAAATATGGCGTGCGGCCGCGGCTAAAGATTGGGGGACAAGCCGACGCCACGTTTGCGCACGTACCTGTGCATGTCGAGTACATCATCACCGAGCTTCTGAAAAATGCTTTTCGCGCTGTTATTGAGTCGGGAAACGAACGGGAGCCCATTGAAGTCACGATTGCGGCGGCTCCAGACGTCCCGACCCATCAAGTTCACAATGTGCTCGGAATTAAGTCAAATGCCCCAGGTATCTACCCTGATGCCGATGTTGGCTTTAAGATGGACACCGTGGTGGGTACGGCAGATGCCAATGAGTCAATTAAATTCTCGACGCCATCGTCGCAGAGCATAACCATTAGGATACGGGACAAGGGTGGTGGCATTCCTCGTGAAGTATTGCCCAACATCTGGTCCTACAGTTTCACTACGTTCTCCGATTCGAACCTGCTGGAGCCGGATAACGGAAATCTCGATGCCCTAAACACAATATCTGCTAGTGGGGGCCAGCTGAGCAGTATTGCGGGACTTGGATATGGATTGCCGCTTAGCAGAGCATACGCGGAATACTTTGGTGGCAGTATCGCTATTCAGAGTCTGTGGGGCTGGGGGACGGATGTTTATCTTACTCTTCAAGGAGTTGGCAAGATTGAGTAAGAATTAATTGAGGTCCTGACTGGTTGCTTTGGCGCTCGCCGCTGTGATGGATGCTGCCATGAAGCACGTCAGGCAGTTTACCTCACCTGCCACATGCTGCCTCCTCGGGTCAAATTGAGACATTTAGATAAAGATTTCTTTTCCGGCTGATGACAAGACGTCTCACTCCAGCATTGCCACTACAATCTCGGACCTGGTGATGATTGCTTCACGAAAAGATCGACGAAATCCATGATGAGTAGGTTGTCCTTCCTAGTCTCTTGGAGGATCTTCGAGATTTCTGTCTCGGTAAACATTAACCGCATGTTTTTGGTGAACTTTTCTTGCACCGCTCGAGCTGTGGCAGGATTTCGTACGTGGCCGGCTGGGTACTCTATCAGAACTTCGGCCAGTTCTGAACCATCCTGCAGGTGAACTGTGAGTACGGAACCGATGCTCTTCTTATTTAGGTCCAAATAGTCCCTCGTAAGGTGCTCGTCAACGTGAATGAAGATCCTCTCTCGCAGAGAAGCCAGCTCTTCGCTCTCGGCCCAGTAACTCTCATCTCGATAGTCACTCACCTCGGGCGGAGAGCCCTTCAGAAAGGCGAGCGCAATCACGTACTGAATGCAATGGTCACGATCGGCAGCATTACACAATGGCCCTCGCTTATTGATGATCAAATCCGCCGCTTGGGTCGTCCGAACCTCAACTCTGGCAATACATCCCGGCCCTAGCCCTCTCGCCCGCAGCTTACCAAGTTGGACAAGTGCCGCCTCAACAGCCGCAATTCCATGACCCTCCACCGGCATCAACTTGAACAAGGTATTCTGGATCGTCCACACCCCGAACGGCCGTGGCATCTCGAACCCACTCGCCCCAAAAGTCCGCGCATAGAACCCAAATGGCAACGAACTCAGCGGCGTCGGTGCTCCAGGCTGTCCAGCACGCACAAGCAGAGCCAGATGCACCGCGCGCATACATGCATCTCCAGCCGCCCAACCTTTCCGCGGGATCGTGTTCGCGCCCGTCCGGTAAACCCTGCTCGAATGGCCGTCCATCCAGACATGCGAGAGTGTCGCCTGCGTCTTTTCCTCTGTTAGGCCGAGGAGCCAGGCGACCACGGCGGCCGAGGCCAGCTTGACAAGGATGACGTGATCGATGCCGAAGGCGTTGAAGGCGTTCCTGATCTGGTAGCAGCCTTGGATCTCGTATGCTTTTATGAGCGCGGTGAGCAACGTGCGCATCGTGAGTGGGGGCCCGGTATGCTTGTATCTCCCTGATGCGGAGGCGCGACATAGCCAGTCTGCGACTGCGAGGATGGCGCCTAGATTATCTTTCCCCCTGTCGTCAGTGCTACTCACTCCGATATGAAGGAAGAGTCTAGCTACCAGAGGGATGTCCCCATTCTGCGCCGCTTAGCGCATCATTATGATCCAGGTATCGGATCAAAGTGCCCATGTCGAATGCGCCCTTGACCGGGTCCAGACTGAGATTCGTTCCCGGTAGTCGGAAGCCATTCGGGACCTCTGTACCTGGCACAGTCGGGCCCAGTAGTTTCTGGCACTCTTCGCTCGTGGAGAGGGTTTCGATGGCGCATCCCATGGCGTCTAGCAGGGCCACGCGTGCAGCTGACCAGGCCTTTTGGTCGTCGATCTGGTAGTGGAATACATACTGGGTGATGTCAACTATGGGTTTGTCGTATGGACAGGACATGCTGTTGGAAGGAGCATGTACGCTCAGGTTGACGGAACGCAGGTAACTGATAACGATGCTTGATTTAATGTATTGAAGCCTTGCCATCAGCGATCTTGGTTTGTCTGCTAAAAGTTAGCGTGAGGTTGCATTGAAGCTGACATCGACGCTCAAACGTGCCACAGGATAGTAGTACATGTCCACCCTAATACATCCAACGTAGGATCATAGGCATCACTTGCCAAAACATCTCGAGATATATACAAAGTTGACTGAAAGGATATATATACATTTAGTAGATCGCGGCAGCTCACCCAAAGCAATTTATAGTTCAGTAAAAGCAGACATATGCCGGCCAAAATAGGCAAGACTAAAATCCTCCGACACCTCTCACCCTTTGTACAGCACCAATAACCCCTTTAGCCCAACTGAAGCGTCCAGGGTCAACCCCAATAGAACCCTTGGGCATTTCGCCAGTAACCGGATCATGCCAGCATCCGTCCTCGGTGCTCACAGCGCCATAAAGCGCCGTGTTCTGGCTCTGGTTTATCTGCTCCAACCAGATACGGCACACAAGCGGCGAGTCGAGAAGGAGATTCACTTCCTGGCTGTGGTAAAAGGACTGCGTGTCGAGGTTTCCGTTTCCTGAATCGTCAGCACATTTGTATCATGAGGTCGTATGGTACTCACCCTGTATAGCCACACGCTCATCAATGATCATAAGTTTAATGTGGCAGCTTCGCTTTTTGTATTTATTGTGGATCGGTTTGGTTTGGTCTTTGGCTACGTAATTAAATATGCGAAGTCGGGAGCGTTCTTCGTCCGTATGCAGGGAGAGGTATAGCCGATTCGCGATCATCTCGTTTGTGCCGTTCTGAAAGGGAAGGAGTTGGCCTGCGTCGTTGTAGCCAAGGCACAGATAACATGTAACGGTGACACCGCGACGGACTGCGTCGAGGAGCGCCTCCAGGATGGGCTCTGCGTTCATATTTGGTGTCTGGATGAAGATGGAGTGCTTCGCGTGTTTGAAGGCGGAGAGGAAAGCTGAGTTTTGTGGAGTGTAGATGCTGGTATGGTTTGGCGCTGAAGAAGTGTTAGCAGTTGTATTCTTTCTCAATTATCAATAGAGGAACTTGCCTCCCCAGGGTTCTCTGTTGACCAGGGCCATGGGAAATGGCTTGTGAGGTGGTAGAATCACGTATGGTCGCATTGGAGGTTCCTGGTCGCTATCTGGGGCGTTACCCGTTGTGTCTCGCTGAATCGTAGTATCTGAATGATCATTCAGCTTGCGGTCAGTCAATCCACGGGGGCAGGAAACCTACTCAGATGACGAGTGACAGCTTGGGTTTTTGATTCCCCTGCTCGGGGACGAATAGTGTCGTTGACCCTTTGCGCCTCGTGCTGGATGTCACAATCATAATGAGGTTCCAGCGTCGTGTGCTCAGGCAACGGAGAACGTAGGTCCTTATTTGAGTCAGACCTTGAATGCTGAGCTGAGATGCCCGGAATGTCTGCGCTTGCGGCCGAAGAGGACAGCATAGGGAGGGACGTCTTGAACGCCTTTCCCCAAGAGATCAGCGCAGTATCATAGAACGAATCCACAATGGGTCCTTCGACATGGACTAGCATCTCAAGGTTGTCATTGTCCTGAACATTACTGCTCTGAAGTAAAGCTATCCTTCGATCAATGATGATGAACTTGGCGTGAAAAGTTCCAACGATAGGGCGGTGGTAGTTGGTGACCTGGAGGTCGATGTTGGGGATTTCACTTGAAGGAGGCAGTCGGACTTTGCCATTTGGATCTGCATACTGCTTCTCATCCACTCTCAGGTGGTTATCCCAGAGCTGTTGAGGATTTCCCCGGTCGTATAACACTTTCACGACCACTTTGCTCCCCCGCTCTCCCGCTCGCCTTGATAGCTCCCGAAACGCGTTGGTTACGAGCGTCGATGCATCGGAGTATATCCAGAAATTGGTTCCCAAGAATACCTCCTTCTCAGCTCGAGCGATACAGTTCGCCACATGCCGACACAGATCTGGCAACGGAGCCACGATGGTCAAGGGAACAACTCCGTGACTGCCCATCAGTGGTGGAGAGACGACTCCTCCCAGAGGGTTCTTGTCCAACGTACAGAGAGCGTCATGGTATATCTTGATAAAAGCGAGTCAGGAATAATTCATCATACCCACCATAGATGCTGCTATGATGAAGGGGATATTCAAACAAACCTTAAGAAATAGATTACTCGGTTTTGCTGTTCCCCAGTTTCCACAATCATACGCTCTCTGCAGGGGGTCTTGACGGGCAGCGGTCGACTGCTTGGTTTCAAAGAGCTTCTCCTTCAGTTTGTAGTCATAATACAGTTTATGAAACAACTTTGCTGGTGATTGGCTTGGATCTCTTGCTAGCTCCGAGCTTACTGTCTTCTCGTGGTGGCATAGTCGGTACACGTTCTCTGAGATCATGTCGCAGCAGGTATGGCTATCGCTCGTTGGCTGGCGAATAATCCAAGTGACCAGAGAGCTCAGGCAGATTGATAAGACTGTTCCAGACAGCTTCAGAACGGCTGCGAGGATAGTCATCAGGCTGGTCAGATAACTTCTGCGCCTGAGACATGTCCTGGGAATGACGTATAGAAGGCCTCTGTTCCAGATCTCGCCTTAGCAAGCCATACTGACAACTAAGAACAGGCAGCATGATTTCTCGAGACCTCGACAACCGTCTAATTATAAGTTCCACCCCATCACTATCTTCGTCGTTTAGCGTATGACGAAAAGCGTGGGACTTTAAGCGGACTCTCGGACGAGGTCGACGTCATAGGCGTAGGTACCCCGGCAGCATTTTCAGGTATACATCCTCTACAGTTCCCATTAAGTCTAAATAGTATTCTCATTTCACATGAATGATTCAGTTCCATTTTGACCTGCTGATTTTGGAAATTCTCGGTCAGAGCGATTCGACAACTGGTTCTATAGGTGGGAAGACACTGCATTCAACCTATTATTGATCCCTAATCGGACATCGCAGAGACAATACGATAGTCCAGTTTCAACCGTGGCCCTCCCACTAAGAGATAGCAAGGAAGCTTAGCAGTCACTAAACAGTTTTAACTACTCATGTCATGGCCTATTCCTATCCTCGCAGGCTTCGCAGCGCCAATTAACCCCGCCGGACCACTATATTATATCCAGCGGCCCAAGCAGTTGTGATCGACGGATAAGAATGAAGCCCGGCACTAGCTGAGTATGTGGATTTGCCATTATAAGAATTTTCCCACCTGGTCATAAACCATGCAACAAGTCGACAGCACGGTAGGAAACGTCAGATACTGGAGTCCTTCCGATACATTTGCTCGTATCTAGTTGGTCGCGCCAATGGTTTATCCATGTCACTCCACAACGTCACAAGCCACGCTAGATCTTGGATAAAAGCTTGCTACACAAGGCCTCACAATACTATATCGAATGCAAATCTCCCGTAGAGGCAACAGCTGCAATCCTGTCAGGTAGTTCTTCGCAGATATATGTATCTGGCATCTTGGGCATCAGATCCGTCAGGTTGCCAGCAATCAGACCTCATCTAGCTCATACCCCCCGCCCCGATCTGTGAGAGGTGTTCAAGGGCGCTTCCACATCATCTGTTACGTTCTCAGTATGCCGGCAAGTTTGGCGGGTCAAGTAGGTTCGTTTTGATTTTGGAAAACAGGTTCACAATTGAACTGACTGCAGATGAGTGTACGAAAGCACCGTCACCGAGTATGAAACTTGAACATCAACACCAGAACTTCAATATACAGCAGTCTTCTACAGCAGTTTCTACAATAAAATTAACTTGAACCGTACAAATAAGGAAACTTATGCCACATACCAGTACCCAATATCAAACGGACTTTACCCCGCAGCGGAGATACTGCGATGGCTTCACGATAATCCCCGGGCATCCCCCTCTGTTGGGGTACTGTTGACCTTTGGAAGCTGCCGAAATAGTGAGCCAGATACCTGAGTTGTGTGATGATCATTATTAATCCTTCGGACTTCTCTCCTGCACGGCGATGTTTCCGCTGAGTTGCAGGTATTTATAGGAAACCTGAGGGTTTGCTGCGACTCCCTTCACTCGTTCTATATGATCTGGAATCTTTGCTTATCATCAAGTGAAGTTGATCATTTCCGTTCAATTCCTACTGGTATCTCCAACGATGTATGTGCTTATCGTACATATCACACCGTCAAAAGCTGACACTGCAGTGACCAGGGTTTATACCGCATCTTTCGCCTTCTTCGAGGCGCTTTGGGAGGTAGGAAGCTTTCGCCATTAAATACATCTCAGTGGCTGACTTCTTCAGGCTGGAGTCACACATGCGTTCGTCAACTTGGGTTCCGATCATCCATCGATCCTGGAGGCCATGGTTAAGGGCCAGAAGGAGAAGCCAGACCAATTCCCCAAGATCATCACCTGCCCCAATGAGGTATTTCTAGAGATTCGCCTCTCCCATACCCTGTCGCATTCGGAGACAGGTCCGACTTCAACCTGCTGACATTGCCTCCTACGCTAGATGGTTGCTCTCTCCATGGCAGATGGCTACGCTCGACTTACCGGAAAGCCTCAGTGCGTGATTGTTCACGTAGATGTCGGAACACAAGGCTTAGCCGCCGCTGTACACAACGCTTCCTGCGGCCGTGCTCCGGTTCTGATCTTCGCCGGCCTCTCCCCATTCACAATCGAAGGAGAGATGCGCGGCTCTCGCACCGAATATATACACTGGATCCAAGACGTTCCCGACCAGAAACAGATCGTGTCCCAGTACTGTCGTTATACGGCCGAAATCAAATCCGGCAAGAACATAAAACAGATGGTTAACCGGGCACTTCAGTTTGCGACAAGTGATCCGAAAGGACCCGTTTACCTGACCGGTGCTCGAGAGGTTATGGAAGAGGAGATAGAGCCCTACACACTAGCTCAAGGCGTCTGGGGACCGGTTGCGCCATCGGCTTTGACACCAGAGGCCGTTGAGCTGATCACCTCTCATTTGGCTGCCGCCAAAGAGCCTCTAGCGATCGTAGGCTACTCAGGTCGCTCTGCTCGAGGGGTAAAAGAGCTGGTCACACTCGCGGATACGTTCAAGGGACTTCGGGTTTTGGACACGGGCGGGAGTGACATGTGCTTTCCGGGCGACCATCCTGCATCGTTAGGACTCCGTTACGGGGTTCATGACGCTATCAAGACCGCCGACTTCATCCTAGTCGCCGATTGCGACGTACCATGGATCCCAACACAGTGCAAACCGTCGGACTCAGCCAAGATCATCCACATTGATGTTGATCCGCTCAAGCAGCAAATCCCTGTCTTCTACATTCCCTCACTAGCGACTTTTCGCGCGGAGTCTGCGACGGCATTCAAGCAGATCAACGACTTCATCGCGTCTAGCAAGGCTCTACAGGAGGTGGTCCATTCTGAAGAACAAGTCGCATTCGGACAGCGCCGGGAAGAAGAATATAAGAAGGCGCGTCAAGCTGTTGCCGACCTTGCTGCAGTACCTTCGGGAGGCGACGACGCTGCACTGAATGCATCTTACCTTATGGCTCAAGTCCGAAAGTTTTGCCCAGAAGACACCATCTGGGCCATTGAAGCGGTAACCCTTACCGCAATTGTAGCCGACCAGATCAATGCCACCCTACCCAACTCCTGGATCAACTGCGGTGGTGGTGGCCTTGGATGGTCCGGTGGCGGTGCCTTGGGAATCAAGCTGGCTACCGACGATCAGCACGGGGGAAAGAACAAGGGTAAATTCGTGTGCCAGGTGGTGGGCGACGGGACGTTCCTCTTCTCAGTACCTGGCTCCGTTTACTGGATTGCCCGGCGCTACAATATCCCAGTGCTCACGATTGTGCTAAACAACAGGGGCTGGAATGCACCCCGCAGAAGCATGCTTCTAGTCCACCCCAACGGAGATGGCTCGCGTGCAACAAACGAAGATCTCAATATCTCTTTCGCTCCTACCCCAGATTACTCAGGCATCGCAAAAGCTGCAGCTGGAGGTGAGCTTTGGGCTGGTCGCGTGGCTACAGTAGCTGAGCTGGGCAAGCTTCTACCAGAGGCTATCCAGAGTGTGCTCAATGGGACCGCAGCTGTCCTGGAAGCCCAGCTAGACGGGACCACTGGAAAGTATGTTGAGAAGAAATAGGGGAGACTCATAAGTCATCTGCCCTTTTCCTAGCCAATTGAATGCTTTCGCCTACTAGACGACTCTTTGCCATCTTTATAGAGCGGATTTTAGCGGAGTAAACTAGAATTTAATTCATGTTGATGATAATTGTCCCAGCGCAGCCTCGCCATTCTGACCGAAAGTTTGTGCTTGACGGCTGTCCGGCACTTATCAATCAACGTGGCTCCGATCCCGGCGGTAGCCTTATCTATGCGTGCGGGGCACATGATTACAGTTAACCATCTGTACGAGTCAACATTACGGAGTATATTTCGCAGGACAAGCAGAGAGCGTAGTCATGGTACCTATGCAATTGTTGCTAGGATTGTAAACATAGGAGCAAGATCAATGGCAATGGCCATGCCCCTAAGTCATGTAAAGTATGTACAGTATCCTCAACAACGAGCATATCTGAATGTGCAATCATGAAGGCGTATCCAACTGTACGATACCGTACAACCAACCCGATTAGGTAGTCTGCTAGTATCCCCCTCCCGCGCCCTGTCAATGATCAATGACCAGGCCCTTGCTTAATCCCCCAGAAGCGCGGATACAACAGGTCAATTAGATAAGAGAAATCCAGCAGGGATACCTTCTATCCATTGAGCGTCCAGCACACCTGCTCCCCAGCTTCGAACAATGACAGTTGTGCGTGACCTCCCTCATAGGTCGAGATATGGTGATTCGTGACATTCGTCAATCCTCATCGGGCGGAACGGACCCGCCTTCTCGGATGTGTCGTCGGCGGAGACAAAAATGGCGTTGGTATTGTGACTCAAATTGCCGGACTTTCCTCCTGCACTGATTGACGGGGTATTCGCTATTGCTAAGTCAGTATTCTTTGGAGTTGTTGCTGTGTCTCCAGGCCTGTCTACTTATTGTGATTGTGAATATCGCAGACTGATCTAAACTTACCCTGGGCAATTAGAATTATTATCCGCCACCAGATCAGAATTCCCGAAACGAGAAAATGAGTCCTTCGATCGACGTTAAGAGCCCAGATACATCTGCCGGCCCATTGACAATCGATGGCATTGCAGATCTGAGGGCAAAGAGTGCGCCAATTCCTACAGGTGTCGCGCCTGGTACGAGCAGTGATATGTTCAAGAGCCCTGTGAGTGCAATCGGTTAGGGGTTTGCGAACGGCGCTGATTTTCTGGTTCTCTCCAGTCATGCTATACCAAGCCGAAAGCGAAGAGGTGGGACCGTAAGTCTTTCCAGTCTTCCGGAGTATCGGACGCATACACCTGTCTTGGGTGCCATAGAAATCTCGCTGACCGATCTAAAGACTACCTTTCCGAAGAATCAAAGTCCCGACAGGTTAGCCCGCTGGATAATCAACTGGGTGAATGGAAATGGGGCTAAACTTTGTCTTAGCAATCTACATTGAAGGGTGCTGCGCGTTACCTTAAGACTCCAGGTATCCCATCCCGTCAATCTCTTCATAACCGCGATATTGGTCCACATGAAATGCTGATCCTGACTACTGTAGGTCTCATCTCGTTGGGTGGTGGTCTGCCGTCGCCAGAATATTTCCCTTTCGAAGAGATTAGCGTGAAAGTCCCAACGCCGCCGGGATTCTCCCCTCACGAGACCCAGGAATCCGGCGCTGTCCTGACTGCCAAGAAAGGGGATGTCCAAGCTGGCAGAAGTCTTTACGGTACATACTGAAACTTCGAGGAACATATCCGTTGCTGATTTCCCCGCAGATCTCGAGGTTGCTCTTAACTATGGACAATCCACCGGTTCCCCTCAGCTCCTCAGATTCGTGACTGAGCATACCGAGGTATGAGCTCCTGAAGAACTAAATTACCTGCGGTCATTAACAGGATCAGCTTATTCACAACCCCCCATATGCCGACTGGCAATGTTGTTTGAACGCTGGTAGCACATATGGGTGGGATACAGTACTCCGAATGCTCTGCACCAGAGGCGACTACATCCTGATGGAGGAGTACACATTCTCTAGCGCCAAGGAGACCGCTCTTCCGTTGGGAGTCAAGGTGGCATCGGTCAAGATGGATGCTGAAGGTCTTCTGCCCGAGTCGCTCGACGAGGTCTTGAGCAACTGGGATGAAGCTTCTCGGGGCAGCCGCAAGCCATTTGTGCTGTACACGATTCCAACTGGCCAGAACCCTACCGGTGCCACGCAGCAGCTGGAGAGACGCAAGGCTGTATACAAAGTGGCACAGAAGCACGACTTGATTATCGTGGAAGATGAGCCTTACTACTTCTTGCAGATGCAGCCATACACCGGACCCGACCGCGAGCCTGTTCCTCCTCCTGCCAGCCACGATGAATTCATCAAGTCTCTCATTCCTTCGTACCTGAGCCTAGATGTCGATGGGCGTGTGCTCCGACTTGAATCCTTCTCCAAGGTTCTTTCACCCGGCTCACGGACCGGTTGGATTGTTGGCCCGGAGCAGCTTGTCGAGCGATTCATGCGCAATTGCGAGACAGGTGCCCAACATCCAAGCGGCATCTCACAGATTGTTCTGTTCAAGCTTCTGGACGAACACTGGGGCCATTCCGGCTACTTGGACTGGTTGATCAACCTGCGTATGCAGTATACCGGTCGCAGAGACGCCATTGTCAACGCGTGCGAGAAGTATCTTCCTAAGGAGATTGCTAAGTGGAACCCTCCTGCCGCAGGAATGTTTGTGAGTATTTCTCCACCTACGATTTGACGAACCTAGTCCGAAGGCAAATCGGCTGACACTGATACCCTCTTAGCATTGGATTGAGATCGATTGGCAGAAGCATCCTGCCGTGGCTTCGGGTAAGTCCCGCGAGGCTATCGAGGAGGCTGTCTTCCATGCTGCGGTTAATAACGGTGTGCTCGTCTCGCGAGGCAGCTGGTTCACCGCAGCTGGTCACAACGAGGGCAACCTGTTCTTCCGCGCTACCTTTGCGGCTGCCAGCTCGGAAAACATTGCGGAGGCTATTGCTCGCTTCGCAACTGCCCTTAGAACCGAGTTCTCTTTGTAGATAGATCGACCGTGATTGACCGTGATTATCCTAGATATTCTACGGGAGTAGAATGGGACGCATAATATTTACCATGAGTTTTGTGCAGTGAACTGGGGAAAGCTCCATTCATTCAGAATACGATGCTCTCAAGTTCAGCCGGGTAGGCTGTTGTAGACTGGACAGTAGTCATTCCTGATGCTAAATCTCCTTTAATATTATGCCCACAAATCAGTGAACTTGCACATAAAACTAAGATAGTATGATTGAATGCTCATCGATGCAGAGATTTCTGGTCACAGTAGTATACGGTTAAGTCAATACAATGAGTGTTGTTTAAAGCTAAGAAGGTAGCCGACCTCAAGCACAGATTGGGGTCTCCAGATTGGGCCTAAATTAGTGTCCGCTTTTTAGCGTGGTTTCACACTCATTGCCACATTCTCACTCACAAGGAGAAAGAAAGATCACCATCAAGCATCTTGTATAGCTCCCTTCAACACATTCAAGAGGTTTTGAGAAAGAAAGAGCCAGGATCAACTTGGGTAAATATTACTAGATTTAATTTCATTTCTACCACAGAGCTTGCGGACACGTTGATTTGAGGCTGGGGTGTCCTGAACGACTTTCATGGCGAAACAGGCGCCAGTGCGGTGAACAACACAACACTTTGCACTTGATTAGAGCTGCTGTCTCCCGTGTCCCGTCTGCAATGGGAGGGATCTCAGACCTGACTGTGATTGAACATCAATATTTGCAGTTTATGCCTTCGCCAGAGGCATTGAGAAGCTCACAGGCTAGCTTACCAGCCAACGCCTCGAGGACGTTTTGAGTCCGCTCTGTCTGGTCAATTAAAACCTTTTCTATTGCTATTTCAACTGTGAGCCTTATTGTGTGCTCTAAAATGGACGACTCTCGCGCCTCAGCGCTGTTAGACCCAACGTCCGCGATGGCGGCTGCCATCAGCAAGCACAAAGCAGAAGCTATCAAGTTGGCACGTGAACAGGGCGCCGCCGTGCGCGAGATGTGTCGCAGAGCCAAAACAGAGCCGCCGCCATATGAGTTTGAAGAGTTGATTGGGAAGGGTTCCTACGGGCGTGTCTACAAGGGCCATCAGCTACATTCGCGCAAGGTCGTCGCGATTAAGGTGATGGATATTGATTCGATGGACTACAAGTCTGTGAGAGACCTCAAGGACGAATCGATTAAGGATTTCATACATGAGACGAAAGTTATGAAACAGGTCAAGGATGCTGGTGCTAAAAACATCAATGAGTTGATCGAGGCCATCTCGATCCATAGCCAATTGTGGCTGGTCTGCGAGTACTGCCCTGGTGGTAGTGTTAGGACTTTGGTAGGCCTTGCTTCTTTACTGCTTACTGCTGCTCTCCTCCGGCTGTCATTGTCTGACTGCGCAATGTCTAGATGAGAGCAACTGGTGATAAGCTTGAGGAAAGGTTCATCATCCCCATCGCACGAGAGTTGGCTGCTGGCTTGCGTGCGATTCACGAGGCTGGTATCATCCATCGGGACATTAAGGGTATGTAGCTTCGGCTGCCGGAACTTAACTCAACTTCTGACGCCATTGGTAGCTGCAAACATTTTGATTCACGAGGAAGGCCGGCTTCAGATCTGCGATTTCGGTGTTGCGGGAGTACTCCAGTCGCACGTAGACAAGCGATCAACCTGGATTGGGACGCCGCACTGGATGCCACCAGAGATGTTCTCAACTCGAGGCGAAGCTCACAAATATGGAAGTGAGGTGAGACTGTCATTTCTGCTCAGTCCCTTGAGAATGCTAAACAAGACAAGGTCGATGTGTGGGCATATGGCTGCACTCTCTTCGAATTCGCAACGGGAAACCCCCCAAACTCCAATTTACGGGAGCGGATGCAAATTGGAAGGCAACTCAACCGTACCACACCGCGTCTTGCAAATGAAGATTACAGTGAAGGCCTTAAAGACCTAGTATCATTCGCTCTCGAGTCGGACCCCATATTGCGCCCGACAATGGCAGACATCATGTCACATTCGTATATTGCTGAAACAGACGAGCAGTATCCGACTTCTTCACTTAGCGAGTTGGTGCGCATCTACTATCAATGGTCTCAGCGGGGAGGGCAGAGAATTTCGTTATTCCATCCGGGAGGTGCTGCCGCCGCGGAATTTCCCGATTATGAGCCAGATTTTGAAGAAGACTGGAACTTCAGTACAACAGATGGCTTTGAACGGAGATTTTCCGTCATTGATCTGGATCGGATAGCGGCCTCGTTGGCCGAGCTAGAAGAGGAGATGAGTCCAGCGACAACAAATCAGCAGGACCGCGATTCCTTCGATGAGCCTGCGGGACCCGAAATGTCCATGGAAGACAAGGCCAATTTCGACGAGCGTGTCCGCCGAGGCGCTGCGGCAATGGAGGGGCTATTCAACGAGGACATGCCGAGTTACAAGTACGAAACGAAGAACGATTTTGTGCCCATCGAGCCCAAGCCTCCAGCGTCTGATCTGCCTCTTCGCACGGAGACAGATCGGTCTTCCGTGACGTCTACATTTATTGACATTGACATCGGCTCATTCGACTCGTCGCATTATGCTGCTGGAGCTGCATCGGCACAGCCGTTCCAACTTGCAGACGCGGATACGATTAGGGCCAATAGATCCGCTGGTCGACAGCAACACAATTCCCTTGAAGCCAGGTCACGATCCTCGAGTCATGATGCGGATGATCATGACGAATCCGAGCAATTAACTTATCAGCCCCAGACTGGCCCACGCCCTCCGACGATGGACTGGAAATTTCCGGTATTTATGCAACCTTCGGAGGCAGAGCAGAACGAACCGGAGACGGCACATTCACCGAAGGCGCCAGAGTCGCAACAAGAGGATAAACGGGCGACTATGGACTGGACCTTCCCGGACGGGGCCCAACAGAAAGACAAGCGAGCAACTATGGACTGGACCTTCCCGGACATGACTGCTGCTAAGCCACTGGATAGCGAAGATCCCGGCCGTTACGATACCCTCCGAGCGCCGCTTCCTGAGCTTCAGCCATCAGCTACCATTCGACAGTCTACCATTGGGGAGCCTGGGGACTCGCGACCCTCCACCTCGGCATCGACTGGCTCGGATATTTCAGCTCACTCAGAAACAGACTATAATCCCTTCAAGTTTGACCGTCCTCCTCCTACACCCCCCAGTGACCTTGCTGAAGCACATGGGCAATTTTTCAACAAGGAGCTACCCGAAACGCTAGAATCGGTGGGCTATGGCGACTTTGAACGGTCGTCAGTGTTAGACGGGCCCGGGCCAGATGAGGAAGATTCACAGTCGGTGATCTGGGAGAGCAGCGCAGAAATCGGTGTTCAGCCCTCACATACAGAACCATTCCCCACAGCCATTCCATCAAAAGAGATGGAGCCCCACCAACCTTTTCCAACGCTGATTGAGTCGCCTGTGATTGAGCCGCTGCCCACAGCCCGGCGTGATCCGCGCCCGGCTACGAGGGATGATTTGGAGCCGGTCTACTTCCCCGATCTCGTACCGCCGCGACTTGAGGCTCTGACGGCCGGGGCGGAAGAAAGCGCTGTGACTGCCGAACTGGACAGGCTTTTGGGCGATTTTCTGGATGCACTCTCTGCGACTGGAGATGCGTTGTCCAGAGTTGCCGTCGTCCCAGAGACAGCAAGACGTCGACCGTCAATGTCGATGTCTGAACAGGCCGAGTGAACTTTGTTTCTTTTGGTATCGACCCAAAGTTCTTGCGACAGGCGCTTGGATGGTTACTTGGAAGTCCAGACAGGCTGCCCATTGAACAAATGTCAGTCATAAATGTATTGATCAATGAAGCTCATTATGGACACTGTACATAAACCCCCCGAATAAAACAATTGTCAATATAGCATCCCTCAACTGCCAGCGTAATCAACAGCTCGATGACAAGATTTCGAACTCCCCTTGTAGGCCCAAGTGATCCGTGACCCAGACCTCTTCATCAGAGACATCTTCATACTCACTCTCGGACTGATTAAAGGTCATCATCACCGTGACCCCCTCCCCAATCCTTCTCAGACTCTTCGCCTCAACCCCCCCACAATACAAAATCTTATCCATACGACTACACCCAAACCGCTCCCTCATCCAATCCGGCACCTGCTGACCCCACGTGAAACTCTCCTCCGTCCCTTCTCTCCCGCCCAGAGCCAAGAACGCATCTCTGAGCCCGCACTCCTCCGGCGCGGAGCGATCCTCCAACGCAAAGGCGTTGAGGTCACCTGCAAGAATAGCCGCATAGGGAGTCGGCGGCGTATACATCCCCTCATCTTGCGGTTCAGACGCAGGGCCGGGCCCATGCATGAAGCTCGAGGCGAGACGTAGCTGCACCGGTCGTCTGGGGGGGTGAGAAACAAGACTCTCGAGATGTGTATTGCACAGGCGTAAGATGCGTTCTTTGCGTCGTGAGCTTCTTAATCACTACCAGAAAGGGGAAACGCAACTTACCACCCTCAGCCCCCGGGCGCCCAACATCAATATCAACGAACAATCCATCTCTCTCCATCCTTGAATTCGAATACGGTACCCGGAATACGCCCCGCACAACTAAGTGTTTATCGATCATCGTCGTCGTCCCGTACGACCCGCGCCAATGATCGCTGCTGATGTCAGTGATGAAGAACTTCTCCCGTATCCAGCCCGATTCTTGGATTAGCTGCAGATCCGACTCGACCATTTCCTGGAGGAAGATGATTGATGGGATCTCATTGTCGGGCTGGGTGTTGTGCTGGTCGGACAGGTACTCCAGTGCTGCGGCCATGCGTTCGCGGCCCAGGGGAGTCTGGAAGTCGATATTCCATGTTGTTAATCGGATTCTGGTTTTGTTGTGGGTTTGATGGAGATTAGGAGTGCTGGTGGTTTTAGTGATGTCTGCTGAAGTTCGGATTGGCGTCCAGGTGTTGTTGAAGTAGTGGTAGAAGGGTTGTCGGTTGTCGCGGTCGAGTCTCATAGTCATGGTGGATTTTGCAGTGGGCAGTTTCTTCGCGAGTTGAGGAATTAGTTTTGAGGTCATCTGGAATACTACTCAGTGTGTTGGCTTCTCATTTCATTAAGGCTTGGATGGGTAGAGGAGATAGATGATGGTTGCCTGTGGAGAGTCGTCATATTCAAGCTCTTGTCCCTCAATAGTCCTAATTGTTTACCGGTTTACGTACGATCTATATGTATGTATATTTTGAGGATAGAATCTCTCATCCACAACATGATTAAAAATTGCTCAGAGGTTTTGATTTCTTTGATGTCATTTGACTCGATATTCACTAATGGAATATTTATTAGGTGAGTATGGAGTGAGTACCTTTCAGAACTACATTTTAGATCTTCTTGGTATATCACAACCAGGCTGAAGTGCTACTTGTGAATGCAGCGCTCAGAACCGCACTCATCCTCAGCGCATCTAGTCATTGTTGGCGATACTTTGACGCGTTTCGTCTCAAGTTGACACACGCTCGTCTCTTTCCTTCTGGTCATCCATCTTTTACCACTCCAGCAGTTGGGTTCCTCCCCGTTGCCAAGGGAAATGCACACCTTGTCTTCGGTCAGGCATCGTCCAGGTCTTTCGTTCTAGCACTTGTTGGAAATGGCTCTGTCAATCGCGAAAGATTTCATTCGTTTGGAGACTCCCCTCTCGCCTCAGTCGCCAGAGCAGTGGAAGCAAGCAATTCAAGAGGTCAAGTTGCTTTATCTCCAGCGCCAGTACAAGCAATGTGCCGCTCGTTCGTTTGAGATCCTTGAGGCTGTTAGAGGACCCGTGAGTAGAACCTGTTGCTGTCAACATAGGTATGCCTTAACATGCTCTTGGTCGGCAGATCCATCCAGTCTACAAGACATGCCTTTATTTCTACAGCGCCATTTCCTACGAGGAGATGGGCCGAGCGGCCCATAACTACTCCCGAAGAAAGCTTCCTCTGCTGCATTCCGCTCTGGACAGCTTCGTCACCTGTAGTGCAATTCTGCCCTCGACAATTCCAGTCCCTGACAACAACTCGGAGAGTTCAAGTCCTGCTTCGCTGGTGGAGTCATGGACGGCGTCAGATTTCTCGGAGAGTCCTTCGCCTGTCGGGGCCCTCGTAAGCAGCATCACGGACATCATCGACAAGTCCATGCTCTGCCCCGACGATGATCCATTCATCTCAGATAGCGAGGGCTGGGTTGAGTTGGCTCTTGACATTCCAGAGAATCTCCCACCCCGCATGCCACAGGACGATCAGCGACTCATGCCCTCGCCCCTTCGACTTCGAAACTCGTCGGTTGATCTCCACAAGACTGGTCGGCAGAATCAACCTGCGAGACTTTGTCCTCCCCCCCCTCCTCTTCCTATCAAGATTCTGCCTGCGGATGCTATGGAAAAGAACCCCGAACTTTCAGGACCCGACAGGACTCCCCGCGCGCAGGGTGGAGGAAACATCCACGCGGATGAGCACAAACAAACACCCATGACACCAGCACGCGCCGAGTCCATTAGACGATATAACAGTACCCTCGAGTCCTTGCGGGTTCAGTTCAGCTCCAGCATCGCGGACATCCACGCACTGGTGGACGAGATCAGGGAGTTGCAGTCGGCCCGTCAAGCGTCGAAGAATTTCCGCCGATCCGCTTCATTCTGGAGTTTCAGTCCCATCAAGGAGGGTCCTGAGGGACGAGAGAAACTGGGTAGTTCAGGGAGAGTCATTGTCAAGGAGACCAAAGAGCAGCGGATTGCTCGACTACGCGCCGAGGGATGGAAGACGGTCGGGATGAGGTCTCCGGTCCGGGGCTGGAAGGGAGCGGCGTACTATCAGGCATACTGCAATTCTGTTCTGGACGAATTGTATCTTGAGGTGTAACTAAGGGTTCGACAGCCGTCTTGACATTGGGGGTTTCTTGTGGCAGAGTACGGAGCATAACATTCATTGCATCTGGCGGGATTCTGAAGCACATATCTGCTCATGATACTCAAGGGTGCTTTCGAATACGATGGATGGTTAGCTGTCTAGAAAAGAAGACCAAAAATAACATGAAGTTACATGAGCCATCACTGATGAAGATTGACTCCATCAACGGTCTACTCCGTATCTACCGATCGTCTCAGGCGGCAGCCCGGTCCCACTATTTTTGGGTGGTGCCTTGAAAGTGGATCCGGCTTCTTCAAGGCTGAAATTTTGGTGCACAGAAAAAAAGTCGCACAAGGTCGTTGGCGCGTTTCATGCTGATGAAGGGCTGAGGGTTCTACGGAGTACTGTTCTCTGTAATGCAGAAATGATCAACATGTGATTGATCGAATCTGAGAGACGGTTGACACCACTTGAGATTTGGACTGCTACATTGATAGCCGTCAGAGGGCAATGCACTGTAACTGAATGAAGTCTGAACTCTGAAGGGATTGACAAGGTTGAGGTCAATAGCCCCTGGAATAGCTGCTCACGGATTTTATGATGGTAGCCCAGAACTTTAGTGAAATAATAGGGGGAAAAGGAACTCTCAGCCACTGAGATTCCATACTCAGCTTCTTAGAGAGATACGTACTCGTATACTAAGGTACTCCGTCATCCAATCTGGGAGACTTTGGATCAGCCCCGCCGCTGCCCAAGGCTCGACCAGCTGGAGGGAGAGACTCCGTGGCTGTGCTGGTGAGACTCGGGGCGGTTCAGAGAGACGGTCTGGAGTCTTGACAGTGTGATAAAATTAAATAAACTATGGATAGTCCAAGGTCCAGACAGCTTTATTTCTTCAGTTCATCTTTCTTGTGAAAGAGACATTGTACACTCCAACATCTTTCCTTCCGTGCATCTGCACCAATTCCACCGATCGGAGTGATCTTTCAAGAGGGTCAGTATGTTTATTTTCCCAGCCCCTATTGACTGACTGACAGTGATCTGCTCCGTCCAATGTCCAGTCGTCGCTCCGTCCTGGCTAGTCAAGACTATATACTGACATGGGATACAATCCCTCGATAGAATTGTAAGAGAGGGAACCAAAACAGACATCGTCGTCCTCGATATTTCCAAACCCTCCCAATACCATTTTCTTCGCCCCGCCCTCCTGTCCCCTCACGTGCGGGGTCTCTCATCAGCTTCGTTCCATCCGCTGGCCTCAGCCCTCCATCACACGTTCTATTTTCGAGCTTGGGTCCCTGTCAGACAGACCCTGCTTCGTCACAATGAGTTGTGAGTCTCGCTTGTCTTTGTTTTCGCTTCGCCAATGCCCTGTGTGATGTAGCCGGCGTCACTCCACCCTATGTCCTACCATTGAGCCTTTTCACGTGCGCCTAAATACTGGAGCCTGCTGGTCTGAATTTGTTTTGTGCAATCATGTCCCTGCTAGCATTACCGTTAGCCCTCTCGAGTAGTAATGCAAGTCTCTTTGGACTACTCGTTCTTTCGTTGTTATTTGGTTCGAGCATTCCCATGGGATCTGAGTTTCTCATTGTGTTTGTTTTTGTCTTCTGTCCTTCGCCTTTTGTTCTATGGAGCTACTGTCCCTTTGGCAGAAAGATGCTAATCATGGTATGGTTGTCTTAGTCTCTTCTATGTTCAACAAGCTGTCCGGGCAGCCCGAGAGTTACGAAAAAAAGTACGTGTTCCAAGCCCTGAGCCTCCTTGTCTATCATCTCAGGCCCACTGAAGACATTATGCTTACCTCTTCTAGAGCGCTGTATAGATTTGGAAGGACGCTAGGTGCAGGCACTTATGGTATCGTCCGTGAAGCAGAGAGCAGCGGGGGAAAGGTCGCAATCAAAATCATCCTGAAGAAAAATGTCCGCGGCAATGAGCGCATGGTCTACGACGAGCTGGAGATGTTGCAGGCCCTCGATCACCCCAACATTGTTCACTTTGTAGATTGGTTCGAATCCAAGGTGGGTGCAGGAGCTTCTTTGCTGACCGTCCGCCGATCGCAATCTGACTGGTGAACTAGGACAAATTCTACATTGTCACTCAGCTGGCCACTGGTGGTGAGTTGTTTGACCGGATTTGCGAGTACGGCAAATTCACAGAGAAGGATGCTTCTCAGACAATCCGGCAGGTGCTGGATGCTGTGAACTACCTTCACGAGCGCAATATCGTCCACCGAGGTTAGTCTTTTAGTTAACTTCTGCCTGTGGAGGAACATCGCACTAATGTCGGCTCGTGTATAGATCTGAAACCCGAGAACCTCCTGTATCTCACTCGCGACCCCAAGTCCCCCCTGGTGTTGGCTGATTTTGGTATCGCGAAAATGCTGGAAAACCCTACCGAAGTCCTCACAACCATGGCAGGCTCATTCGGTTATGCGGCGCCCGAGGTCATGCTCAAGCAAGGCCACGGCAAGGCCGTCGACTTGTGGTCCCTCGGTGTTATTACCTACACCCTGTTGTGCGGATACTCGCCCTTCCGATCGGAAAGCCTGTCCGATCTGATCGAAGAATGCCGCGCTGCCCGGATCGTCTTCCACGAGCGCTACTGGCGCGATGTCTCCAAGGATGCCAAGGACTTCATTCTCAGCCTGCTCCAGCCCGACCCCGCCAAGCGGCCCACATCGCAGGATGCATTGAAACACCCGTGGCTGACTGGTGAGTCTGCCAGCGACCGCGACTTGCTGCCTGAGATCCGTGCCTACATCGCCCGCTCCCGCCTCCGGAGAGGAATCGAGATCATCAAGCTGGCGAACCGCATCGAAGCGCTCAAGATGCAAGAAGACGAAGAGGGCGATATCCCCAGTCCTGCCGAGATGGCGGCAGCTGCGGACGAACCCAGCAAATCCAGTGACACTACAGCGTTTCCTCCTCTCGAGGGGTCGGAGGCGAATGGGAGCTCATCCCCTGCGCCTGTTGATGGCACAACCGGTGGGACCAAGAAGCGGAGTCTGAGCAAGGTCGCACGCGGCGCGATCTTCCGCGAAGTCGTTCTGGCCAAGGTTCGCGAGATGAAGGAGAACGAAGAGCGTGAAAGAATCGAACGGGAGGCTCGAGAGCGAACTGCCCATGCTTGATATTCTGTGCGACAGTCGATCGGTTTCCTCTCGTGTTTGTCAAAACATGTCCATATCTTGTGTGTCCGGATCAGGTTCGAGTTGATCGTCAAATATGGATTTCTATGATTCCCAGTGCAGATTCAGATACTTTTCTTATTCTCAGAGTTTCGTTTGCTGGCATTTTACTGTACTCGCTTTTCCACCTGATTCCAAACTTGCCACCTGTTCTGCCCAATGATATCCTGAAATGTGGACTAACCGTTTACTCAACCGTTGTGTCATCGGATTATTACTATTAATAAGTGAAGCGCCAACCGAATCATGTAGGTGCTACCATCTTGGAGAGACCTGATATCAAAGGATCACGTGCTGCGATGTCAGATGCTCTCGGACCAATCAGATGACCAGCTGCAGGTGATCGGCTGCCTTACCCACTACAGGTACCGGCTGTTTGGAGCTTCCCTTTATATACTCTGTACATCCAGCAACGTTCACCTTTTTCTCTCTCTTGGTTAGTCTCTATTACTCTGAAGCTTTACAAGTTGCACCCCCATTTGATAGTTATTTTCTCCTCTAGCTTACTTCTCTAAGTGGTACCTTGCAATCGCTCACGATATCAGCCCCGCCTCATCAAGACGTCATACACAGCTGCCCTGACAAGCCCTACGCTCGTTTGATACTACTAATATCTGACCCTACATCGGATATTGCAGCGAAAGCTAGTGTATTTTGAAGACCTCTCAGTCTCCGCTCAGGAGGCCCGTCTTTCAAGATGTTTGCCGGAAAGCGTCTGAGCAAAGTATTCCATTCCATCTCCCCGCTCAATGAACAATGGTATAAACTGACGCTGGATCCACATCTACAGGAGCTCCTGAAGGTACCTACCCTTCCCTGCCATATAATTGCACCTTGGTCCCAGCATCACAAAGTCGGCAGCATCGCCACAGCAGTATGATTTTAACATTCAATCTCTGTTCAGATGAAGGAACATCTCCCGCCAGGCATCTCGATAGTCAAAGACGATAATCTCGAAGAATGGCAAATGGACATCAAAGTCCTTGATGACAACCCGCTCTACAAAGACCAGACCTACCGACTCAAATTTACCTTTGGGTCGAAATATCCCATCGGTGAGTCGACTCTTTTGCCGCAGAGCCTCGCGGTTGCATCGACGTCGCTAATGATTCCACAGAACCACCAGAAGTCCAATTTATCGAACTCCCCAGTACATCCGATACCCCACGGCCCATCCCCATGCACCCCCACATCTATAGCAACGGCATCATCTGCCTCGACCTCCTCGGCTCTGCCGGCTGGTCGCCTGTGCAAACGGTTGAAAGCGTCTGCATGAGTATCCAAAGCATGCTGACAGCAAATAACCGCAACGAACGGCCTCCCGGTGATGCTGAATTTGTCTCATATAACAAGCGCCGCCCGCGTGATATCGCTTTCATGTACGATGATGATAATGTGTAGTCTGTATTCTGGTTCGCGGCTGAGCTTCTTGGCGGTGTGATTGCGTTGGACTCGACTTCTGCGGGATCGCTCGGACGGCACCGTCTTCCGTCCTCAATCTGGAGTTATTCGAGGGTTAGCAGACATTCTCAGGGGTTGATTTGTCGCCTTTATTCGTTCGCATTCGCGTTGGCGTCGGCGTCGGCTTTGTTTTCTTTAACTAGGGCTCTCTGGTTTGATTATTGTGCTGCTGGGAATTCCATCTGCCCCTCTTCGTTTCTTTGGTCTACATATCGTTATACAACAGCCTACGGCATCGCAGCGATAAGTGCATGTGACTTTCATTTGCTCACTGAGATACAGTTGGTAGCAAGAGATTCAGCTATGAAATCCGGCACGGTTGCCTTTTGAAGAAGCGGGAGACCACAGTGGTCATGTTAGAAATCCTGTAGTCCCATGATTCTATTCAGCACATGACATTGTATTGAAGATCCACATGTCACTATAAACAGGGTTATGGCAACAGAAAACAAAGAAAATAGTAGGAGACAAACGCCATGGGAAGGAATTGGTACAGCTCGGCAGTCGAATCGTCACGTCTCCATTTACACGGCACCCCATGCACTCAACCGATAGCATGTTCACTTTTCAAGTTGAAAAAAAGAGAGAACGACCCGAAGAAAAGGCGCCGAGAGGAGCTCGCGTTGTTCTGATTAACCTCTGCCTCTACATGATGATGCATTTGCACATATTCAGATATGTAATCATTCACATATCTCTACCGGTCGACTTCACCGAACACAAGATCCATTGTACCTGAAAAATTGACATGTTAGCGGACTGGAGGAACTTGGGATCAAATGTGGCAACAGAGTGGAAACCCACCGATAATAGCGACAGCATCTGCCAGAAGGTGACCACGAGAAATCTGATCAAATCCACTCAAATGAGCAAAGCCGGGAGCACGGATCTTGCAGCGGTAGGGTCTCTCGCTGCCGTCACTGACAAGGTAGACACCCATTTCACCCTTGGGGGCCTCAATGGCGGAGTAAGTCTCACCAGGAGGAACGGCGTATCCCTTGGTGAAGAGAAGGAAGTGGTGGATCAGCGCCTCCATGTTCTCCTTCATGGCGGCACGGGGAGGGGGAGAGATCTTGTAGTCTTCGACGCGGACAGGACCAGCGGGCATCTTGTTCAAGCACTGGTGAATGATGCGCAAGGACTGGCGGAACTCCTCCATTCGGCAAAGGTAACGGTCGTAGCAGTCACCGTTGACACCAACGGGAACGTCGAACTCAACCTGATCGTAGGCATCGTAGGGCTGCGACTTGCGGATATCCCACGGGACACCGGAACCACGGAGCATGACACCAGTGAAACTCATGTTGATGGCGTCAGCTGCGGTGACAACACCAACACCCTGAGTTCTAGCCTTCCAGATACGGTTATCTGTAAGCAGCTCCTCGGTCTCGTCAATGCGGTCGCCGAACTGGGTGGCCCATTGGTAGATATCATCGAGAAGGCCAAGGGGAAGGTCCTGCGATACGCCACCAGGGCGAACATATGCAGCATGTAGACGGGCACCGGAGACACGCTCGTAGAACTCCTATTGAAGATGAAAGGTCAATGCATTGCTCTCAACCCATACGCGATTAAGAGAAAAAATGCCACCTACCATGAGCTTCTCACGCTCCTCGAAACCCCACAGGAAAGGTGTCAAAGCACCAACGTCCATAGCATGGGAAAGAACCGACATGAGGTGGTTCAGGATACGCGTAATCTCGCCGAACATAGTCCGAATCCACTTGGCTCTCTCGGGAATTTCGATGTTAAGCAGCTTCTCAACAGCCAGCGAGAAGCACTGCTCATTCGTCATCATGGAAACATAGTCAAGACGATCAAAGTAGGGCAGAGCCTGCATGTAGGTCTTGTACTCGATCAACTTCTCGGTACCACGGTGCAGCAGACCGACATGGGGATCTGCGCGGACAATTTCTTCGCCATTGAGTTCCAGAATCAATCGAAGCACACCGTGAGCGGCAGGATGCTGGGGACCGAAGTTGACAGTGTAGTGACGGATCTTGCGGTCGACTCCTTCCGCCTGCGACTCAAGATTCGAGGCAGCCTCGGACTCTGCGGTAGCCTTGTTGGCCAGGTGTGTGAACGTCGAATCCGTCGGGACGAGTCTGGTAGCCTGGTAGCTGGTAGGCTCCGCGTACCGACGGGGAAGGGTCGTTGATATTGAACGGGTGTTTCTGGCGAACGTAGAGGGGCGAAGACAGAGCTTCTTGGGCGCACTGCCCGCCAGACGGGCGAAAGAGGCAGCCATTCGAAATATCGCAAGGAAGGATGACGGATCAAATTGGCCGACTGTCCTCAGTCCGGACGTAGTGAAAGAGGCACTCTTGCAGGATGGTCGATGCGAACTGACGCTTGGAGGTTGCGGGACAAATTGGATAATCACGTGATAAATGGTTCGGGTCATTACGCCGCCTCTGGTTGGTCTTCCAATGGTCTCTAAAGCGTACCCACGCTAAACCTGTATTGGTGAACACAGGACTGGTTTCTGCTCCGGGCGGACCAGCAGCACCAAGATTGTCTCTGCAATGGGTGCCGTTTAATTGGGAGGACATGACCGCCTTAAACCTGCAGAAAATACTGCCGCTTGTCCCAAAGAAATTATCATCCGCTTATTTCTCGATTGATCCTCTCAGTCCTCAGCAGTCAATCTACATTGTGTTGTCGGCCACCATGGCGCCTCTTATCCCATCGCAAGAGGAGCTTGATCGTAGAAGGGTACATTACTGTCAAGCTCAACGTCTGTGAATGTCCTCGACACTAACCAGTTTCTAGATCATCGGTATCAACCCAGAGACGGTCACCAATATCCCTTCCACAGATTTTCCGGGTCACTGGCCCGGCGAGTCGCATGAATGGAATTTGGAAAAGTTCAAAGATGTGCGTTTTCTTGAGCGTTTTTCATGCAGTAGCTTCCATCGTGTGTCGCGATGGTGAAAAAGTTCCTCCAGCTCACACATGCTGTTCATAGGGCTTCCGAGTCGAGTTCCATCGCAATGACCCGTTCGAATCCTCCTTCTCCTTGATTGGACTTGATGCCTCCATCGCAAATGCTTTCCGTCGGATTCTGATGGCTGAAGTACCAACCCTGGCCATCGAGTATGTGTTCGTTCACAACAACACTTCCGTTATACAGGACGAAGTCCTCGCTTCGCGATTGGGTCTGATCCCGTTGAAAGGCTCAGTAGAGGGTCTCAACTGGATGCGCTGGTTTAAGAAGCCCACAGAGGACGATCCGGAATCTGGCAGTACCCCTGCGGACTACAACACCATCGTTTTACGCTTGGATGTTGAGTGTACCGAGAACCCCAATGCTGCCCCGGGCGAGGATGACCCTCGCAAACTTTACAAGAACGCGCATGTGTATGCCAAGGATATCACCTTCCACCCCGTCGGACGTCAGGAACAATTCTTCACTGGCGACGGTGCAATTCAGCCCGTCAATCCAGATATTCTGATCGCCAAGCTACGTCCAGGACAGAAGATCGATATGGAGTTGCACTGCATCAAAGGCATCGGAGCTGATCATGCCAAATTCTCGCCCGTGGCTACCGCAACATACCGCCTCATGCCAGACATCAAGATTCTCCGCCCTATCATCGGTGAAGACGCCAAGAAATTCGCCAAATGCTTCCCCAAGGGAGTTATTGAGCTGGAGCCCGTTACGTCGAGGGAAGCTGCGCAGAAAGGAAGCGAATATGAGGGTCGTGCAGGCGAGATGAAGGCCGTCGTTCGTGACCCTTTCAAGGATACCGTCAGCAGAGAGTGCCTGCGACACGAAGAATTCCAGGGCAAGGTGAAGCTGGGCCGCATTCGCGATCATTTCATCTTCAACGTTGAGAGCACTGGCCAGTTTGAAAGTGACTATCTTTTCCTCGAAAGTGTGAAGGTGCTCAAGCTGAAATGCGCGAGATGGAAGCGAGGCTTGGCGGATCTCATGCGGTAATGACATTCATGCGGCCTGTCCCAACAAATTTTCGAAGTATATAATGCATTAGCCGGCGTTGGTTTTCGTTATCTCTGTGCTTGTTGTACATCTACGAAAAAGTTGGTCAAAACCTCCTTTACGACGTCAGGAGTCTACGTGGGGATCTTCTTAAGATAATAGAAAATGCAGCTATTATTTCATCAAGTCGCTGTGTGTCTTTCTGGCAATGTACTCAAATCGCATACCGGCGTTACGCAACAGTGTCCCATTCAGGCTTGCAAGCTGGAGCCACGCCGCTTCATTTGAAGATCAATTGGAAGCGAAAGTCAATAGAGTACGCGGGGTCGCTGACCGCAATTTCCTGACCATTTTCAACCAGTTCCTTCAGCTTTAGCTTCAGGTTGCTCCTGGTCTGCTCCTCCAGCTGGGGCGGGAAACGTTGGTAGAGTGTCTTTTCTTCCGTTCTCATACTCGGCTTCTTGAGCTGGGCCTCGGCTCGCTCACCGAGACTCTCTATGAATTCCTCCAGCGTCATGTTCGGGTCTACAGTAATCTTTCGAGCCAGATTGCCGCAAACTGGGCAATCTGCCTTCTTTTCCGCTTCAAATGTGTAAGTGTAGACCCCGTCTTCGCCAGCGTACATCATATAGTTCTCCAGGTAAGGGTTGCAGGAGGTAGCGATTTTCAGTGCTTCTGACGTGGTCGCGGCTGCGATGACGGCGTTTGTCGAAGCAATAGCGGGAATGATATTTTTGACCACGCCTTGGGTCATTTGAAAGGTTACACCGTGGATGTGGAACTGATTTGCCCTTTCAAGAGCGGCGTTATAAACCCAGCTGATATGTTCCATGTCATCGCTGTCAAAGGCGTCGTCCTTGCGCTTCTCTTGCCAGGCGATTTGGTGAGCCCACTCAATGCAATGCTGAGGCTGTCTGGGGATAGTGGCAATGGTGCAAAGGGGAACAGCAGGTCGAGGAGCATGCATATCTAGCTGGCATTCAATGCATGAGGATAGAGTGGGAAGAATTACACGGGCCTGGCCCTTGAAACCTACTTACGATTAGCATGACTTTGTGACCAACGACATCGATATCGTCAGATGACTTTACCTTCTGTTCCCCCGTCAATGAGAGGCTTGAGACTCTCAGGATTTTCCGGATCAACCATCCCGATAAGAGTGGAATTGATCCACCGTCTGGCCTCGATACTATCCAAGCCACATACAATGATCTTGAACTGCATGTAATAATCCTCGTCCTTATCCTGAATCTTGCCGACATATGGCGTGATTTTGACACCTTTGACTCGCTTCTCCACGAATGATGCAGCAACCTCTGCCTTAGGCTTGCCGATGTCAGTTTGTCGGAACAGAAACTGCCGGTTCAAATTGGAGATATCAATTGTATCTTTTGGAGTCAGACCAACGCAAAGTCGTATGGTGATAGAAACACTTACCCATGTCTATAACGTGAATATCCTTGAATCCTGACAAGGCAAGGTTTTTGAGAATTTCGCATCCTAACCCACCCGCGCCACTGTATCAAATTCATCAGTGACTTGATCATGGTCGTAGACAACAATCTCTGACTAACATCACTCTGGTCTCAAGTTAGCAAGCTGATTTAATGATCACCATGGCAATCACGTACAGGATCTTCGATGACTCCAAAGCACTTATCGTCTCTGGTCCAGGAACCCAGTCTTCATCGCTGTAAGGACCTGGTTTCGACAAGACCGAGTAAAGGTGCCGCCTGCTTCACGTTAACCATTCTTGCCTTGGACCCTCCAAGTTAATGCATACCACCGAGACGTAGAACTTAGAGGTGCCATATTCGAGCTAGAAGTCTGAACTCGGCGAATAACAGTCGCTAGATGGTTGTTGTAATGTTTACCGTAACTGCCTTCGAACTGCTTCAAGACACTGTTTTTTGACCAATATCAAGTTATCTGACCTGTAACAGAGACCTGTCTCCCTGTTCAAAATTGGAAAATGACATTAATAGCCAGTTGTATCACGATGAATGAAAGTAAAAAGCCAGGTGCACTGTTGATTGCTCAGTGACTGGTCCCAGGACACACCGCTGCACGTGACTAATCCTCTCCGTACAGTTTCCTCCCACTTAAGGCATGACCATCAAGTGTCTTTCCAGTTCTTCGAGAGACATTTAGTTATCGAAAATGGAAGCTCTCACGACTGTGAATATAACGACGCGCGATTCAGGGTCAAATTTATCGCCTGCCGCGGAGAAAATATCTTTGGATGGACTCCAGAACCGCCAAACCGGGTCAGCAGCCAGGCTAGACAATAATGCAACATCGTCCGATCATATATTGGCGGTGTTGAAGTCAAAGCCTGATCAGGATAATATCGCTCATGTACTCTCCATACTTGATCCCGCAAACAAAAAGGCTCTTCCTCCAGATTTTGATATCAGGGTCCCGAGCGCAAAGGCCACTCAGGTAATCAATGTCTTAGTGAACGTCACGATTCCCGATCATTGGGAATATCTGAAGGAGACAAAGGGCGAAGCTAGTAAACTACGAGGCATGTTCTTGCGATGTTTCAGCAGCGTTGCTGGACTGAGTTGCTTGGTCACTCAGCTTCGATCTCTGATTCCCGCAGCACGAGCAGCACCTCAAAATGCGGAAGGATCGAGTAATCGTATTCGACTTGCAGAGATTCTGTCGGTTATCTCTGCCCTGCTGAAACCGGCAGACTTTCTGTTGCGCCTTTACAATGACATCGATGCTATTTACACTAATGAAACCCAGAAGCAGCTAGCTTGGAAGGAGCTTATTGCTCTTCTTGGTGCCAGCAAAGTCCTACCTGCTGCCGCAGAAGCACTGAGCTTAATAAAAGACTTTACAGGCCTCGCGAAGCTCTCTTGGCTTGGTGAAGGAACTCAATATGCTTCTTGGTTGGGGTTGAATGTATGTCAGATGGTCTCGAGGATTAATCCTAACAACGACGCGGGTCTAAAAGCAGCTGCTCTTCTAATGGCGCGGTCATTAAGTATTGGCTACACAGGTTAAGTCCTACGATCCTTTAGCAGCTTGTTCTTACTAACTCATTATCAAGATCACCTTGTAAGGGAAATCTATTCGGGCCTTCTACTAGACAGAGCTCTTCCAACACATTTTGACTCTTTCTACGACAAACTTCGGCCTACTGACCAACTGGCGTTTCTCGAGTCAGTCTTCCGCGACCTGCAGAAGAGGTTTTTTCCGGTTAGCATCTCCTACCTGGACTTTGCGAATACGTCCGACCAAACCGTTGAAGGAGTTGCGGCCTTGTGCTCAATCATCATTTGCAAACGTCCACACCTAGTGAGTCAGCTAGCAGACTGGCTTGCAAAAGGTCAAGCTGGCTCAATACATACTGTCGGTCTTCGCCGAGCGCTACTAGCAGCTTTATCGGATAGAAAGGGTAACGTCTTCCGGGGTGCGCGGCCTCTGAGATTCAACTAATAGATGTTTTTCAGATATAATTCAAAATTTGCTCTCTAGTAGCCTCGAACAATCTGGCGATAAGTTTTACATCAGACACGCCCCGATGAGCAGTCAAGAAGGTAATCCGGAAACCCATTGTCCGAATGTCAAAGCTTGCGCTAATATTTATCAGCCAATGCTCAAGTTGTTCTCTTGGCTGCTGGGTGCCTTCAACGGCTGGATAGCTGTGCAGTCAAGGACACAGGGCGTTCTAGTATTTTTCTGAACACCGTCTCGAATCGTTTAGCAGCCTCGGCCTCCAAAGCCCGCCTTCTCGGTATGATCATCGGCACCGCAATCTCGCAACTCATTGAGGAGCCGGGAAAAGCTATGAAATTTGATCTTGAAGAAATGGAAAGCGACGAAGCAGTCTCGTATCTGGACTTAGTCAAAAAGGCAGATCGCGTGGGAAGATTGGATTATATCAGAATATCGGAAGAACAATCAGCTAAGGAGCATCGTCCGCCCGCTCAAGGACCATCTTCTACGCGAACTGTGGGCGCGCAAGCGTCCACCACACAATCGGTCAAGATTGTGTCAATAGAAGAGATTGGGGATTCGGAGAATGATGAGAGCGAAGAGGATGATGATCTAATACCGTACGAGAAGCCTGACGAGGACCCATCGGATTCCGACGATGACCCGACCCTTGTACAACGCAACAAACCGACACCACCAGTGTAAGTTGACAGGACTGCATTACAATAGATACAGATGTCTGACTCTAACAGATACATTCGCGATTTGATAACTGGCTTGCGGGACACGGAGAACCTCGAACGATTTGAATTGGCCGTAACCACTGCCCCTACTCTGATTAGACGCAAGACTGGCTTCGGAACCGAGCTGGCTGAAAATGTGGAGGAGCTGGCTCTTGTCCTGGTCGGACTGCAGGAGCAGACTAAACTCCCTAAGTTCCATGAATGTCGGTTACAGAGTATGATTGCCTTAATTGTATCGCAACCGCTGAAAATGGGCCGCTGGTTCGCTGCGGTATTCTTCGATGGAGATTTGTCCCAGACCCAGCGGTCCGCAGTCCTCACGGCGTTGGGTCTAAGCGCTCGCCAGTTAGCAGGAAACAGCGAGGAAGATGTTCGCACACTTGGATTGCCGATCTTGCCCGACACTTCCTTCCCAACCAGGAGGCTGCCGGCAAACGTGGAGGACTTATATCTGACCAATGATTCCCCCATCGCGAGTCTCACAAAGACCCTCTCAAAAGCGTCACTTGAACCAATTGCAGCTCAAGCTGCGGACGCCGCGTCTGGTCCGAATGCACTCAAGGTGCGAACATTTTCGTCACGAATGGAGGTCGAGAAGAAACGCCAGCAGCGACAAGCGCAGCGACAAAAGTCGACGGTCGGGGACCTTCACAGAGTCTTATCAGAGGGCTTCTTCTATCCTCTAACAGCTCGTTTTGCATTGATGATGACGCAATTCTCCTCGTAAGAACTCAAGTTTTTCCTTTATATCTGACGGACCCAAAATTGACAGATTCCTCTATCACAGGTCAACCGCACCCTCGTACAACCCTTTTCTGATTCCGCATCTCCTCTGTCTCTTCATCCAGACACTAACACTCATCCTTTCCACCATGGGGCCCCACAACCCGTACCTTCCTAATCTCACTCAGGAGACGTTGACTTTTCTCCTCTCGCTCTACACGAGACCGCTTTCGGAGGACCCTTCGATCGTCTCCGCACTGCTCTCGCTGTTCCTCGCAGTACTGGATTTGAACGTCGCGTCAGGCTCCTCCGGCGAGGAACGACTCGTCACTGAATTTGCGACTCAAGTAATCGAGCTGCGCGAGTGGGCTGGGTCGGTTTTTGACCGAACTCCGGCGGCACAGGGGGTGGATGACCCTCGGGAACAGGTCAGACTATTGGCTGCAGGAGTCATGGTGAAATTGGGTGAAGTAACGGAGAGATACCAAGGGCGGTTAATGGGTGTCAACTCTGGATTTAAGTATTAGATCTAAATAGTCCATAATTGATATGTCTGAAAATGAAGAAAGTACTTACGCATTGACAAGATAGTGGGACAACTGAGCAAGTCAATATACATAGGTTATCGATGATCGTAACAACATTTCGTGATTTACGTTGACAGGATCGTTATTGAATTAGTCCATATACAGGACACTGGCCCCGTCGAATTTGCCAGTCCGAAAACATGCCTCTCATCCCTCGGTCTTTGCGAAACTTCCCTTCTCGATAGCTGCCTCCATCATTCGATCGCCGTTGATGATGCTCGTTGTGCAAATGACAATCCGTCGGCGGGGGGCCTCCTGAGCTGCGATGAATCGCAGTGCAGCAATCTCCGTGAAGGTCGCTCCACCTAGGAGGAATACATATACAATCTTGGTGGCATTGTTGCCGCTCAGCGTCTGTCGCGCACGAACTGCCTTATCATCTCCCTTCTGAACAATGCTGAAAGTCGCGCCACGGGCGCTCTTTACCACGTCTTCGAATCCGAGCCAGCCGGGGGATGCAGTGCTTGCAGGGGTGGAGGTAGCAGAGGCAGCACCGCCCTTGACGAGTGAGAATATATAGGGTTTCTGCAGAACGCATTGGACAAGACGAATGCTGAGTGGAGCGAAGCCGCTGTAGACGTAGGCAATGTCGTTCGGGTCTTTCTCACTGACTTCTTCCACCAGCAGGCGTAGGTTCTTCCGTAAGTAGTTATAATTTGTCTTAGTTCCTGGCTGAGCACCAGCAGTCGGAATAAGCATGGTGGCAGCCGAGGAACGGGGCTGCAGGAGCTCCATTTTCTCCAGGGCAGAGAAGGTCAGTATGTGCTGATGTCCGTAGGCGTGGACAATCTGCTTCTTGAAATTCTCGAGATCTCGAGAACGGAGTCCGCCTGACATGCACGACTCCAGGCACAGCAGACGGAGAACAGTCTTAAGAGGCACATCCCGGGCAATCAACTCTTCGATGGTATCATGTTGATACGTTGGGTCAGTGCCCGCAGCATTATTTTGCTGGACTTCAAGAACTTTGCGAAAAATATCTGAACGCGTGTTTCTCATTATCTCTTGGGCGAGGTTCGTATGAACGCGAAGACTTTGGTGTTCCAATTGATAAGCTGGCAGTTTATTCACGAATTCGCGTAGCTCTGAAGCCGTCTTGGCCGCATGACGAGTCTCATACTCGCTTTCTAGACGCCGCGCCACCTTATTCAGAATATCGCCGACTATGGCAAAGTTTGCATCACGCACTTGGCTAAACAGCTGATCAGAAGAGTCCAGTTGAATCTTCCGCTTCTGCCCCTGCTTTAGGGTTTGTTGGGGAGCCTTGGAAGACTCCTGCGCCTGGGGAACAGAGTTGGCTCCAACGATAGCCGTATCAACATCTGCCTGGTTATTCTTGATCCCGACAAACTCATCAATTAAGCCCTCATACGTGAGCTGCGTGAGTAGTGGAGTGCCGAAGTCCACCATCCGGTCAATGATGATCAGACTTTCGGTACTCGCGCTGGGCAGAAGTCCTCTTGCAGAAGGGCCCCTCAAACCGGAGCTCTCTTCAGCATCGAGCTCCTTTCTCATCCGCAACAGAAGGTCTGCGAGTCGGCGCGCGTGATCTCCCTTCCCAATGATTCGAGGAAAATAACCATGTCTTTGCTGAATATCCATGAGAGCCTTTGCGGCGAGGAAGATACAACCTGGATCTTTATGCTGCGTGATGATAAGCAAATGGGTTGCAGTGAGACAATATTTCTGGTTCTTACCAAGTAGAGATCACCGAAGGAGTCGTCCAATTCCAGGGAAAGGACATCTTGTTCGAGAGGTACAAAATACAGGGGAAACTCGAAGATATTCACATCGCCAATGATTCCTGCATCTTCAAGGATCTTATTGCTTACAAATGTTCGTCTGGGTAGCCAAAATATGAAAAATTCATGCTCAACATTGCCGTTCTGCTGTAGACGCTTGATTTGCTCTATAGTGGAATGTCAGCTCATTCTGATGGCATTCTATCGGACATTTCAGAGAAAGAAAGCCTTAGGGATGAGCTCCAGCAGTAGCCCTCTTGATGAGGGCATGGAATGTTTGATATAGGGAACTTGACTGACTACGTAGAGTGTGGATGATTCTGCGTAATCTACTGATGTCCCATGTGTCCTGTCCTCGAAAGGAGGCCAGACAGATAATGCAGGCAATGGTTTACAAGAAATAGAGCCAAGATGACATACCTGCTACTATTTGCACCTGGCGTATCTTCTCAGCATGGATTAGGAAGACGACATTCCGTTGGGATGAGTCCACATTGGCATTCTCGAGCAGAAAGACTCGATCTACGCCGTATTCTTGGAGTTGGGAAAATTTGACAAAAATCCCGACTGGGCCTGCCAGATTTTGGCTGATGACAAGATTCTTCTTACCACGCACCTGCACGTGTAGTTCTGATTTAGCTCAAGTTCGGTTACCAGTAACATCGATGCTGTTGATAAGGGGACAACTAGGAAGGAGCCTCACTCACGCCTTCAAGGAGGGTCAACAAGTCCCTCCGCGCCTTGTCCTTGATATAGTCAGCATCAGACCCAGGATATGGCGCCATGGTTGCTGTAGAGCCTCCCAGACGTGGTGGTTTCTCAGCAAACAAGAGAAGAAAACAGGCAGAGAGAACAGGAGTACAGTTGCAGCTATTTCTGAGGCGTCAAATTCGGCTCAGCCATCCCAGCTAAACTATAATTGAATTAGCGCCTGCCACCGCCTGTCCCTGCGCCACAATACATGTCTCATACATTGTTACCACACGTCTTACTGAGACATCCCCAGCCTACTCACCTATTGCTGTATTTGTTTTACAGGTTCGGGTCTCGACTCTCCCCTCAATTTAGATTATTTGCCTGAAACTCCCCTGAGCGTCTCAACTACATTTAACACCTTCTCAGCTTCAGCCACTACCCCTTCTCATTTTGACTGTTGTGAACACTTCCATTGTCTTTTTCGCTTTTCGTGCTGTCTGCGATTTCTTCTGATACCCCTTCTATTCCTACACCTACCTGACAATCTGCAATGGGCTTATTCAAGAAGTCCGGCGACGATGATGACTCGTCCAACCGCCGGGCCCTTTTTGGTTCCCGATCCAAGAGCAAGAGTCCAGCTCCTCCTGCGAACCCATATGCGAAGCCAGCACCAATTGACCCGTATACCAGAGCCAAAATGAACGCTGGAGTAGCCCCTCTTCCGCCCTCTGAACAGCCTGCTGGATCAGGCTCGACGAAAGGACGCTCTCCCATCAGCACCCCTGCACCTGGAGGCATCCCAGGCGATAACAAGATTCAAGGCTATGCTCCCAACCAGTATGGCAATCAAGGCGGATACGGCGCTGATCGATTTGGTAATGCTGGTGGTGCCTCGACCTCCCGATACGGCCCTGGTGGTTATGGAGGATTAGGCAGCACCGATCCGAATGACCCCACAGCAGCAGATAGGGACGCACTTTTTGGAGGAGCTAGGGACCGGGTACAACAGCAGCAACAGAATGGTCCTCCTCCTCCATACTCAGAACCGAACAATGCTTACGGCGGCGGAAGCAATGAGTACAACACTTCCACGTATCAGGAGAGACAGCTCACTGCGGAAGAAGAGGAAGAGGAGGAAATTCAGAACATCAAGCAGGAGATGCGATTCATCAAGCAAGGCGATGTCGCATCGACTCGCAATGCTCTGCGCGTGGCTGCGCAGGCTGAGGAAACCGGCCGCGAAACGCTCGCCCGCCTTGGGGCCCAAGGGGAAAGAATTCATGACACCGAGAAAGCCTTGGATGTTGCCGCTATCGAGGGCCGACTTGCTGAAGAGAAAGCAAAGGAGCTGAAAACTCTCAATAAGAGCATGTTCGCGGTGCACGTGTCAAACCCATTTACTAGCGCCAGGAGACGACGGGAACGAGACGAGAAGATCATTGAGACCCATCGTGCTGAACGGGCAACTCGGGAAGGCACGCGCAATGAGGCATATCAGACCAACCAGAGAATGGAGCGCACATTCAGGGAGATTGAAAGAGAAGCAGGTAAACCGCGTGGCAAGAGCAGGACCAATGTCACGGAGCGTGCCAAGTATCAATTTGAGGCAGACAGTGAGGATGAAGCTATGGAGGATGAGATCGAGCAGAATCTGGATCTTCTGTCCGGTGCTGCCAGTCGCCTGAATGGACTTGCTCGTGCCACAGGCCGCGAACTTGACGAGCAGAACAGACACCTAGAACGGATCATGGGCAAGGTAAGTGTTCCAGCGTGCTTCTCTAGTGCCTGTGGACTTACTGACTTGCTGCAGAGCGATTTCGTCGACGACCAAATTGCTATGAATCGGGCCAAGCTGGACCGTATTCATTAAGGGTCTGCTCGTCTATTCATATTTAGTTGTGTGGATGCACTCGTAGGCCGCCTGGTGCAGTCGACGTCGGTTGATGATTCACATCTCGATCTATAAGCTTTCTGTGCATATCATTGTCTACCATTTCTCGGCGTTCCCGGCTTTGTGGCTCGTTGGAGCATCCATATTCAGTGTTCGAGCTAGCTGTATATTCGCGAGACCGATCACTCTGATTCATAGAACCCATCAATCTAATTACTAACTCGAGCAACGATTTGCTGTTTCTTCGTCGGAGCTGTTTGAATGACATCGTGTCTGGGATGCGAGGCTTGCACTATTTGATTGTCTTTCAAAGGTGGTCCGCTACATCAATGCTACGCCCCAAGGATGAGATAGTTCTTAACTCTCCTTCCCACTGCCGATACTTAGATCCTACACGGCCTCCCACCAGCTAGACGCAGTTTCTTATACCATCTAACGTTCTTTCAGTGCCCAGAATATTATCAGCCCATCGCATGTTAAAGCCGAGGACATAAAGTCCGTTGTCTTTTCACTGGCTGATCACTATCCGTTCAGCCATCTACCCCTCTATGACCAGCACCGGATCTGCAGTTCATTCGAGAGTTCCTCTAAGCACAGCAGGCATGCATGAAATCCGTTTTCAAAACGACAACGCAGTCTATACTTCATTGTCATGCTCGCCTACAGAGGACAGGGTACAGACTATAGTACTACCCCACCTCCTCACTCTGCACGACCAACAGCATCATCTTTGATCAAGAGTCAACTTTGTAAAGATGGAGTAACCCACCCCTCCTAAACCCCGAACACACCAATACTCAAACACCAACACTGCGTGCCATCCACTCAAAAAATATCTCCACCAACTGGTCAACTCGTCTTTGCCATGTACCCGATGCCAAGCATATCACAAGAGAAGGTGCCGCGTAAGCCATTCTCCACTCCTCCTTGTCATGTGCGGCATTGCAGTCTTGGCAGCAGTCCCTGATTTGAACTGCTTTGAAAATATTGACCCTGATTGGGTCATGGCTGTGGGCATTCCACTCATAAGCAGTTGGAGAGTTGTTCTCGCATTCATGATTGGGCATGAGTTCCTGATGGGCTCCCACCCGTCTCTCACAAGCCAGATTGAGCAGGCCAAGAAAGAAGTTAGGGAACAAGTTGGACAATCATTCCTTAAAGAGGTGATGAGGCTCGAGCGTGAAGGGCCTGATGCGGGAAGGTTTTACTTGTGGCTTTTTCTTTGCTCCTTTTTGGGGTTGGAGGACAGGACCCTTGGAGTTGAGACAACTGGATAAGGTACCTATGGAGTAGGAGTACGTACTACGGACTCCGTAGCTCTAACCAAGCACAAATCAATATGTTGACCTTGATTCTGATGTTCACTGGTTCTGACTCACCATTCTGGACCAGGAAACCTGCTCCCTAAGAATGAAACAGGGGCAATAGTGCTGTGAGCGACGGAGTATCCAGTTAGACCACGGCATGGGTCATATTTCGCCTGCGTTGTGTATTTCTTGTTGCTATAGCTCATGTACGGTCCATTGGATATTGTCCGCGAATGTGTGTACGTACTCTCTCTTTATAGAGATGGATTTGAGTGGTCAAGTCTCATTCTTGTTTCTCTACAGAGTATATGTACTCCACAAAGCAGCATGCATTGTACCTACGTGAAAGCCTGCTGTGGAATAATAAGACAGACAGACTGACATACATACATACATACATACATACATACCGACATGCATACCTATTACTTCAGAACGTACATTCAGCTGTTAGTACAGTCCTAGACTCCTGTAGCATAATTCTAGCAAGATCCACTCTTCGTCGGTGGTTAGCTTGTTATGGAATTGTCTGGTCTACGATCTATTGCTCCCTCTCGTGTTCCCCATCTAACATTCAAGGGTGCGACAACTAGCAAGGAATTTAAATCTGATGAGTCCGTAAGAAGAGGTTATTGTTGTCTTTCCGAAAAAAGTGTATCGCAAGCGTTTTACCCATGGTCTCGGGTTTATGTGAGGTTACAGTAGATACTTCGTTCATGGAGGAAACATGTAACTTGGGAAATCTCTTCGACTATTCAATGACACTAAGAACGTCTCTTTTCATAGCCTTCGCATAAAATTAGCTATCGAGCCATAGGACAACAATACGCCGTAGCACATGCTCAAGGATCTCCTCCCAAACGTGTAGCCAATGACATAGGCCAAGGAAAGCTTTCCGCCCACATTTCTGCACACTGGGATAAGTGATGAGAACTACTCCTCTCACTCTTGGCCCAACTGCTGCCGAGGAGTGTTTTGAGAGCTTGCTCCTAGTTCAGGGGTCTCTTCAATTTAATTAACGACTTCTATGTTGAGTCAGACATGATTACGAAGTTGTTGTTGGGTAGCCTGCAACAGAAATACAGGGATGCTTATCCTATGACTCAAAACGGCTGTGGTAATTAGGAATGCCGAACTAATCGAATACGATACTTTACGAGGTCATGCTTGCAAGGGTCGACTCTGGTGCATCTCAATTACTATGAATCAGTTTATTTAAACTCAGGCAATTCAAGTATTTTGGTTGAGAATACACTTCCCAGGTTCACATCCAAAGGGAACCTCATGACAGCTATAGATAAGTAGATATGGCGACGGGTAATCTCTTTCTCTAGTAGTATGGGCGACCTCGCAATGCTAACTGCAACAGTAATCTCCGTTTTGGAAGGGCCCAAGTCTGAACTCAAAATCGACCAGTCTGTTGGTGCCCAGTGGGCCGAGGGCGAAGACCAAAATTGATGCCAAACTAGGGCCCGCCTGAAGTTCTGAACTAAAGCTTTGTCACTAAGCCTGTATCCATCTGGCTTAGCCTCTTCCGTCTGAAATTATCCTCAACATCAAGTCGCGACAGGCCAAGAAATCAGGCGGCGTGTTTCAAAATGCAGCTAGGTGCAACATCCTCAAAGTAGTAGTGAAAGTGGGGTCAGCCAGGATCGCACGAAGGGTTTTAGGTAAGGCAAACGGGCTTTGCGGGGTTCTAATCCAACAAATGAATGGTGGCAGAGACTTGGATTTAATGCACTGTGATCAAAATATTCTGCAGTTTAGGAATCTCTCTACGGAGTATTGTTGAGCAAGCTACTTCTTCAGGATTTAGTAACTTTTTCGCAGTGTATACATTTCGACACTCACAAGGTATTTTAACGACATTTGGAGGAGAAATGAATCAATCCATCCCTAGCCGTACAGTGCTGAGCAATTAGGAAACAATACATACGAGATCCATGCTGACATATTGTAAGCTAAGGTAAGGCAAGTTATTCAGGTCCTCATTCCCAATTGAGCTGGCATGCCAAAATAAGGGAAAGCACCAAGATGTGCACGCGTCAGCTCTGGTGGAGTTCCAAACATCATTGGTCTGTAATTTAAATGCCAAGCTCGGCTATCGACTATCTGCCGTCTCTGGGAGAGCTTGGCTGCAGTGGCTGCATGCCACCCCCGTCTGCCGTCAGGGAAAACCAAATCACAAAATAAAAATAACATATTCACAAATTGCAAATTTAATTTTGAGAGTGGGGTTTCTAATACCTGCTATCTTAGACCAACGCTAAACCATGTGTGGTGATCTTCATGGTTCAGGCAGGTTGGTTCCGACAACTACTGCATAGCCTATCAGAATTTGAGTAATCCATGCTGGTTAATTAATTCTTCATGTCCTTATTTTTGCCAAGGTACATCTTTTGCTTAACTAGTCATCAGGATCAATAGTTCATAATAACAGTATGAAAACAGCTTTGCCTTTAACCTATCTCCTGCTGTGCGTCCGCAAGGTCCTTTTTGTGTATCACAGAAGGCTTGTCTTCACCCACTCGATTCAGGAAATAAGCTCTTTCTACTTGTGGTTAGCAATATTTTGGCTCAGACACCAGGTGGGATGAGCCACAGTTTGCCCCTTTGTGTGTAGTTTCCCCTGTATAATGGTACACTACGCCCAAAACCGCAAAAGAACACCAGATAGAACGCACAGTCATCTTCCATCAGTTCTAGCTACCTTGGCACTAACCTCATCACATCTTCGGGGATCATTTGAAAAGTGTTTCCCGTTCGGGCTTCTGTGAGAACTCTGAAGATTCGACTGTGGGATTTGCACGCAGCTGCTTCGGGTCCGAGGTTTTGGACTTTGGAATCTGTTGTGAGCTCTGAAGGCTTATGAAGGCTTTTAGTATGTGAAAATCCACTTGACGCCTGTGGCCTGAGTAATCTGAAATCCAGACTGGCGTCCAAAACGTCCTGTCAGCTGCGAGGCATTGTCAATCATGACGATCTGCCGATTGGAAAACATGGATTTGGCCCTCGTGCAACTGACACTGACTGGTAGATAGAAGTTCAAGAGTTCTTACCTCTACGAAGGATATGCAAAAGTTCACCCTAGTAGCTACAGCCGATCTGCGGATGCACTTTATCAAGCTCATCATTGAGATACAGCACACCAAGGGATACGGAATAAATAATCAAATTGATCCCATAGGGATCCGAATCTATATAACAATCCTGAGTATAACTGAAGATGTTACGCCCTCGTACTTAGCCCAGTGGCCCTTTCATAGACTATTCCAATAGAGCTTGATAGATTGTTCTTTGATGAATGAAATAGTCATTATCAGACTCCTTTACAATTATAGGCTGTAGCTTCCCAGTGCAATAAATTAACAATGTCGAACTCCTCTTGGTGGCTTCACATCCAATGATCCTGAAAAGCCCTGTCTGCTTCAGATTGAACCATACTAAATGTTTGCATGCATCCTTAGGTAGACTCTCTGTTCACTATGTTTATTAAGTTTCAGGAGAGGGCTATCATTAGGGTTTACGGAGGTCGTCCGTAATTGCAAATTATCACACTGTAGAAAGTGGCCGACTCAACTCCTGGCCTGTAACTAAAGAGCGAACCTCAAGAATCAATCCTGGCTCTTCGGCATTCAGCACGGTATTAAAATTAAGTAGCTGAAATATTATTGATCCAGTTGGCAGGCATTGAACCCCAGAGTCAGCATAGTTTCGTTGGATAACCCGGCTTACTGTAGTAGCAAGCCACAGAGTTGGGTTCTGAGACTCTGAAGTCTCTGACAGGGACCCCTGAACCAAATACTTCATGGATTAGGAAAGAAGGCCAGTAACAAAGGAGACAGTTAGATACTAGTTTGCTCGTTTTGACAGGTCATATTCCTACTGAGCTGCCTGATTAGGAACCTGCACTCGATTTTGGGTTTAGAGTCAAGGCTGTTTGTGTGGCTTCATTTTCTGATTGGTCAGAAACCCTTGAAGGTGTTACGCGGTTTTGGAGATGATGTGCCGTGTCTGCCCCACATTATTCCTGGAAGGGTAGGCAGCGACTTACTAAAAGAGGGTTAGATAAATCCATGTGTGTGGGACAGGTGCGGGAGTCTCACAAATTAAGTTCACTTACCAACCCACAAGCTCTGTGCGAGAAGCGGTGAGGAACTGGTTAGAGCCTTGAATCCATCAACTTCAGGTTGTTAGCCTTGTTGTGTGGGAAGGTGGAGCTGTTCATTTTGACAACCACTTAGAAGAGACAGACCAGTAAATATGACTTCTCTCAGAGCACTCTGCATCATGATTATGGAACTAAATACTCAACAAAGTGTGCTCCAATATGCAAAGTGCTTTCTGATTCTATAGGATGACCTTGAAATCTGGATGTTGTTCTACATATAGAAACACAGACATATGGAAACAGAACCTAACGACGCTTCTACGTATGGATTCTGCAGATTAAATTTCTATATAACTGTTAGTGTTGGCGCACTTGCCATTTAGGACATGGGCCTGGCCTACCAATTTCACTATTCATCAATCATCATACTCTAGTTTTGACCCCACACTCGGAGACTGTTCTTTATGGATTATCTACAGTCGTCACATATCTCCAACTATTGAGTGGATAGACCAAGTGAGCCGTAACACAGGGTCGGTGACTGTGGTGATGTGATTGCGACATACAAGCATGCATTCTGTTTCCCTACACCTTAATCCCATAGCTCAAAATGGATACACGTTATTCGGGA
Organism: Aspergillus fumigatus Af293; assembly: GCF_000002655.1. Taxonomy (NCBI): domain Eukaryota; kingdom Fungi; phylum Ascomycota; class Eurotiomycetes; order Eurotiales; family Aspergillaceae; genus Aspergillus; species Aspergillus fumigatus. The sequence goes on from NC_007195.1 coordinate 3,579,712, forward strand.
ACTTAGGTTCAAGAGCCGCCTAGTCTTCAATGTGGATCAATAATGTCAGTCCGGAATTCTTCTCATTTTCCCAAAACGGCTGAAGAACTGGGAAGACAGGATGGTCCCTGAATCCGACCCACAATCACCCAAGTTTTGCTCTGCTTCATAGAAGTCTTGAATCATGACTTTGACCCATTTAATTCGAATCCTAGGTTAAATATGAAAATTCACGATTTCGTATCCTTCTACGGAATTACGGAGCACGGATAGTTGGCTACAAGTAATACTAGGTACGAGGTACCAGGTCTCGATTCTCAAAGCATGGTTCTGATCCATGGACGGGGAACTGAAGGAAGGTTTCGCTTCTTCTTTTTTCCTTCTCACCTGGCCAGGCTCGTGTCAGGATGGGTGGGTTCATGCCCACGTTTTCGAGGTGGTCGATCCACGGAGAAACAGGGCACTAAATCATCTCTTTACTCAGTATGTCAGTATAGTGACGGTCAGAGCTATGATTTTGGGTCTTTACTCGATTTTGCATTTGTAGGTAAGAAAGAAATCATGTCTACGGAGTTACTATGGGTACACTGAAGAGGTTCTTCCCATACACTAATTAGGTCCTGAAAAATCAACCAAGTAAACAGGGCACGCTGAACGACAGGGGCAAATCTTCCATCATATGGAGCTAGATAACGTTTTTTTGCGGGATTGACTCTTTCTTTTCTTTCTTTTCCTTTTTTTTTATTTTTTATTTTTTAGGCATCCGATTGAAGCTTGCCACGCCTAAGTTTTAAAGTTGAGCTAGGGCCTCCATCCTGCACTAATGATTTGTACAGTATCCACGTATCATGGCTTACAGCACCCATCAGGCGGTCCACGGTCGGTGTTAGGCTCATGACCTCGAGGTCAATCCGGGCAAATCATTTCACTCTTCACTCACAAGTGTAAATGACGCCCCTTTGTTCCTTCCACTGCATGGCTGCAGAAGTGCACATCTGGTGTTTGTCAATCTCCTCCCCGGGAACCCACTTCGACATGGCTTGTTTGGTGATGATCGAGATAAACGCCTCTTGTACGCCTGATCGTCGATAACCATGGCGGATGTAGATAAAGACATCGGATGTTTAGTAGATGATTGTCTCTGAGATCTTGATCTTCGGTACTTCTTGTAGATGAACACAAGATGGAACGCAGTAGGTTATCCTGACGTCCTCATGTCGAGGACTCGTTCTGTACGCTTCACCACCATCTAACGTTGGTCTCAGATCTCCATGATCCATTCCTACTCTACCACTAGGAGTGTAGACTACGGGGTGCTCCCTAATACTAATGGAGGTTTGAAGCAAAGGGGAGAACTCCCCTTCTCCTAGTGCGGATTAGACAGGCTTTGATGGTGGAGGGACAACTAGCGGAATATACCGACTCCAAGGACCAACGTGGTATAGCCCGGAAATTTACACGAAATAGTACACATCATTCTCCATTCTTTGCCGCGCCCTGGCGTCGATGCGCCTGAGGACGTATTTGACAGGTAACCTGGAATGGTCACCAAGAGAGGCTCCTGCACCATGAAAAGAGAGGATAAAGTTGAAAAAAAAAAAGAGAGGCAAATTGGAGACTACGGAGTACTGATTCATCCTTCCTGTATCCCCGAAACATTTTGTGAGCCAAGCGCAATGGAAATGTGCGGGAAACGGGAAACTGAGTTGATGGCTTGCTAGGTGGCTTGGTGGCTGTTCCGTGTCACCATTCTAGCAGCCAAACAGAACGGAGGACCGACCTCGACGCACCATGGGATCCTGGGAAGTTGGCTGTGATCTGAGTCGATAGTGGGTACGGCACACTGGCGCTGCAACAGAGAGAACTTCATTCATTCAGTAAGGGTATGAGTGAAATTGAAAACAGTCGGACAATAAATGAAATTGGTACGAGGGCAGAAGACAAAGCAAGGCTCCCGTCCTTTGTCATACAGTTCTTCGCGGTAGGATGACCCTGAGCCTTTTTTTGGGTTGAATTATCAAAGTCTCTTCTATCACGCGTATAGGGTCCATCTTTCATATCCTTGCCTGAACAATATGGTCATCTGAACATCTCAGGGACCAAAGTAAATGCAATCTTGCAAGGTTGTTGTGGTGTACTGGATCTAAATGCAGAGCCGGATACAAGTTTTTTCATACATAAAAGTACAGGACACTTCCGGAGCATGTCCGACGGGAAAGTTTGGGATTAATTATTCTGTTTCTTCCTGCCTGCCGCATAACACCTAATGCTAGTCGAGGCGGTTACGTGATAATCTCTTCTGTACTTCGGACTTGTTGGCCATTGGAAAAATGACGTTGTTCTAAGTAGTCACTACCAACGCTTATGGTTACGAGATGATGCTGCTGTTGCTCCCAATCATGGTGATGATGACATGAGCTGCGGGGGACAGTCGAGGTTTGTGATGAGCGGGGACAGTCCGTCGAGGTTTGTGGTAAAGACGGCACATGCGATGCTTTTCTCTCATGCTGTAATCCGGGAGCATGGCCTCCGAACCCTTGGAACCTGAAAAAACAACTATTGGTGGTGCTTCTTGTTGTTATTGATGATTATGGTGTTATTTTCAATCTAAAACAAATACTACTGTTGAATCCTATGTTGTCCTACTGCATTTACTAATCTCACTAATCCCACAAGCTCATGAGCCCCTCCTACTAATACTGAGGCTACAACAACGCAATCACAGCATCCAACCATTCAGCCTCCCAGCACATACAGTAATCAGCACTGTCGAGGTAGCTGCATGGGAGTAGGAATCCCTCCAAGTGATGATTGGCAACCACCGTAGGATCCGTTTCGAGACCAGAACAGCCAAAACGGTAAAGAGGTAACTAGTAATAACCATGATGAGACAGACACCTACAGTGTCAATGTATAATTCTGTCTCTCCAGACGTCGGATGATTCCGTACGGATTGCATTGATCAGAATAACCCGCCGTTTACCATGCTGATATTCTCAGCACATTGAGAGGATGAGGTGCTAGGCTGGGATGCATGTCTGAGGCAAAACTCCGTGCACGAAATTGATGTAGTGCACCAACTAGTATGAAGCCGAGCAACCTCGCATATCACCCACCCTCCCTTAAATCTACATTCTACTAGTGGTATTATAAGAGGCAATATCAGGATATACAAGCCCAAGGAAATTCACTTTTCCTGTGACCTCGAGCGTACCTTGATAGTGACTTGTAATCTGCCTATAATTGTCACAGGTGAGCGGTGGGCCTGCAGCCACACTCCTGTAAAGTGCTTGAAATGCAGCTCTATAACAGGGTCAAATCATCAATCATCATCATTTAGCATTGCTGAGAAACCGATGACCTGCTTAGGGACCCTCACTTTGGCTCTGTCGCGCAAGCACCTCACCTTGTCACTGAGAGTGCTGCGTCTGCAATCTGCCGTTTTGCAAAGTTGCTTGATCGACTATTGGATGCTCTACATGAGGAGGCGTTATTAGTTCCTTAACTGTGCTACTGAGTACTATTGACAAACTACGGAATATTCATAATGAACGAGGTCAATAGGACAGTAGATATTGCTCCATGAATATTTGGGATAGTTTCTCTACCTTTTCCCTCATTGAGTATGTCACTACTATCTTCAGAAATACTCACCACAGTTAGTCATTCCTTTTTTGGTCTCCTCCGTTGTCACGCCAGCTAGTCAGTGGTCATTATTACATCTGTATTATTGTAGAATGCGAAATCAAAAGAGTGAGTGGAGTCCATGGACTCGTCGTCACTTTGGGAACAATTGCTGCTGACTCCCCCCACGGATATACCCTTTGACGTATCTCTGTGATCTGCCATTTCCCCGCCACCTTGAAACACCCTTAAGAGACTCAAAGCGAACCTTGGTCGCTGCATCTAAGCTTAAGTCTTGGCGTTGCCATCTTGTATTTCCTCTTCATTTTTTTTCATTTTTCTAGCCATCCATTCCCACAGGCACGGGATAGGGTGGTGCGCCGCGGCCCCCCCTTTACACTGATCCAAAACAGAACCGGCTTAGTGCATCCTGCTTACCTTCCTCAGTTGGCTTGGAGCCCACCGCCCCCCTTTAAGATGATTCCCATCCTGGAGTAGTGCGACTGGAGTCGATGTACCTTAATGGAGTAGGTGCACTTGACTCCAAAAGTACTCTCACTAGTTACTGGTTACAGGTGTACGGCCAGTGGCTACTCCCTAGCCTAACAAATTGATGGTCGGAAACTGTCGCAAAATGAAGCTGAGGAAGCCTAGGTAGTTCTGCTCCATACTCCGTTACTATTCTGTAACCCCCATCAGACCCAGGTGGTACCTATTCTCTGTGTTCTCTCTGTCTGGTGGGAACCCACATCTTCCCCTCCCCTTTCTTTTGGTCTTCCCGTCCCAGCCTGTAGACCTAGGAGTTGGGACTCACTCATCCGCGATTTATCTGATTAAAAATGATATTTCTAGCGTCCGATTTTGAACAGTCCAGTCTGCGAGCTGTTATGCACATACTTGGTTCCGATCACGGAGTTTCAGGCGTCTCCTTTTTTATTCTCTCACCCCTTCCTAGGTACCATTTTGCTTATTTTCAGTCCTATTTTCTTTGTCTTTAAAACTGGTATGGTATTGGGCTTTGTCGCATTATTCGAATCTTATATGATTGCCTTCAAGATGAAAGAAGAAAAAGAAGCAGTTTTATTAGGAGAGCTAATGCTAATCTATAATTAAAGACGATGAAGAAGTGTTTAATCTTATTAGGTGAATTTTACTTTGCTAGTACTAACTTGCACACAGTAATCGAAAGGGTTAGGAAATCAAGATTGAACTATTAAATTTGAATAAATAAAAATGAAGATAAAAAAAAATAAAAATAAAAATAAAGAGGGGAAACAAAGGAAAATGAATTATAAAAGAAGAAAAAGGGAAAAAGGAAAAAAGGGAAAACAGGACCCATCGAAACCTTGAGGGTCACCCAAGGAACTGGTTCCCATTTGGAGATTCAGCATTTCCCACTTAGCAATTAGTGGATTCATTTTTGGTACTCTGTAATTTACTTTACTCAGAAATATTATCATTTTATTTTGTTCACACTGGGGCCGTTTCGTAGCCTAAGCAGCCCAAGTAACGATCTGCAACCGTCTCCGACGGGACGTCGTCAGTGGCACTAGCACCAGCACCAACACGGCAACGCCAGGGCTTGCCTTTGTCTCTGTGGTCCATCACTGCTCATGCTGAGATTCTGTGTTTGTTCATAAGCTTCGCCGATCCCCTTCGGGTCCTTCCCCAGACTGTCTTTTCTTCTCTCCTATCTGTCGGGTTCAAAGGCCTAATATTCCATCTTCATCCTCAATCTTCCTACTGTCGTACCTGGGAACAAACGCAGATTATCACCCTTCTGGTCATTGTCCTGCCTTAGGGTGCAGAAGAAAACCCCCGACACCCGCGCATTCTCTCATTAAACTGCCTACCTTGCGCCAGAGCATAGGCCGCGCTGAACGATCGCCCTCAAGCTCTCATCTGCTCCCTTCATCTCCACCATACGCAGTTCCTCAACACACTTGAACCGTGGATCTACCAACTTCTCTACTGTTTCATCGCTTTTGTCACTTTGCGACGTCTTTGAGTTAAAACATAGGAACACATACACCTAGCCTCCATGACGATGGTCATTGAGAACCAGAACCGCCAATATGGTGGGATGAGTTTCGACAGTGTCTACTCTCATAATGTAGCACATCACGCACCCCAATTCACTGACCCTTGGACTTCTGCACACACGTCTTCCCACTCGACTCCTCCAGTGTACGCAACTTCCATGGGAATCAATCATACGAAGCCAGAGGAAGTGAGCAGACCTACGTTGTCCATGCCATACTCGAGCGTTCCTGTCTCCGCACCCTCGATGGTCACAAGCGGTAACTTCTCAACAGCCCCCACGGGCTACTCCGGGGCGGAGGTGATAGGTCTGCAGCATGATATGCCTCGCACAACTTTCGAACAAGCTCCTACCTACACCACAGCCTCGTCAATGAGCAGTTTCACGCCTGCAACTTATGCGCCGATCAGCTATGCTCCCCCTCTCGCTCATCCTCACCCAGACAGTCGCCGTGTTTCACATGTGTAAGCTTGCGACTTCTTTCTTCGACCGGACATAAAAGCACAAGCCGCTAACAAGTTCCTTCCATTCCAGCGATCCTCGTGGTAACCATTCACAGCCTCCGTCGGGCCCTACATTTGGTGATGCTCTTGATGCTAGTCGTGGAATGGTCGCGCTCAGCCAGGATTTGACACCTCGCAACATCTATGCTCCTCGTGCCCGGGGGTCTGGGGACTCGTACGGATTTCCTGCGGCCCATTCGTCCGGGTCATCCATCTCCTCGGGGGGGAATTACCCCTACTACAGTGCATCTGTTGCTTCAGTTGAGTCGTCTGTCACGGATTACAGTTCCACAACATCAGAGTCGTATGAGAATGGTCATCTGTCGCGAACACTACCTCGCCCGTCGAACCTCTTGTCTGGGAGTGCTCCTCCCGGCCCACAATCTATGATGAGCCAATTCAGCTCGAAGATGCCATCCAACACACAGAAGAAGCACAAGTGCAAGGTGTGCGATAAGCGGTTCACGCGCCCATCGTCACTACAAACGCATATGTACAGTCACACTGGGGAAAAACGTAAGTACTTTGTGATATTTCTCGTTGAAGCCTTCGGTACTGACTTTGAAACTAGCGTTTGCATGTGACGTTGAAGGGTGTGGAAGGCACTTCTCTGTTGTCTCGAATCTCCGTCGGCACAAGAAGGTCCACAAGGGTGAAAAAGAAAACGTATCTGGTGGCGAGGAGGAGTAGAAAGCCCGTTCTCTACTCTGCACCCGAAGACCGATGCCTTTCCCCTTTCTGTGCCATTTGATGGATGCCAGATCATTCAGTGCTTGGGTTATCGCGCTGAGCGGACGTCCAAACCACCTTCCCACCAATTTGGTGGGCTCTCGTCCCTTGTACAATAAATTCATCCCTCGCTGCTTTTGCTACTTTTTCCCGTTTTTTCTTTTTCTTTTTTACATTTCCCTTCTGATCTCTGCTAGGCCAGAGAATTGATACCCCTTTTCTTATTTTCGTGTTAAATCATGGATGGGCAGGACACGGTACAGGGACTTTGGGAGTTTTCACATTTGATGAACGCTATATTCCCACGTCATGATCATAGAGGTACCGGTTGTTTTCCTGGTTGATGCTTGTTTTTTGTTTCCATTCTATTCTCTCGCTAGATCACTTTGTTTTCTCTTTTTTTCCGTCTCCACCCTTTCTTTTTACCCTCGTATTATGAGGGGTTTACTGCATTTCCCCGGCGCGCAACTGCGCCCGGGAAATTATCGCACCAGGCCTTCGTTTTCTTCCCTTTCTTCCCCCATCTAAAGGCATTGGTCCTTATTCGATTCGTTTCAGAAATTTTTTTTTTTGGTTATTTATTGTTTCCCGCTTCAGTCACTTGTTCTGCGTCGATACGTCGACTATCCCTTCACCGAGGAGGCATTGATGGTGGGGAAAAGACTTGGGCTGATGCCCGTTGCAATTGGGCGGAGCATTTTTGAAAAAGGAACGCAGGCAGTGTGGCTTTCATGTTTTTTCGAATGTCTGGAGTCATCTTGTGTGGAGTTTGTTACAGCATGGACATCATCCAGTGTCATTTACGGTCGCTACCTACGTACTATACCATCTACCTACAACTATTGCCTAATATACACATCCTGGAAATACATCAACGTGCGTGTCCGTGTGTCTCAAGATTGAAATGTGGGACCGTGTACTGTTTTATGTATATAGCCCATCTCACCACGAATACAATCGCACATGTGAGTATAATCAAACAAGTGTAACACTCGCAGTGGCAATGAGTAATTCATAATCATAATCAAACAGTAGCCAGCCAAGCACGCCATGGCTTCAAAAGTGGAGATGCCGTTGAATAGAATTTCAGAACAATCCAATGATAAAATCTAATCCGCATCACTGGTTACAAAAAGTAATAGTACCCAATATCCGCGATACGACATGGTCAGGGCCTTTTGTCAAAGGAGATACCTATCTATGCCTGTGATGTAACCGCCCCTCCTTCCAAAAATAAAACATACACGCGTCCCGGAATTCCCACCCCAGAAATCTCCGCAACTTATATTGCTGTTGCTGCTGCTATTCGCTAGCACTTACTAAGGGACATACCAGGAAATGGAGCCAGGGTCCAGCACTGCCGCGATTGACTGGCAAGTTGCAAGGAGATTCTGGGTAGAATGAGGATGAGTAAGCTGCGTGTATATGTCAACAGCTCATTCTTGTGGTACTAATCTTGCTCCATTTCACCACTCTGCAATAGGACTAATTGTCTGCTGGGACCTCTCAGAGCCCGAGGATAATTAGATTGTGACACGGAAACCGCACAAACAGATGAAGACTTGGATGGAGATTTGCTAAGCCTTAAGAGTGCTGTCGGATGATGTCATGTGCGGGAGTAGGTTCCGATGTGGTCCTCCAGTCTTTGCTACCTACTCAGTAGGTCAGTTGCCAAAAAGTACCAAGTTAGCTAAGAGGAGAAGTAGGGGCAGTCTTATTTTACTCGACTTCTATCAGATGATGGTACGACTGTAGACTGAAAAGACAAAAGCTTAACAATATCATTGGTTTGCTCGCTATAACCTCCAGTATAAGTAGATAAAGCAATAAGCGCCAATTCCTCCATCAACACCATCATCGACAAGATAGGCCCAGAATGTCAAACTATAGAACGGGATCGACGAGGGAAATGAGGTCAAAATACATAAAGAAGCCACGTCAGCTTTTATCTAAATTACAATCGACAGCTCTGGCCTGGACAGGCCATCGTCCTCCAAATCAGGATAGTATGGAACCATTGCATCCGCACTCTGAACGTAGGCGTCATTGTAAAGTCGCCAGTATGGCGTGCGCACCTTGCGTGCTGGGTGGAAAAGACCCGCCCAGACGTAATTCATGACCACACCAGTGCCAACAGCCATTCGGATAGCATCAATGGCTTCAATGACACGGTCGATAACGTGAGGACTGGTTTCGAAAATGTTAGGGAAGACCAGGTTGAGCAGATGTATCATAGCGTCTTCACATCCCAGACCGACTACACCAAGGGCAATGTGTTTGACGACACTAGCAGCAGTTTGCCGATGCACTTGATCACGGTCGATGAGGGCATCCTCCAGCAGAGGAGTAACCGCATACACATAGTCCTTGGCCATCTCGCCGATGTATTCGAACAAAAAGGACATGGCCTTCAGCACACCATTTTGGACATTCAGCTCAGGAACACGGTATTCGTTCATCAGAGCCGGAAGGACAGTGAACGGAGCGCAGGTCTCGGCCACAATACCAATGGCGACAGCGGTACAGACACGGGACTGACGTTCTTGAACACGGAGGTTGTTAAGCAGAGTCGCCAGGACGTCCTGGGGGCCGATAGCTTTGGCGATGAAGCCAAAAGTGTTATTCGCTGCACGACGGATACCTTTCTTGTGGGCTTTCAACATGTCCAGCAGTTCGAAGCAGATACGCATCCACTCGCGAGCGTTGACGGATTCGGGCCCACGATCAGCAATACGACCGACCAGATCAATGGTGTTCTCTTGGACCTTCTCATGACGGTTACGGAGGATGGGAGTCAACCGTGGCAGAAGGTCGCGAATGGGTGGCTGCATCTGGTTGATACCCACGACTGTGACAATGGACCGAAGAGCGCCAAGGATGGAACCGAGAACTTCGGGATACTCCTCACCCAGATATTCGTAGAGCACAATGCCAAGCTTGCCCATAAGCGCATCTTCTCCGCATTGCTTCATGACCATTGCGATACGGGAGATGAGGTCGGCAGCTTGCTGGCGGACTGTAGCGGACTTGTTGTTCAGACGCCAAAGGATGGTACTGACAATCTGCGGGAGGTAGGGCTTGCAGCGAGTACCAAGTGCGTTAACCACCGTACCGAAACCGTTGAGGATCACAATGTCCTCAATGCTTTGCTCCTGGAACGCATAGAGGACACCGTCAATCAGCCTTTCTTCAAGCCGCTCTGATATATCGGCAGCCCCGAGGGCTGCAATGAGCTTCTCAACAGTCTCAACGGTCATCTTTCGATAAGGCTCGCTCTCATCCTTCAGGTTATTGACCACACGTTCAAGAATTTCTCCCACACCGACCTTCTGTCCAAGATCGACAGTCGTGTCCACAACCTGACGGTAGTTCCTTCTGTCCAACGCCATTCGCCTGACCCAGAAACTCTTGAAAAAGTCGTTCAACACGTGTTCCTTGAGATAGCTAGCCGTCACGCCGTCAGTGCTCGCGCACTGTGATACCACCTTGAGAACGACCTTCTTCATTTCTTCATCAGGAGAAGAAAACTCACGTAGGAGAATCTCCATGATCTGACTGGTGTAGTAGTTGGCATATTCTTCGTCCATGAGAGGAATGATGTAGCCCACAGCTTTCAGAAAAGCAGCTAGACCCTTTCCACGCTGCTTTCTGGCTCCGGTCCAGAGCGGGTTAAGAATCTCATCGAAACTCTCGATACCGTAAGGATTGGCAGCCTCAGCTAGAGCAGCCACGGCAAGGGCAGTGACGGTTCGGACCTTGGCCTGTTCATCGCTCAGATTGTCCGCAATGCAGTCAACGAGACCTTTCAGGTGAGGTAGAATGGCACAACCCATGAGAATGGGAATCTGTTGGACGATCTTGACTCCGGTATGCCGGGCTTGCCAGGACTTCTTACTGCGACACACAGCACGAAGGAACGGAAGCAGAGCCGGAATACCAAGGGCAGAGGCAACGACGGCAAAGGCCCGGGCAGTTGTGTTCCGGACGTACTCATCCACGTGGTCGATATCGGGACGCATGGTGCTGATCATGGTAGCAAGACCGGCCGCCTTTGCCAAGTTGGAGATGATTTCTCTACCTTCAACACGAGCATAGTAATCCTGGTCGATGAGCAAGGGCTCGATGACGACAAGAATCTTGTGGACGTACGGGCGAACAAGATCATCTAGCTTGTAAAGCACGCGATCAATAACCTTGACCAACAAGTGACGTTCTTGATCTTCGAGTGACTTTTCCATGAGCAGGGGGAGAATCTGGTTGAAAAGAGGACCAGCGCCGAATTGCCGCGCGTTATCTGTGAGTTGACGCAAAGCAGTCTTTCTCATTGGTGGTGTGCCGTTCTTGACCTTGAGCAGCAGCCTCATAATCTTTCTCTCTTTCAGTTCCTCTACCGACATCGTGCTCTCATCGCCCCCTTCCATCAATTTGCCAAAGTATGCCATATCTTCGGGCTTGAAGAACTGGAGATCGCCAACACCTGGGATTTCAGTTGGCAGCTGCTTGCCCAATGCGCGGGCACTCTCAGGCTCCTGCATCATAAACCCTCCTACTCCGCCAGCCGCGGGAACAGGAGCTGGGGTTGCCATGAGCTTCCTTGCAGGTGTCCGGATCGGTGCGTATCCCGGCGGGGGCTCGAGAATCTTGTAACCCTCCGAGGGAAGCATCATATCAAGTTCCTCATCGGAGAGAGGGGCGTTCCGACCAGAGATATCAGTTCCAAAACTGGTTGGAATCATAGGTACACCTACTTGAGACGGATGCATTGGCGTCGCGAGTCCCTGATTGCCAACCGGTGTTGCGGCTGTGATTGCTGGAGCTTGATCCCATCTTGATCGCCGTTTGGGAGCCTCTCCGGTGGTGCCAGGGACAGCAGGGGCGGGTGTTTGATCCCATCGCGATCTTTTTGTTTTCGTCTCGGAAGGCTGAGGAGCTTCAGGAACAGCTTCAGTGGGCTCGTTAGATACATCCCACCGCTGCTTGCGCTTTCGTCCCGTGGCGACAGAGACTGTCGAGCCAGCATCGGCATTTTCCTTATCCTCTGACTTCAGAGTGGCCTCATGTTCAGTGACACCGTTCTCGCCACGTGCCTGTTTCTCTGCGATCAGCTTCTGGACACGCTCTTCTTCTTTCTCTAGTTCACGGAGTGCCATAATTTCACGGTATGTCTGGCCATCTGTCTCCACGTTGGCATGAGTGTTCGCCGCAAAGGGATCAGCCCTGGTTGGCGTCAAAGGGCCTCGATTGAATCGACGCTTTTGATAGTCTGTTTCCCTGTCCGCAATCCTGGCCGCCTTTTCGCGTCCAGTAAGGATATCCTCCTCCTCGACGCCATTGCCGTGGGCAAGCTCGTCAATCTGATCTTTGGTTGCGGTATACTGACCAACCAGACGGTGACCGCCGTCCTCGTCTTCCATTTCTTCATCACCATCAACAGCGATCGACGTGTTATAGCCTGCGTATTTGTCGGGACCCTCGCGGTCGTACAGAGTAGTATCAAAGGTTTCGGTCAGGGAGGCCTTGGTGGAGTTGTCAGTGCGCTGGCTAGACGAATCAAAGGTCCTAGAACCTTTCTTCCCAGCTGTAGCGGCATTCCGCTCAGCTTGGAGTTTGCGAACAGCTTCGAAATCAGCTGCAGAGGCGATCAGCACGGCGTCATCGGTTAGGGGTGGAAGAAACCCACCGTCAGACATGTTGGCAGCTATGAGTAGTCCGCAAATGAGGTAGAGAGTAATATATCTCTAGTACAGGTAGCAGTAGCTACATTCGGATCAGACACCGCGATAACGGTGTGAATGAATGCGGTCTGGGAAGCAACTTGCTGATGGCTTGCGGTCAGAATGTACTGAGCGCAAAAAGGAAGTCGTTCGGGCCACGCTAATTTGACGACTAAGATATGTCATGTGACTATGAGTGGCACAACCTCTTACTCATAGCTGAGTAATCCTCAAACACCAAAGAGCGTTTGTCACTGATATTGCTCGAAGTCAACCATCCTCTCCATGTCCCTCCAGCACTCCTAGAAGAAATTCTCCAAGGACTTGTTTGACTGTCTCTCTTCTTGTCAGGTTATTTGCCCCACTTTCTCTGTGATGTTGCCGCATACATCGCCTGTGTGAGATTCCCACTCACCATAAATACCACTGAATAAGGCTGAGAGACCCCGTGGATTTCGCAAGGGCATTTGGGATGTTACTCTCATCTTAAAGAAACCGCGACTGGGCTTGTATGTACGTAATAAATGGCTGAATTAATTGCTAGTAGTACGGTACAGGTTCGTGAGATCCTAAACCATGCCCTGTAGAAAGGGCGCTGGCATTGGATAATGACCTACACAGGGTCAAAAAAGCCATTGAACAGTTAGTTGGTTCTGATTCGGTGCAAAAGGCAGGAGAGGCTTTTTGAATATGTTACAGGCTCCCACTATTATGTAGTATGGGCACCCTTATTTGCCTTGACTAATCTGGGTTCTCTGTTCCATGGGATCTTGTCATTCCTCTGCATATCGAACTCTGAACAATGACGACGTCCCACGGTCTCCAGAAGGGAATGAAGTCGCAGCTGAAAGGTGTTTCACAGAACTCGTTTGAGGAACAGCTTGCCAAGCTGATGGCGAAGAAAGATGAAAAACGTCCCCCACTTACTGTTAATGAGGGTATCGAAGATCTGATCCCAAATGGCGAGGCGATAGAGGGGCCCATGAATAAAGTTAAACTTTGGAAGGGAGATGCAGACAATGATTGGAAGGTGTATGAGTATGCATAAGAGGCATAAGGCTACCAACAAATATGAAATTCAACTCGAGCTGAGTCCGTGACGCATAATCCGACTCCTCTAGTTTGATATCTATGCGATCTACTGCGGAGCTTGCCCGCAAGCAAATGCAGGAAGACAAGACCAAAGCAGTGGAAACTACTGCGTACCGCTTCCTGTACATCATTTCGGATGAGCTGAGGGAGGCTTGCTCGGGTTGTGACTGAATGTACGGCTCCAGCAACGCCGCGGGGAGAATGAGCGAGTAGCTAAGAAGATCCAGGGCAGATGTGTCTTGAAAACAAGCGATGCAAATTCTCTCGCTTAGGATATATGAAACCTAACCTGAGTAGCAATCTCATTCTACTGAAGCGCACAGATCTCTGCGTCGACTCAATATTCAGCCCGTTTATCTCGTTAGTCACTTCAGATACTACGTGTTTCCAATCAGAGATATAGTAAAGTTGGGAATCCAATTAATCTAGCGCATTTACTTAGCCTTCTGAGACTTGTTTCTCAGCATGGCTGCGAGAAAGGATGAAATGAACCAGGACTGACAGAAGATCGATTTTCTCAAGATCACCTGAAGCAGACAGCGCAAGCCTAACCTTGGGAAGGAGTGAATGAAGACATGAGACTTGTTTTCAGGTCTTCTTGTGTCTCTTTGACTGCCAGACTGAACGAGTTTGGAGAAAGTCCAAAGTATAACGAGGCGGCGCTTAACATTCCGACATTGTTGGTTTTATCCTTGTCGCAACCAACAATGACTATACCACGGCCCCCCGTCTTATACTTTCCAATTGGCTCATCGTTTCGGTTATTCATTTATTCAATTGCCGTGCGGCATCTATCATAGTCTATCTTAGACCCTGGAATGTCATGCGTCTACACTGGCTGGTCAGATTCCATCGGACTTCATCTGTTTGAGACAATATGTGCCGTGAGGATGCTACCCTCAAAATTATGGCGCGGCTAATATTCTATTTCTAGAGTCTGCACACAGTCTTGACTCATGCTGTGCTGCGAGTGCCTTCATCGTCCGGGCCTGGGCGACTGAGCGTATGGGATGTGGTGTATTTCCATTTGCAGGAAGCAACAAGTGCAAGTTGTTGAAGTTTACGCATGACCTATGACCTTGCTTCCTAAGAGGCGCCTTCAGACCTTTTTTTTCTGGTAGAAAGAACTACTTGCAAACGCGGCGGCTTTGAATCCAGCCCTTATTATGCCTTCCCAGTGCTCCTTCACAAATAGACCGGGTCAGCGCCACTCGCTACAGCCGTGAAATAGCCAAAGAGAGAGCCGCCTCTATCAACCATGTTGGCTAATAAGTTCTTGCTTTGTTGGATGGCAGTGCTGAATCATGGTTTCTATATTGGAATGAACAGAGAAGTGAGCAAATATTTCAGTTTTCTGTACATGCGTTCAGATGCCTTCTTGCCTATTAGTATGGTGTTGGGAATACTATCCAGAGGATCAACCTCCAAATTCGCCAGCACAAACATATTGATCATTATCTGTTCAGCCTGCTGTCCTATTCACCATGTATTTCTTGACGTCCATCTCCATTTTCCTTGCGATAATCGTGGTGGAAGCCTCCCCTCTTGTCCGAGGCAACCGAGGCTTAACTGAAGATTTTGTGAAGGTCACCAAAGCACTCGATGGGATACAAGTTGGAAACTGCGCATATGTCGATCCCACGATACCCTTATATGATACGAAACCAACTTTGCCTGCGCCATCTCGCGGACTGAAGCTGAAATATGTGGCACTTGGTCGGGGTACTCAGAACTATACTTGTTCGTCATCTGATAAATCTGCTTCCCCGGTTGCAATCGGCGCTGTTGCGACTTTGTTCGACGCGTCCTGCCTTGCCTCACATAATCCTTCAATACTCCATGAACTGCCGTCCGCAATGAGAACGGTATCAACTGATGCACTGGGGCTCTTTGCCATGCTCCTCAGTCAAATGACTTCACGAACAAGCAGTGGCTTGATCCTCGGAGAGCATTACTTTACGGGCACGGGGGCGCCCATGTTCGACCTACGTATCGGAGGGCACAAGGATTGGCTACAGGCCAAGAAGGGTTCAAGTGTACCAGCACCCTCTCAGTCATCGAGCCACTCAAAGGAAGGAGACCACAGTGTTCCGTGGTTGAAGCTCGGCTTCGCTGATGGTTTAGGTATTCGGGTAAGTAGCTACGTATGCCCAAACGACACTTTATTAGGTTGACAGGCATACCAGGAAGTATATCGGATACACACGTCCGGTGGACAACCGCCAGCTTCTTGCAAGGGCCAGAAGGAGAGCATTGAGGTAGAGTATGCGGCAGAATACTGGTTCTATGGTTGACGTGGTCCGTTCATTTTCGTATCTCTTGCCCTTGGATGATGCTTAGCTTATTCGTTCAAATCTATCCTTCATTTGATTCTCATAACACATATCTTGTTGAACTGTTGGGGCGGGCTGTTAACCTTTTTTGTGGTTCATTGAATCATGTCCACACTACTCAATATATTTCCTGTAACCACGCAATGCAATCATCTCTCACCTGATACTAAACCAACGTTGGAACGAATCTGGGCTGGACGTCTGATACGTAACCCTCGTTCAACAATGAGTCATCTACTCTTTACTTCAGCCGTTATAATGCGGAGATCGTCCGAGGTCGGGGTGGAGATGCGGACAACCATCCGATCTGGTGGGGACATTGAGCTTGACAGGATCAACACTTTTCTGGATTGACGAATCCCGGAACTGAGTCACTGCACGGATCTTTGGGGGTGAAATCCGATAAGTCTACAAGTCCGCCACAGTTGACGTTAATCTCCTCCACTTCGCACCTTCCACACAGGCAGGAACTACTACAGGTGTACCAATGGATCCAGCAACCGAAAAACTCTACGTTTCAGCAGAAAACGCCAGGACATTTGTCCAGTCAGTCTTAACAGGCAACGGCGTCTCCCCTGAGAATGCCACTATCATCGCCGACTGTCTAGTCCGTGCCGACCTACGCGGAGTGGACACCCACGGCATCAATCGCATCCCATCCTACATGGAACGCATTCGTCAAGGAGTGCTAGACGCCAAAGCCAACCCCGTGCTGAACCAGGTCACGCCGGTCGTGGCTCAGGTAGACGGACAGAATGGGTTCGGCTTCATCGCAGCGCATCTTGGAATGAAACGGGCGATTGAGATGGCGCGCGAGTTCGGCATTGGGTTTGTTTCCGTCAAGCATTCGAATCATTTCGGGATGTCCGCGTGGGTGGTGCAGCAGGCGCTTGACGCGGGAATGATGAGTCTTGTTTTCACGAACTCGTCGCCGGCGTTGCCTGTTTGGGGTGGGAGAGAGAAGTTGATGGGAGTGTCTCCTTTGGCGTGCGGTGCGCCGGCGGGAAAGGAGAAGCCATTTATTTTGGATATGGCACCCTCGATTGCGGCGCGAGGCAAGATCTACAAGGCTGCGAGGAGGGGGGAGAAAATTCCCAGCGATTGGGCTTTGGATGGTGAGGGACGGCCTACGGATGATCCGCACAAGGCTCTTGAGGGTGTGATGTTGCCTATGGGAGGGCCAAAGGGATCGGCGCTCGCGGTCATGATGGATGTTTTCTCTGGAGTCCTGTCTGGCTCGGCATTCGCGGGTCATGTCACTAATCCCTATGATCCTTCCACACCGGCTGATGTAGGGCATTTTCTCGTCGCTATCAAGCCCGATCTCTTCATGGGCTTGGAGGAGTTCAAGGAGCGGATGGATTATCTTTATCAGAGGGTGGTGGGCTCCGAGAAAATGGCTGGAGTAGATCGCATCTACTTTCCTGGGGAAATTGAACAGATCACGCACGAGGAGAGATTGAAGACGGGTATTCCATATGTCCAAGCAGAAATCGATGCATTGAATAGGGAGGCAGAGAAAGTTGGCGCAGAAAGAATTGTTATTGATCGGAAATGACTCCGCTACTACGAAGTTTCTTGTATTTAGAAAGGAAAGGTCCCAATATTATGTTCGATATAAGCCCGCTAAGATACTTACATTAGATATCAGCGATGTCTCAGTTGGACAGATGCGGACTATTTCAGTTGGAATTGTACCTCAGACCCATTGATAATTAGAAAAATGCGTGATTAAATCAATGCCGTATTATTGCCACCTGCTAATCATGAAATGATAAACGCACAGATCCACGACATCGAATTTGGAATATTGAGCTGTTACGCCAGGCGATCACATATTCCAACAAGTGTGGCGCAGTACATGCAAAATTCAAAGCTCAATGAATTGCCACAATTGCTTCTATGGTGCCAGGTCAGAAGCTCCAAGCCTGCCAGGGTCCAAGCTCTTCGTTCTCAGCTGTTGATTTTTCAAAAACTCCGGTTAAGCTCGCAGACTGTAGAGACTCCTTGTGGAGGCAGGCAATTTC
This sequence comes from Aspergillus fumigatus Af293, assembly GCF_000002655.1. Lineage (NCBI taxonomy): Eukaryota > Fungi > Ascomycota > Eurotiomycetes > Eurotiales > Aspergillaceae > Aspergillus > Aspergillus fumigatus. The sequence goes on from NC_007195.1 coordinate 3,597,754, forward strand.
AATTTCAGGGCGGAAAAGATATAAATGCCACACGATATGTCATAGTCACATGATGTGTTCCCAACTGGGCAAAACAAGCCACAGCTTAACGGTACTGCGCGTGAACTTCAGCGCGTCTTCATCAGCGAGTGAAAGCTCACTGTCCGGTTTTGTTTCGCTCATTTCTCCATCAGCACAACTAACTCATTATTACTCTGCTAAGCACAGTATGCTAATTGCCTAATTTGAACAATTACACCTATCACCTACTAAGCGCAACATTTTGATCCCGCCTATCCTCAACCGTTGACGTCCGAACCAAACACCACGACACCTACCATTACTGCTCAACAACCATCAAAATGACCACCGACTACAGCAAGAAGACGAACGCGGAGCTAGTGGAGATTCTCAAATCTCGCTCGCTCCCTCACACAGGCAAGAAGGCGGAGATGGTCGCTCGCCTCCAGGAAGACGACCAAAACAAAGCCAAGGCCGCAACGGCCCCTGCCCCTGCCCCTGCTGCAAAGACTGACGCCGCGGACGACGTCATTGACTGGGAAGATGATGATGTACCTGCTGCTGATACTACTGCCGTGAAGCCTTCAACTGAGGCTGGCGCCGCTGCCATTGCTGCTGGCGGCAAAGGTGCGGTCGCCAACCCCGTCGCTGTTCCGAACCAGAAAGTCGATACCGACCCCGCTACTACGAACGATCTGAAGGTCGAATCAAAGGGCGCGGCACCATCGGCCGAGAGTGGGGCGCAAGGGCACGAAGGCACGGAAGGTGCGCCAGTTGAGGCAGCACCTGCTGCGCCGGCCGAAGAAAAACCGGCACCGGACTATTCTATGGGGCTGCCCATCACCGAGATGGAAGAGGAGTTGAAGAAACGCAAGGCTCGCGCGGAGAAGTTTGGTATTACCGAGGAGTCTAAGGCTGCAATTGCGGAGGCGGAGAAGCAACTCGAAAGGGCGAAGCGGTTCGGTACTGTGGTTCATCCTACTCCTGCTGGTGGTGTCAAAGGCCTGGACGAAGCTCTCCCGACAGAGAAGTCTCGCAAGAGAGGCCGGGGTGATAATGACCAAGCCTCACGAGGGGGCAAGCGACGTGATATTGGCGGCCGAGGCAAATTCCGGGGAAAAGGCCGCGGAAATCGAAACCAGAATCAACGGAATGAAGGAAACGCTGGGAAAACAAGCGGGCAGAGTAACCTGAGTGAGAAAGATCGTCTAGCCATGGAAGCCAGAAAGAAGCGATTTGCGACTGCGGCATAGTGTCGGGTATGTCGATACGTCCGTTCAATTGTACTCCATTTCATCATTGACATCCCTTCTTCTGTTTCTTTATTTTCAATTCGCCGGCGTTACGGAAATATCTACATCTGGAATATTATTTCATTCATGATGAAGTCGAGGTATTGTGACCTAGGAAAGAAACAAGTAATAGTCTCAATTACTGGATCGGAATATTAGGCACCATGGGTTCATTAAGGTGTATTATAAGCAAAAGAAAACCGTTAAGATGCCATTTTGTTCAATTGCTCTACATTGGCGTTTTGCGATCCAAGACCGTAAGAAGGAGAGTACGGAGTAGACAGATAGACTCCACTTGACCATTGAGTACTTGAGTTCCTGCGCCGACCGAGTCAGCTGAAAAGTGCATTAGCCCGTTTTTAGTCGGCCAGTGCGAGTGGTTCCTGCAGCAAACCAGCGCCTTCGACACTCAAATTACGCGGCTGATCGAATGATCGCGATAATTGGCAGCCTCTCTGGTCTTGCAGCTTCCCAGAGCACGAGGCTTCAATCCATCATCGCCATCCTCGTATCACTGGACGCCTTGAGAATCTCGTAATCTCTGTCAGCTACCTTGCTCCTTCCCACTTCGCATGCGTTTCTTCAAGCTCTAACCAACTACTACAGAAATGTACAGGCAACTCCGTGATCGCACAAATCGATGGGCTTCTTTTTAGCCTCAAGTCGGTCCCTGTGAGCACGCTCGAATTGCCGCCGTCTCCACTGGAATCCCGAAGTCAAAGGCGACTCCCAAGGGTCATTGCTTCTGCGTCTAGCGAATACGGTGACTTGAATTGTTTCCTGTTTCGCCATCATTTTCAATCCAGGTGGATAAACCGATACTGCCCCGCGTCCCGTCCGTCTGTCAAGTATCCCGTTCAATCACCGTCTTCAAGTACAGAAGTACGAAAATCGCTTCCTTGATCGTTTAGCGGCGGATCACAGAAGCCCCACGGCTCAGCGTCTCCACACGGTGCAAAATCCCAAACCAATAAATGGTGGCAGTCCAATCAGGGACCATATCCGCAGGTTCGCCAATTTGGCTTCAAGCCTCAGCTCTCGTTGCATGGCGTTTGTACACAGTCACTGGCTGGTTTGCTGCCTGTTCAACCGCATTCTCTAACATTGTCTATTACAATTGTGGCCCATGCCCTTTAGCGGTGGGTTCTCCATTTCTCGTCCTTTGCTCTCCTATCCATGGTTGTGTAAAGGGACGGGGCGAACCTTGCAGTGATGCCATAGAACGCCAGAATCGGCGGGATAATAGCATAACGGGAAGTGTTTCAGCTGGAAACCATCATCCCAATCATCATGCCATGTCCTTGGCAGGTCTCCTACCATATGCAAGACTTACCAGGAGTGCGAATAGTAGTAAAGAGGCCGAGCCATGCGCGTCCAGTCGAGAGCATGCCATTCGTGTTTGCCAATGATCGACGAGGCCTTGGTAACGCCATATCGGCGTCGCCGGGGTCGCCTTGAGGCATTACTAGTTTTCTTATGGAGTAGATCGTGCAGTAGTGGGCCAGATACTGTGAGGCCGACCAACAGTGGCAGAGACGCAGACTGGTCAGTGATCACCACATGACTTGCACGCTAGTATCCACCCACAGCTAAGAAAAGAAACTCCCCCAAATTTGTCCGATACTAGTCCGATGAAGTTCATCAATCATCGTCCAACATCCAGACGTACGACGGTCAAGGCCAAGCAAGAATTATCCAGATTTTTATGATTTGAATAGCAAGCCATTGTTGCTCTGCTGCTACTCGGTACCTACAGAATTGATAGAGCGACTTATCTGATAATTTACGAGTTAGAATTCCCCGATCAGGCGGACTGCGCGAACACAGAACATTCCGCTATCTCCGCCACTCAACTCCAGTTCAACCTGTCAAGTCATTCCGCTCTCTGCGCTCCCTCAAGGCAAACGGACTGGATCCAATTGTGGGCCCTTTTCGGTACTTCCACCCAAATGCCTGATGCTGTGCACGATCCTGTCCCCAACGCCATGGAGTGCTCTACACTAATTTCCATTTGCTCTACTGAAAAAGCCGCTTCTCGACAGATTTAGGATATGCGAGGCTTTAGCTTTCTCAAAACGAAGATTTTGCAATCCATTCGCCAATGATTGTGTTGGTCACATCGGATCTCGAGTATTAGACGCCAACGTCGATCGCACAATTCGCATCACATTTACCCGTTCTAGCCTACCTATCTGGACAGCAGTCCAACATGTCAACATTGAGATTTCTCGTCCCCCACTTAAATTTCTGCACATCCAAAAAGAACTTCTGATTGGCCTGTAAAATCTCCTTTCTCGGGGGTCAAACCCTCGAAAAGCAGATTTGCAGTAATTCTTGGGGAACCCTGTTCTGGGTCAAATATCACTATGCCCCTCCTTTCTTACCGGATTGTTGCTCTGTTCTCTTCTTTTCCCTCAGTTATTCTGTCCTACACAGCTGGTCTCATTTACATAAGGTTTCTCATTATCTTTCTTATTTTCTCTGACGTGTTCGTGCAGCTCTAGCTCGACAGGTTTGACAGTTAAGCCACGAGTGACTCGATATTGTGGCGAAGCAGCTGCAATGCCCTGATCGACTCAACTACGGAGTATAGTTTGACAGCTCACTTTAATCTACGGAATTTTCTTTTTCTCTTTTTCTTTTTTAGTCCATTTATTTCTATACCTTCATATGGCCCTCTAATCTCTTTACCAGCTATTACAACTTTGAATCGCCATTTTAGTTGCATTGCACGCTTCACGATTAGCACGACGTTATTACAGCTTTTTCGCCTGAGCGTTTGATATTGGCGTTTTCCTACTCAGTACCAGCGATAGATACCCCTGTTCTCTCGGTCTGTTTGCATTCTTCAAACTATTCACTGGATAACGCTACATTACTTTTGCTTTCACGGTCAAACAGGATGCAATAGAAGGAGTAAGTATGGGCACCGTAATCGGCTTTTTGACCAAGGCTTACGGAAGACACGATCTTGCAGCTTTAATACAACTGGGAAGAATAACTTCTAGGCGGGATGATTCCATACCTATCTCCGTTTCCTTTCGATTCTGAAACATTGGTCTTCAGACTGAAGCCGGATATCAAAGTCGGGTTGCACCATGCCGTCGTACAAATTAGAGGGCGGTCGTATCCCCAGGCTGAAAGATCCTGCCTCCCAGCGCCAAAACGGAACATTTTTGGTGGTGAACTCCTCTTCTAAAACTTATGGTTCTTCTGCGCTACCCTCGAGGGTTCAAATTTCGAAGGCAATGGTCCCAAAAGCAAGAATTAGCAGATCAGCCTCCTTTTCAGGTGCGGAAGAAGCTCGCGGAGTGCAAGCCTCTTTGGCTGCTTCGCAGACTTCATCCACTACCGGCGTCCTTATGTCGTTACTTCCCCGAGCGAACACTCATCCATCACCGTCAACAACATTACCCCCTTCCGTCCCACCACCTGCTCAGCCTGTGCCACGCCCGGCCAGTCCTACGGTTGGGATGCCCGTCGCAGCACCCACGAGCGAAAGACCACGCAGAGTTCTGCGTCGCAGAGCACCCACAATTGGTCGGCAGAATGACATCTACGGAATCAAGGCAACATCGGCGAAACCAGAGAAACTGAGTGTGATTATTCCAAGCAGTGCTCCTCCCGGTCATCTTGCAAATCATTCTACCCAGCCGTCATTGGACCACGCAGTTCCAGTGAGACACAAGCCGTCGCCTAATTCTTCGCACTCAAAGACTGCCAGCAAAGTAAGGGCACAGGCGGTGGAGCAAGGGCCCAGGGAATTCGCTAGTTTACGAAATACAGTCAACACTCAAAATCTACCTCCTCCGACCCCGATTAATGCATCGGCTAGTAGCCCCTCGACAAGATATTCTGGTTCTCCGGGTATATGGAGCAGGACTTCAACTCCCACCTCACTGTCATCCTATTCCCCTGGGATTATCCATTCTGCGAAGGTCGGTCCTCGCTTCAGGCACCCGAGCCCTTCCGAGTCTAGACTCCCCATCTTCTCACCTATAATCCAGAAGTCCGATTCACAAGATGATCCATTGGATTCAGGTGGTGACGGGTTTCCGAGCATAACTGCTGGCGCAGGGTTACACACGCTGTCAATGTCAACGAAGACTCAATCCGACAATCCTCCCAACAGAGATGGTTCCGCGAAGCCTGCTACCCCGCCTGAAAATCAACTGCCGACTAAATCATCGACACAGTCCAGCCTGCCAAGAATGACTCGATCAAACCTTGCGGAGAATTCAGAGGCATATGAGGAGCAAAGCAGAGGTGCTTCCGGGGATCGCGGGAATCTCAAAGGATCGGCATTAAAAAGCGAGGTCAGTGGTTCAGGGCATGTACCTTCAAGACCCAGTAGGGAGGGTACTCACCGGCTAGAGCTTGAACCGTCACCTGTGATTCGTAGCAACCTCCCTCCTGGCGCTGTGGCGAGTCATAGGAGACATGGATCCGGGGCTAGCTCCGTCGCGTTGGGGAGAAGTCATTTTGCCTCAAACGCCTGCGCTGCCACCTCAGTTGATTCCTTGCAGTCAAGGTCTTCTGCCCGACCGCCCTCACTCATACCCAGCTCACCAGAGTCGATGCGCAAATCGCCGCGAACTTTGTTAAAAGAACCTAAAACAAAACAGGATGCGATGAGCCCCGCGAAACCACGGAGTTACGGTCTCTTTTCGAAGAAGTCAAAGTCTGAGATGGAAGTACAAAAACTTGAGGATCGACACATTCGCAAGGGTCCAGCAGCTGGGACAGGCCATGAGGGTTATGGGAGATATGCACAGCGTGGTCGGAAGGGAACTGTCGGCAGCAACAGCGATACAAGAGCAAGATCAACGAGCACCAATCGCAGCACACCGCGATCGGTTTCCAGTACCAAAACATGTGTTAGGGGTCGAATAGATATGGATCTTGACGATTTTCTGCTGGATCGTCTAGAGCCTGTCTTCATCACTGGTGGAGGCATGGACGGGGTCTCGTTGACGAAGACACAGAGTGGGAAGAGTACGAGCGGTCTCAGCGTCGAATCTACTCAAAGCTTAGTCAAGTATTCGGGATCAAGTTCAGCTGGCTACTCAACGGACTCGTTGCCTGCTCCGACAGCCGAGAACGAGCAACACAATCCCTATTTGAACAATTCAGCTCAAGCTAGATTGCAGGTATCTGATCAAGCTGTTTCAAGCTCTTGCGGACTAGACCATGCCGAGACCAACAATGTCGGGTCCGGACAGGCGTCGTCTTGTCTATCGAAGCGTCCTGATGAGACCCCGCTTTCTTTCAGCGGCGAAGGATCAAGCGGAAGTAGGACGACGACCGAGCAGTCTAAAACACCCCAGAAAAAGAGCAAAGGATTCAAGTGGAGTTTCTTCCAGAGACATGGAAATGTGCAAAAGGAGAAGAAACCAACCCGTGAGCCGCTTGTATCTCCTAACACCCCTCGGCTCCATGCTACAGTTTCCCCAGCCTTAGTATCACGGCCTGTCGCACACTACGCCCTGGTGGATGCCGACTCCGACCCTCTGGAAGATATCATTAACCACGTTGAGGAGTCGCCTCCGACGGAGATTGAGGATCTGGACTCACGGGTAGAAATTCCGGCTGCCTTGAATATCAGGAAGCCAACCCAATCTATCCTGCTTCCATCGCCTCCGAAGCTTCAAGGCGAGTTCTGTCGAGATCGCCCGGCTTCACCAAAGGTCTACTTTAACAAGGATCCTTCACTCTCCAACTCCGAGGCAAGCACATCTAGTGGACGCCCACGACGGTTGGCATCTGTGGGCCGTATTCCTGAAGTGATTCCGAGGCGAGATCGGCAACACAAACCAGCACTTCAATCATTCTCGAGGCCCTTCAGCATGGCAGATTCTCCATCGATAATTGCTCCGGCGACAGTTAATCTTCTTCCCGAATTGCAAACTTCCAGTCAGCCCACGGTCACTGCTCAGTCCAACGAGGCACCTCGTCGTCCGTTGGGTCTTGGTTTTGACCTCACTTGCCCCTTTGGTGATCCTGAGGTAGCGACTGCTCTCAATTTCATCTCAGGTCCTTACTCCAAAGACGAATTCCTAACGTTCTCACCAAGGAAGGATTCGGGTGTTTCCACGTCAAGTGGTTCTGAAGCTTCGGCCACTATCACTGCTGTGGTTCCGATGCCAGGTTCAGACCCCACCGAGGACGAGGTCTGGGCCGAGTATGACGATCTCATTGAACACGTTCTTTCACCAGAGGCCCCAGTACGTAGTTTGTCGGGGGAACCTACCGAGGATGAGAAATTGGAAATGGCCACCGTGGCCAGCAAAGCGCTTCAAGCCGAGATAGACTCAAATGTCAGTAAACACTCGCCTGTTCCTCTCGTCGACACTCCGACCGTGGCTCTCACTCCCTCAACACCTCGACCAAGTGATAGCTCGTTCCATTTACGGCGTTCCGCGATAGCTTCAGCCCTCCACACTTCCATTACCCCTTCTTCCCAACCTTCGTTCAGTGACATCATTGCTAGCTACTGCTATCATCAAGATGAAAAGCAAACAGGTGATGAGAAGATAGATGACAACTCAGCCTCACTTGCACCTGTTGAGCAACAAGCAGCCTTCCTCAGCTCGTCTTCACTGGACTTATCCGAGACGTTCGAGACTTGCCGGCAACGGAATACCATTCTCTTTGATATTGCCGAGCGCGATAGAGAGGGTCCAACCGCCCAGACCAACATACGCTCAGGGTCTCTCATGACAAGCCGTTGGCTGTCATTTGGAAGGGTGCTCTTTAGTCCCGCGCATAATCATGTCAAAAACGGCGAGCAAGAGCGGATTCTCGTCATCGATGGACTAGGGAACGACGACTGGTCATTTTATTGCGCCCTCACCTACCCGAATGCTGAGATCTACTGCATTAATGACGGTCCCACGAAAACGACATTAAAGCATCCAGCTGCTTGGCAACCACCGACGAACCATCATACGGTCCACCAGGCCAGCTTGGAACAACCTTTTCCTTTCGCAAAGAACTTTTTTACGGTCGCCGTCTTGCGATTTCCATCAGCATGTTCCGAAAGCGTTCAGAACAATATTGTGTCCGAATGCAAGCGCGTGCTTCGACCTGGTGGTTATATGGAGATGAGTGTGCTCGATCTGGACATGGTGAACATGGGAATTCGGACCCGCAAAGCCGTGAGGATGCTCAAGGAGAAGACATACCTGTCTGACCCCAATATCAGTTTAAAGCCTGCGAGTGACAGCCTACAGAAGCTGCTGGGACTACAAGGGTTCGATGGCTTGCGGCGCTGCATGGTGCGGATTCCGGTGACGGGAGTGATTGTCAGATCTTCAGCCTCATCTTCCTCCACTACGTCTTCCAATCCCTCCACCTCTGTTGCCAGGGGTACACCGTCTACCGCTTTTTCGGCTTTGACAAATTCCTCGACGAGCGCGCAACAACCTAAAGTATACGGAAAATCGCCATCCAACGACACCAATTTGTCTCTTGGAGACCTACTCTCCGATCCCTCCCCATCTCCCTCTAACGACGAGTCGATACGGAAGATTGTCGCTAAAGTCGGTCGCTGGTGGTACACAAGGTGTTATGAGATCCCAGTTCTGCCAAATGGGGATGCGTCGTCCAGTATCTGGGCCGATAAGCGGGTTCTCCGTGAGTGTCAGAAACGAGGCACAGGATTCCGGCTGTTGATTGCATACGCACAAAAACCCAGCGAGGTGAAACGACGAACTGCAAGTGTCTAATTGTTCTTTTTTTTTTCTCACGAGCCGATGATAACGACGCTGATGATGACTTACGAAAACGATTGTAATGAGTGACCCTGATCTTTTACACGATGTGCGTGTTTCTTGCGACTACATCTGTTTAATATACCAATTATTATTCACCGGTGGCAGGTATGCGGAAAGACAAAACAGACTGTCTTCATACACTTGATATAGGGCAACCTATTCCTTGCATTTGCTTTGCGTACATTGACGGCTATATGAACCTTTGGTGTTCTTCTGCTTTTGTTTACCTTCTTGTCTATCATCCAAAAGCTGGTCTTTGGATGGATAGCGTCTGTTTCTTTCTTCTATTTCTCTTCTACTACTATACCCTGGAGGTTCTCTGTTTGTAGCACATATAGTTATACACGAGATATACTTAATGAAGGAGCTAATGTGGTCTTGATATTGTCCTCTCCCTGTCTACTTCACATTCTGCCAGAAATTCTACCTGCCTTACATAGTAGTTATGATTCAATCCACCCCTCCGACGAACGGAGCACAATGTCCCACATGCCAACTCTCAGGCCTATATCGAATCCGGCTGCCTTGGATACATCATTCGCTCTGATGTAGTTGCTGAAAGCACCTCAAGCATCCGAACCAAGCCATTCTATTGCAGAAAGAAACAGAGGTAATGGCGAACTGAAAAGTCGCAGTTGCCCCTTCGGCATGGATAGGGGCTGGTATTCCCGGAAACGGAAATCCGGGTATGCGTACAAAGTACGGGTTATTCTCAACCTGAGCGAAGTGGCGATATTGGCAGAGTTGCACAGTGTCTATTTCTATCTTTGTTTCTGTCGTCCGAGTGCAACGATGGCGATGTTCGCTATCGCTGGTCGCGGGTTCGGTGGAAGTTACCATTGCGATTGCCACCAGAATATTTTGCGTCTGTGGCGAGATATACATCTACATCTACATCGTGTATCTACATGTCTTGCAGGTCCCCGCGGAGGCATGTTCGACACGAAGGTCGAGACAAGACCAATGGCGATTGTGTTTGCGATGGAGAGGTTGCCTCCACGTCTCCATTCTAGGGAGGTGCGATTGAGATTGGAAGTTTATATCGTCTCGGCGGTCTAGCGGCCAATGGACAACGCGGATATCAGCCACTGAGGAACGTTGAGATGGCGGTGTAGATCGTCCTTCTTAGTGGCTGTTGGCTCTATCATGAACAAATCTTGTAACGATGTATTCTGTACCATGTACAGAGTGTCTGTGTCTGTGTCTCTGTCTGTGTATATGGGACTATGGAGATACGTCCGGGTTGTGCCCGTGTCTACTCCGTATCTGCTGAGTGTTTATCTGACGCACACACGATGTGTGCAGACTCAGCCATTACATGCGGGGTTGAGGATAGTTTTGATCTCGAATACGGAGGTTGAAGAATTGATGTTTGAGCTGGTGCATACCTCGACAAATGAAAAGGGCCGTGCGCTTGAGTTTGGGACTGCCATGACCGTCACCGTGACCGTGACCGCGACCATGATCATGGCGATGCTGAGTTGGCAGGGGACAGGGAAGTGACGCACTGCTGCACCCCGCGCTCGGTCATTGCACCTGGCGGATCGTGGCGTGAAATTGCAGACTCGGATGCCTTGCATACTCTCGATGCATATCATTGTGCCGTCCTGTTGTTGGCACGACTGGGACAATATCGCAACAGTCAGATTGGTCAAGAGGTATACGTATAACGGACTGGCGATGTACCTGCCGACCGATGCTAGTGATACAAAAGTCCAATCGTGAATGTATATCTGAATCGTTAACGGATAAGAGATGAGCCAGATCCAAACCTTCTTGTCCGTGGAGTATCCGAGCTATCGTCTAGTGGTGTCCAGAGCACGCAGTAGTTGGTCATCGGGAACCTAAGCTGGACATCGCTGGCACACAGAGAGGGGAAGGACAAGCCCCTCACGGGGTTTCTCCGCGCTCGGATCTGTGCTAAGCAGCGATGGCCCCCTTGATTGTAAACCGACAGCTTGTAAGGATCGTGAACTTCGAGATATGCTTTTCACGAGACACGCCCGGTCCAGTTGAACAGACAGCCATGGCTGTCATATCGGAGCGTTGGGGATCCGGACTAATAGGAGAAGATGGCGTTGTGGAAGGCCAAAGTGGAGGCGCCGCGGGGTCGAGTGAAACAAAGAGGACGAGGAGGTAATGCAGAAACTATAGAGACAGGCGGATCATGGATGCATGTCTGATGTTTGTCAGGTGTCATGTGTCCTGTACAGTTATCTTCATGCTGCATGAATAGGGAGAGGTTTAAAGAGAGACCTTGGGAGCGAGGTTATTGGTGTCACAGCCATTGCAATGTAGGATAAGAGGAAGGATGCGGTTTCACTGGTCAAATTCATTTCTCATCCATGCAATAATATACATCCTAGGATAGATCGCACGGATATCCGAATATAGCTGAGCTGTAGAGCTGTATAGCCGTCTGAATATTGGCAAGGAATGCAGCCACTAAAACAGATGTCTGTGCATTGACGCTACAGTATTATTCGTTGTATGCAGAGTCGAAACAGACCTAGGCAAGTGAAGAAAGTATCTGGGACAGTACTTTAGGAATTCAGGAGTTAGTTGGGTTCCAGCCTGGCATGCAAATCTGAAACCATTTTTGGTCGTGGTTTCGACTTACCTGCCTATACGGAGTAACCTCAATGGTATTCCTATCAGTACCCATGGAACGTTACCGCCCTAAAATGAGCATCGACTAAGCTCGAGGGTGCTTTGGCCTCAGCCTACTGCAACCGCCGCTGCGCACTAGAGCAGCATGTAAGCTCCCCACTACTGCCTCACCCGCAGCACGGTCTGTTCTGGCCGTCCATCGATGCTGCTGTAGTGGGGCCTAGAAGGTAGACGACTAAATTGTATCCTCTGATTGCGCAGACTTCTGTTGGTAGCAAAGGTTTGTAGCTAAGGGTATCTATGTATTCTTTTAAGACCGGTGTGGCTTGCGGCTTTCTCCAGGTACAGCATCCGTGCTACAGATGGGTTTGTACAAAGCATACAATTTCTCCTCTCCTCGTGTTAGCATATAGTCGTCGCCAATGTCAGCTGATGGGGAGCATATCAATTCCTTCTCGCTGATGCAAATCCATGCATACATTCTCCCAGGTTGCTGGGGGCCCCACCATCACGAAGCTCAGCTTTGTCATGCTCGAGTAATGTGCGAACCTGGTAGAGGAGGCGGAGGTGCAAGCTTGGCTGTCAGTAGAGACAACAATTGGAGCATACTGCAACGGAGCGTTGCTGTTTAGGAACGTCAGAAGATTGGAGATCAGACTGATTTGACAAAAAGAAAGTATCTCCTCGGGATACACTGCGTACCCGTGTTTTGCAACCTTCCACTTTAGCTCGAACACTGATGGCGTGTTACTGAACCACAAGGTTCCTACAGGGCATAGAGATTGTCTTTTCATCGTGAAATCGTATGCAAATGGGGATCCTCTAGAACAGGATTCCACCGCATGGGGCCACTCAATTGACGCCTGGAGAACATGCGCATCAGTCTCCAACATCTGCACTTGGTGACTCGCTCGTAGCCTCGTAGTTGCTACAAAGACAATTGGGCAGGATTGGCCATCATGCTATGATAAATCCCTTCCTTTGCTATTCTCAGTGCTCGCTGGTGGAGCTCTCCAGCTTCCAGGCCTATCAGAGGAGCGGCACAGAATCCACCGATTTCGGAAAGCTGCCATCAAGCTATCGACATATTTTCCCCAAGGCTCCACAAAGTGCTGACCAGGGACAAGATTGGGGTAGTCCTCCGTCGAATAAGAGCACGGACTACAGCAACACACCGCAGTCATTGAGTTGGACCTTCTGGAGAAGGCGAGCTCGGAGTAAGCACGTCCACTTTGATGCGCCGAGAGGGGAGGGCAAGAAACTCAGATAGGGTCCAAGACAAAAACTCTCACCGCCTGCATATTTTGAGCCCCTTGCACGCTGCATATGGGCAATGCGTAGAGTGATGGAGGAGACAACGTGAGTTGCACTGCTTTCAGAGGAACCCAGACATGCAGGTTGTAGACCAAAAGCATACCGCCTCCACCGAAGCGTTCTACCTTGGCATTGGTGTGAAGTCAAAGAGAAATCTGGAGACGTGAGTTTTGTGCTGTGTCCGTGCTGTGGGAAGCGAAGAATTAGAGTTCGGAAGACAGACCCAGAGCTTACAATGGGATGGATGTCAACCGATTATTAGTCGGGATGAAGAGTGGAACTAAAGGAGGAAGCACTGACGGCCCGAACATAGTCGTAGTGGTGTCAACAGGGTATCAGTCGTAGTCTAGATACTTGGGCGATGTGGAAGGAGGTCCACTGAAGAAAATGGTGGAGTGGAGCACAACCATCGGACGGCGTCACGCCGAGTCCAACAACGGATCACCTCAATATAGCGAACATGAACGTAGATAGTGCGACTGAATAATGTTCAAGGGAACCAATCAGTTCCTCAACAAGGCTGAGCCGAAACTTCCACGATTGGGGGGTACCTCCAAATGGCCTAACAGGGATCTCATACGACCAGTGTCCATGGTCTTCTTGCGAGGGGTCAAATGCTTGCATCAAGACTCTTGGCTTATTCGCACAGTAAAAGGTAACCGCTTTGTCTGGATTTTGGGAGTCTGGAGTCAAGAATCAAGGAGTAGATCAATTGTGTGATCTAGGAATGAAAACGTGCAGTTCGATGTGCGCTCCGAATTTCCTCCTTGCGCCAACAGCAGAATTGTGCAGTTACTAACATTTTTGAGTTGTACTGTGGGAACCATGTTTCTGATTGATAGCTAGTAACTCGATCACTCACAAAAGTTCAATGAGCGAGGAGGGCAATAGTTTTCGCCTGTAGCGGTAGGGAAGAGGTCCTTGCGGAGAGGACTGAACGCGAAAAACAGTGGCCAAGACCAGTAGAGCTCAACAAAATGATCTTTTTCAGCAAGGTAAGATCTTCCGATGGATATAAAGTAGTACCTAGTATCAAAAGTTTTTTTTACTAAAGCTTTGCTGTTGATATATGAGATTAGTCTTTGAACTGATTGGTAAAATTGTCGGGGAAGAGTACCACTGTGGCGAATAAAACTCTGCTGCGCTAAGCATGCAAGCGAAGCCTCTATCTATATACTACCTTACAGATAGTCTCTCCTGATAAGGAGTGGAAGAGTGGCCATTGTGAGACTAGCGCCAAGAAGCAGTGCGCTGATCTCGCAACGCGAAACATTATCAAATATATAGGTACAGAAATTAAAATATTACTCACGATCATCAGAGGCGCCGAGGAGATATGGATGAAAAATATGAAGGGCTTTTCGGAGTGAGTATTTCGTACTCACACCTACAAAAGATGAAACTCAAAGCTCATAAATCACACCATCGCAACAGGAGATGGTTGCTTATTCCGACAGTCGGCGATGATATCGCTGAGCGCTACAAAGCAGTGGCAGTTGAAAAATCAAATAGACCGCAAATACTTCTCACACTTATATATTCTTCGACTAATTAGCAAACTTATGTCATGAAACACTAATAGACATCAAATTTATCAACACATTTCGTGCTGGTATTCTGCTGGTATACTTATTACTCAGACAAGAATCTTCCAACAAGGTAAAATGCTGTAACCAAAATCGATGGATGAGGTGATGGAGTTTCCAAGCTTCGCAAGCGACAACCCAGAACCCTGTCAATGGCCTGGCCCAGTAGCCAAGGAATAGCTGCAGCCACAATGTCCGTGCAGACTGGTGTACATGCACGGGTAACGTCCAATGAAACAACGCATATCCCAGCTAGAAAAAGTTAAACTGCCAAGGATTGACTTTTTTAGGACAACTCCTGTCAATAGGTGGTGGGAACAAGGAAGTCTCGGAGGTTTGGATTAGGATCCTGACGTCAGAGAAAGACAGTTTCCAAGGAAAATCTGGTTGACATTTTTCCCTCTCCAACACCAGTTACTATGTACACCTACAGATGAACCTTCAATACTAACTGATTTCCACTCATTATTAATTATGGTCATTATGTTGTCGACATTAATATTGTTGCCATTCACGATCCTTGAAGATAGCACTGATTGTAGTGTAGCATACAGATTTGTATGATAGCACATTGCTTTGGCGTGACTCGTGAGCTCAATACGTTACGCAAAACAGTGTACTCGTTAATATCCTCCTGGAGTCAGTCCCTCCCTGCTCGAAATCCTGGCATATCCATAGGTTTTCATCCCGTAAAGCAAACCCCCACAGTCCAGGCAGTTCAGAAGAGACACGATGCGGTTTCGTATTGATCGAATAGAACAACGGGAAAACAGGGTTTTGTTTCAAGATCATCGGCCAATAGAATTCTCACCACAGTTCTCAATCTAATATGGAGTAAAAGAACGAGCCTTCCACAACTGAATTGTGCCCCTGGTGGGACTGACTGAAGTAGATGGGGAAATACTTCTGTTTGACAAGAGTCAAGAAAGTGGTACCACATATAATTCTTTCTGGCTGTTGGTGATACACATAATTGAACATGCACTCCTCGCTAGAATAGCTTTTTTAAGGGGCCAAAAAAAACATTGATAATACTGTGACCTCTCTCCCTGGCGTCTACTTGTATCCGATATGATCAAAATCTACACTTTATTGTAGGCCGCAGTTTGATTATCAAAGAACGGATATCAAGGACACGACACAACTTTCTCCCTACATTTTTTGATGCACAGTATCTAGACCTCCCGAGGCCACTGGAGAAGGAGCTTCTGCTGTTTGTGGTTGGCGGTGGCGAACGGGAAGGCTGGCGCTAACTCGGGGCTACTTGCTAGCGTTCGACATTTCTTGCTCCTATGGCGAGTGGGGTGGATAACTCCATACTACTAGATAAATACTGCCAGCTTAGTACTGTAGTACATCATCTCATCATCTTCTACGTACTACAGAGTATATCTTCCAAGTACAAGTTACCGAGGAGGTATCACCTATTTCGGACATCTGGGCCTGGGCCAGGGGGACTCCCGAATATGTGGATTTCCAAAATTGACGTTCCTCTGGTGCAGTGCTTCTCTTATCAAACCCTCTTCCTACCAGGATTCCCAAGGATAAGAGAAGAAGGGAAGAAAAAAACACATTGCAGTAACAAATTGACCCCGGATCGAAATTCTTGAGATCGAGATGCGCAGATGCGATCATGGATATCAATCCAGTCAGTTGCCAAAGATAGGATGCTCGTTCCTTGATTTTTGGCATTCCAGTTCCATAGACATACATTGACAGCTACGTATGTATGCAATGGGATGTACATCTACAAAGTGGGCCACGATACTCCGAACATGCAGGACTGACGATCACCTGTCCTCCACCTGCCCTTCACTAAGCCACACATAGACACTTAAAGTACTAAGTACTTACATATTGAGTACACTCAAGAAGAAACGAGACTACCTATGTATTCAGGCATTAACACCATTACCACTTGATTGCTAATTGAGCAATTAACTCATCAGACTTTTATCCTTTTTTGATAAATACCCATGGTTTTGGTGTGATTGTCAAACCACTGAATGTTAGAGCGACCGGGATAGGTAGGTAGCAAAGGGAAAGTCAGAGTCATCCAGTCCTCTTGACACCCGGAGTGCAAGGCTCCCTGATAGATAGCCATGGCTCCACCCATCTAAATGGATTGCATTGACTGGGCCTTCTGGGGATCGTCCCACTGTCCCAGACCGTTCGATCGTTCTTAAAGTTCGCCTGTAATTACCAATAATACCCCATTTTCCCATCATCACCTCATCTGTCGCCCTTTTCCGGGCGCTGCGGCAACTATCAATGTGCAGTAGTGCCTCTATGTACATACTCGGCCGGCTTCTCGCCCTATTCAACGGTCATGGCGGATAGAAAGTTCCCCTCTCTTTAGCACCGTACAATTATAAAGATCAATAAAAGATTCAAAGCAAATCAGAAAGTAAACTAAAGATGCAATACTACTACTCCATATTGTAATCTCAACGCTTAGGACGTCCCCTTAATAAATTTTGCCTCCACATCTATCTCTCCGTTGATTAGTTCTTTGGTTCGCGAGAGGCTCATGTTTTAGATACCGGATTTTTCTGGGTTCTTTCTCTTCTAGACCATAGGTGATAGTCTACATCTAACTCTGAGTACACGGGGGATCTGCTCTTCTTATCAATTGCTGTCATTCCTGTTTATTCTTTTTTTATTAACTCCGTACTGCAGCTCCCTCTTTTCTTGAATTATCACCTATTCTTTTTCTTTTTTCCTTTTTTTTATTTTTTTTGCCTCTCATATACTTCCCTCCCCCTCCATTACCATTCATTCTCTCTCCTGACCTTGCTTAATTCTTGTCCTCTTCCTATCCTCTCACAGTACTGGAGTGTCCGTTATCGGTTTGCGCCTCGTTCGTTTTTCATGGCCCTGTAAAACTTTAAAGTTCCTGTGTTCCTCCCATCTACTTCCAGTTACCTTCCTACGACTTCCGGCCATCCTCTTGTTCACCACTTTTGCCTCCTCGCTAGATGTCGAGTCCACAAGGTATGTACATGCAGCTCGCAACTGTGCAATGTTCAATGCTACACACCCTTCTCGCCAATCTTCTTTTCTTCTTCGCTATCTTCCGGGGGAAAAAAATTAAATGCCGGTTACTCTTTTCTCAAATCTTTTCTTATCCTGATTCCTCTTTTGCGTTACTCAAGGACTTGTACCGTGATACCTTCGTTACCTCTCTTGTCCGGACAGTGACATGACTGCGCTCCAACGCTCCTTCTACTGATAATGCAAACGCCCTTCCACCTCCAATCTGCCCAAATCTTCTGTCAAGTTCCTCCTTTGTCGTCACTGAGTCCGATTAATTGACCACGGCGACAATCTACCCGCTTGACACCGTCATTTGTCTCTGATGTGAGGTTGCACATCAGATAGAAGCCCATTGTCACTGCCCTGCTTTTGTACAGTCTTTGACAAGAGCGACCCTTCCCGACTAACTCTCAGTCAGGTTGTATTTACAGGGGCCGTTTCTTTGAACGACTCATCCTTTGATCCCTTCGTCTGCGGATCAAGGTTGCTCTCTTCAAGCTGTATCTAACACAGCTTGTTTCATTTGGACCTTTCTATCGTCAGCCTGCATCTTGTGTCTAGCCACACAAGTCCGGCCGGATGCCATACACTGCGCCGTTGAAGTCGTCGCCTTCTGCGCAGCACATTGAACACTCTCAACCCATCTCTCACTCTTGTCCCAGCTCACCACCATCGGTCGCCTCGAAAGCTGGGCGTCCGCACCTCCCACGTTCCTACTCATCTACCGCTTATGTTCGCAGGCACAGAAGGAGCCCGTCGAGCAGCAAGTCCTTTGTCTTCCCAGCTGCTGACAATCGTCCTCCTAAAACTAACCATGTCGTCGACGCTCTGGCTAGTGTCCGGCAATCTCCGCCCCCGATAAGCGATGCCATGATCCCTCCAGGGGCCGTGATCTCTCCACCGGAGTCGGCTCCGAATTCAAGTGATGAAGAGTTGACGCATCAGCACCGGGATGCACTGAAACTGGAGGAACTTGAGGCGGCCGTGAGGTCCATTGAGCAGCGAAGGACGCCGTCTCCAGAGAGGGAAGCAGCAGCAGAGAAGTCGTCGTCGAGTACGACACCGCAGGAGTCTTCTCGTACACCACTATCCAAGGAGGCTCGCAAAATCTCACACTCTCGGTCGGTAACCGAAAGCTCCATCTCGCAGAAGAACGAAGAAGCTTTGACAAGCTCACCGGAAGAGAGCGAGAGGGATGATGAGCCCCAGAGAAAGCAGCCTATGGTGCGAAAGAAGTCAGGGGAACTTGTGAGACCCGCCCTTCGCCCTCCGTCGGCGCGGCGGCGGCCGTCTAGCATGCCGGGTACGCCCACCTACGCGAAGGCGGTGCATTTTGACTCTCAACTTGAACACATTCGTCACTTCTTGCAGTTGGACAAGCCACAGGCGGTCAGTGCCAACACGTCTCCTGCGGAGGACTATAACAACGAAAGTGAATTTCCTTTTGAGGCGCCTTCCTTCGAGCGGGAGATTCGACTTTCAAACTTCCCGAAGGATGTCTCCTCTAGAGCTCTTCAAAAGGTGCGGCTCGAACGACTATTCCTATCATCGGACAAGGATACATTGGTTGGCGTGGTGGCGGTTGCCAATCTGGCTTTTCAGAAGCACATTGCCGCTCGCTTTACCTTCGACTACTGGAGGACAGTCTCTGAAGTTACTGCGGAATACAGTGACGATGTCCGTCGGAAGCAAGCTAATGACGGCTACGACCGGTTTACATTCAGCATCAAGCTCACTGACCATGCAAACTTGGAGCAGAAAACCATGTTTGTCTGCGTCCGCTATAGCGTGGCTGGGCAGGAATTTTGGGACAACAATAATTTCATGAATTACCAAGTCAACTTCGTTCGGATCCCCCGGCCACGCCCAGAGCCGCGGAGGCCATCCGCTGCAACCTCGCGCCCAACTCTTCCTCGTAGCAAGAGCTTTGCCGGCGTCAACAGCCGTCCTTCGATGCCTTCCTCGCTCGATGATTTTGATGAGGATATGAACGATTATTTGTCCTTTGGTCGGCCCAAGAAACCCTTGAAAGAGGAATCTTCATCCGAGAATCTGTTGAAGGAGGTTCACAGAATGTCTGCTTCCCGTGAGAAGCAAGCACGGCAAGCGTTCGGAAATCGCTATGATTTTGGGGCCTCCTTGTCCGCCGTCATGCGGACCAAGCCTGCCCATGATCGCACGACTCTGACCGCTCGAGCAAAGTCTGACACTACCAAGTCTGACCCTGTGAACGAAGACCCTGTCCCGCCGGAAGGTCTATATGTCAAGAAGGTCTCCCCAGTTAGCGAGGTCAGCTCACAACTTGCACACTGGGAACACGTCAAGCCTTCGTCCCTCTTGTCCAGCAAACCTCACCATGATTCATCTGTGTACAAAGAACTCGTCGACAAGTTCTGTTTCTATGGATCCACGAAGGGCTCCAATGGCACAAACGACTCACTTAGTAACGGGAAATCGCATCCCGATCCTCCGAGCACATCTAGCACCTCCCCCGCACAATCCTTGTCCCCCCCTCTCTCACCGCGTTCGACAGAGGTCTTGGGCATCGACTATGGGAATAGCTGCTCGTCGTCTGCTAGCCCAGTCAGCTCAAGCCCTCGTGCAGCTTCATCATCACCACCTCATTTCGACTATGCTCATCACTCTCACGTGCAGAGCAACTTCTTAAAAGAGAGCTCGACCCCGGCAGTCATCAGAGGGTGAGTTTGGCTCTTCCATGACTACCGATAAACAAATTGGGTCCATCTTCACCGTCATTGTACCTCTTCTCACGCTATGGTTGAAGGTCGCACAGTACTTTGATACCCACTTGTGAGACGATGTACTCGAGGGATACATTCATCGACCATCCCTCAAACCATCACTTCTCTACCCGATCAGTTGTTTGCTGAATTAGCAGGGGACCTATTGTTGCCATTGCGCATAATAGCCATGGCTTGCTAACCTGATTTTAATACTCATTTTTCCCTCTCCTTTACTCTGGTGTTCAAGTCAAGTATTGAGGCTTTTCCCTTTGCGAAGTACCATAAACCGCGGGGAAGTGCCTTGTACTTGCTTGATTTCCTCTACTCCACGAAGCAATGATTATGGTGGAAAGCAAGTTATGTTTATGCATGATTGCGCTCAGTGTGGTCTTTTTGTTATCAGTCTTGATTTGTTTAATGAGTACGATGATACGAATTTTCTTATCGTTTGTTCCTGCATAGTAGTCTGATAGTCTGCTTGACAGCATTCTATGAGATGAAGCATTTGCAATCAGGAAAAGTTTCCCCACAGTGTACGCTGTTGTTATCGAACATTGCTCAACTTTAGTTGAGTTTCTGCATGGAGTTTGGGGTCTTGCGCTACATTTTGCTGTCTTTACTACGGTTCCTTGGGCGGGTAGCAATGCCTTTCTTTGTATTGTCTGCCACATGTAGGTAGTTCTGGTATGATATGTGGAGGCAACGACAAATCTCAACACATTATACACGGTTATTATTTCTGCTTCAGTGCTTCTCTGTCTTTAGTTTGTAGCCTTGTAGCCCATGCAAAACCGAGCATGTCTACCTTTAGACATGACTAGGACTGGCTGCAGGTTTAGAAGTGGAGTGCTGGAAAGATAGAACCCCAGATCGGCTCGAACCTAGAAGGATTGTTGGGTTTAACTCCCGATTGGATTAACAGGAGTGATTGTAAGACATAGCTTGATCACAACAGACAGAATCCATAATTAGCATTGACTACGTATATCTATACTTTTCTAACGCACAGCTTCCCTTGTAAATAGATACCTTGACGTTGGTGATAAGGTGTGTTGCCAAGCCGCCACGTGATCTTACCCGCCTGATGCGCCCACGTTGCTGGTTCACAGCGGCAAAAAACTGCGCCAGAAACCAACGGCAGAAACATGGGCTTGAAAGCAGCCGTTCATAACGCCCTTTTTTCCATCCTCCACCCGCCAATCATCTCGTCTCATTGCTTTTTAACCCTTCCAGATCAACCCCTGGGCTTAGTCATGCACTGAAACCGCGAAAAATCACGCTGTCGCTTGCTGACCGCCCAGAAGACATATTTAAGAAAACGCCTTCTTCGTCCCTGCTTCTTGACTTGATCTCTTTTCTTCCCTTTTCCTACTACTCAATCCAGCCAGCGACGCGCCACATCTGCCATCAGCTCTGCGGGTCGTTTTCATCAACCTTTTATCTATTTTCTTATCATCTTATCTTTGAATTTTATTTTACAATATGACTGGACGTAAGTACATACTTGATATGCTTCTTTCCCTTCTGTTGCGCTTATCACTCTTGGTTGTCGATGGCTTGCGGTTGAGATGGGTTAACGATGAAACATGGGGTGGATGCACGTGACACCTTGCTACTGTCTCAAGGCCAACGCGTCATCTGTGCAGTACCCTGTATCCATTCATCTCGACACTGATAGCCATTACGCTATCTTTGTCTCTTTTGAAGTTAACAGTGACTAACAATCATGTTCTACAGGCGGCAAAGGAGGCAAGGGTCTTGGCAAGGGTGGTGCCAAGCGTCACCGTAAGATCTTGCGTGACAACATCCAGGGTATTACCAAGCCCGCTATCCGCCGTCTCGCCCGCCGTGGTGGTGTCAAGCGTATCTCCGCCATGATTTACGAGGAGACCCGTGGTGTCCTCAAGTCCTTCCTCGAGTCCGTCATCCGTGATGCCGTCACCTACACTGAACACGCCAAGCGCAAGACCGTTACCTCGCTCGATGTCGTGTATGCTCTCAAGCGTCAGGGCCGGACCCTCTACGGTTTCGGTGGCTAAACGTTCACGCTTTGTTATTCATCATCACATCGAGTCCCGAGTCCCGACTCCAATTTACATGGCTTTCTCCGACCGCTGCTGTGTCTGGTTGAGCATTTGGTGACGGTCGATAGAGGGAAAGCCCGGAGACTTGTATATTGGCTTTATGTGTTCATGCTGTGATGCTTTTCTGGATCTTTGAGGTTTATGTACGGGGTTTCAATGGGGTTTGGAATGGGCTAGTTTGGTCTTGACAATCTTCTGCTGGTTTTATCATATGGGCTTGGAGGACCGGCTGGTTTGGGTCTTCTCTCAACTGCAGTGAATTGTGGATTCCTTGCTTCTTAGAGCTAGTGAATACAATCAATTTCACTGGGATTGAATTGTCCTGATTCTGAAGTCGTAATGTAGTATGCTATCGAAAGGATTCCAGAAAGGTCACATGGTGTAATCTGCGACCGTTGTGTCGTGCACGGACCAACACGTGCGCATGACGTTATCCGCCCTGCTCTCCCTCCGCATGGCTGTTGAACCTCGGTCTTTTGTAAGAGTAATCATGATATGACGGCTCGGACTTGGTGTGGCTGTCATAAATTGGACAGGTCCATCTCCTGTTTTGTTATTGGGAACAGCAGGACCTGACGTTCGTTGACAATCGGGCTTACCTACACAGTGTATGTCCACAATGACATAAGGCTATCACATGTGGTCGGTATTCCTCACGAGCTATCAATTGACTTGCCACCGACTCTGTTCATCTCATCATTAATCAATTGCTGTTCTGTTTCTTAGCCGCTAAAAGCATGTCAGAGTATAAAGTCGCCTACGAGTCTGAACTGGTATGTTTATTTTTGTTGATCTACAAGATCCGGAATGCAGCTCTTTGAATAGCAAGTGAGGATTACTGACTGGGTGGCACTGGGTAGGACTCGTATCAACTGTACTATAGATATGATAATCCACCACCGGAGAAGGACTGGAAGAGAGCTGCACTACGTGGTCCGGCTTTGCCTGCCGTTGGGAATGCAGTCGCGGGGGCCGTGGGAGCGGCTATATCCAACGTTGTCACATACCCGCTCAGTCTGATTGTGACTCGACTACAGACGCAGGCACAACGAAGGACGAAGAAAAAGAACAAGTCGGAATCCGAGGACCTAGACGAGGAGGAAGATGAGGAGTACACCGATGTGCTTGACGCAACACGCAAGATTTATGCCAAAGAGGGCCTGGGGAGTTTCTACACGGGTCTTGCACAAGATACGGTCAAGACAGTTGCGGACTCGTTTCTGTTTTTCCTCGCGTATGGTTTTTTCAGGCAGCGGAGGATCCGGGCTCGGTATGGCGATGGGCGGCGGTCGAAGCATGTCGTCCTTCCGATTCTCGATGAGTTGGCGATCGGTGTGCTGGCCGGCGCATTTGCGAAGCTCTTTACCACGCCACTTGCTAATATCGTGGCGAGGAAGCAGGCGGCGCCTGGGAAAAAAGCTCTTTCGACGAAGGATATCGCTGCGCGGATCAAGACGGAAAAAGGGCTGAGGGGGTTCTGGTCCGGGTATTCCGCGTCGCTCATTCTCACACTGAATCCGTCCATCACTTTCTTCCTGAATGAAGTCTTGAAGTATGCACTTTTGTCTCGGAAAAAGCGGGGAAAACCTTCGCCAGCGACGACTTTCCTTTTAGCTGCCATTAGCAAGTCCGCTGCATCGTCGATCACATACCCGTTTTCCATGGCCAAGACAAGAGCGCAGGTCGATGGCTCGGGGAATAGCGGAAAACCAAGCATTAAGAGCGTCTCCGAGGACGGGATTTCGTTTGCACCTCAAATCATTATGGATGTGCTGGCTATTGCACGCAACGAGGGTGTTTCCGCGCTGTATGCGGGCCTCCCCGGGGAAGTTCTCAAGGGTTTCTTTTCGCATGGCTTTACCATGCTAGCAAAGGATGCCGTCTATTCGCTCATCGTGCAGAGCTATTATCTTCTTCTTATTGTCTTGAGGCGGTATCCTACGCCCGAAGAACTGATTCAACGCGCGCGCGAACAGGCCGAGGAATTCGCTGAAGCCGCCCGAGAGGGTGCGCGAGATCTAGCAGAGAAAGCTAAGGAAGGTGCCGAGGAGATGCTTGAGCACCATCCTGGTCATGTCTCTGTGGATACGGCTTCGACTGCTGGATCTTCCGGTGTGGATGCCTCAACTGGATACCACGTTGGCTCCGATGGGCCGTGGTCTGATACCAACCCGACCGCAGAGTTGGTGAGAGATTATGTGGAGGATGATACGACAGAATGGAAGGGTATGTACCGTTGGTTCTGGGAGAAACAAAAGCATGAACAAGAGTGAGCTTGTTGGCTTGGCTTGTTTGTCGATTTCTTACAATTGCGGTGTACGAGAACGGTGTCCAATGTTTCATGGAATGGATGATGAGCGTAGCATTATCTGAATACATGCCATAAGTAACTTCAACTTAGCATACAATTTGTTGATGGTTTCAAGATTAATGACTCCTTCAGATGAGTTCTAAGAATAGCGTACACTATCCAAGATCTCTCATCCTTCCGTGGCGCCTTGGCTCGCCGAGATCCACGGGACGCACCATCACATCCAGCCCAACTGTTTACTTTCCCCTCGTCAACAATAGCTATCGATCCGCTACCAGTCTCTCTGTATGCTACAGAACTGATCGAGGAGGCCTCCTTCCTCATTTCTCATGTCAAACGAGTCTCGCGGGGGTCCTGGATTGCAGGACCTCGAGAAAGAACTGACTTGCTCGGTATGTACTTTGCATGATCATGTTGCTTCTTGCGTCATTTGATCGGGATCTCATCGCCGGGTGGGATGGGATTCGCACGAGGACCACAACGTCAAACACCTCTCCTTCAATCGTTAGCCTCGTGTTGGCGGTGGGTAATCTGATAGTATTTGACAGATCAATATGGGAGATCTCAAAATTCCTTACTTGACCTCTCACTGACTGTCCCCGAACAATCTATAGATCTGTACAGAACTGCTCTACCAACCCCTCACCCTCCTAAACTGCCTACACACCTTCTGCGGTTCGTGCCTGAAAGAATGGTTTGCTGCGCAGGCATCCCGTCGGCGGCCGTCTTCATCCATCCCACAATTCACCTGCCCAGCCTGTCGGGCCGTAGTGCGCGACACACGACCCAATGCCACCGTTACGACGCTGTTGGACATGGTCCTCGCAGCCAACCCTGAGCGCGTCAAGTCAGCCGAGGAGAAGGAGGAGGTTGCGCAGAGATACAAGCATGGAGAGTCGGTGTTTCCTGTGCTTTCGTCTTCGGGCCAGGATGGTACGGCGTCCGACGTCGAAGATCGACGGTTGCTGGAGGAGGTTCGTGAATTGAGTTTGCGAGAGAGCAGGGCGGGTACAGGACAATCTTCAAGAAGCAGGCAAGCCGAGAGCGTCGACGCTGATGGACGGAGAGCGGACGGTCGCTCAAGACGACGGCGTGAGGAGGAGCGTGTACTGCGGCGACAGCCTGGGGCCCGTACGGAGGATAACTCGGAGAGAACGAGGCGGATCGAGCATCAGTCCAGTCTGCGATCACTGCTCAGCTTTTCTGATACCGAAACGATGGAAGAGGAGATCTTGCGACAGATCATCGAAGACGGACTGCTGAATGGTATCGACCTGGATAATCTTGGGCCGGCGCAGGAAGAGGAACTGACTGAGCGCATCGCCGATGCTTATCGGCGAAGACACATGCGACGGCCGCGCTCACGGCAGAGACAAGAGGCGGATGAGGAACCACAAGCGTCGCCGCGACCGCGTGCAAGATCACAATCTGTGCAGAGACCACCGGCGTCGCCCACTCCACAACCATCCTCAAGGAATCCACCTGTGTCAAGGCCATATCTGCTGGAGCCACTTGTCTCGCGCTCGGAGGGGTTTAATCATCAGCGACGTCTTTCGGATCAGGGGACTCGGAGGAGGAGGACGTCGCCGGCTCCTGTCAATGCGGCGTCCACATCGGAAGACGCCTTGCGACCTGCTGCGAGATCGTCCAGCGATATAGCTTCGGATCGCCCTCGTCCTTCTCAGTCCTCTCGAGCTCGCGCGGCCGAATTGTCGACTGCTCCGAGGCCCCGACCGGCAACAGCGTCGGAGCAGAATGTCCCGAATATATTCACCCCAGAAGCCAGGAACCGCGATCTTCGACAACCTGTCTCAGGCAGACCACTCAATTTCTCGCCTGCGTCGGTAGCTTCACCGAGCACACCCAATCATTCTTTTTCTGCGCGCTTAGAACATACCACAGCTGGATCACCTGTCTGTAGTTCTCCACCGGCCGTAGGCAGTCCTGCTAACCCACGCTCTCGACCTTCCTCTTCTCGATCCCACGCCACCCAACGTCCTTCAGCAACATTCACCGAACCTTCCATCTCTTGCGACCGGTGTGGCAAGCAGAATATCCAATATGAGCTTCACAAAAAGTGTCTACAATGCAAAGATGGAAACTTCCACATATGCTTGCGGTGCTATCGTCTCGGCCGCGGCTGTTTGCAATGGGCGGGTTTTGGTCCTTCTGCAGAAGTTAATTTTGACAGAATGCTTGCCTCCTCGACCGGCCAGCCTATGCCATCCCCCGGGATAGCGCATGTTTTACAGTTTTCCAGATATTTGCGGCCCGCTGAAAATGTCCATCGCACAAGTAGCGGAACAGAATTGACTAGCGACGATCCAGCCCAGAGGTTACAAACAGGACTCTTCTGTGACATCTGCCACGCTGTGGCGAACAAGTGCTACTGGAAATGCAACGATTGCAATCAGGGGGACTGGGGCTTCTGCAATAAATGTGTTAATCGAGGACGATGCTGCACGCACGCCCTTCTACCTGTCTGTCGACTTGCGCCTGGGGATCGCTCAAGCGCACCAGTACCGGCTGGTAGTGACCTGACTGATGGGCCTAGCCATCCATCAGCTCCTCCTACTACCGCCGATACCGGGAACGAAATATACAGGATCCTCTCTTTCTCAACCAAGTGTGACATCTGTACATACCCCATCCCAGCGTCAGCCACGAGGTTCCACTGTCTTGAATGCAATGAAGGTGACTACGACGTCTGCGCAAACTGCTACCTCAAACTCGTCGCCACAGGCAAAATCAGCAAGGAAAACGGTCACAATGGTTGGCGCCGTTGTGTCAGGGGCCACCGCATGGTTGTTGTCGGCTTCGAAGACCACAATGAAGGCCAAAGAAGGGTCGTCGTGCGCGACCTCGTGGGCGGCCGCGCCCTGAAAGACGAACACGCAGCCGCCGTCCCAACCCCTGAAGTCGGAACCGGCGACTGGAGCTGGAAGGAAGGGTCTGAGCGGCGGAAGAAGGCCTCTCGCGTGCGAACCTCCTGGGCAGCCGCCAGCAATGATCGCAGCAACTCCTTCCCAATGTCTGCCCCTGGTGGCAGCGGATCAGGCTCGGGCTCAGGCCCCAGTTCCGAAACAGCCACACCTACCAGTTCCCATTCACCACCGTTCCTGCGCCGCTTCCCACCGGACGGTGGCATTGGCCTCATCGTTCATGCGCTCTGGTCGTGGTATCCCGAGGACGATGTCCAGGATGAACTGATGTTCCCACGCGGGGCGGAGATTACGGAGGTTGAGAACATCAACGACGATTGGTTTTGGGGCTGCTATGCTGGTCAGACGGGACTGTTTCCCGGATCGCATGTTACTGTTGTTGGGGAGATCGTCTAGTTTGCCAATTTTGTCATGAAAATGGCCTGCATGAATTGCTTATTCGAGTATTGCATGGGATACGACTTACGATTGATGTGTGATGTATAATGTGAACATAATGCGACAGAAACAGGAGATTTATGCGAGCAAATGCATTTCATCGAGTTGTATTTCATAGGTTTTCTCTAGCTAGGACTATCTCCATTTGAGCAACGACCCAGTTGCTCAATCATATTGTGTTTCAATCATGGCGGGCCTGTACCCGCCAAAACACATCAAGCCATAAAACGTATCATCGTGGTATCACAGCAAAGAAGTAAGCCAGCATGGTATGGCAACGAAAGCAAGAAACCACCCAGTAATAAAGGTTAGAACGACATGGAAAGAATCGAAGAAGAAATCATAATCACTCGAGCAGCGCAACCATTAACTTCTGGTAATCCCCGCTAGTTTCTCCGCGGACTCTGGCGATGAGATCCCTCTTGTACCGATGGTGGTACGCGCGCTTGACTTGGTCGAGATGCTGTCTGTTCCAGTGTAAGCGCACGACCCGAGTAACCAGTTTCTCGTCCTTGGTGCCCATCCCCTTCATGCAGTCCTCGAGCAGGTCCGCGTCCCGCATGGCCGGGTCCAGCGCGGTGCGGAGCATATGCAGCAGGGCGTCTTTCATATGCCCGGAGAACTCCTTCTCGATGTGGCTCTCCAGCGACGAGTTGTACCGAGCGCCGAAAGCCTGGCTGATGGCGCGGAGCTCCGGATCCGACGCGCGGGCGAAGATGCCGCAGACTTCGTCGACGTTGTTGACGACGCGGCCGCTGGTTGCGGCGTGGATGGCGCGGGCTTCCTGCTCGATGAGCTGGGGGTTGATCGGGTAAGAGGGTTCGTGGCGTTCTGCGCGGAGGACGAGGGAGAAGAGGGAGCGGGTTTTGAAGGAGAGGTCGGCTTCGACGTCCTTTTGGAGGGATCGGTGGAATGTGTGCTCGTAGGCGGCCTTGATGGCGTTGAGATCGGCGTTTGAGCGGCCCAGGACGACATCGTTCAAGAGCCATTCCTTTGTGCCGAGGCCTTGGACTGCTTCGCGGAGGGACTGCACGTCGTGAAGGAGCGGTCCGTCGATGATGGCGAGCAGGCCCTGGCGGAAGTAGCTGCTTGTTTCGGACTTGACGTCCTTGTAGAGGTCCCGGTGGTGATGGTTGGTGTAGGTGGACCGAACGGCGGCCATTTGCAGGGGGTCGAGTTTAGACAGTACTTGGATGAGCATCTTCTCGTCAGTACCGAACCCTTTCATCGCTTTGCGGAGGAGGTCTGCTTCACGGCGGAAGTCGCCCGGTGCCATTTGGCCAGGAACATAACCCAGAGAAGGCATGGCGGGTGGGCCTTGGAACTGTTGCGGTGGTGGTGTGGGATAGCCGCTCCCTCCTACCGGTGGGGCGCCATAGGGTCCGGGTTGGGGATACCCGCCCGCAGGTGGAGGGTATCCAGGACCGCCTTGTGGAGGGTACGGATGTTGCGAAGGAGCGCCATATGGAGGCTGAGGCGGCGGCGAATGGGGATATCCTGGTCCGGGAGCCGGAGGATATCCGCCTGGCGACGGGGCAGGCGGGGGTGGTCGATTATAGTGGCCCTGAGGAAGGGGAAAACCACCGTAACCCGATTGTTGGGGGTAAGGCGGTTGTGAAAAGCCTTGAGGAGCCCCGTACTGAGGGTAGGGGGGTTCTGCAGAGGAGTCAGTCAGTCTATCCAGTTATAATAGGCAGCAGAATTCTAATAGGCATGCGGGGGGGGCATACGATTTGGTGGGGGATATTGGTTGTATGACATAGTCGGATTCCTTTCAGTTTGTGGACTGTATATCAAGGATCCTAAAGATTTGACAAGGAGAGGATATAATCAAAAGTAGCGAGAATCAGGGACAATGGTCAACTTATATGATGAAATTAGTTCCTGTCTACGGGGTACATCGTCGTCATATGTCGGCTGTGCTCTTGGAATTTGCCTGAGATCCATGGCACCAAGGCAGTAAGTGATGTGGCGCAGGCAAGGCTGAGGCGCTTAGTCAAGTGGGCCGCTCCACAAACCGGCCACATAGGGCTGAATCTCTACGGAGCACAGATAGAGATTTCCTTGGCTGTTCGATTATCTCTCCAGAGGGGCAATAGATATCTATTCAGATGAACACGAAGTCATCTGTTTGCGATGGTCAACTCCCCAATCCCCTAATACATGAGATGCGGGGAGAACAGTTCGTTCCTTCCAGGTCCCAGCCGTCGACCAGGGCCACACCGGAGCGATCTCAGAGTCCGCCTTGTATTGTCGTTTGACAAAATCTTGGGAGATGTTCGTTTGCGCGTACAGTAGGTAGAAATCAGAGTCCATGAGGAATACCACGAGGGAGGTTTGTGAATGATGCGCCGGCAATCAATAACGTTACTACTGGCCCTTGGAGGACTTATTACAGGCTACAGCCAGATGATAACTCGTGATTTGATATGTAGCCTCAGGCATAACCCACCCTCTAAGGCTTCCAATATTGGTGTCCTACAAATGGGAAAGGTAAATAGAACTTGCCTTCTGGGGTGCTTCACCCGTTGCTCTTCGGTTACTTCGACTCCGCCTCTGCAATCAAATATCTCCGTGGCTGCGATTGCTTACCAGGGTCGAACTAAGCCTCAAGAGAGTCCCAAATTCTTATCTGATTCAAGCATGAGCGCCATGGGTCAGACTAGGCAAGTAGCTCTTCATGTCGCATATGGTATTGTTGTAAATATATCGGTCTCGAAATCCTCTGCTCTCTTTCCTGCGGAGTAACCATGAGCCAAACTGCCGGGCCCTAAAATCTACTATCAATATAACTGATGCGCATGGTACTCTCAGAGGTCCGTCGGTCTCGTCTATTCAGTCTATTAGCTATGGCAGACAGCGCAGCTGAGCTGTACAGAAGGCGATGGGCGTGAAAGATAACCACCATAGATAACCACCATTCCAAGTTCAATCATTAATGAGCTGTTCCTCGAGTTTCTTACTAGCAGAAATCCCTCTACTTTCTGCCATGATCCATCCACGATGCTCTGTCCCCTTGATCGTCTCTTCGGCCCCCGGGTAGACGAGCGCTGTCGAGGCTTGGACTTCACCTCGCTCTTCGAGGAACTGGTCTTGGGATGTAAATGTCCCTCTGGGAGCGGATCCACACGCTGGGCGGCCTCACCGCCGAACTCAGGGAAACAGACTGGTCCACGGGTGAGCAGCAGTTACACTGTCTGAGGCAGGTGCTGCTCCGCAGAAGCCGGACCCTGTTGCTGGACGAGGCCACCAGCAGGTTTGGTGCCCATCCCATCTCTGGTCGTTTTAGACTTGACTGCTGACGGGTCTGTCTGTATGGACGCAGTCACCGCAACGTCAATGCGGCATCTCTTAGAGGTCGGATGTGAGGGATGCACAGTGCTTGCCGTCATGCCTCAGCTCCAGCACGTCGAACGGTATGACCTGATGGTGCTGGTGGATGAGGGCAGAATTGTAGAGTTGGAATCGCCCGCGGCGTTGCTTGCACGAGACTCCGAATTTGAGATTATACCATGCTCAGGGAAGCGCCTAGCGAGCTCTTTGCAGATCGCAGGTTGCGCCTGGGACCTACAGCCTACATAAAACCCGCCATATACAGATGTATCGACGTTTGATCAACATTGAACGTCTCATTAAGAACTAGGGGTGAGTCTCCACTGCGACCCTAAACCATGGATGAGGAACTCCATCTGGATATATGCAACCAAACAGGCATCAAAATTATGTGCTTCGTCTCATTGCTGTTCATGTACTCTATTTCCGCGCATTTGTCCAAGATCAAAGCAGTTGTTCACCTGGTCTTCCGGCCCTCATCGGCCTTCTCTGCCGTCACAAAAGCTGCTCGCAGCTCTTTGCCAGCCTCCCAGAGCACCCAGAGCGGAATCCACACCCACAAGGTGTTAAAGAAGAAGAGGTAAAACCAGAGGTACACAGGATTACTGGTATCCAATTGGGGACTTCCCGTCAACCATTCCGGCGCAAATGTCATAAAACCCCCGTACAGCTCAGCTGTCGCTAGGGCGGGCGCAACCAGCCACAATCTCGCCTTAGCTGCGCCCTTTGCCGATGCAGTTGACCGGCTGCTCGATGCTTTCCAAAGCAAGTAGCACACATACGCGGCCGCCGGGCCGCCAAAAAATACAGTCAACAGCTCAATAGAAATGGTAGGAGCGTCTGCGACGGCCCAGCGACGGTCTGCTTTTGCGTATTCCTGCCATAGTCGAGCACTTGGGCCTGTTCCGTAGGCTGCGCCGTATACGCGGTCCTTGTGGCCTAAGAAGTATGGCTCTTTGCTAACGCCGGCCGGGAGCGTGGCGTAGCTGTAGAAGCACTCGTATAGGAACGATCCTTCGATGAAGATGTGGGTTAGGGCATCGTAGGCGTGCCAATAGAAGAGTATTCGGTTGCGCGTTTGGGAAGATGGTATCAGTGCCCCACCAAGCAAGTAGGCGATAGGCATGAACGATAGGGTAAAGCCGATACAGAGTAACGTTGGGACATCGAGGGTGAACGGAATGGTAGAAGACATGGCCATCGTCTGTAACTATAGGTCTCTTTGAGGCAAAGTAGGTTGCAGAAGGAAATAAGTGCAGTCTGTAGATTAACGGACGGTATTTCAGGTGAGCAGAGCTCTTTTTTGAAGGATCACATTGAGATCGTCCAGTCTGTGACAGATGGATTGAAGAGAGTGTCTAGTGAAAACAATTCAACAAACCCCTGATTTTGAAACACTAAGTTGGAACTCTGAAGTGGATGCCTTAGGCATAATTAATAGGGAAATTGCCTCCACATCCTTTGTTGATCTTGCACTATTCGCACCATGATAGTATGTACTCTAGTTAACCCCGGGGATTTTGTTAGTATAATGGGCCTTGCAGGGATTTGAATCAATCTAGTATCCATTACCGCCTTCCTAATTGATACTATATGAAGCCAATAAGACCTCCTATCTTTGTGAACCTAGTGAGCAATCAACACCGCATGCCTATCCCCGAAGCTAGTAGTCCCCGTCAGCAGGCAGCTGAGCAGAGGGGTAACAACTCTATACGCCTTAGCCGTGATGATCGAATCCGTGTCCTTACCCTCCGAGAAGCTGGCTTTACCTATCAACAGATTGCAGATCAGCTTCAAATCACGCATCGCCAGGTTCAGTATACCTGCCAAAGCCAGCAAACAACACCGAGGAAGGCTCCTGGGCAGCCGCCAAAGCTCTCTGAGGAAGATATTGATAATATTATAACATTTATCTCTTCCTCGAAGCGAAATCGGGGCTTACCTTTCTATAAAATCTGTCAAGAACTTGATCTACCCGTCGGACCATCTGCTCTTGCTCGTGCATTAAAGAAACGAGGTTATACTCACCGTATTGCCTCTCAAAGACCTCCATTATCTGACCAGAATAAGCATGTACGTCTTGCCTGGGCATTAGAGCATGTGAACTAGACAACAGACTGAATTGGGATTCTTTGGTCTAACAAGACGTGGGTTACATCAGGCTTCCTTAAATAAATCTACGTGACTAGGAAGTCCATTGAAGAGCTAGAGGAGACATGTCTTTGTACCTCCTCCTAAAAGACGCGGATGGATGTTTTGGGGCTCATTTCATAGTTCTACTAAAGGGCTATATCTATTCTAGGAGAAGGGATGACGTACAATCAACGCGGAACAAGAATTTCATTGAGGCAGTTCGGGATTAGATGAAGGACTGGATCCAAGAGAAATATCCGGACGATCACTAAGATAGTTCGAGCTGCCTGGGATGTTATCCCCGAGGGTTTCCTTAGGGATCTAATTAAATCTATGCCAGTTGCGGCATGTTCGTACCAGATGATTCTTCAGGAACGTCCATGAACTGATTAATGCTTTAGCCCAATGGGATTGTACCTTCAGTTCATCAGTCCTAGCGAAATTAATCCCAGTGCTTGATCACAAATTATAAAAAAACTAGTCACGCCCGGGATCGAACCGGGAACCTTCTCGGTATCCTTTAAGGAGCTCACTTTTAATTGTGAACGAGAAATCATAACCATTAGACCACGTGACTGTTGCTTGTTGGAAACCTTCCCATCAATGTCATTCATAAGCAAATTTGCTTGAGATGAAACATGATTGCTTCCAGTCAAGAAATTCATTATGTTGAAATTGGAAACTACCACATGTCACGAGATGGAACGACTCTCCTCGCGTCCATCACCGTGACTGTGATACGCCTGCGGTCGCGAGTCCGGAATGGATCTAGGACACATCCAGCAAGCTGGCCTATCAACTATTGACATAGGCCCGGAGAATCGGTCACAACATCTCATGATGTCACCGATCTTGAAAGCTGCATCTGTCTTGAATATCGTTCGCAGTCGGATAGTCGCCTGCCACTCAGACGTTGCTCAGTACGCCACAGATGATCGCCTGTTACCCCAGATCCGGGCCCTGCTGCCTACCCGTTCCGTGACTCAATTCGGGGCCCCTCTGCGCCCTGTGATCACGAATGGAGATTTGCCCTGACAGTATGAACAGTCATAGAGGTTGCCCGGGCTAGGGTATACTGGTTTTGTGTTCACTCTAAATTAGTCACCGGGTCGACTTTCTGCTCACGCCTTCCGACGCGTGCACCGTCCACGTGGTGGCCTCATAATCAGGTCCAAAGGGCGGAGCTCTTTAAATGCAGAGATGCGGGTAGGCTGAAGTCTGAAGATAGAAATCTGGCCATTTTGCTTCTGCGATATTATTGGGAGAATCCGGATGGCGATATTTTGTCTCTCGTTAAGGAGGAAGTAGAGATACTTGGTCCATGTCTCATTTCTCTGCCATATATTCTGCATAGGGAGCATAGCTGTTATCGTTGTACAAAGAAAGAAGGTCTTTATTTACTCTGGTTTTTTAACATGCCTCATCTGCATCACCATCGAAGACGTCACTCCTGGCCTTTTGGCAGTCCAGCCGCGCAGCTGCGCGAAAGAAAAATCGCCCGGAACTCCAGCGCACTAGGTCCATCGACGCTCGCGGAGCTCGAAGAACACTACTTGGCACCCATCGTCTCCGAAGATCTACCGGAAGATGATGCTGCATCTGCCGGAATTGTGCGGACGAAGACGATGCGGTCCCACCGATGGTTTGCTTCGAAGCACGCCGACCGGCATCATATGTCCTCGCATAGAAGTGCTACGACGAGCGGTAGCACAGTCTCGCTACGACAGATGATCCGTCCGCCTCTTGATAAGGCTCGATCGCTGTTTGTTTTGCCTACAACTACTTCAGCTGGGAAACAGGTCGTGGTCTCCGTTTGGGTGCCTCAAGCGGCTGAGACACAACCAGCTTATACGTTCGCTGATCGGGGGAGAAAAACAACAACCACTGACGATTCTGATTACTTAACGGCTGAGAGGAATCATCGAAGGTGTCATTCGGAGCAGCCGCGGTCATGGAGGGCGCCGAGCGCGAGTCTCTGGACACTTTTGGAGGAGTGATTGCGGAGGCTACATGCTCCTGGCGTTTGGTGCAGTTGCTTCTTTAATTCTTCATAGTCCATCTGCGGTCTGATCCTGGTTGCGACGGACATATTGAACAATTGGCCCTTACTCTCACAACCACAATATAGCGCTTTCTGGAACATGGCAGGCCGGGAATTGCTCTACACTGTTATAGAGCAAACATGCATAGTCCTAATTTATATGAGTTATTGCATTGTTTATCTTAAGGGGATTATATGTTCGCCCTGCTAGGATAATATATGCAGAGTATTGTATGCGTAAGCACTGGCATTGCCTCCGGTGGCTTCAAGTCCTTCAATCACGCCTTGATATCGCCGCAAGACCCAACCATATTCAAAGGCACTTTCGGCACCGCTCTCAGTCCATTAGTGACACATCAAGCGCCAGGCTAGATGTATGTCGTCAATCTCTGGCGGAGATCGAATGAAGCGTATACACAATATCTAACCCAGGTGATCTCAGGCCATAGTCCCTATTAGCGCAATGAGATCTTTTCCTCCCTGAGGCCATGATCGGAACAAATGTGCCGAGGAGAAGCACTCTTGACTGTTTTATCTTGGCAAGCAATCAGGTGATGTCATATGGGTGCAAATCACCGAGTACCGACAGAACCAGAGCCTCAAGTGTGGAGATGTTCATTTCCTTGTTTGCACATCTGTTCTTGGCAGCTGCTCAATCGGCAGGAGGCACAGACTACAGAGTAGTGGCAGCAGTGATCGTGTGTCCTAGCTTCAAGATTTGGTTTATATGCCGCTAATCACTGTCCTTCGGTTGGTTACTCGAGCCTCGAGGAGGTCTGCATAGTCAACCGAGTCAGACTTTGAAACGTGTCAGACAGCCAGACTACTCACTTCAGTCGAGAAAATGTTTCTACCTAGAAGTCACTGAGTCATCCTGGACTAATCCTACACTAACGCATAGGACGCATAGAATAATGGGTATGTTCCTCCCATTCGGCCAGTTGCAATGCAAGAATTATCGTCTCGTGGGGGCCAGATGATGTGATTGGACCACTTGAGTTGCCCGATATCCTTCTCGAAGCACGCTAGAATGACCATACAACCCTGGGCAGGTCTCGGCTGCTTAGGCCTTCTCGGAGGGGTTATTTGACATGTGGGGAAGTGGAAGGGGAATGATGACTGAGAGATGTTCATTCTAGAAGAGGATTCAAACGAAACTCAGTCATTGACAACGGAGTTGTAGGGAAACGTGTCATATCCAAGGTTTTGCACTTCTTATCTTCATCCATTCACGAAAGTCGAATAATTACCAAGTGACACTGTTGTTGATGATTCTGGTCGCTAGGCAGAAGCGGTGAATTTGGCCCTTCTGGGGAATCAATCTGCAGGTGTTGAAATGGTGATTGGCTCTTCGTCAACCTTGTAGGGCAGAGTAGGTGGGGCTAACCGAGAATCTCACCGACTCTGGAAAGTCAGAATCGTTGGCAGCTCTTGATTCGTCAATGGGAGCAGGGACCCAGTGCCCCAGGAAATGTCAGTCCCGTCCTCATGGCTCGATGATTGGATGACCGGGAGGGAGGAGATAGGTAACGGAAGTTGAGTGCCCGGAGTACACCGTCAGTGGATGTCGGTGCTGGAGCTGAAAGACATAAATATAACTATCTGTCCGCCGCTTTGATTAGTCTTTGTTCTCAACTCTTGACCCTCTTCTTCCAAATTCAAAGTCCCAATCCGGGTAAAGACCTTACATACCTTCTGAAATCTTTCTGAACATGAAAGATCAGCACCGTGTTAGTCCCGCAGTAATCGAGCCGAACAATATCGATCGTTCGATTTCTCACACGACCACCGTCTCCTCATCTGACTCCTCTCAAAGCGGCAACGCCACTGACAGTCCCCACCAATCCTCCCATAGACTTTCCTTCCCGTCTGGTGCAAGACTATTTCGCTCTCGTTCAAAGTCGCGCGCAACAATTGGCGCAGAGTTGCCGGTAAACCGTACTCGTCGCTCCACGTCCGACAGCTACGGCGGAACCATTCCTAGAAGCATTCCTACTTCCACTGACAATATTCCTCGACGTTCAACAAGCCCCACCGCAATGTCTCCCATCGAGCCTACCAATCCATCTTCTCCTGGTCTGCAGAAGCGCCACTCGGGATCATACAGCTCCCAGTCCAGAAAGAGCGGCGATGATTATCGTCGCTACAGCGGGACTGTGAACCACTACGGCCGTCATTCTAACGATTGGTTGTTCGGTGGGTTCAGTCTGCGGGACACCGTCCGAGAAGGCGTTGATCGCTTGCGTCATGGGAAAGAGAGCTGAACGTCGCGATCTTCGTATCATTTTTGCCTCTTCTTTGGTCCTCAGCTTGAGACTGGCCTCCAATCAGCGTGTCACGGTTCAACAGCGTCATATACATGACACTCACCGACGGACACTTGAACATACCAGCAGTGAACGGTATCATCTTCGATAAATCATCACTTTCTCGGCATAGTCAGAGCATCGAGGTCAAGCACCGCAAGAAGCTCCATCAATCCGAGGATCTACTCCAGGCACTGCGCGGCATCAGAGATTGGACATCCGGAAAAGAAAAACAGCATGCATCCGCTGTATCCATCTCGGCGTTCCGCCACTCAGTCGACGTGCACTTATGACTGGTCTTGGTTCTGTCTTTATGACTGTGCATACTGCTTTCAATTCTATATTGTCAGCGACCTAGATCTGAAGAAAGTTTGAAATATAGTTACATTGATAATTAGAGCCAGTGCATGGGCCACATACCTCTCTCAGTAAGCCCGACCATCTTGTATCATCTATCACCACTATAAAAGCCAAGATAAAGGTCATAACAACATCAACCATCCCAGCTTTGATCGCGCAGCAGATTTCAGAATAATGTTTCATGAAACAGTAGTCAAGGTCACCACATTCACTTAGGGTTTTGACCTAGGCCGCAACCCTGGCGCCTTTCGTCCTGGTCTACCCCGTAGTTGCCAGTCATACGCAGATTCAGTCAAGGTAGCAGGTCGACAACTTGTTTTACAAACGTACAGAAATTCCAAAAATAGGAGACACATTGAAGGCGAAAATGGGTGAGGTAGTCAACCTTGCGTGAATTAGTTAACTACCAGGTCGTGCTCCGTAAGCAAGTCAACTCTCACCTCTCAGCTCCCCATCAGATCGACCACTAGGCGTGCCCGATCGTCTAGAAATCGCAGGTGACACTCTTCCGGTCGATATTTCGATAATTGCCAAGAACTCGACCCGCATATTGGTATCTTTCTTTTTCAAATTTCTGGTCGTGATTGCTGGGTTCTTGTGCCGGAGCCTCTTCTACTGCAAGCACACGTGGGTGGCCCGTCATTACGTAGTCGGCGACTCCCAAGCCTGAGTCCAAACTCCGCAGCCATAGCTTCGAAGTTTGAAGCTTAAGCATTCATTCACCGCGACGATTTACTGCTGTTCATTACGAGGGTACAGGGTGAAGTCTGATGGATTTAGTGGCTAATACCGTGTGCTATGGCCAATCTATGAATAATAACTATCATTAAAGAGTTAAATAATTATATGTTCGGCAGGACGTCTCAGGGGTGATAACCAAAAAAGGGGGAATCATGGACATTAGACGACCCAAAGGGGAAACTTTGCGAATAAAAAAAATAATAATCAATAAATTTTGAAAACGCAGCAGAACGCCGGAGCCGAAAAATCACGCAATGGCAGTTCTCCAGCAGTACTCCTTGTCCCATAAACAATAATGTGGCCCGCCCTCCCCCCGCACCCCGTCAGGTTCGTGACTAGAAGTGTCCAGCCGTGTAGTCATGATAACCGTTGGATCTATGAAGGGTGATGTAAAAACAAGTCCCTCTATTGAGTGAGAGTGGAGAGACGCTCATGCCGGTCTCTGCCACGCGGCAATGTCAGCCGGTGTTATATCAATATTTTCCGCCGTCATGGCCTGGAGCTTAGATATCTGCAAATCCGCTAGAACTAGTCAGTCGGTGGTCAAGATGAATATGCGGCGTTGTTCAAGGCCTCTGACGCAAATCCAAGGACAATACGTACTTGGGCGTTGCACGGCTTCTGCTCCTGCTTGGACATGAATGACCCCGGAGTCGACATACTCCTTTATGGTTACTCCGCTATGTGAGGCAGCACCGAGGATCACTCGAATTCGGTATCGACCTGGCTGCGCAATGCTCAGCGGGCTGAACTTGGCAAATCCGCTCGTCGTGTTCCCGTTTCGACTGCGCACGCTGGACGTTAGTGTCCCCGCCAGTCCGGTGGCCGCAGCCGTTCCCGTCTCGCTCCTGAGCGATGCGTGCGCAACCATGTGCTGGACTGCTGGGTTCACTAGGTTACCCACGGGTCTGACTGCCACAATTACTGGCAGGGTAAATGGCGTCCCCGGACGAACAGCAGCCGGGGGCTCAATCTCGAATGTGATGCCGAACTCCCGACTGGAGCTTCCTCGGGAACTTCCACCTTTGCTCTGAACCATTTTGGCAAGCCTCCCCTGTTGGAGATCGGTATGGCCTTTGTTATGGTACTGGAAAGAGCAATTCGATGGACTCAGCTCGAGCCCAACTTCAACAAATGCAAGTAACCTATATCTTTAGCCTGAAATGATATGTCAACAATAGAAGGAATTCAACATAGCACAAGCAAGGGGATTGACCAGACAATTGATAGAGACAATGGATCTTGAATCAGCAAACAAAAGGTAGGATAATACTGGCTCCCGAGGGTGGTTCATATATGTTGAGTACCAGCCTCATATAGTGTGAACCCTACCACAAAGG
This sequence comes from Aspergillus fumigatus Af293, assembly GCF_000002655.1. Classification (NCBI taxonomy): domain Eukaryota; kingdom Fungi; phylum Ascomycota; class Eurotiomycetes; order Eurotiales; family Aspergillaceae; genus Aspergillus; species Aspergillus fumigatus. The sequence goes on from NC_007195.1 coordinate 3,638,140, forward strand.
GCATCATAACATATTTCCAATTTGGAGGACAGTGCTGAATGCTATCTTAGCAGGTTTGCCACCGTGGACAAGGGGAAAAAAAGCTAATCTCAATAGCTCCCTTGAAATGCAAGATTAGCGAGATTGTGGATCTGCGTGGGATTACAGTTATGTGCTGACGCCAGATAAGGGCCCACAAGCTTGTCCCAGTGTTTACTGGATTCTGGGTGCGGATGAATCGAACCCATAAGCATGAAACAAAAAATACATCCTTCCTGCAATGTGGGCATTTTGGGAAAGTGGAACCCCCATCTGGACCTTTCTCCTCTCCTGTTCCTCTAATCGTCTTCTCATTCGTTATATTATTCTCTTGAACAGGTGGTATTGTGCCTCTTTCCATATTTGTTTTTCTTGGCCTTGTGCTGGCACCATCTCCTCATGCGAACGCCACTCTAACGCAGTATTGAACAACACGGATATAGTTTCCACAGCGCTAAAGCAACTGAGAATTCCCGAAATCGGGCAGAGAAATGGTGATAAGGTCGAGATGATGTCAGATCCGCTTTGGGGAGAGCCAATTGAATTGTGAAGCACAAGTTGCAAACCCTTGCGCATCATGCGAGATCTTTAACGCATTCCACGGGGTATCTCGGACGCTGGCCTTTACATCCGTATTCGCAAACAGTACACCATTGTATCAGTGGACGTGTGGGGGAGGAGGTAGCTCATGCTTCACTCTTTGGACTTGAACATGGATGGTCCATGAAGTTCTCTTGCTTTCTTGTGTGGCCCAGAGAGATACTCAATGCTGAAAAGAGACGACTGATGAGACAAGGCTGCATCCATCACGCATTCTCGGAAGGATCATGCTTGTAGTGAGCGAGTCAACATGTAGTGGCAATCGCAGTGTTTCTACGAAACCAAGACATTGGACATCCCGCCAAACAATGTACAGCGTGACGAAGAAATTTTCTGTAGATAGACTTTCTTCTCTATCCAATGGAGTTCAAAACCTGGAGGAACAGACAACCGGGCTAGAACAAAGTACGTCCTAGTTCCGCAGTGGTACGCAAAGCTTTCCGTTCTTGTATCACAGAACGGTCAGAAGGGATTGTGAACCACGAAAGTTGTTTACCTGATCAGAATATTGCACCAATTGAACGCGATCCCTGTAACCTGGATGGGGAAGCAATCTCCGTAATCATAGATGGATCACAATATGTGGGTAACTAGGACAATTTTGGTCAGTGTTGGGCCAGCGACTTCGCCACACCTCCTTCCGGTTTAGTCCTGGCCACAAGCCACAGTCCCCACTATAGCCTCAGCCAGACTTCTCTAGCGGGTTTTCCTCTGCTTTTGTTTTTGTTGCATATCTGCTTTCCATGGTCATCACCTTGCTGGTTCGTGCTATTGGATGCAGGTTGTCTTTTCCAAGCTCCCACATACTAAACTGCTACCTGTTTCCAACGTCGATCATTCCATACTTGCTTCTTATGAACCTAAACTGTCAAGAACTGCACTCCTTTCTACATGATTCCATCCCAGGATCCCTGAGCTTCCACGAGGTCACCAGTTGTTCCGACCAATCATTGACTACTGACCATCATATTGACAATATGGTCTAGAATGGCCATTATCTGCTTGATGAACTGCTATTACCGTAGTGGTTCCCGGCAGCCTGCAGCGGACTAGCGGAGTAAAATCCAGGGTTCAGGCTTCTCCTGCTGCGCGGTGTGCAGGGACACGATTTTAAGGTATTGCTCGTGCACAATTGAGTCAAATCTCCATGACAGGAACAGGAGCAAAGGAAGGCTCATTGATGGACACTCGACGCAGTATGAAAAGTTTTGTTAGATCTGCATTGTCCCTCTGCCAAGTTGTGGGGCATCCTCGTATTTGCTTTTTTTTCCAATGCACCGTGCAATGTTCGATGCCATTGAGCACTCCTTACCATCCATTTTGCATACAACCAATAGTTCTTTGCGGATCGCCGATTCTGCATGATAACACACAAGCCACCTGTGGCTGGAGTGGATCATGAACGGTCAAGTTGTGGCGGTGAAACCGAGGAATCCAGGATGCTGACAAGCCTTTTCCCAGGAGGAGACATTGGTTCGGTCTCGCCTGAAGCTCTGGGCCTCATTCTACTGCTTTGTCCAGATCTATGGACTAATAGTGTGGTTGCTAGGCCAGCATAATGACTCGTTGATGTCGTGTGATTACGCTTTGACTCTCATACTGGGCTTTCAACAGGATATTCTCGCAAACGTCATCTGTCTCATGAATACATTTTCCTAAGCTTGGCCTCTCTGTGCCTTTGCGTCCTATTCCTCGTCTGCAATGCTGAGTTCGCAAGATCCTTCGGGCTGGGACTATTCACCCATGGGTTCTTGGATCTTGAGACTCGCTTCAGCTTGTTCACCGCCTTATTCATTGACTTTAGCGTATGGAAGTTCTACCTGGGAAGATACAATGATACCTGGTACGCGCTACCGCAATGCTCGAATGAATGTGGAGAAGGTGCTCGAAGATCTCGTACCGAAAGCGCAACTCGATCCTCGGAGCTGAGACCGAATGTCCCCGGTTCTTCTGAATGAGGTTACATACCGACAAAGGATCTTCTCGTTTTAGCAAATGTATCGATATAACACACATGGAAAGTCTCGAAGATTGCAATATTGTCCGGTGGACTGCAAGGCATACCACAGCCCCAACTGGAACGCACATTTCTTTGCGTAACCGAGTGAACCACATGCTTCTTCGCCAGGCCAGATTTGGCCCCAGAAACACAGTGTTAAGCTGCGCCTTTGCAGTCAGTCACAGAAGAAGTTTTTATCAACCAGAAAGTACCACTACTGAGCTATGTACGTTGCAAGGCTGGCAGCACTACTCCCGGTTGAAGTGATCGATTGCCCCGACGAATGGGATGGTCTAGGAGGGCACGAGATCGTCGCCCAGTTGAACCGTGCGCTATAACTCAGACTCGTGTTTGTGTCATGACTCGTAAAACCAGTCTCAAGACAACAAAGTACCTTAATCCATCTCATCCTGTAAGAGGGACTCCAGCACTGGGCAAGGCTGCTTATGCAACCCGTCCCGAATAGGGACAAAGTTTACAGACCACCAAAAGGGGGCGACTTATTTCCAGAGGACCGCGCTTGACTAGTGAAGTGGACCAGTAGCCAATAGAGTACCAACGTTACACAAAAAGCAAGGAAGCTATGATCTTGGCACAAGCCCTATGTTATCCCGAATGAGAGTATTGCCATACCCTACCAGAACACAAACCGCACTTAAGCAGATAGGCAACGCTTGAGCTCTCGCATGTGCAAATGCTTACCTGACGGCCTTCAGTTCCACCATCAAAGACGGCTTCTACCAGATGATATACGATGTCTGATCACCCCAGTCGCGGCAGCCTTCATAGAGGGTCATGTCAAAGTTCCAGAGCAGCTTTGCAACGATGAGGCGCATTTCAGCATAAGCGAGACTGTATCGAGGGACCAAAAGCCCTTGTCAATAATGAGTAGATGCAGCAGAAAGTGCAGCAATATACTTCTTGCCTAGCAAATTTCGAAGTCCAAAGGAGAAGGGTTGTGAAGCCTCTCTGTGATCCGTTTCAAACCTAGGATACCGGTTTTCCAGCCAACGCTCAGGAATAAAAGATTCGGGCTCGACGAAATTGGATTTCGCCCGAGAAGCCAAGAAGGGTACTACAGATACAGAGATCTATTGAAACAGTTAGCGGAAGGGACGTGCCAAATGATATTCTAGTCTTTGCCTACACCTTCCGGGACATATTGTCCATCAATGGAAGCGGCCCCCCATCGGGACCTTTCTTGGAAGATATCCTGGCACAGGAGGATATAATCGTAAGCTTTCTTCGAGCACAGCGTGCGAGTACGGGAGTCTTGCCACTGAAAGGAAAGTGATATCCTCTTGTTTCTGAAAAGCCCCTCTGATTTCCTGGACGAGCTTGTTGTACTTTTCAGGGTGTTTCAGGACATAGAAAGGGCAGCCGGACAGCAAGGTAGCGGTTGTCTCACTCCCAGCAAGAATCAAAACACCTGCATTCTCTTCTATCTCCTGCCGCGTCATGCCTCGTTCGTCATTGTGTCTGAGAAAGTCCGGTCTGGTAGCCTGCAGGTCAAGCCGATGACCGACTTTGTCCTTACTCATGCGCCAGTGCTCATTTCTCATTTCCGCGGCCTTTTTTGGAGTAATCTTGTAGCCAGTGATTCTAGTAACGGATAAAGATGAATAAGTCTCAGGTCGATGCTCATTTTCACACTTTGGTATACCATCACCACCCAGGGTTGGTAGCGATTGTCCCGGAGGCAATTTAACAACTCCCCGAAGGCCATATCGCCAAAAATATCAAAGGTGGTGTAATTGTACCACTTCATCATATCGACCGTGCTTCGCGCAGCTGCGCATTCAGCACGTAGTTTCTCGACGAGAAGATCGACGTAATGCAGTACGAGCGACTCCTGTTCTCTCAACGTTTTTCTCGGAGATTGCATGCGACAATCGGCGCCGCTGCCTGGCGTGATCGGCGTCACCAGCTGTAAGTATATGCCCACCGTTCGGGCTGGGGTTATAGAACTCGGGATCCTTGATGAACGAATTGACACCGTGTTTGCGGTGACCGTAGATATCTTTCCAAGCGCCGGGGCTTCGGTAAGGTACACCAGAGTGGAGGCGAAATGCGCACAACATCACCATACTGGTCATGCAGTTCCTTTAGCTTGGCATGTATTTCCCCTGAGAATGTCCACCAGATGTAGCATATATTCGAGCATGCCACGAGCTTGGGGCCAGGAGATTTCCTTAGCGGCTGTAGGTAGATAACTAGATATTGTAGATAACCTGCCCAAGCAGAACTGCCACCAGCTATTCTACTCGTGGCCTGCTCAGCAGGACGCTGTCCAGTCAGGCAGTTTGTGGTTAGGTGCACTCACCAGGGATAACACGATAGATACTGGACTCATGCTTTCCTACTCTATATTTTAGGTATGTTAGGAGCTTGCATCGTCTGGATTCTGATCTACGATGGGCACTGGCTTAAATAACTAGCCACGAACGAATGCATCGAGGTAGCATCACCGAGGCCCAGCTCCAGCAGTAGTGCTTCAATTTGTTCACTTGTTACGTCCAACCCTTGTGTGAGACATTGCTAGAGCTAGACTAGGTGCTTGACAGCTTGATAGAACAAAACTTGTTGTCCGATGGGATGTCACAGTAGGGTACCATTATGGCATAACCGTCTAATGTCACAGGATAATCCTCTCCACTTATGCACGATGTCATCCGTGACTCGTGAGTTCGGTCGCTTTCCTAGCACAGCTATAGCGGTCAGCTACAGGCAGTGGAGGCGAAACGAGTGCACAATTTCATGCTTAGGGCCAAAGACATGGTGTTATCCCTGGTCAAATCCGACGGAGATCAACAGATGGTCATCCATACACTAGACTAAGGTTTAGTAACGCTCTGAAGACGCATAGATAAGAATTTTTGCATAGATATCGAATAGATACCCTCTATATGAATCAGGTTAACACAAAAGAGCAAGCAATCTAAAGAGTTCAAACCCGATTCCGATATCTATATAAGTATATAGGTATGTATTGAACGGTGGTCTCAAGGCACAATAGAGATTATGGTAACCAGAATATGCACTACCTTTCCTACTCTGCTGGAGATGGGAGCCTAGGCACCTTTTGGCTGAGTGGTTTGATGGTTGACAGGTCACTACTACTTCACGTGCTGGTATGACCCTGGCATCACCTACAAGACCCTAGCGATGACCTCCTTTCCATCTAATATAATCGCTTCGAGTCTCTAGACGCATGGCAATCGACGAATTGGATGTAGTGGACCTACCGAGACTACCCCAGCACAGCTAGCTTGCCACGATGATCCTTCCAACACGTTTCCGTCTTGGACTCCTGATTGATGGCTTGAGGAGGATGAATACCAGGGAACGGCCGCCTCACCGACGGGAAGGGTCATATAAAAGCACCACTGAGAGTGACCAGAATGCCTTAGATCTCAGAAGAAATACCAGTACAAATGCTGCATGTATACCCGCCATGTCAGATGAGAATGCACCTCTAGCAGGGGACCGGAAACGGATGCAATGCCATACATGGCACCGCATAGGTCATGAGATCATGAAACCTACCGTCGATCCTAGACCAGCGATACCACATCCGATGTTCAGGGCATTACTTTCAAAAGCACATTGTTCGTTTCCTGAGCGCAATTGCATTGGCGTGAACCTGGTGTATGCAAACACAAAACTCATTCTGGCTTAACTGACGGTCTGTTCACTCTGAATCGCAGATGACGCGTTTGATATCACCAAGCAGTGTGAGTGTAAATCATGTAGGAAAAACCACCCTGGTATTTCACTTGAGCTGGGACCCAGGAGAGTCGATCTGTTGCAGTCCTCGAATTGGAAAGGAGAGAAGGAAAAACACCTTCCTTCCATTCTGGGCCTCAACTGGTCTCTGCGCCATCGCTCACGTGTCGTGACGTTGACTTCGACCACTGAGCTATCTCATGCAATATGGATGACTTCGAATCTATGAACAGTATTGTTATCACGATGAACATCTGGCCGACGCTCGGTTATCTCTCAGATGGCGCCTGTCCTTCACGCACGACACTATCAATCCTTTTCTGTTTCTCACTCTTTCAAAAGCGCTTACGCACAACCAATACGGGTCAGTAGATACATTAGTTTGAGGGTACTCATCCAATTGTTTGTGGGAACTATTTGCATTTTCGTCCTCGCGGTTCTATTCTGGAAAATTGGGCAATTCTTTCGATTTCTCACGCGGGACCGAGTCATCAGGCAAGGGAAGACGGTTAACACTCGCTACGCAAGGACCTGGTATGGCTGGGTACCATTGCAACGACATGAGTTCCACAAGAGGCTTTTCCAAAAATGTGCCCAAAGATTGCATCACTGGACGGCGTGGAGATCATCCAAGGCCGACTTTCGCTGGGTCTGGTGGGATCCTGGCCAAAAAGAGCTGAAAGAGTACAAGGCAAGGCGACGATTCCTCAGATGGGTGCCAAAATGCTTCAGAAGCTACGAATTCACGACGGCGGATGCCATCTGGAACCCTGGTCCTTCAGCTGGGCGGTATCCGGCGCCTGGTGGAAATACAGCAGGACATTCCTGCACAGAAAGGCAAAGTGATTCAACTCAGAACCTGCGAATGGCTTTGCTCAAATCATCAGAACGACGAATTTCTCATATTGTATCATCGAGCCAGATGTCAATGTCCAACCGTTCTCAACTATCGCTGATTGCATCAAGACAACTGGATAAAAGACTGGAGGGAAATTCCACGACTGACACGAGCCAACTCCGAGATCTCCGTATACTCTATAACCATGCTGGAATACCCTTGCCATGGAATCATTCAATATACGTACGCAAATGCAACCGTATGTTCCTGCTATTCCCGAAGCGCAATATGGTGATGCGACAAAATCTCTCCATGCCATGTCTTTTAAGTACAGAACCCGGTCACTCAAGACTCGTCGATCGCTCAGAAGGATTTTATGCTGGTAAGAATTTCAGACATGGGGAAGTTGGTTCTCATTCGGCTCAAAAGAGACCTCGTGCTCTTGCGTACCAGATGTGGTCGGCTCGCATGGAACTTCAAACGTCAAAATGCATCCGTTACAACCAGAGCCCGCTTCTCGGTCCTCCAGGGAGCCCCGAATCTGGACTTATTGGCAGTTTCTCGTCTGAACACGCCGCGTTGTTGGACTTTATCCCAAGGACCTTTGGAAGATGTATCGCCGATCCATCCGACGCAGCCAGTCGCGCGGGATGCATGAAACAACACGTTGATCACGACAAAGGCGACATGTCGCAGGAAAGCGCACAAGATTTCGAAGCTGAACACAGACGCTATAAGCCACAACTTCGCATCGATAATAGTTCATGTCGAAGTGCAGAAGTCAGAGATTCGGGGCTTCAGGCTGCGCCTCCTGGAGCCGTTCAGAGCTCTCCACGCTCAGATAGTGCAGAGAGACCACGGAGCTCGGACAAAACCAACAAGACCAAGAAGCTGCGGAAGAGACATCAATCAACAGCTAGGCACGTGGCACATGGAGAGGTACATTTACGAAGTCTAAGCACCTGGGAGGCGAGGCTAGCGCACGACCTGGATCGAAGATTGGAATGGCTCTTCCACCAGCTTAGTCCTGGTCGTAGGCCTTTTCACTTTGCTTTGCTTGCCAATCACTGGCTAAATAGAGAGACATGGGTTGTACTCGATCCAATTTCACGGGTCCCCATTCAAGCAAGACGTCTTTGGGGAGATCCACGATTTAATTCCCCATACCCAATACCTCGCTGGGGACCGAGACCCAAATATCCCGAGAGCCCTTGCAAAACAGCCAACAGACCTCATTTGAATTCCTGGAGGGTCGCTGTCAATCGCAATCGACGGGCATCAGGACTTCAAGACATCGTCAAGGGCCTCGCGTTACTTGAAGATTCCGCAGATGAACCACCGGATGGGAAAGTCGATCCAGCAAGCTGGATTCTTCGAAGGCCCCCGCAAGGTTTTGCGAGGTCAATCACGCAGCAAGATAAGTACTTCGAAGGAGGAGCAGGTTGGCAAGAGACCCTCGGTGACTGGCAAAGGGTGCGCCGTGGTTATCGAATACGTAAAGCAATCTATGAAGGAAGAACCAATCGAAGCCGGACGAAGGAGATAGCGGTTGGACTTCCTCGTTACTTCCAGGCCATCACAAATGAACCTTGAACACTCCAAAAACTGCCGCCGCGTAAGATGTACCAGCCACCGGGCGCTCTCCAGGGGTAGCATCAAATACAGCAAAATTCGGAGAGGCTGATGGAGCGGTCTGTCGTCCATAGGCCAGATAGGTATCATATTGACCCCGTTTAGAGAATTTCCATTCGTTTCACAGAGTGTTCTAAGTAGGTCCCGATTTATTTATTTGTTCTATACTTATGGCCAAGATATCATCTTGGTGAGAAACGAAATCCGTATGTGCGTGAAATGTGCTCTCAAATTTGTATGAATGCATAGTAAGCCGAGATGAAAACCCATCGCAGTCATTGTGTAATTTCCCAATAGCCGAGAACTCCGATTTGCTTTCCTGTATCCTTTGTAGCTGAACCTCGACCTCCATTAGAGGAACTAGCCGCTAGGGGTTGTGGTGTATTGTACAGACATTTTCAGCGGATTGTATGGACGGTTCTGAAGAGTATCATGCGTCGAACTAGAGAACTTAGAAACCGGGAGGGTTCAAGCGCTGGCTGACTCTTGTCCACTTGGGCAGTTCTTAAAGAAAATTGTCAGCATCCTCATACATCCGCCTTGAGAACATGTTAGTGACAATGTCGAGACAAACGTACTGTGAATACCCTTCCGATAAGTCTTTTCCTTCTTATCGAACAGCGTGTATTTGTCCTTGGGCAACATTTCTTCCTCCCGAGGCATTTCCGCATACCACCGATCAATGGCTTTTGTGCTCTGGCCGTTTCGTCGCAAGGCGGCGCTCAGGGTGTCGACTACCCGGTCAACGGCGCGTAGACGCTTCCGTTGCCGTGCTTTTTGATGCCGTGAAAGACGCCATGGGATCTTCCTGTTCGTTCGCTCACATTAGTCGTGTGCTTGATGGCAGTGAAAAAAGGACAAGAGGGGAAGAGCCACTGTAGAGGCTCCATCGGAGGCTTGGGGCGTACCAGAGAAGACCCGAGAGGAGCGGTGACGAGGCCTTGAACATCTTGACGGAATCCTGTCAAGTTGTTCGCTCAAAGTGCTGCAAGAATTGCGCTGTCGTTGTCGGTGATGTGTAGACTCGGGGCGAAAATACTGTATTCTGGAGGTTCGGAGGTGCTGGGTGGTCCGTGCTCGCCTCCGACGTCCGCCGCAAAGCCAAAGCCAATGAAGGCGTCTCTTGCTTTCACACGGCGCATCTCTACCTGGGGAATTTATGTAGGCCTTCCTCCCCTCATTGCTCTTCAATCTTTCTTTGGCCCTCGTTGGCATCATCAAGTGCGGCAGTCTTTGTCCATGGATTCTTCTCGGTAGAGCTGTATACCATGTCCCGTTCTACGGATCGCAGCGCGACGGGTGATTGCCCTTCTCTTCCTTGGAGAGCACTTTCGGCCACAACGATCTTCGGAGTCGCTGCGTTATGCCGTTCGTTCTTGTACATGTGTAGTCGTCCGGAAATCAATGGCTTGGAGTCCTTTCTGGAATTACTTGAATCTCGACAGGATGTGTCGCGAAGGACGAGGGGTTTGCTCACAGGTATCGATCCTCTTTACTCGACAGAATTTCCCTGTTTCTGTCTGATTGCTTGGCGGACATCAATCGCTGACATGGGATTGATTCGACAGTATCGAACCATATTAGCGTGTACGTACGTACGATGCGCCTTGAAGTTTGAGGCGACCCTCATCTGCGACCTCAACGAAGCTTACCATCGTCGCTGACTCGAGCAGTATGGATGATCCGATCATGTGGGGAGCGATCCCGTTACGGTGGAATTTTGGACTTTCCTCGTCCAACAAAAGATGGGGCTTTGGCAGCCATGATATCTGTTATCAAAGCCGGTAAGATGAAACAACACACTATCTGGTCAGGGTGTTGCGGCTAACCAGCTGGACCTGAGTAGACCTCTAGCTCTCTTCTTCACGATGGGCCAAGTCCTTCCCACACATCGACTAGCACATTCGCCCCATGGCGGTTTGGCGCAGCCAGCCGTGACCCAGGCTATCCGGTTATTGTCGAAGGGGCCATTCCCTCCAGATCCACACCTCCCGCCTCCTGAAAGACAGCACTGGAGCCTAGAGAACATCTGCGTCGATCCATTCTCGGATCTCCCTACGGCGTACACTACTACTGGAATAGACTCACATCTGGCGCCGTCTGCCTACGCCTGCAACTCTTACTCCTGGGTCCACATCTTTCCCGAGGGAAAAATACACCAGGCTCCGAACAAAACGATGCGTTATTTCAAGTGGGGCGTCGCTCGATTAATACTGGAAGCAAACGAGTGTCCTGACATTGTCCCAATCTGGCTAGAGGGATTTGACCAGGTCATGCACGAAAGCCGTGGTTTTCCTCGATTTCTTCCCCGAGTAGGGAAGGACATTAGCATCACATTTGGAAAGAAGGTAGATTCCGAGGCTGTCTTTGGCGACATGAGAAGAAGATGGCGTGAGATCAAGGCAAAGGCCGAGGTGGCGTCACCGGAGTCTCGCAACCTTCCCCTCGGGGTGCTCAGCGATGAACTGCTGCACGACGAAGAGGCGATCGAACTGCGAAAGGAGGTTACCCAGAAGGTCCGGGATCTTGTCCTGGAGGTAAGGCGGACTAGAGGCCTCTCCGATGAAGACCCCAAACACGGTCTCGCTGAGACATGGATTGAAGAAGGCCCGCAACGAGAGGGCAAAATGAAAGATGAGTCATGGGTAAGGGACATATGAGCCAGGCTCGCCTACTCTTTGTTACTCAGGTACATATGTAAGATTACGAATAGTCCGTGTACATAAAAATTGAGGATATAGAACGTTGTTGAGTTGCTTAGTCGTTCCAGAGTCGAGTTCAGCCCTGTTCTCTTCTCCAACTGAGGAGGGGCGGAATCATTCGCGGGTAAAAACAAAACCCTCCCAGCTTCTCCAACGCCGCTCCGTTCAACACCCCACCTGCTTCTCTTTCCTCATTGTTATCATAGTCTCTATGCCCAAAAAGCATCACAAACACTCCTTCGTGAAGCCTGTTAGTCCAGCTCATCATACTTTACTCCCGTCCGGCCCTCGTAACCAAAATGAACGGTTTCACGCTTCGCAGCCCTCGTCCTCAAGCACATCGACACCATCTGTCAACGACCTGATCAACCATCTTCGTCGCACGCAGGTTTCCCGGTCGCCTGAAGATGGCGCCGGCAGCCCAACCCGGGTTGTAGCTCCTCGGTCGGTCCATCCGTCCCTACGGAACTTGCTAGAGCTCCCTGAAACCCCACCACCTCGTCCCCGCCCGGAAGCACGCCGCGTCGGAGTCACTGGACGACTGCTGAGGAGGACTCCCGGACCGCCGCCTCCCCAGAGCTGGCTCTTGGGGAGTCATGATAAGGATACATCGGATGAAGACTTGAACTCCACAAATGCTGCGCGAGTAGAGAGGATTATATACCGGTTGGATCGGCTGCCGGGGACGACGTTCCCGCGCAAGTCGGACTTGTTGCACATGGTTCTGAAGTCCATGGCATCGCAATGGGCATGGCATATTGAATACGATGGGCAATTTCTGGCTGTGCTGCCCAGTCACGTTAAGATTTTGCTGCTGAGCTATATTGCTATTTATGCGGGAGACCAACCTCTGAAAGGGCTGATGCATGGGCTGAAGCCTCTGTTTGAGAAATTCAGTACCGATGACCATGAGAGTGGTGATGCTGGAGATCTAACCGAAGATGGCGACTCAGAGATCTTGCGTCTGGATTTGAGCAGTGCGTTGGGGCGCTGGATGACTATAAAGCAGCTCTCACATGAACTTTTAGTCTCGAACAAGTCAGGAGCAAATCTTGTGCAAGGCAAGGCTAAGGAGCCCGTTCCGTCATCATGGGAAGAGATCGATGACGAAGAAGTTGATACGGCGGATGAAAGTCCTAATATGCCGATCCCCAAGGCATTAAGCCAGGGCCTTCGCTTTCAAAATCTTCGCTTCCTCTCCTTAGCGCACCCCAAACCCGCGGCTGCGAACTGGAACGCCCTTGTTGACCTTCTATCGCGTCTATCAACAATTACTCATCTTTCTTTGGCGCACTGGCCGTTACCAACAGTTACCCCGAACGCTATGAGCGCGCGCATCAGGCATCCCGCCCAACGATCTCTCACCTTCGCTTACGGCGGTACAGACTCTTACTCTGGAATGGAGAACAACTGGGCCGAAGCAGCTGGCATTTTGCGCAGACTGTCGCGCGTAACATATTGCCTGAAGTGGCTGGATCTCGAAGGCTGCGGCGACTGGATCCCCGCGTTGACTTGGGAAGGCGTTAGCCCGGACGGCGAGGCGCTACCCTCAGGTCCCGAATGGAACGGATCTTGGAGGGATATCGAGTATATCCGTTTAGGACCTGGGTGGCTCCCTCATGTTGACGACAGTGAGCTTGCTGTACCGCAAAGTGGCGCAGCCGAGCGACTGCCATCATCTCCATCGCGATCTCTTGCTTCGTCCATCCATGCGCCATCTCCTGCTCCGTCCGAGACTCCGGACCTTCCATGGGATGTTGAAGTCGAACGCATCAAATACAGGCGAGCGAAGGAGTTGGAGAACTACCGGGAGACTCTGCGTTCTGCGAAAGCGGTGCAGAGAAGTATTCTGCAGCTTCGGCATAGCGGACGAGGAAAGTGGGTGCATTGTTCTTTTGGCTTGGAGGGATTGAATACCGGCATCCTTAAGAAATTACTTGGGGCAGATTATCGGAATTTTGTTCCATGATCTGCACCCCGTTGCAGTGATATCGATTACAGTACATATACTGGAGCGTTCCATGAGGATCAAATCATACATTAGACCGACGACTTTTGGCGGCAACTTGCATGAAACTTACGTCAATAAATAAATAACCCTTGGTATCTATAGATTTATGATCGCCCGTATGTACATGATTATGCAGCCATTTCAAACTTTTGTATTCCCTTCCAGATCTATCATGAAGGACACATCCACCAACATACCCTATCACTTGCGACCCCGATTAAAGGTCTTGAGCGGGTCCACCTTCCTCACGCCGGAGGGTTTCCGCCCCTTACCCTTACCCCGATTCTTCTCTCTAGCTTTGCGAATCCGATTGTCTCCCGATTTCCTGAAACCAACAAACCCAACGTCCTCGCTGGAGATGCCCTTCCTTCCCTTGCTCGGCATCAAATAATCGGGAATGTGTTTCAGATGTGGTTGAATCCGCGCTGCGCGAAGCTCGCCGTCATGGCGCAGCTGCTTGAGTTCTTCGGGGTTCTCTTCAAAGTGCCGCTTGAGCTTCTCGCTCTTGACCAGTTCCTGGCGGATTTCGCGCGCACGTGCTTCCTGGATGGCCAACCGTGTGACTGCGCGAAGGGCATCTGTCATACGATACCGGAAGGCATCGACCTGCTTCATCTCGAAATGGTAGGGTTTCACCTCGTGGCCGAGCTTGGCCTGTTTCTTGACAATCTTCGCCAATACGGACTCGTCGTGCTTGGCGGTTGGGAAACTGGTGGGCTTGTGTTTGCCGAATTTGTCTGCTGGGACGACGAATGACAGGGCCATGCCGGCTTTGCCGGCTCTTCCTGTACGGCCGATGCGGTGGGTGTAGGACTTTGAAGTAGTAGGGAGATCAAAGTTTAGAACGCATGCGACGTTCTGGAAGTCGATGCCGCGAGATATTCCGTAATCCTTGGCTTTCCCTGATGTCTTACGACGTTTCTCTGGGCGGGCAGATTTGCCGCTCTGTTCTGGTTCATTGTCCTCGTCTTCACTGGAGCCCATCTTGTCCTTGGCCTCATCGTCTCCGTCAGTGGCCTCCTTGGATTTCTTGGAAGATGTCCGCAATCCCATCACTTCTTGCTCATCAGCTGCAATGATGATGTCATAAACACCCTTGTTGAACTCCTGCACAACGTGAATCCGAGAATTGATGGGCAGCTCGGAGTTGAGGACACAGCTCTTGATCCCAAATTGCTCGAGGAAGAGCTTGAGACGATAACAACGGTCAATATCGCCAACAAAGATAATGACTTTGCCTTTAATCAACTGCAGTTTAAAAATGACGTAGGTCAGGAGGAACTTCTCATCTTCCGCGCACCTGCCACAATCATTAGCCAGAGGCCAAGCATTCTCAGTCAGAACAATCGACCATACCTAACGACGAACTGACTGATACCAGCACCCTCATCCTCCTTATCTTCCAACTTCAGAATCACCGGACTCCGACAGAACAAGCCCTTCAGGGTATCCACTTCCGACGTGAGAGTTGCGCTCATGAGGAACGTCTGCACACCGCGGGGGATCGCCTTCGCCAATGCATTGATATCCTCATCATAACCATACGACAGAACCAGATCCGCTTCATCGATTACAAGGTGCGTCAAATTTTCCAATGACAGAGCTGAAGTACCCAGGTTGGCAATCACACGAGCGGGAGTAGATACAATCAGGTCCGGGTAATCGGCGAGCATCGTGCGCTGCACAGCGTCGGAGACTTTCTGCGTAAGGTTCACGGAGCGAACATCTTTGCCGCAAAATGCAGAAAATTTGATGATAACACTCTGAACTTGTTCCGCAAGCTCTCGGGTGGGAACAAGGATGAGGCCAGTGGTAGCCTTCAGCGATGGATCGGCCTAGATAATCCTGCGCTTTAGAGCCTTCGTCTTCTGGAATATGAGTCTAGGATAACGTACAGCTTTCTTCTGAAGGATCGTCTGTAAAATTGGGAGAACATAGGCCGCAGTCTTTCCAGAGCCTGTCTTCGCACGGGCTGATTTCATTAGCGGGGTCAAACCATAGCGCATACCGAAGCTCTGTGCTTACCTAGAATATCCTTGCCCTCAAGTGCGAGCGGGATGGCCTTAGATTGAACGGGAGTAGGCTTCGTGAATTGTTCTTTGATCAAAGCTTGGCGGAGTCGGGGATCGAGATTGAGGCTCTCGAAATCGGTGTTGTCCGCATCTTTTGTGTTCTTTTCCTCTTCAACCTCTGTTGAAGGGACATCATTGGCATCAAGCTTGCGTTTCATATTGACGACGCAGAGTTCCAAAAGCCGTTGAGAAGGGCCTTTGAAGCTGGCTTGATTGTAGGATACTACAGGCTGGAAAGTTTTCCTCATTCGGACAGTTTCAAGAAATTCTGTCGGGCGGTGAGATTCCCGCGGCAGTATTTTCTCCACTATTTACTCCTTTGATAGTGCCACTTCCGGCTAGCCTCATCTATACAATGCTGACCTTGTTTCGATGTTGTCTTATTCACTCTTCTCTTCCCCTTCCCCTATTTCTCGATTGTTTCACAAAAGACTATTATAAAAAATTTTTTGATTATGTCATATACTCATCTCAGACAGCTCAACAGGCGATGATTTTTTTTTCTTCTGAGACACTGCTGTGATAGCAACATAAATCATGAAAATAACCCGAAAGACAATCGCACATACAAATCTGTTGAAACACTGAAGTATAGCAACATGAATCATGAAAATGGCCCTAAAAAAAAATTGCACACACAATCTGCACTGGTGTGCTTCAAGCCGTATACATAGACACTAAACGGCAATGAGTGCAAAGTATTTTCGCCTTGGTCAAAAGCTGTCGTTATTATAGTGTTGCAAATACGTATTTGGTGACAGTCAACTTCCAGCCTTAAAAAGAGCTCGAAAAAGAGCGAGCAGAAGAGCGAAGAATCAAGGAAAAGAACCGGAAATAGAAGCCTAGCTGCACTGGTTATCAGCTTCACCGTATTTGTTGGGCTGGTGCTCCTAGGTCGGCAGAAAGCTGAGCAACGAGTAAGCCTGACGAAATCGTATAGTGGATAGCATGAAAGTCTCGTTAGAGATCGTATTCTGGGATCACACTCAGAAAGGAGCTGAAGGTTGGACACAAGGACAGTGTCCGGTCCCAGCACCAAAACAATCGATCTTGACCGTACGGGAATATTGCACTTGGAACAAGTTGAAGCTGCATTAGATGTCGAGTCTAAATTCATTGCTCGCGTAGCCTCTGAATTTGACCATTGAAGTAGAGGATATCATCCCAACATGGCGCACTTTGACATTATGTTCGACCGTGTAGACCTTGCCAAAATTCAGACGAGACATCTCATCGAGTCTCTCGTCAGGCCTCGCTGGATTGATTTCCAAGGGTTCCTTGGTCATTCGTGGCTCATCAGGTTTGCAAGTCGGCACAGATCCCCGCATATAAACAATGGCATGTTTTGCTGGGTCGACGCCGGGTTTGGCTACTCCTTGTCCGCCATACGTGGTGATTGGCCTGAACAATTTTATCAGCGTTGGTTGGTAGGATAGCTTCTCAATGGGCTTGACTTACACACACCAGGCGCATTGGCTCATTGCTTTGACAACCACCATGCGGCGGATACCGCTGAAGATTTCCTCCCCAAATCTGCCTCTGAAAAATTGACTTTGGGTGGATCTGCCTTGGCTGTGAAAGTCCGAGATTACGGTTCCTTGTTGTCCTCTGCCTTCATGCCAGAGGATTGAGAAGACCTGCGCAAGGTGACAAGTTGTCAGAAAATGCAGATAGTACGAAAACGTCCTGCAGAAAAATGGCGATCCGGGGGCTCCTCATATAGTTCTTACCCTTCCCACAATAAAGAACTCGCTAGGAGATTTCTGCACTTGGTAGCCTAGAGATTATCAGATGGTCGAAGGCGGGCGATGGGTAACATATGTTACATACTCCGATCGAGGGGGGTTTCATTACCCCCGCCTGATTCACCGCGGATGCTGTACGCCTTTCTGTTTCGCAGAGTCTATATTGCATTAGACACGTGTTGTATCTGGACCACGAATGCTCACTCACCCCAAGCGAAGGACTGCTCTGTTCGGATGTGACGTGCGTTTCTGTATGACCCGAACCTATTCCAGGCATAGGACTGTACAGCATGCGACTACTGTCAAATTGATGCACTCCAAAATTGCCCGAAAGAGTCAAGGCTGGAGGACTGTATCCAGACGCTGAAAAATGATTATGCTGATGTTGCTGGCGAGGACTTGCTGGCTGATAATCATGACTCTCCAACATATCGCCTTCTAGGTTGCTTGGTCCCTGGATTGAGAAGCGTGTTCCCATTTGTGCAATATCAGTAGTGAGAGTGTCCATGACCGTAGAATTGTAGTTCCCAGCAGATGCACGGTAGTTCCTCTGGGTGTTGTATGCACGTTCCGTGGTCACGTCTCCATCATAGACAACAGAAGGATGATCGATGGGTGGGGTCGGGCTATGGACTGAATGGCGGAGAGAGTTCTGTTGTATATTTTGAGCACTATACAAGTTTCCTCCCGTCAGTACCTTCCATATCATGGATCATACCTCCCAGGTAAGTTATATGCTTTCAACCTACGCTTGGAAATTATTCGGCTGTCCATCACGTCGAGACGACAGGCCATATGAAGGGGATGCGAGCGTCACATCACTTGTAAGAATACCACTTTCATCTTGGTAGAGAGAAGCTGACGACGTGCGTGGAACATCACTTAAGCAAGTTACATCAGCATTGATCGTGAGCAGTCATGGATTTTTCTTTCTACCGTCTTGAAGTCAACTCCTGGTGTCTAGCTGATCGATCGTGTTGTCCTCCGTCGTCACGATGAGTAGCTAAATGCATGAATGAGCTTCGTGTGACGAAACCGATGTAGCGTTTGTGCAGGCCTCCTACCACTAGGACGCTGATGTCGGTGCCTTCTTCCAGAATTGGCCATACTTCATTTCCCGAAAGTTGAAGACAAGTCACGATTGAATAAATCACTGCTTGGATGGATCAAAATACTTTGATCGAGAGGATCTAGAGGTGTGAGAGTCGAAGTTCTCAAACATTGGATGATTAGACTGCATGGCTGCTTAAAGGCAGCCCGACGGTAGTGGCAACGCATACCGACATAGCTGGGCTGAAGGAGCCGAATTGAGGCTCTTCTGCTGTCACTCACTTCCCTCCATATTGATAAAATAATCAGATTGAACGAACAGCTTCGATGCACGATCAGCGCCAGGCATGTGTGGCTACTTCGTTGTCCGAATTCTACTCGTAGATGAGATGTCGCACATGACAATCGACCCAGGAAAGTCGCATCTGGCTTTACGAGGTCCGGGATAAGCACCCGCTTTTTCTTGATTGGCCTCGAAGGGAGAGGGTAGGCGTATGGACGCTTTGCTAACCATCCATGCTTAGTTCATGGTCTCTCCACGAAATGGGGGAGGGGTCTGACAGGAATTACTACTGCACCTCGAACGGAGACTACACGGCTTGGTCCGTCTGGCCAGTAGAAGACGCTCAGTAGCGCATCACCAGATTCACAAGATAAGTAGCACCAATAAGACAGCACGGGAAGGCCGAACACTCCCGTGTGGTTGGAAAGCCACGACTCATGAAACACTCTCGCAAGGCTGTCATCAATATATTTTTGTCCTTTCAAGCATCTGAATCTTATGTTTGTCAGAAATCATGGGGAGAACTGCGAGTTAACAGGAAATGATGCCTGTCGCCATTCCGGCCTGGTGATTAGGAGGTCGCACAGAGTGATGCTGGCGTCCGCCTATGAGACTCATCAACGTGACGCATCGCGGCGTCCACGCAAGGAAAATAGGGAATAGATGGGCTGATTAGAAAATGACCCAAAGACCAAGGAACAAACCATAAAAGGATAAACTACTGGGGAAAAGCAAACAATAGCAAGGCGGACCAGGTCAACATAATATTGATGCTGGCCAAATTTCAGGAGGAATGTGAAGCAATAAGGCACACAGTAAACAGAAAAAGCATTCCGGCCTAATCCCCCCCCTTTCTGTGGCGAACCAACACAGTAGTCCAACGATCGGGACACACGTGGGCTAGGAGACAGATTTTGATACACAGTCAATCTCCTTTTGTTCACTCTTTTGCTCAGTCTCCTGGGCCCAGAAGATGTAAGCATAAAGGAAGCTTCCACTACCTGATCTGTTGTAGTTGCGTGATGGGGTCTTGGCCGGGTCGAATGAAGGATCCAAATCCAACCTACAAAGGGGTGAGTCACTTATATTCAGTTGTTACCCTTGTCTTCCAGCTCTCTCCCTAGTGACTAGTGACTCTAAAAAATTGCTTAATGCGCAGAGGAGGAAAGGGGACATTCGGCCCTCTAGCACTGTGGAGCTGGATCTTCATGCCGATCCACTGGGTCCAGGTCCAGTCACCACGTCGTTCTTAAGTTTTCCCCACAGGAGGTTATCTCAACCTGGTACCTCGGGAGGTCACGATGATTATGCAGAGCGCAACAGTGTTGTGAGCAGACTCCTACGCGGACTGGCCGGGTCTCATGGCGGTTCCTTTAGGGACACGGATGCTGATGTTTTGCCATCTCCAACAAACCCAACAGAGCACTCGGATAATCTACAGGAGGACCGGGGACAGGATTGGAAGTCGCAAGGTCCCCACCAGCCCAGCGAAGCTCGTGACCATGTACCGTCAATTGGGCCCAGGGCCGCAAGTGGGCGGCTGATCGAACAATTGGAGGCTGTCTCTGCTAGAAGACTTCGGGCGCGAGAAATGCGGGTTGCTCTACGCTACAAGCGAGAAGATGAGGGAAAGCATAGAGCCGCACTGATGAAGAGACTCAACTTGCTTCTTGCGCAAGATCACCAGCTCACCGACTTGATTGAAGGGCTTGAGTCGGCCACGGAATCTTACTTGGACCTGGAGCAAGCATATCATTGGATGGAGGACGAGCTGGATCAGGATGAATATGCGCTCATCCAGTCTATGCAGCGGTTCGCGAAATCAATGCGTGAGTCGCCACCAGGACTATCCAAGATAACCATTCAGGCTGAATGCAACGCCTCCGATGATAGCGCACGCTCGCTTCATGACGAGCCTCTGGAATACCCACCTGCCGTGTTTGATTACCTCTCACGAGTTGGAGATGCGCGGATACTACAAGAGCGCTTGGTGGAGCTTGATTCACAGTGGTACACCATCGTTGACAAACAAAGGCTACGAAGCTCCCTCAATATTGCTCTGGATGAGGAGTCCTTACAATTCTTGCGGTCATACGACGGGTCAAAGACGCAAATCCGGAAGGAACTCCACGAGACAATTCTGGACATTGTCCGTCTCCAGGCTCTCTGCAACGAACAAGGACTCCGGCCCGAAGAGTACACTGGAGACATGGATTTCCCATATGGAATGGGTCTTGGTGAGGTCGCATTTCAACCCGAGGATCCTCTGAAGACATCGGCGATTGACGACCCTTCCCCCTTCTACGAATCAGGGCCTGCTAAAGTCAGCAGTGCCATGTTCATCAACAAGTGGCTTCTACACCAGCTCCGGCACTCGTCGGTAGAGATCTCGCGCCTCAAAGCCGCCCCAGAACTTCGGCAGTTGTCGGATGAAGGGTGGGACGATGCGAATATCAGTCGCTTAGCCCTGACCATGTGGTTCTCGGACGATACAGTCCGAAACTCGCCGCAGACTTTATCCCAAGCTGATGATTATGATTACACGGGCGCTACCGACAAAAGCAAGGCTACCAGACCTCGTCTACAGAAAAGCACGTCTGAGCCCGGCATTACTCCAAAAAAGGAAGGCTCCTGCGTTTCACCTCTACGCACCCTATCTTTATAGACTTTCCACTTCCGTTGTCAATCTCTTTCTCTTATTCATTTGCAAGTCTCTTATATCACGTTTTGCATTTGTTTTGAGTTTCCTTTGCATATGGCATGTATAGACCTGGATTGGGCCCGGCGCATCAATAGGTAGTATCCGTCTTATTTTGTGTCATTCAACTCCTCCTTTCCCATCTACTTTTCAAGATTGTCCTCACCTGCATCTCGTCTATTTCGGGCTTTTTCTTCCGGCGCAGAACGCACATCTATTGGCAGATGTATCATATCAGACTCTCGGCAATACGACAATACCTTTTCAATTGGCTGATATTAACTAAGCATAGCTATTTCCCCGAATGATGAATAGATTCTGTGACGTGTGAAACATCTCCCGTGTCTGATCCTGTCCCCTTTTCCACGGATCGAGCTTTCAGCTCATAGTAATGCGAGGGTGTCCTTGTAAGGATGGGTTGTGGCTTGCGATCCCTCGTATCCTTGGTGTTTTGAGCAGGGTGTCTCGTGGATAGTCTTGCATCAGCTACGCACTCTAGTATTGGACGGATGGAGTGTCCTTCCTAACATTATTTCAGCTGAGATCATCCTAAGAAGTAACTAGTCAATATGTTTCATGACACGATTAGACGCCATTGCCCGTAAATCCCTGCCAAAGTAACTTCCATTGTCGTAGTTTCCATCCTGATTTTTCCCATAAAATTCGTCATATTCGTTGCAATCATCGAACATAAAACACAAAGTTGGCCCTTCACGTAAGCGTCGTATTATTTACAGTCTGTAGCAGAAAATGAGACACAATAAGAAAAAAAGAGGCAGGAAAAGAGTCTCCCGCATCTTCGTAATTCGTTATTTTATTTATGTCTCTCATGAGTACCGCGTTTCGTCGCCGTCGCTGTCGCTCAGGCTGTCCCGTCTTCTGTTCCGTCCGCCTTCGCGGCGGTATCCCTTGCTGAGTCCTGGAATGGGATGATGGTAGTGCTTGGTCCCCGATCCGTCATCCGTTTCCACATTGGAGTATTGATATTCGGATCTGGAGCCCGCTGACGAGAAATCCAGAGGCTCGGTGTAATGACCTGGCACGGACAGACGGTCTCGTTTGCGCGGGCTGCCCTGTCGCGACGGAGTGGTCGGGGGAGCACGACGTCTCTCTCGGCGGCGATTGTGTCGTCTCGCAGATGGCTCGCGGAGGTGTTGGCGCTCCTCTGTCGTGTGGCTCAGGACCTCCTCGCTTCCGGGAGTGAACGAGAAATTGCGGCTCTGACGTGGGGGTTCGTACGCATAGTCGCGTACCTCGCTCATCTCGCTAGCGTTGTGTGAGGTGGGCGGGTTGGAGGTGTCGTAGTCACTGCCGTGATAGGTTCCATCCCCCTCGCAGTTGATGCCGCCGATCCGGGCCGGTTTCTCCTTGCGGTAGGCACGAACGTCTTCGTCGGCTTCGCCTTCCCAGTTCTCGTCTTTGCGTTTGCGCAGGAGTTTCTGTTTAGCCGTCTCCCGGAATCTGCGCTTGCGCTTGTGGTCTCCCTCCTCCTTTTCGGTAATCGTCGTTGCGGTGTCTGTGTATCCGTCGGTGACCGTGTACCCATCATCACTATACCCTTTGCCAACGATACTACCGCCACCAAGTCTCGTACTCTTTGTGGCATTACTGAGGGTCCGTCCGTCCGGACCTTTGCGTCGCAAAACGGTAGATTTGTATTCATCCCAGTCTCCTTTTCTCCAGACGAATCCGCCATTCTTTGCCCAGAAGAAGAACCAGATGGCGCCAAGAACAAATGCTGCTCCAATCAACGCAAATAATGCTAATAGCCCCTGCATGTTGATGTTCTTGGGGTCGATTGTTCCTTGACCGGGAACATACGTTTTTGCCGAGTCTGCTCTGCGGGTCAGGGTCTTGACAACCTCCGCTGGAGATGGAAAAACGGAGCCGTCGCTGGTATCCAGGTCATGACTGCCGACCTTGTGCTCTCTGCCGACAACATACTCAAGAGAAATACCGGGGAAGTCCCCCACTAGTTGGACAGGAGGCATAGGGGGGAGAAAAAGAGCTGTCAAGAGCACGCAGCTCAAGACGGAACTCTGATTAGATCAGTTAAGCTCACTGGGTTGATGGTCCTCGTGGAATGAGGGGCTTTACACTCTAAGGTTGATCCCCAGCTTATGTATCTCTAAAGAATGTTGCTCTCAGCTCCACTTGGTATGGCCGTGGTTCCGATGAGGAATGGATGTAACAAATATGTCGACAGTTGGCAGTTCACAAATTGGATTTATACAAAATAAAGAGAAGGAAACGCAGAATATACCGAGAGACGTAGACCTGGGTCAAGCAACGTAGAACCCTTGAAATTGCGGTGGTTGGATATAATTAGGGGGGGCTGGGAATGACGCTTTTGTTTGGGCGATCGGCGTTGGACAGGCAACTTGCTGAGTCATCATGTTATCGATAACTAACTTCACTTACCAATTTGGAGTTATCGATAAGCGACAGCACTAGATGGGTGATACGCCTAGAAAGTACAAACAAAAGTCGAATTAACAAGACCAAAAGAAAAGACACACAGTAATTTAGATGTGTATCTTATTGTATAAAGACTTTCAAATATTGCTACACTCTTAATATATCCCTCAGGGATCTATAACCACTCTCGTCTGAGCTTGTAAGCACAGGTGCCACCATGCCAACGGCTTGGTGCTCAGTCTCATCTGGTAATGATTCTTTAATGATAATGTATGTGGTTAACTTGATGACAGCCCAGCAACAGCAGAATAGCGCAAGGAAAGCATAGGAATGATAGGATAAATTCTTGCAAGTATCAGCAATTCAACTTAGCGTTTTCTAGTGAATGCATCCAGGATCTTGGATCTCTCCACTGACACAGAAGCTTAATACAGTTCATGAGACCAAAGGCAGCCTAACCCTAGAGCATTGCATTAGACTTACAGTAAATAGATGGGCTTGAAGATGAGGTCACAATCAACCTCGTTGTTGAAAAAGCAACGGGAAGTGGAAATTACACCCAGTGATTTTTTACTTCCGTCGATCAAAGGAACACCACCATCATGCACCATATAGTGCAGTCAGCTGAAGAAGTACGGAGTAGACTGAGTCATACCACCAGTAGCTGGAGGGATAGTGATTCGGAAGGCGTCCATAAAAGGGGACCTTGTTAGGCTCTCGGGTAAGGTGTGCATGGCTTAGCTACAAGCGCTGCGGAAATACATACCTGATGGATGGGTCAACCAGGAGTCGATACGCAGGACGATTGATCTTTGTAAGAAACAGCCATACTCCATGATTCTCATAGTAGCCTGGTATCCACATATGACTCAGAGACTCAACATAACTTTGGCGGATATGGCTGTGGATGAAATGTGAGGACTAGAATAGCATTTGTGCCCAAGTGGAATCGAAGGAGTCTGCAGTTGGCCAGAATATGACCGTGAGGTTTCGGGATTCTAAATTACCTGGCTACATACATAGAAATGTATGATCCTGTATCCTTGTTCTGAATATATGTCATCAGCATGATGACTATTGATACTTGCATAATTCTAGCATTGTTGATATAGACTGGGATGCCCGACGCATGGCTTTCAACTGACGGATGTTTTCTAGCGTGCTTCTAGAGGGAGTTCAATGCCGGTGTAATATTATTATTGTCTACTCACCCCACCATCTGAAGGTCCCTGAAACCACTTAGCTTCAGTCTAATATCCTGACTGTATCAGGGATGAAATAAGATCATTAGATGTGTATTGAATCTTATCACAGAACTAGACAAAGATGGCAAGTGGGGTAATCATTATTCCATTCACAAGCAACCATTCTTTCCTTTTCAGATCTTTGGAATGAACAGACCTTGAGGCTGAACCCTTTAGAGATTAGAACTGAGCCGGTATCCGGTCGTCGCTATGCTGATCCAAGGAATGTGCTGCCTGATGGTAATGTCTAAAAAAGAGGATGGCCACGAAAAGACTGACGGAAAATCATGGAGACGGAGGGGCATCTATCTTGTTCGTGAAACTAAAACTAAAAACTGCCCCTCATTGAGATCAAATTTTCTACAGATGGAGACAGAGCAAGGAAGATGCGGCAATGGTGGCCAATGCCAGAGACTATTGGGCCGCAACGGGTTTTGGGCAGCGATTGGGACAGGAGAATCCTGGATTACGGAGTAGAAATTGCTGATATCCTGCGGGACCGGATTCAAGAATTGAAAGGGAAAAAAGAGGGTCATATTCTTTGTATGATTATCAAAATATGATTCATCTGGTCACAGGATCCAAGACACAGGGCATGATCGTTATCATTTTTTGAGGACAGACAATTAAGTAAAGGTAAGGTACGGAGTAGAGTAAAGTAGTGGAGATGGTTGTGCTGTGTCACTGTCTGTTCCATGGTTGGTCCCGTTAGGAGCCAGGGATCTCATTGTTTTGCCTTATCCAATCTTGATACTACATCGGGTACTACGATTACTAGCAGTATTTGGTCTTGCTCAATGTAGGCTTCTTATCGTCGGTTCCTAATAAATATGTGGAAGGATGACTATATGACTCTATCATTGTGTATTTCCGTAGTTAGTTGAGATCCGAACCTCAATTGATCCCCCATCTATTCCATGGTCATTCTGTGGCTTATTGGAATGTGTTTCGGCCCACGGTCCAATGGAATAATCACCTGTGCACAATAGGCTTCTGCTGAGTTCTGCCTGCCAGAGAATATGGTTGTCGACTGACTCAATGTTGATGTTTTAGTAACCGTGCAAAAAGTAGGGACAAGAATTCTCAGGTTGTGGTGACGTAGATTCGGACGGCATCGAGCATTCTTATATTACTACTAGCAAAGTATCGAATGCCGATAGACGACACAGTTTCATCAGTTCGAATTCTTTTTGTCTGTCCTCAGTCTCTCTACTGTGTAGGCATATCAAAGCAGTCTATTCTAAGATAGGTACCTGGTTTAGTGGCAGATCAGGCATCGTTCGGTTGCCGCTCTTTCTTCCAGCGCCTCCCCACCTCCTGACAACTTGAGGGATTACGGGACTCTGTACAGAGTACTCCGTACTTCCACACAGCGGTTGTTGTTATTGAAAACGATTAGATCTAAGGTATTGTTGAGAATCATTTTCTTCATTCTCAGCCAACACTGGTCAGGAGGAACAGAAAGAGGAAAAATAGGAGAGGAAAGGAAAAAAAACCTCGTCCATTCGGGTATACTTCTTGCTGTCTTTTTGATTATAATTTCATTTATCTCCGTTTCTTCACGATCAGCGTTTTGCTCTGCTTATTTCCCATTATTATTATTATTATTATTTCCCTTCCGTTGGGTAACAACGACTTAAAAAGACTTTGCGTCCATCTGCGCGTATCTTTGTCCTTGCAGCCTCTTTTCCCTCTCCTTCTTCACTTTCCCCCTCTGTTAAGTCTTCATATTGTCTTTTACAGATCTTCCTCCTTGGTTACTCTACCTATCATTCTGCTCCATTATATACGTATCGTCATCCTGACTGGATCTGTTCCATCGCGTTGTCAATCTGTCTTCCTCTTTCTGTCTATCTGCCTATCTAAACTCTTTCCCTCCATTCTCCACAGTCACTAGTTCACCACATTTCCTCCTTTGCGTCCCAACCCCACCCTCAAGCCTACTGCGGTCTTCGGAGTACAGGCCTCTCTACTCGTCAACTCGTCAAGGCCGAATCACCTGGAAAGAAGCGAACACCCAACCGGTAGACTACTAGGACAGACTACTGGTTACACGCTTGGTCTGCGCCTACACTCTGCAGCCAGGCGACTTTTTCTTTCGCCATTCCTCCATTCACCGTTCGCCAGATCTTTCACTGCACGCTGCTCCTCTTTATTTTCATTTCTATTTTCTTTTTTTCTTTTTTTTTCTCCCTCCCGTCAGTCTCCGTTTCTGCTCCGTGTCTGTCATTTCCTTTTGCTTGTCGACCCACCGCCACTTCCATCTACTGGAGAGTTTTCGTTCGTCAGACCAACCAACGCCGGCTTCACTCGCTACCTACTTCGTTTTCATTAGTATTTCCTTGAAGGAAAAGGAAAGGAAAAAAAAAAGAAAAAAAAATTATTCGATGGAGACATTGCAGGCGTTGGAGGACGACTACCAATTTGCATCCACTGCCCAGCGCTGACAGACTGCGATCTAGACGCGCGCCGTCACTCTACTACTGCTTGTCTGACCTGCGGACCGTTCTACATTTTCGGACCATCGCAGAAAGTGGATTGAAGGAACAAACCACGAAGCGGAGAATTTTTATCATATTACCCATATTGGGTAAGGCGAAAGGGTAGAAATAAAGGAGGAAATTCACAACAAAAGGGGAAGGGGAAAAAGGAAAAGAAAAAGAAAAAAACAACGAAAACTGTGTCGACCTGCAGGAGCAGCTGTGGTGGCTCCTGTTGATCGACTAAGCAATCCGAAGCCTGCTGGATCACCACGTTTCACGTCATCCGCTGTGTCCTTCCCTACCAGCCCCTCCCCTTTAGTTAGGGACCCAACCTGGGCCTTGGCCGTTGCCTTGAAGTCATGACTGGCAAAGTGCCTCATGCTGCCTTCGTTGAGGAGTACGACGAAGACGCAAACGTCATTCTCCCCGAAACCCGTCAAGTTGCCCACATCGCTGCAAAACGCTCCAAGGCAAATCTGAGATCTGGACTTGAGCCCTTGGTTGATGGTGCCAGTGATTCAGGATACTCTAGTCGAACAGCCGCTACCGTCAATAGCGCCCAATCTGGCCCATCGGGCCGGAAAAGCCCTGTCCCTCTTAAACTCGACTCCACGCTCAAGCGAGCCGACCTTGAAAAAATTCGCTCCTCTCGCAAAGATCGTGCAAAAGAAAAGCCTGCACGCCCTGTGCGTGACGACAAGATGCAGGTCGGAACTTATCCCAGTTCCAGCCATTACGCTGCTGCTCCAGTTCAGCGGTCACCTTCCAGACCCCGACAACGAGACAGTGTTTATGTGCGTCACGTCCCAGGTACCTGCCGGGATTGCGATCAAGGATTGTATCACGCCTCAACGCCAATAGAACCGAGACGAATGGAACATCCATACTATGTCTCGCAACCACCGCCCTCAGTTTACGACTATCCTCCGCCGCCACCATCACCACAAAGCCGATACCCCCCGTCCATCATCCAGGACGTTCATGTCTCTCACAGCAGCCGTCCCTCCGCCCGTTCCGGCCGCTCTAACTCGTATCACTCGACTGCTCGTCCGTCGAGCTTTCATGGAATGATGCCAGGTATGGGGCCCATGGTGTATACCCCGTCTCCTATGAGTCGCTACGAAGCCGGGCCTCCGCTGGCTTCACCCGTTTATGCCAATAGTCCGTCCTATGCAGCCTCGCATTATGCCCAACAGTCTCCATATTATGGAGCACAAGAGTTCCCGGCTCTTCCTCCAACCGACCACCACCAGGAACGATCGGTCTCCAAGACTAGAGAGAAGCAGCCACGTGCGCGGCGCCCTTCTCTTT
The DNA here is from genome assembly GCF_000002655.1 of Aspergillus fumigatus Af293. NCBI lineage: Eukaryota > Fungi > Ascomycota > Eurotiomycetes > Eurotiales > Aspergillaceae > Aspergillus > Aspergillus fumigatus. The sequence continues at coordinate 3,666,970 of NC_007195.1, forward strand.
ATGGACCGCCCGTCGTGGATCATGTGCCTCCCACCCCGCCTTACGACGAGAGCGAGGATGACGACGATGAAGAAGACGACGACGATGATAGTGAAGACGAGCAACTACTCGAACCGCCACCTCCTCCCGTCCGGACCCGGCCACGCCTTCCTTCTCAGTCCTCTCATAATCGCGATGAAGATTATTATCGCATGCCGCCTCCGCCGATCAAAAATAACAACACTCGGCCGCACGTCATTCAGAAACGCCCCGACCCACCACGAAAGTCAGCAACAACCACGTCTCTCACCTCGGAGCGCCGCTCATCCAGAAGCTTTGATCTCTCGGAGATGGAAGACGCGCTGCCGAGCTACGGATACCGGCGGTCTTCACGCGAGACCGTGGTTCCCGAGCGAAGCCAGAGTCTGAGGGGTAGCAGGCGCTCTACGTCCTATCACGACTCCGTGCGCCCGGCTCGAATTGCCATCGAGGGTGCTCGTCGCCAACGGACTACTGTCTATGACTACAATTCAGGCGGCGATATCGAGGATAAGCAGCGAGAGGCAGAAGAATACCAGGCGTCAAGATCAGGTAAAACCGTAGCGGTGCCACTTACCGCGGATGCCCTGCGCAAAGCCAAAACATCGCAGCGTGCGGAAAGTGACAGCGGAAGTCAGAAGAGCCGTAGCAGCCGAGGTAGTGATGCTCGCACTCAAAATGGTAGCAGCGGCGAGGCCAAGCCGGAGGAAGACGATAACATTGTCATGACCATGAATGGTGTGACTATGAGTTTCACTCAGAAGTCTGTCGGGGGAAAGAGGATCAGCGTCCGCACTGGCGACACGGGAGCGGTTGAGCTGAACATTGAGGGCAAGCGACCGAAGAAGTATCTAACCGGCGGCTCCGATTATACCGGCAGCGTCTCCCGAAGGGAACTAGAAGACGCGCGGCGTCCCCGAGGTGACCGGCGGTCTGACAAGGCCAGTCACCGATCCAGTCGATCGACTTACAGCGGGCGATACTAGACCACCTCGCCTTGATGCGCGTTGTCCTACTTTGATGCTTTGTCTTGTCATCTCTCTTGGTTGGGCTCGCTTATAGACATTTCTTTTTTCTGTCCTGCCTACCTCGAGGTCTATGCTTTGTGCAGAATCAACTCTAGCAGGAACAGGTGGTGAAGCAGTTTACCAAAAGTTTCTCTGGTTTCGTTTAGGTTCGGGTTTTGTTTACGGGAAGAAAAAATGGGTCCACGGAAATCACCGAGATCGCCGACCATCTTGCGATCGATCCGTGCTTGTCATTCTGATCGAAAAAGTGGGGAAGCTCGCTGATTATTTGGAAAGATCTCATTACATTTCCGTGGCTTTTTGGTTAACGGGCGGCTCTTTGTTTCTATTGTTTGATTCTACCCGCAGAGGATAGATGGTGTCAAATGACTCCGACCGATCACGCCCATCACGGCGAAACGATTGTACGATTCTGATGACCTGCAATGATTCATGTTGATGCGTTTATGTTTATGCTCCGTCATGCCCCTCTGCGAGTGTCGTTTGGCTTGTATAATCGCCTTGGATGGCCCTCATGTGTCTCCTTATGCATGTCTGTCTGTTTGCCTTGTCTTTCTTGGTTATCAGCATCTGAAGACAAAGTTAGAATCGACGGAGAAGGTATACCCCGAGTTGTTCGTTCGTCGCTAATGGCTATTTAATTTGGATTTTTCATGTCCCATTAGCGATACTTGTACCTTTTATTCTCCTACTTGTGCTTTACCTGAGGGTCCCGACTTTATTCGTAGTCGGTGGATGGTCGATTTTCTCACCTCGAAGTCGTGATGTACTTTTCCTTCTATTTCATCCCCTTCCAAGGCCATCCCTTTCAAATACTCTTCACCATTTGACACAAGCCCGGATGCCCGGCCTTTTGACACGATTATACAGCCGATAGGTTTGTAAAAATCAGTCGGTGCATTCCATATTCAATAAGATTAATTCAATGCATAACATCGACAAACCTCACCTGAAAATAATAGGTCCTAATCTCTACTCCCACCCACCGAGATAACTCTATTGTGTAGACCATAAACGACGCCGCAGCAGGGAAACAAGCCAAGAAACTACTGAACCCCCCAGTACAATCGCAACAACTCAAGTCCGTCTCAGAACCAAGGCAATCCACCCGAACAGCCTATACACGGCAATAATCCCAATCAAGATTCCCACCCACTTCCCAGTCCGCCCAGTCGCATATCCGTACGACTCAAGCACACCGGTTCCTCGGATACGGCACTGCGATGCAAGATCCGTCTGGTACATACAGTGGCACCCATTGCCACAGGAATACGTCCTGCGCGAGAACTCGTTGACCATCATGCCTTGGAAGACATATGCCTAGTGGTAGTCAGAAACATGCCTTCCACAATCTACAGCTTGGGAAAAAAAAATGGGGTGGGGGTGTACCTGATAATCAATGTAATGAAAAACATATTTCCAGAACGGGTTAAGAATAGTCGGGGAGACTAGAAAGCCACCGACGCTCATCCAGAGGCCGTTAGCGAAGGCGACGAGGGCAAGCGCTATGACGAAGTTGGGGAAGATGGATGTCACGAAGACGACGAGGGATTCGGCGGCTAGGAGGTCGAGGAAGAGCCACATGACCCATGTGAAGAAGGCGACTGCGTCGGAGCAGAAGTTGGAGAGCCAGTAGGCGACGAGGGAGAAGAGGAGTGAGATTAGGACTATGCAATGGCAAATTAGATTTGAGGGGACGGGAAGTGGGGGGAAGAGGAGGAGACGCACAGAGGAAGGGAAGGCCGATGATGAAGTTGGAGATTATGAATGGGAGGGCGCCGTAGAGGCCGTTTGCCCGCTCTTTGATGAAGGTTGCACGGTCTTCGAGGAAGGCGGGCACGTACGCTACGGCCATGAAGCTCATGAACGCGGATCCGAAGAACTGGACATCAGAGCGTGAGCGTCGTTCGGAAGAAGAGCAAGGATTACTTACGATTGCGTTGATGAAGGGTTGGATGTACTCCTGGGATTCATGGAGGCGTAGCCAGACAGTACCCATCATGATGGCCAGCCCTCGCGTGAGTTAGCATGCTCCTGAACCTGGTTCCCGGGACAGGTACTTACCCAGATACATGACGATGCGGATGCCATACGCCACAACATCGCGGTAGCTCTTGATGAAAGAGCGGTGCAACAGTGACCAGGTGATACTGGCAGTGTTTGGCCGGGAGAGTTCTCCCATTGTGATCTTCTTCCTGTCCTGCTCGGGGTGCTCGATCAGCTGCGAGATTTGGTTGTCTACGGCCCTCCGCTCGGCGGACTGCAACCAAGATTCCTGGATATGCCGCACTCGTTCCGCGGCATTGCCTTCCTTTGCATCGGAGAAGTCGGAGCTGACAATGTCGAGAATGAACTCTGCGGGATTCGTGTTCAACGGGATGGGGTGCCCGATACTGCCGAAATAGGTCGATATCTGAGGAACGGGCCCAAAGTAGCAGGACTTGCCTTTTGACAAAAGAAGCAATTTGTCGAAGAGCTGGAATGTGGTTGTCGACGGCTGATGGATACTTGCGATGACGATGAGCTGCGAAACTTGCGTCAGTCCAGTCTCCAACCAGTACCGGGATTCGTCTTACATTGTTGGCGACCGCCAATTCCTTGACGTATGAAATCACCTCATAACTCGCAGTCGAATCCAGACCGCTAGTCGGCTCATCCAGAAAACAAATCTTCGGACAGGTGATCAGTTGGCTTGCGACGCTTACTCGCCGTTTCTGGCCCCCGCTGATACCCTTTCGGATTGGAGTTCCAACCAGCGTCGCAGCTTGATTTAGAATACCAAAGGACTCCAATAGAGTCTGAATACGGTCACGTCGCTGTGCTTTTGAAACAGAGCTGCAGGCCCCTGTCCGTAAGCCTTGTAGCACAGAGAACGATGATTGGAAGCATACCTTGGTAACGAGAGATCCGCAGCAAACTTCAACGTCTCCTGCACCGTCAACGAACCGATCAGAGCATCCTCCTGCTCAACGTAGGAAGTTATTCGGCCAAAGGTGGCATTGTCGAGCGCCCCTCCATTGACGTAGCATTCCCCTGTGGTCTTCGCGCCCGACGTAGCTGCCCGGCGTGCGAGCACATTCAGCAAAGTCGTCTTGCCGCATCCCGAGGGGCCCATCAATGCAACTAGTTCACCTTTGGCAATGTCAACACTATGAGATTCAAGAGTAGCGAGGATACAGCAATAACATACCCTGCTGGATACTCCCGCTGATGCCCTCAATCAAATTGAGTGGCTTCTTCGTCCGGCGGTCCTTGACAGTGACCGTCAAGTCATTCCATGAAAAGTTGTGGACTGTATGATTGACTAGAAACTGGTCTCTATCATTTCTCTCCAGGTCAGGAGCCATAATATCTGTGCCCATGGTGAACACCAACTGAGTCAGGTGACTTTGCTACTGGAGGTATAAACAAAAGGGGACAGAAGGACTAAAGACAACGGAGGGGATTGAGACATTTTTGAAGGATTCTCAAACTTAAATAAAACAAGGATCGATGTGTGATGAGATCAATGGTTCGCAGCCACAGTCGACAAAATTTCATGGAGCTTATTCCGTAGATTGATACTACCCACAGCCCATCCTTGAATACCAAGGGAGAAGAACATCCACCCCGAAGACCCCGAGACGCCGACAGAGCCTCAGGCGTCCATTCCAGGCCCGGTCGCCGGTACCCTCGTTATCCATGGGATCTATCGGTCTATGATGCCTTCTTTTCAGACCTGATAACCCCGAGGCTTCGGACTGAAGAATTTGTCTGCTGATCTCGCCCGATATCCCTTATCATGCCAATCTTCGAGGTGATGGTTGTACAGCATGTCTGTACCTTGCGCGCTGACACGCAAAGTACATTCCAGGACTACCACGGTGTGGAAAAGAAAATGCAACTACTTAGCAGCTGAGCGACCAACGGGGCGGCTAATCAGGACCCTTGCTGGAGATGATAATACAGAAGTCTCGGCCTTAGCCGCACTGCTAGCTAGCTGTGCAGATGTATTGACCGGTAGACACTTACTGCGCCCGCTGTGGGCATAGTACTACAGTAAGCGGCATGTAACGCTACAGTCTGTTGGTCACAGTTCTAGAACAGAGTGAAATCGAAGCCTGAACCGGCCCTGGCTTTTGCTATTCCCTCCAGTGACCAGCGGCGAATGGCTACGCGATCTAAAGTTGTTTTTGGTAGTCTTGCCCGTTGTCTGTGCTAAACCTCCACCTAGGTTATTGAACTGTTGCTCCAAACGTCATCAGTTTATTGTGTTGAACCAACGCCTGATTCAAGCTTTTCTTCGACCGCGTGGGGATATCTGATTTGCAGGCTTACGTGAGATTGATGCCTGACATGTACATAAGCAAGAGCCATCACATATTTGGTATTCAGTAAAAAAAGTCTTCATTTTAGTATCTATGTTCTCTTTCATTGTGCCGTTTACATGCTGGAAAAAAAAGGGTGAAATGTTAGTCCAAGTCGTCTTCCTTGATTCGACGTGGTCACGTACCGTTCAACAGGGCTGAGACCCAGAACCCTCATGCCGTTGTGCAAGACTTGCCTGGCCGCCTCGTACAGTGCCATACGGGCCTTCTTAAGTTCTGGCTCGCTTCCCACGACCTTGAGCACGTCGTAGCTGGAGCTGAGAATGTGCGTCATACGGAACAGGTAGGTGAGGATGGTGGTTGGCTCAAGCGTCTTGGTAGTGTTCAGCAGCACATCCGGCCAGGTCGCCAGCAGACGGACGAGGTCAACAGCGTGTGGCTCCGTCAGAAGGTCAAGGTTGGCAGAGTCCAGCTCTTCAACATTCAGGCCCGACTTGCGGACAATGGAGCAGAGACGGGCATGTGCGTACTGCAGGTAAGGACCAGTGTCACCCTCAAACGAGGTCATCGCATCAAGGTTGAAGTCATAACCGTTGATACTACCGTCTGTTAGTTTCGTGGGCTCGACTCAAGGTTAGAAGTGAAATATACGCACCGTTTCCCGGTCATATCCTGTACCATGACCGAGGTCAAACCCAGAATATCCGCCGTCTCTTCGGGGTTCTCGACTTGCGCGTACTTCTCGGCATTGCCCTTCATGACTTCGTGCATCTTGTCCGCAACATCCCTCAGGATGTCATCCAAGAACTTGACAGTACCCTTACGGGTGCTCATACCACGGACCATACCGAAGTTGATATGCTGGCAGCGGCTGGCTAAATCCTTGCGGCCCATCAGCTCTGTGATCTTGAAGAGTTGAGCCAAGTGGAGGTCCTGCTGTGCGGCGACAACGTAGATCATCTTATCGAAGTGGTAGGCCTCATCACGCTCCATGATAGCTCCAATATCACGGGTCAAGTACAGAGGAGTGCCGTCCTTGCGGACAATGATGGCCTTTCCGAGCTTCTTAGCGCCGTGCTTCGTAAAGTCGACAATGACAGCACCCTCGGACTTCTCGGAAACTCCAGTCTTCTCCATAGTCTCGTAGGCGGCGGTCATGCTCTCGTTTTTGATCTGGGACTCTCCAGAGTAGACATCAAAGTCAATGTTGAGACGAGCATAGGTCTGCTTGTACTTCTCGATACTGAGGTCACGGAATCGTCGCCAGAGGGCGAGAGCTTCCTCGTCGCCATCCTCCATGCTCTTGAAGTAACGACGAGCCTTTTCGTCCTCGCTAACGTCAACGAGCTTGGCAAGCTCGGCTTCAAGCACAGACACATCCTCATTCTTCTCCTTCTTGGCCTTGATCTGCTCCTTCAACTCCTTGATAGGGCCCTCCTGCTGGGCAACAATCTGGTTGATCTTGACGTAGACATCAAACAGGTGGTTGATAGGGTTCTTGAGTAGTTCCTCCTCATTACCAAAGCGCTTGAAACCATTGGCAAGGAGGCCATATTGCTTTCCCCAATCACCAAGGTAGTTCATCTTGATGACGTCCCAACCCATAACGGTGTAGAGATTCGCCAGGAAACCTCCGATGATAGTACTCCGAAGGTGACCAGCATGGAAGGGCTTGGCGATGTTAGGTGACGAAAACTCGACGATGATTCTTTTCTTTCCCTTGGAAGGATCCGAGGGGTCTCGCAGACCCTGGTTACCATTGGTACCGAATGCAGCCTTCTCCTTCAGAATACGGGAAATAACGGTCTTGGTAAGAGGTTCGGGTTTGAAAAAAAATTGCAGATGAACGCCAAAGGGTACAGGAGGCGCAACTAGATCGGACTCGGGGAATTTCTCTGCAAGCTCCTTGCACAGTTCTTGGGGGTTCTTCTTGATTTGCAAGGATGGAACCTAGGGCATTGACCTATGTTAACCTTCGCTCGTCCCTTGTCTCTAATTTGGTGGATCACGCAATAGTCCGTACCGGCAGAACCAAGTCACCCTTGTCCAGTGTATTGGTCCATTGCAGCTTGGGGTAAAGCTTCTCAGGCTCGATGCCAGCTGCGGCACCCAGCTTCTCCGCAATGTGCACTCTGTAGACGTCGACAGGATTTAACGAGGGGTAGCAGTTGGGGAACTTGGAGGTCTCAGCGGTAGACTGGAGAGTCAGGCCCTCAACGGCGACAGGAAGGTCAGCGGCAGATGCCATAGCTGCGTGTAATTTCGAGGACTTCCCGGAGAGCGCGTACAGCGAAGCGGAGGTACCGAAGGCTCGAGGGTAGAGGGACGGACGTGGGGTATTGTATTGGAGATCAGTAGAGGTACGAAAGTAGGAAGGACAGCGACTGTGCAGTGGACTGTAGGATCGAACAGTCAGAAAAATGTCGCTTGAAAATCGCCGGGCCCCGCTAAGCAGATAACGACCCATAGACGGAGGGGAATCTTCTAAGCCTCGCGAGGGGAACAACTTTTTCCTTCGCTGACTCTAAGCGGCAATTCAGCTTCTGCCCAAGGCGGTGACTCGACGGTCTACTCTTCTGTATCACGTGCGCAATCTGAGCCCTACTCACAGATTCGGCGTCGCTGCTGACGTCATTAGACTTCAACAACCTGTTCCCGACAATGTACCAGAGGTACAAAGAGCAATCTTCGCGACGCTTCAAACATGTCACTCATAAGGCCCTCCTGGCCGATTATGCGATTAAGTAAACAGCATTTTAACCATGACAGGAAGTCGCCGTCACTCAGCTTTGGCCAAGTCCATCCAGCTTGCGCTGTTTCGTGACCCGAAAGCGTTTCGCAAGTCGCTGCTTGGGCGTATCCTAGCATTCTTCAGTATCTTCTATATTAGACTCATCAGGTACCGCGACGAACTGTTCCGCAAACTTCGCAATGATGTCTGGGAAATCGACGAGGTGGAGTACAAAGCGTGTTTCTTCAGCGAGAATAAGACCCTACCATTGAAGCCGATGGGGGATTTGGGGTTGTCCGGATCAGTATGTTGACTAAGAAACAATATATGTGTGAGCATTTGTCAAATCTAACATAGAGTAGACATTCTTTTCCACCTCCAACAATAAGTTTCTCGTCAAGAGTCTCCCGCGACATTTCGAACACTCCTTCTTCCGAGAAGACCTCCTCGAACCGTACTACGAGTTCATGAGCACTCATGCAGACTCAATTCTGGTCTGGATAACAGATTATGTGTATGCACCGTACAGAACCATCGGAAGCATGTTGAAGACCACGCCGGCTCATCATATTATCATGGAGAATATGCTAGTCGGGAAGGAGGAGGACTCTGCCAAGGACGACTGGGAGACGTATGATTTGAAACCAATCGACTACTTCTACCCGGAGCGGGACTTACTACCGGATCCATTGGTCAGCGAAGAGACCCTGAATAGGCTAGCTGATAAGTTTGAGGATAAGATACACATGCCGCAGTCGGACTATGAACGGTTTCGAGAAGTACTTGAAGCCGACACTCGCTTCCTTCAGTCAGCAAATGCCGTTGACTACTCACTCTTTCTGATCCGTTACCCAGCGTCCTCCAATCCCGGCGTGGTGGGAAAGAAAAATCCATGGCGCGTAGGATTCCAGTCCCTTGATGGGAAGTGGAAGTACCGCGCGGTAATCTTGGATTTCTTCTGGGCAAAACACAAGCTGCATGCGCAGGCTATGACCACAGTGGTGCAGACCTTTAATGTTATTGGTCACCATGGGCCCATGACAATCACAACGACGGCAGACGAATACCGACAGAAATTCTTGGATATGGTCGATGAGCTGCTGGAGGTGCATTGATCTTGAGAGTAAGAATGATCCTAGCCGTGTGGCAAACGATATATTGGTACCTAGATACACCTCATAATCGTAGTTCATGTTAATACAACAGCGCTGCGGCTCTCACTATGGGCCGTACAATACTTTTGATCTAATCGCTGACTTATGAAGCTCTTTTCCTGTAAACTGACCGTCGTCCGATTAAACGAGACATAGAGCCCAGCCAGACTGATCTATCGAAGAGCTTCACAGACATATACAATAAAAGGAGCGGACGCCGGACCAAGACATCTGCTCTCGGAATGCAAAACGCGAAATAGAGACCAGGCTCAAAAGACGAACATGGATATCAAGATTTGCATCGTTTTTCGCAACCTAAAAGCAGAAGACCTGGTCCTCAAGCTTGCTGACGGGGCGAGCCTTGGTGTAACCGAGCGACTCGGTAGCCTTCTTCATCGCACTGATCATAGGAGGGGGGCCGCAGAGCAGAATCTTAACGTCGCTGGCAGGCGCAGGGAGATGTTCCTGTGAAGATATGAGATCAGCAAGAGAACCAATCTAATCAGCATGCGGAGAAATGATGCGAACCTTGATCATCTCGGGAGTAACAAATCCAACGCCACCAGTCCAGCCTTGGGGAGGGTTGTTCAGAACGTAGTAGATGTTGAAGTCCGGATCCTCAGCAGCCAGCATATCCAGCTCCTCCTTAAGGAGGATGTCATCTGGGTTGACATTGGCGAAGATCAGGTCCAATTTGGTGGTGTCGTTGCCGCCATTGCGAGGGCGGTTGCGAATAACGGCCTTGATGATCTGCAACATGGGGGTGATGCCAGTACCACCAGCAATCATACCAATGTGACGGCACATGTTAGGAGTGTAGACCATGGCACCCTTGGGACCGCGCACTTTCATGGTATCGCCAATCTTCAAGGTGGTCAAGTACTTGGAAATGTTACCCTGGGGATAGGCCTTTACGAGCAAATCAAAGTAACCGGCCTCATTGTCCGAAGAAATGGGAGTGTAGGAGCGGACAACTTCTTTCGGCTGACCCTCGATAGTGGCAGCGAGGGAGATGTGTTGACCAATGGGTAAGCCCAGGATATCGGTGGGACGGGGGAGGGCAAAGCGATAGATGCAAACATTGTGCGAGACGTCGATCTTCTCCTTGAGAACGAATTCCTGGAACTCGGTAGGGTTGAGAACTTTTCTGGGCTCTGCCGAGGGCGGGATTGTTGGTCAGTACGTTGAAATTACTTGCGGTGAATAAAACAGATGCACGTACTGTTGCCGCCTGTGAACAGCTTCAGTCCAGCCAGGATAGCGGTCACAGCCACTGCATATGGGACAAACTCCTTCTTCACAATGAAGGTGCCGAAGAGGAGGAGGGCTGACGGGATGTAGACCCCATTGATATTCTCAGATGACAATGCACTGCAACATGTGATGCGGAATATTAGCTAGATCTAGATGCCCACAACATTGGAATTGACGAGCGCAGAAGCATGAAGAAAGTATGTACCTCATCTCGGACAATCCTCCGGTTGGTAAAAATGTTGAAGATAGAGAAGGAGAGGAAGAGGGAGATCTGGAGAGGGGCGGTTGGGGGCAAGGGAAGGGAAAAAGAGAGATCCACGACGGAGATGGCTCGGCAGTCGGGGCTCTGTTTTATTTTATCTTTGCTGGGGTGGAGCTGGCGGTAACTGATGTCCCCTCAACGTCCCCATGGTTGACCCCGTATCCTTTTTTTTTAAAGATTTAAGTTCTATGTAGAAATATCATGTGTACGCAGGAACACCGGATCCAGACCATACAGTCATTTATTGTATGAATGAGCTCAGATCTCACGATAAACAACAGATCAGCTCAAGGATTTCCCCTGCAATTCCGCTGTAGCACCAGGCGCGGAATCCGAGGGCTCGTTGGGGTTTGCTTTCCTTTCCTGGGGGGTAAGCCGTCGGATTCCTCGTGCGAGTGATCCTGAGCCATATCTAGACTAAAATTGCCCGTCTTGAACAATATTTCCGGCATCAAGTCTTGCTTGTCTCAAGAAACGATATCTCTCGAAGGCATAATGGATACCACGTCTGAACCTCCTGCCTTTAACCTCACCGACACCGACCGGGAGGTCTTGGCCATGACAGACGACCAATTCGTTCCCCACGACTGGGACAACCTCAAAGATATCATCGGTATGAGATCCAGACCCTACCTAGTACGAGATAGATTGATCAACAAGTGATGGCAACCACCTTCCCCAACAACCCCCCATCGAGGTCCCCTCCTCTCCCCTCATTCCTCCTCTCCACTTCCTCGACCATCCCACTTCCAGTTCCGCATCACAAGCACATACCCGGAGTACCTATTGATAGTTCGCCTTTTCCCCGCACACAGCAAGAAATGATCTCGGCGCTCTGAAGCGGAAACCATCCGATCTGGTCCGATACCTCTCTTGGTCCAGAGACACCAAGGCCCAATACGGCTCCATCACAAATTTCATCTGCAAGCGTCGTCTGGGCTGGCATTTACCGGAACCCGCCGGCACCGATGACTCCAGCGGCACCGCCGTGGCAGACAGCGAGCCAGTCTTCCCTTACAACAATCCGATCCCCTTTGCCGATCCCTCGGATTACAAGATCCTCCGCAACGACTGGCCATACGGTCTTGCGCCGGGAATTGCGCACTTGTGCGTGTGGCTGCGCACCCCTGTGCCTGTCCAGGAACACGGTGGAGACCTGACGGATGAGAGTCGCAGGCTGATTGAGGAGTTTGTGCGAAGGACGTTTGTAGAGCGACTTGCGAGAGAGGGGTATAACAACCCTAAGGATCATGTGCTGTGGTTCAAGAATTGGACGGCACTGCAGAGTGTGAGGAGTCTGGAACATATCCATGTTCTTATCAGGGATGTCCCGGAGAGCATTCTCTTCGAGTGGACGCAGGAACCGCCTCGCGATGGGCTTCCCAATTAGGACTCTATATGGAGTTTTATGTGTATAGACAGACCGAGGCTATATCTCCTATTTAGATGTTGTGATGCTAATGAATAGACCTTCGACTTGATAAAAAAAAATACCAGGGCTGAAAGGAGAGGAAGAATACTAGGTTAGGTTCAAAGTACATATAGACAGATGCCCGACAAACAAAGCAGCCCGATACCGCAAACGAGAATAGGGATATAATCTGATCTCCACAGCAGAAATGTTATCAATAGTGCGCCTGCTATCCTCCAATCCAGCAAGTGAGTAGAAGAAACTCGGGTAATAAAGTTCAGTCATTGGTCACCGTCCAGGTGCGCTATTCTTAAGTCTTCTGCTCCTCAACGAACTTGAGCGCCTCTTCTCTAGACACAACGTCAATCGTACTAGCCTTCTGCCGGAAGCTGACACCGTAGCATTTCTCTGCTACATGCAACATTTCTGGACGGAAGGTAGTGCAAATAAACTGCCCATTGGTAGATTCCGAGATGGACTGAAGCATCTGCGCAACGGCAGTTCGGTATTGAGCGTCAAGGTTGGCATCGATCTCGTCAAACAGGTAAAACGGCGCCGGGTCGCAGGCTTGGATTGCGAAGACCAGTGCAAGTGCGCAGAGACCTGTTCAAAGTCAATAAGTCAAACGGTGTGCCCGGGAAAGAAAGCTCTTACTCTTTTGACCACCACTAAGTTGCTGAATTCGCTGTTGTTCGTCATGCTTACTGTTGAAGCTCACACTAATGCCCACTCCGACGTAATTTTCGACACTCTGCTGAGCCCGTTCGTCGTCGGAGTCCATGTCATCCTCTTGTCGGAGAGCACGGTCGGTCTTCCTCTGAATGATCAAGCGCCCACGGCCCGCGGGGACGAGCTTCTCAAAGATGTTGGCAAACTCACGCGAGACTTGCTTGAACGTACGCTCAATGGCCTCGTCCTTGCGCTGGTCAAGTACTGAGATGAGTTCCTCAATTGACTTCTGCGATGCTTCGAGTTCCTCTCTGCGGCTGGTTAGGGTTTCGCGCTGCTTGGTGAAACTGTTGTACTGCTCAAACGCTTTCTTGTTCACATGCGAATATTTTTTTAGAGCCTCGTTGACCTTGTGCAACTTCTTAACAACGGTATTCGAGTCGGTGTGCTTGTACTTGGTAAACGCTTCATCTGGAAGCACGCCCAAGTCGCGGATATTTGCCGCACATTCCGCTGCTTGCTTGGTCAAGGCAGCCTTTTTCTGCATATTCTTTTCCATGCGACGCTGGTGCTTTTCAATGGATCTCGCCAGCTCTTCTAGTTCAAGACGGATCTCAGCCTTCTGTTTCTCGAGCTCATTTGCTTGAGCATTTGCCTTCTCAATAGACTCGTCCACATTCTGGAGGCGTTGGCTGAGATTCTCCAACGATTTGCGCAGTCGCTTCATTTCCCGCTCGGTCTCCTTCAGATTTCCCTGTCCATCATCATCTCCCATATCAGTATCGCGGCTGACAAGCTGGTCGAGACGAGGGTTCAAGTTCTCCCGAAGTTCGACTTCAAGGATCGACTTTCGAGCCTCCAACTCGCTTCGCTGAGCAGAGAGTTCCTGATATTGCTGCCGAAGATTCTGAGCAACGACGCTGAGTGACTCGAGCTGCGCCTCTTCCTCATTGCTCAGCGCCTTCTGGAACGGTGTATTCAGCTCCGCCTCAAATGCATTCACCTGATCGCTCAAAGCGGCCAAATTGGTCTCGATATTGCGAAGAGCCTTGCGCTTGGCGTCAAGACTGTCATTTTTCTTCTGGAGAAGATCCCGTTTGCTTCTGAGCTCTTGCCGGAGCGGTCCACTACTATGCTGTACCTGATGTCTCTGTTGCTCCAGCTTCTGTAATTCACCGACAGACTTCGTAATGACCTGGTCCAACTTCTCCAGCTCTTTCCGAATCTCTGCGCCTCGGTTTTTCTTGTTCTCATATTCATCCCGCCATTTCGTGAGGTTTTTCACCGCGTCAAGTCGAGATTGCCGAGAGTCGTGGAAACCACCGGTCAACGCACCTCGCTTATCAGACCGATCGCCCTCGGGGGTAATCGCATTGACACCATGGCTTCGAGCATATTGTGAGGCAACCTGAAGATTCGGGCAAATAATCGTCTTGCCAAACACGTGGTTGAAAGCCTTTTCGAAGGCAGAATCATATTGTAGTTTGTCGATCATTGGAATCGTATCACTCGCTCGAGGCAGATTGGCAGGCTTGGATCTGAGTCGGTTCAGGGGCATAAAAGTCACTCGTCCAGCCTTCTCCTGCTGCAATATCTCGAGCACCTTCGTCGCAGTCTCGTCCGTGTCCACGACATAATGGAACAGACTCTGGCCAGCTGTGACTTCAACCGCGGTCCGATATCTGTCATTCACCTCGAAGAGTTCCGCCAATGTTCCATAAACTCCTTCCAGGTTGTGTTGACGCTTGATCCTTCGAACGGCCGCAATTCCACGACTGGTATTGTGATCCATCATCTGAGAAAGCGTACGTTCTGCCCGGTCCACTTCATTTGAAGCGTTGGCAAGAATTGAGTCGAGCTTCGCTTCTTCTCTCCACAGTTCTCTTGAAGATAGTTAGAGACATCGAGCTCGTTCATTCAGGGTCAAATTGAGTTAAGGCAAGAGGGAGAAATAGAAAGCGAACTTACTTCCTCTGGTCCATCAACCTATCCCTTTCGTCCTTTGCAGCTTGGACCTGTTGCTCCACAGAATGGACAGTGTCTCCCTTGCCATCAATTTGTTGGCGCAAGCGTTCCGTTTCCGGTTCCAAAAGCGCAATGTCGTTCTCAAGCTCTTTGATGTCCTCCTGAGTCTGCGCCATCACGGCCTGTACTGTGGAAATAGAGGTGTGGTTTTCCCTGATCTCGGCCTGTAGCCACTTATCGCGCTCCGACTTATTCCTGAAGCGCGAGTTGCGACCCTGCTTGGCATACAGACGTTGGCGGATTGTTTCGGCTTCATTGAGCTGCGCTTTGATGTTGTCTTCCTGTTCTCTGACTGCATTGAAGCGAGGAATGAGTTCCTCGAGTTCAGCCTCGCGCTCCTTGATCGCGCGTTCGACGGTCCTGAGATCTTCATCATGGCGTGCTTTGAGCACTTGGGCTGTAGCCTGGTTCTCGGAAAGCGATTTAGCACGCAATTCCACCTGTGCAAGAGCCTTTGAGGCCTCGCGGCGCTCGTCTTCAAGCTGGACCTTATCGACTTTCAGGAATTCAATTTGTTGCTTGCACTCAGCAATTTCTGCGTCAATTTGCGCCATCCCCTTCTCTCCTTCGATGAATCTGTCCCGATTAAGATCTGTGTCCTCCACGCCGGTCTGTCTTTGTTCCTCTAGATTGTCAAGGATGCCAGAAATTTCTTGTTGTTCACGCGAGTAGATGGTGTATTCCAAGCATCGGCGTTCTTTATCCTTTTCTTGGAAATTGCGCAGTTCGTCCTTCTCCTCCTCCAGTTCAGCGAGCCGCTCGTTGATAAAGTCTAAGAGTTCATCGATCTTGGCCTTCTTATTGTTCGTCTCGTGCATGATTTTCAACGACTCCGCGCGGCGCGCTTCATAGACCTGAGTACCAGCAACTTCCTTTAGCAAGTTTAGACGTTCAGAATCCTTCATGTTCGTCAATGCAGTGACTCGACCTTGCGGCACAATATAGTAAGGATTCGATCGCGAAAAACCGGCCGATTCGAGGAGGTTCATGACATCGGATTTGGTCGCATTTTTGCGATCTAGAGTGTATTCGTCCTTCTTGAGACCAATAGTTCGACGGAGGACCACTTCCGGCTTTCCAGTAGGGAATCTATCATCGGAGTTGTCGAAAATGATCTCAACATAGGCGGACATGACCGCAGATCCGGAACCTTCCTAGTGAATGTGAGCCAGCGAAACATTCGAAGGAGAGAGAGCGCCACATACATGAAGCAGGGCCTGTCGTTCCTCCCTGCCAAGATGGGTATAGGCATCGCTCAGGACGAAGCGAATTGCAGCAAAGAAGTTACTCTTGCCGGAACCATTGCGACCGACGATTACATTGTGTTTTGGGGAGAAGGGCTCGATGACCGTTTGGTCCTTGTAGCTAGAGGCAATGAGAGATTTAGCCGCAACACTCAATTTTTTCAGAGTTTGTTCAGATGACAGCGCATACCTTTTGAAGCCCTGTATGATTATTTGCTTGACATACATCTTCGAGGCGCGCGATGCGAGAATTTAAATGACAGCTATTGCATCCAGAACATCACGCAGCCAGCGATTTCAAAGAAGACGCTCTGAGCCCCTGCCTGTGGCCGTCAGAATTACCTTCGATGAAAGGCAAGCAATAGTCTGTGAAGGTGATCTTCCGTATGCGACGGTAAGAACCATCGAAACGCGAGGCCGATCAACCATCCACTGAAGCTACGCGTTTTCGCCCGCGGGGTTTCTGCCGGGCGGTGAAGTCAACACATGGTTCGCACCAAATTATGGTAAAAAAAAGTGTTGGCGGCAAGAGTTCCACCACGGTTACCAACTCGATTGCTGGAATATCCTCAATACAAACGAGTAGGACATTCTAGCAGTCATGTCTACTCAAACCCCGAGCACACAGGCAGCAAGCCTTGCAGATGGGCTGTCACCATCCCACACATATGTCCCTAACAGAGGATATGTGAACGCTGAAGGCACAATCCCCGCCATGGCGGGGCAAGACCCCGAGGTGCAAGAAGTCGAGGAGGACGAGGACGAATACTACGATGATATCTTCGAGGAAGAGTTGGATGAGGAGGACTTTACATCATCGAATACTGCAGATCTTACCAAAGCTTACAACCGTCAACGAAAAGTGAACGAACTAGCTGCAGACCCCAATGCGCCCAAATGGACCTACCCGAAGACGAACACCCAGAAACCCACCGTCAATACATATGCATCCGTCGATGATCAGGTGAAATCCTTGACTCGGCATGCGGCTAAGATCAAGCTCGACCATGTGCAGTCTGGATTGGCGGTTCGAGGTGAGCGTGGTGGCGACAGGGCCGACCGAGCAACATCCGAGCAAGTGCTTGATCCACGTACGCGAATGATTCTGTTGCAGATGATCAATCGGAATATCGTTGCAGAGATTCACGGCTGTTTGTCGACGGGTAAAGAAGCCAATGTTTACCACGCCATTTGGTTTCCCGACGAGGAGGAGATTCAACATCACCGTGCCATTAAAGTCTACAAGACTAGCATTCTGGTGTTCAAGGACAGAGACAAGTACGTTACCGGTGAATTCAGATTCAGACAAGGATACAGCAAAAGCAACAACCGAGCGATGGTTAAGTTGTGGGCGGAGAAGGAGATGCGGAACCTTCGAAGAATCTACACTGCCGGCATCCCCTGCCCGGAACCAATTCACCTGCGGCTGCACGTTCTTGTCATGGGATTCGTCGGTAACTCCAAAGGTCTACCAGCTCCTCGTCTGAAGGATGTCGAGTTCGACATACCAGAGCCTGAGACAAGATGGCGTGAACTATACATCGAGCTCCTCGGATATATGCGTGTGATGTACCAGACATGTCACTTGGTGCACGCTGATTTGAGCGAGTACAACATACTTTACCACAAAAATAAGCTGTATATCATCGATGTCAGCCAGAGCGTGGAGCACGATCACCCTCGCAGCTTGGAGTTCTTGCGTATGGATATCAAGAACGTGAGCGACTTTTTTCGCCGAAAGGGTGTGGAGACGCTCTCCGAACGTACCGTTTTCGAGTTCATCATTTCCACAGACGGACCTGCCACCATTGAAGCGAGCGAGGAGATGCGTGGCGCGATTGAAAAGCTCTACACACTGAAGCCAGATCAAGCCGAAACTGAGCAAGACACCGCCGTTTTCCGTCAGCAGTTCATCCCTCAGACATTAGAGCAGGTCTACGACTTTGAGCGTGACGCTGAAAAGGTTCAGGCGGGTGAAGGCTCGGACCTTGTCTACCGTGATCTCCTTGCAGGAGCCAAATCATCCTCAAAGAACATCCCTGATGGGGAGGATGATCAAGGATCAGATGCCAGCGGCGGTGTTTCAGTCGCAGACTCTGCATCCGACTTGGAAGAGGTGCCCCACGGAGAAGATCCGTTTGCGAAAAAACAACCGCGTGGTAAGCGGTTCGAGGATAAGGACTCTAAACGCGAGCATAAGCAAAGGGTCAAGGAGGAAAAGCGTCAGCAACGCGCAAACAAGATGCCGAAGCATCTCAAAAAACGGCTCGTCTCTACTTCATCCAGGAAGAAGAAATGAGCGAGTCGCGTCATCCTTTGCATTTAGAAAAGATTTGTGGATACTCCATGGTTTCTGAGGGACATTTTTTTGTTTATTGTCTGTATGATGGAATACTCTCATGAAGTAACGGTTGGATGCATATATGGGTTTTTCAGTACAGAAGTCGATATAGAAAGAGCGAATAGGCGAATATGGTTTGTCTCAATAGAGAATACTTTCTTTGGTGATATTTGATAAATAAGGTATAAAAAGAGTTTGGCTGGCCCATCAGAGCTCTCTTTCATCCTCATGTTGGTTCATTCCTATACTAGACTCCCACAACGCGCCTACGTCCAGTATCTCGGAAAGAATATGGAGTATGCGTCATCAATGGTGTTGTCTTACAAGTAAAGGGCTCGAACCAATTCTCGGGTGAGGTTTAACCTCTTCTGAGTTCATCATGTAGGCAACCTTATTACTCAATGGCAAGGTCCAGGTCTGTATGGACATCGCTTTGTAAAATCTGTCCTACCACCCAATATGCTCGTAATCAGACACGAGTTATATTGAAGCTGGGACAGAATTCTAGGATGCTGCCAAGTGTGAAGTTGACTCTCTCTGTTTTATCACTCAAGGGGGCGAGTCGCATCATGTTGCATCTTTGGCCCTGGCCTTGAGCCGAGCGAAAGCCTGCTCCACGAGTTCTCTTGGCAAATCAGGAATAATCTCATCTCCATCCTTGCTTTCCACTGGAGCAAGGCGATTTGCTGTCTTCTGTTCATCTGTGATAGCTTCTTGTTCATTGGGGCTCTGTAGATTAACGGCCTGGACCTTGGCACCAGATATCCGTCGAAATTCGATCCGCATGGGCTCCCGGCCTATTTCGGGCCATATGTCGGATGGCAGATAGTCCCCTTTTTCAACCCGGAATGTCTCGCGGGCAGTGACATCTTCCTCATAAAGTTGATCCAGCTTGTGCCTGGTATCACGGAGGACTTTCTCGACGCGTTGCCGCACATGCTTTCGACGCGCTACCTCGACAATCAGACCGTCATAAGCGTCAAGGAAGCCATTGTAAAGTGAGTTCAAATCAGAAAGATCTGCCAAGCCACCACTTATACGATCATTCTCTTCGTGCCACACCTGCGTGAAGTTGTGCGCCTGAGCGATATAGCCCGGCAAGCGTGTTGACCCAAGAGAAGAAAGATGCTGGTAAATGTCCGTTGTGGCATTGTAGATGGACCGAAGAGCGTCTCGTTGAGCCAATACGTTCTCCAGAACAGATTCCATTTCGCCTATTCGATCTTGAATCTCCATCACAACATCTTCCGCTTCAGCTGCATCCTTGAACAGGACATTCACCATTTCTTGATACTCGGAATTGCTTAGTGGGTCCAATGGTGCATTCAGATTGTTGTTTATCTCTTCTTCAATGTTTGAGCCCATACGGCCGCTGACGGGTACGCCAACGGGCATATCACCCGTGATAGATTTCGCTGCAGCCCCGCCCCCTTCGGTGTGTTTGACAGCTGTTACGCAGAGATCAAAATGCCGGACTAACGATTCCAGTAGGTTGGCCATTTCCTGTGCATGCATTTCCAGCGAATGCAACATAGATGGCATGGTTGATATGGAGGGCAGGCTGGAATTGGATGTCGACGAGGAAGATGCAGACGAGGAGGAGCGCGACGAGGCTAATTTCGCAGCGGTCCTATAGGTCCCCAGAGCTTCCTTAATAGACAGGAGCTCGTCATCAAAGGCATGGTTGGAGGAGTCTAGTTGTGCTTGTGCCGCAGTGGTGCGATCTATTGAGCTCTTCAAAGCTGCATGAAGTTCCTCTACACCTCGCTCATCAACAAAGTCATGCAGACTCTTTGGATCTTCTCCTTCAGGACGAAAGGCAGGGTGGACAATTGTTTCCCGAAGAAGCTCTAAGGTGCGTCTCAGTCGCGTATCCGCGTCGTCGAGGTCCTTCAAGACAGCCGCAAATTCCGAGCGTCCACGAAGGGAGATCTCCTCCACTTCAGTTCGGACACTATACAACAGCCGCAGTTGATTGTTAAGCCCCCGACGGAGAAAGGCCGTCCTCGCGGACACGACCACACATTCTTCTAATGCAGCACGAGCGGCTGTGACAATTTCATTGGCTCGCCACACATGATTAATTGACGACAAGGATCGTTTGGCCGCAACAAGATGTGAGATAAGGGTATCGAGTCGAGGCATCGCCTGCTCCTCGCCTGGCAACCGCCCTGCATCGGGACGTCCACCTCCGGACACTGACGAGGATTCAGAGGATGACATACTTTCAATGACTCCAAGCAAGTAATAATAACGCACGGAAGGCTGATCTTCAGCCACGCTATTCGGGAAGTCCAATCCTGCGTCGATTAGTGACGAGCAGGGAGCGATCCCTGAGAATGCGTGATTTTAGTTCACAGTCACCTCATGTAGAAAAATGAGGTGATGTTCTGTCACCTTCTGTCCGCCTCTTTCCCTGTCGACACTCAAGTGGCGTTTTAGGTTGACTATGACTCGCTTGTTGGACAGAGCGATAAGTTTCTTCTTTCCAATAGCAATTTCTATCAAAGAATAACGGAAATTCAGATAGATAAATTGAGCCAGAAGCAGAAGTATGAGAACGCCGCTTAGCGATTTAGGAATAGGGAAGGAGCTGCTGCACCTGATGTGAAGATCTGATGTCGACCGAAATCGATCTCCCGAGACCGCTCCAGCCTTTCCCAGAGAAATATCTACCTGCTGTAATCAATCGTAACAAGCAATGGTTATAGCATACATGCTATGTTCAGGGTACCATCGGAGTGACCGGAGAACGGGAATGCTTGGTCCGGGTCTGTGGCTTGTGAACTAGATCAACAGGTCAACAGGCGGTGTAGATACAGGGACAGTACATATAGTTAATGACGATCTATCGATAAACTAGAAGTCGAAAGTGGTTTAGATGACACAAGATGTTTCACAAGGATGGATGTCGACATCACCATCTCCCTAATTATAGGACAGTAGGTTTGAATTATAGAATCATGTGATACTGGTCACATGATCTCGCCATATCTCTCTAGCCTTCATCTCACCCTGGGCCACCAGAATCCGTACATTGACAATACCTTTGACGCCAATGATTCCATCTTATGATCATCATATCCTGTTGACAACGCGTTGGAAGGGCACAAGTCCAATGCATGAAGCGCAAGGATGGACCAGATATAGGATAATCGGCTAGAGTATTGAAGGAATAACTATTTAAGTGGAGTGGCTAGCGGTGTGGGATTGCATAGCCTTTTCACATCCTACCTCGATTGGCGTTCTAATTGACCCGCTGGGGCTTTCATTTCCAAATTGACAGCGGACAGGGCTGGAACAGGGTTGCATCTGCGTGTTTTCGAGGATGGCTGCAACTATGAAGTGGGTGAGAACCAGCCACTGAGCCGTGGCTTGGAGTTATCATTGAGAGATAACTGCTACTTCCACTGCGCCTTACAACTGTCTCTCCTGATGACCAACAGTGATTGCTAAAGCGGACTAGATGAGGGTACGGAGCTGCTCCTAGCTGCTCTGCCTAGAAGTCCCCATCTACAAAGGGAGCGTTAGATCTGAGGTCAAGGTCAGATTGCTCAGTAGCTAAGGTAAGACTCGGTACCGGAGTGCGTTATGCAGCAAAGAGCGACCTTGAGAACAGTCTCGATCTACTTTGTACTCCATATTGGTATGTCTTATGTACCCCAGAGGCCCAGACCCGCAGGCCGTCCAGAATCAGCAGTAGAAGTCAGAACTTGAAGACTCCTAAAGTAGAGTCTGCATTTCGAACTAACTTGGAGGATCCGCAATCCATCCTACAAATGGCGATTTTTGATGCCATTGGGCTCAATGATTGGACAATGCACCAAGCTAGGTAAGCGCCTAAAGGTACCTACGGAGTAGTCAAAGTGGACCACTGCAAGATTTATCACTGTGGTTATGATCACAGTTCACGCCATCAGGATGGAAATTGCGGGACAGAGAACACTGGTGAGATCTGATGCGACGATATGCGGCGATGGCGCCATCGATATCAAGTCACGTGCTCCCCACCCGCAAAATGGCGGCCGCAGCACGAGACTTGCAGTTGCTCTTGCGTGATCCAGGCACTTTGATAATAATAATAAAAATGTCTCTGGGTTGAATCACTCTGATCAGTACAGGCAAAAGATATCAGCGGCTCTGCAAATTTTAATTTCTACTGCACTCTCTAGTTTATAAAGCAAGCTCTCGCTTTCGAGTAATTTTGATCCTTTTGTACTCCTTATCTACTCATCAGTTACCACCGCCTTCCCGGGTACTCATCTGAGGCACCACATCATCTCCGACGGTCGCCACATTGGTCGTACACCCTACCTCCTCGTTTCCTCTCTTCCATTGACCTCACGAGTGATCCCGGCTGCTGCAATCCTCGATCTTTCATATCTCTACGACATTCAAAAGACCGTTGACACGACTTGAAATATACCAGATGAGTGGTTGAGTGCCGCTATGGATGCCCATGAACTGTCGTTTCGCGATGGTCACGGATCCTCCACCTCGACTATGAAAGACGGGTGTGCCTCGGCGGAGAAGCCGCATTACCTCCCAGGAGATTCTTCCTTTACATCTGTATTTGGCCCATCTGAGACCGTCGAAGACGTTGAAACGGAGCCCGGATCGACACAGGACAAGCCCCACAGTTTCAACACCCAAAAACCAATACGTGAAAATCTGGCTGGCAAGAACGTCGCACCTTTCCTAGCCAGGCATATCCCCGAACAGTACGCTCCTCTTGGTTCGCAAGGTGGTCAGCCGGTAGAAATCAGTAGTGCAAATTCCAAATACTGTTATCGTCACCGACCGGATTTAAAGTGCAGGCGACAGGCTGATGAGCCGACAATGGACAAGTTACAACGGGTAAGCTCTTCTTCCAGCATCCAAGTGCACCATCCTTGTTAAAGTGTCTTAAATCTCGCGCTGACATACTGCAAAGGAATTGGAAACACTACCACAGAGTGATCAGCAAGGCATCGCGCATGCTTGGTCGATTTTTTCTGCGGCCCCGGCGAAGCACCGAAAACTCATCCTGCAGGGCATAATGGCACAGTGTTGCTTTCCGCAACTGTCTTTCATCTCAGCAACAGTCCGCGATTTGATTCGTATCGACTTCCTCACGGCTCTCCCTCCAGAAATCTCTTTCAAAATTCTATGTTATTTGGACACGACCTCTCTCTGCAAAGCCGCGCAAGTCTCTAGACGTTGGAGAGCATTGGCCGACGATGATGTAGTTTGGCACCGAATGTGTGAGCAGCATATTCATCGCAAGTGCAAGAAATGTGGTTGGGGCCTTCCTCTTCTCGATCGTAAACGATTGCGTGAATCTAAGCGCGAAATCGAACGCCGTGCAGCTACATGGGATGTCAGCAAGCAGCCAGCGGGGATCGAAGGCAGTTCGGCTACTATCGAAACTGCAGCGGCAGGATCCAAGCGAAAACCGGAATCGGGTAAAGAAGACACGGCCATGGTAAAACGTCAGTGCACGTCTATTGTTTCTCAATCAGAGCAAAATGAGGACTACTTTAAAACACGATACAGACCGTGGAAGGAAGTGTACAAGGATCGCTTTAAAGTGGGCACAAACTGGAAATATGGGCGCTGCTCCACCCGAGTATTCAAGGGACACAGTAACGGCATTATGTGTTTGCAATTTGAGGACAATATCCTGGCTACTGGGTCCTATGATGCTACGATCAAAATCTGGGACACGGAAACAGGCGAGGAGCTTCGCACCCTAAAGGGACACCAGTCCGGCATTCGCTGTCTTCAATTCGACGACACGAAATTGATTAGTGGCAGCATGGATCATACTCTCAAGGTGTGGAACTGGCGGACAGGCGAATGCATATCTACTTACTCTGGCCACCGTGGAGGTGTAGTCGGCCTGCATTTTGACGCAACTATCCTTGCATCTGGGTCTGTAGACAAGACCGTGAAGATCTGGAATTTCGAGGATAAGTCTACTTGCCTTCTGCGTGGGCACACCGACTGGGTCAATGCCGTCCGAGTTGACTCGGCCTCTCGAACAGTATTTTCTGCCTCCGACGACTGCACCGTCAAACTTTGGGATTTGGATACAAAGTCCTGCATCAGAACATTTCACGGGCATGTTGGTCAGGTGCAGCAGGTTGTTCCCCTTCCTAGGGAATTTGAATTCGAAGATCATGATGTCGAATGTGAGAATGATAACGTTAGCGTCACCTCTGGCGACAGTCCAGCTGCTTCGCCGCAGGCTTTACCTGGATTTGATGGTCAGACCTCGGACACTCCCTCTTCTGCTTTTGGCCCGGCTTTCGACGACGGACGTCCTTCGCCACCACGTTACATAGTAACCAGCGCTCTTGACTCGACCATTCGGCTGTGGGAGACCTCGTCCGGAAGGTGCTTGCGAACCTTCTTTGGTCATCTGGAAGGAGTGTGGGCTTTAGCGGCCGACACTCTCCGTATCGTTTCGGGAGCTGAGGATCGCATGGTCAAGATCTGGGATCCCAGGACCGGCAAATGCGAGCGCACATTTACTGGCCATTCAGGACCAGTGACCTGCATCGGCCTTGGCGACAGCCGCTTCGCTACAGGCAGCGAAGATTGCGAAGTGCGCATGTACAGTTTCCAGACCTGAAAGCTCCTTTGAGTTTGCTTTTTCTTACTTGTTAATACCCCTGGGCTGGCGTTCTTTCTGTCGTTCCCTTACCATTCAGGGTTGAAACTCTAGGGCTCAGAGCATATGGTGTTTGGTGTCATTAACGAGCAGGTCTAGGAAATGTCAGCCACGTATCTTAATGCTAAGTAGTAAATGAAACACGTTCTTGCAAGTTATAAGTTTTGTCCCTGCTTGTCTACCAAGGGATGAAGTTAGGTTTCCCTTTTGGGGGTTTGGCCGGTTCTAGATCGACCATCTTCTCGGAACGACTACAACTATATCTCATCTGCCCTTGACAACTCACGATTGTCGCTCTTGGTATTGACTTATTTCTATTCATCCTTTCTCCGATAAATGCATTCAGCCATCTTCATTATCGACACCATCATCTTTCTAACCATTCTATTTTTCTCGTACTTTGCTACTAAGCGCAACCACTTGCTTTGGTTGTTGCAGCCTTGATCGGATCCGGGAAGCTGCGATAAAGGAACGATGAGAAAGAAACAATTGCAATCACACCCCAGGTTACTACCATATTGATTGAGGTAATCCTATGCCAACCTACCACCTTATCTTGTAAGATGGGTGTCTACTGCCTGTCCTTTATACTTCCATTCTTCTCCCAACTGTCCGACGCTATCGGCGCAATATACGTATATTTACCTTGAGATTAAAAGGTACCGGGCATTCGAGAGACATGCAGTGGCGAAGCACATGGCTTTGCAGCACCAGAAAAAAAGAGTATACACACGTGCGGTTTTGGAGTATTAGCAAGACTGGGTGTTGAAGTTGTCTCCATATTTGATTCCCATTTGGCCCTCGGGATCAAGGGCCTGAGATTGAACCGAAAACACCAAAGGGAGCTTCAATTCTCATCTCTCATCTTACGATCCGATGATGTTATGAAAGTTAGTATATCGCAGTTGCGAGTACTAAACATGATGTCAGGTCTAGAGGGAGACAACAGTCGTGACACTCAAGTGTCATATCAGAGTTGGCCATGGCCATGTCTCAGCATGGGATGCCGTAAGACGACTTCCTTTCGCTTTTTAACAAGATAATGAGGTGCCTGACAGTTCTGAAACATCTGAGGATCAAAAACCTGGTTTCTTTCTTTGATGCTATCATATTATTCCATTTTACATTCACTTCATCAGAGACCAGCTCAACCCACTTGCTGCTTTCAGGACAGCATCTCAACTAAGACCGTGTTGCTGCATATACCTACCCACCACACCCTACGGACTCTTCACGGGTTCGATCTATATAGCCTCCGCATTTCTATTACATTCACACTACCTGCATCTCAGCTTGACGGCAGATGGATGATTTGAAATAGCACCTAACTAGCAAGGCCATCCAGTATGCTATCCTTAGAAAAGACCTTATACTACGTTCACTGCTTCATCTCGTGCTCCACTATTCATGACCGGAGGCCTCTCATCCTCAAGTCAATCTAGCACATCTTGATCTTGCACATTTTTTGCTTGAACAACCCCCCTCTCATTGAGAAGTTCCTCCCTATACACACCCAACATCCGAATTCCCCCTTTAATCATGGCCTATACACTGCAAAGACTTGAACAGGATATTGAGCTTTTTCGGAGCCCAAGTGCCAAATTGATTAACACCCTTGCTGAAGAATGCAAGTATTCATTACGGAGACGACGCTTAAGGGGCAAACAGACCATCCCATCGTGCTGGCTTGACGACGACAGTGATAGTGACTATCGCCCTGAGCACGACACGATCGATTCTAGGCGAAAGCGTGCATCTCGCACAAAAGAATCAAATCGACCCAAAAAACAATCTCGAAGCTCGGAACAATTGATTGTCATCATGGCCTTTAGCTCCACCATTGGAAGAGCATTCCTTGCTGCTCTTCCCATGACTGAGGAAGACATACCGCCTGAACATACCGAGCAGTTGATGCAGTACTGGAATATAGCCGACAGCACGGAAGAATCGTCGAACTCGCGGTACTCGCTTCGGAAGCGAGAACGCCAGCAAGAGGGTCATGAGCAGCTTGTAGACCTGGATGAAGCAGCAGCCAAGGGCTGTTGGGCGTGCCGCAAGATTCACCAAGAGTGTTCACTCCTTGAAGCTCAGTTTGCATATCCGTGCCAAAAATGCAAGGATGACTGCATTGACTGCGAGCTGATTATCCCTCCGGAGTGGAAAAGAGCGTGCGAGAGATGTAAGCGCTCAGGAAAGACATGCTCCTACAGCCACGGCGAAACCGACCACATTGTATCTTGCGAGCAATGTCAAGCAACGGAAACTCCTTGTATCGCCGGCCCAGCAAAGGGCAAACCGCCGCTGGAGCCAAGGACGAAGAAAGAGAAAAGCGAGAGTTGTGCAGTCCCTGGTGACTCCAAGTCCATCTGGGACACAATTCCTCCTCTCACAGCGGAAGACGAGCCTGATGACCCAGTCACCCTTACGCCAGCCCTGAAAAATGGCAACATCCGAATTATCCACACTTCCTTGGCCCATCCTGTGAACTTCGCCTATGAGCCACCACCAGACGGCACGAACCCTTGTCACTGGTGTAGCAATTTCGTTTATGGCATCATGGGACTGGGTAGAAGGGCCGTGGAAGTCATCGATTTCGGTGATGGCAGGTATGTCGAGATGAATGGAGGACATGTCAAAGATGGTCACGAGCCTAGTCGAATGTGCGTCACCTGTGCATTGGAGAGAATCCACGTTGTGAACTGCACACGTCACTACATCATCCCTCTTAAAGGGTACAAAGTAGACACCTTCGACTTTGACGCCGCCTATAACAGCCTGATCCCGTCGCCAGGACAGCTCCCGAAACAGATCAGCCCGTGGTGTTCTCTCTGCCCGAATCCGGCATTTTTCGGCTGCTGCACTCTCCAGCTTGTGAACAAGTACCAGGAGCCCGTCAAACAACCAACCTCACCCCATGCGCGAGGATGCGGCTTATTGCTTTGCGAACGGTGCGAATTGTTGATGCGAGCCTACCGTGGGAACCTGGCCAAGGTAGTTGCCAAAAACGACCAGGCAAACGCAGAGTTTGGGAGTCGTGCTGATGTTGTATATGTCTTGCCTGGGAATGACCTTTATCGCTTCTATACTAAGGAGTGAAGATGATTGAAGGAGTGGAAAGAGAGGTGGACGCAGATAGAAAGGGAGCCAGCTGTCACTAGGATGGCTAGTACCTTGGTGACTCGACTACTTTAACCGCAAATGTTATTGAATTAGTCTCAAGATTGTGTCTTCCCACAAATACAATGGCAATATCAAGAGAAACGGATTTAACTCGTCAAGTTAGTCCAATATCATGACTGCGCTTTCTTTCGTCTTCTATAGTAGGAAATTATCAAGATGGGTGGTTTTGATGGTCAACACTCCGAGTCAGTCAATGGCCAACACAATAGAATTACCACAGTCATGAATCAATCTTCATCTGTTTCTTCTATTGTTATTCCTCTTGTTCTGTGTCATTTGAAGAACGCAATAGAGGAAGCCAGAGACTCAAGACGATCACGGTGAGATGATACCTCTCGTCTGCAGCCATCTCCTGTTCTGCCTTTTTTTTTTCTCCCTGGTTTGCTCGCAAGATGAACCAACTTCACCACCCACTCCCTTTTAACCCCATCAATGTCCCTTCACAAAAGGAAGAAGATCTAAAAGAACTTACCAATAAAATCGAGAGTGGATCAGATTCAACCCTATCCAGGCTCCGCCTTCTAGCTTCAATCCCCACAGTGCCCTTTTTTTCGCCTCAACCACTCAGCAAGTGACTGGCGACCGGGACGGACTGACTAAACGACGACTCCCGCCTGGACGGTCGTCGGATTTTCTTTTCGATTCATTTCTTTTCCTCCCCTCACTTGGCGGGTTTTCTTGCTTTTATTATTTTTTTAGACTCTTTTTTATAAGCTGGTTTAATCTTACATTATCATCAAATCATCAGCTACTGGCCTGCCTTTTCAAGTCGACCATTATCGTGTTACCCAGAGCTGCCACGAGACGTGCGCAGCTCACTGTCACGACGTCTTCCACAAAGCGCCGTAAGGTTGCAGAGCCTCGCAGACCAGGAGGAGCCCTTCCGGGTTTGTCGTTTGCCTCGCAGGCTGGAAGACGTCACAGTCTGCACCCCCCTTCCGACTCGTCTTCCCTGCCACCAAACCCTCGACCATCGTCTACGTCCGGGTCGAACCGAAGTCGAAGCCCTTCTGTGTCCCCGTCTCCTCGCTACATTCCCGCCCATTTGCAGGAAGAAGTGCTTGGCACCGCCGCCCGCTCCCCGACCCCGGAATCCGCCAGTAGTGCCGCCGACTATCCTTCGATCGCCTGCGCAGGACTCACCCTACACAGCGACACCATGACGGATATGTCTGGTTCCGACAAAAAGGATGGCAGCGTTCCGCCTACTGGAGGTGACGTTCGGTCATCCTCCCCCGGTATTAAACGGTCGGCTCCTAACGCCGACCAGGATGTGGATATGGATCTAGGTTCGACGGAGAAGAGATCTGTTTCTCTAACCCATCACACAGACGCGATGGATATAACCACAGCGGAGGGAAACTCGAACGGCAGCAGTGACAACTCTGGGTCAGACAATGTCTATCCCACACCATCCAGCATGTCGACCTTTACCGCTTCCACGGCGACCCGAAGGGAATCCAAGGCCCAGGCCTCCATCTCGTCTCATGATCTCCCTCCTATCGACGACCAAGTCGCTCAGGTGACCTGCACCATGGCTCAGCCGTTGAAGGAGAAACAGAAGGGATATCTGGTATCCATGTCTTGGCTAAAGCGGGTGCTCTCTCGCAGCTCGACCCACGCCGACAAGGCAGATAAGTCGGCAGCTGAAGGAGAAATTGGACCCGTGGATAACTCCGACCTTGTGCTGGTCACAGACCCAGCGATCACCGGCTTCCACGATGAGGCCGGAGAGCCCTTTGTGCCCCTGCGTCCAGGTCTGCAGATGGGAGAGGACTTTGAGATAGTGCCCCAGGAAGGCTGGGATTTGATCATGCGATGGTACGGCTTGGCTAGTCAATCGCCAGCCATTGTTCGCTATGCTCACAACACCGTGGAGGAAGGTGATGCTCAAAATATTCAGTACGAGCTCTATCCACCAATCTTCACCGTTCTGAAGCTAGCAAACCCGGCCGCCGGGACCACTCCACAGAGTCTAAGAGAGAAGAATATGCCGCCTGCAAAGGTTTTGTCCAGCCGACACACCAACTTCCAAAAGTGGCTGAAGCAAGTGAAGGGGCTGGCCAATGTTGACATGTCTACCAAAGTTCGTGTATGGAGAATCCTAGGAGGACTGGGAAGCGCCACGGCATCGGCTGCAATCACCCCCGCTGCGTCACGGAGCGCTTCTCCGGCCCCTACGGCCTCCCTGGTTGCCAATGCTGGTAACAATCTTGTGCTTGACCTCAATACGTTCCTCTCATTATCGGACGGCGCTCAACGAGAACTGGTCGATAATGTCAAGGATCAAACTAATAATCCCAATTTCAACGGTCGATCTACCTTGGATCGAGTTGGTTTGTCTACCAGTGATGTTGTGGTGCTTGAGGAGCGCGTTGGTGGAGAGTGGGCTTCAGAAGTATCCAAGAAGACGCTCGATCGACTAGGTGTTCCGAGTGGCAGTGTGAAGAATGGCGCTCCTGCCAAGCTCAAGAACAAGAGTCCTAACAACAGTGGTAGATCATCTCCCGCGCCAGAACCTATTAGGGGCCGGCGTAAAGATGGAAAGCCCAGGGGCTGCACGGGATTGAGCAACCTCGGAAATACCTGCTACATGAACTCTGCTCTACAGTGTGTGCGCAGTGTGGAGGAACTCACATACTACTTCCTGAGTACGGACTCTCACCTTTCCCCTCTGGCCCTTGGCTATTATCCACTAACTAATCTCGGTAGACGATGTGTATAAGAAAGATCTCAACCCCAGTAATCCTCTCGCCCATAATGGTGATATAGCCAAGGCGTACGCAAACCTTCTTCGCATGCTCTACGACGAAGCGGGTCAGTCGTCGTTCGCTCCCCGCCAATTTAAACACACCATTGGTCGTTATGGTCCAGCATTCTCGGGATACGGTCAACAGGATTCGCAGGAATTTCTGTTGTTCCTGCTTGATGGGCTGCAAGAAGATTTGAACAGAATCCAGAAGAAGCCATATATCGAGAAGCCAGACTCCACAGACGATATGGTCCATGATAAGGTGGCCCTCAAAGAGTTTGCCAGTAAATGCTGGGACATTTACAAAGCCCGCAATGACTCGGTCATCACGGATCTCTTTGCTGGCATGTACAAGTCAACTCTTGTCTGTCCTGTCTGCGAGAAGGTTAGCATCATCTTCGATCCATTCAACAACTTGACACTCCAGCTTCCCATCGAAAATCTTTGGAGCAAGGAGATCTTCTTTTTTCCTCTCCACCGCAAGCCTGTCATCGTTGACGTGGAAATTGATAAAAACGCCAGCATCAAGGCGCTCAAGGAGTTAGTAGCCAAGAAGATGGGCTCGGATCCCCAGCGTCTCGTCATGGCCGAAATCTACAAGTGCAAGTTCTATAAGATGTTTGACAACTCTGCGTCCATTGCTGATTGCCAGATCGGCCAAGGCGATGACATCGCAATCTTCGAGGTCGAGTCTGTTCCCACGAACTATAATCCCGACAAGCGCCAGAAGAGTTACTTTTCTTATGGCCGTTCAGACTATGAAGAAATTCCAAGCTTTGATTCACCCAAGGCAGACCGAATGCTAGTGCCCATCTTCAATCGGCATTACCGGCCAAAGTCGAATAACAGCGGGAATATGCAGCGGTCACTCTTCGGCGCTCCTTTGTATGTAATCATCAGCAGAGAAGAGGCTCTAAGTTACGATGCCATCCTCCGCAAAGTTCTTGAAGCTGTTGCCACGTTAACAACACGAGACATTCTCAATGAGGCGAACATCAAGAATGCTGACGAGCAAGGGGGAACTCAAGAGGATTCGGATACCGTTGTGATGAATGAAGACGATGCGCATTCTGCGGATTCTAAAATCAAGACCTCATCCGTGGACGGTGAGGATGGCTTGGTGGACGTTTCCATGCGCGACGCTTCTGACGAGACGGATACTCCATCTCCTCAAGACGCCAAGTGTGACAATGCTGTCTCGAGCCCTGGCAGCTCTATTGCACCTGGCCTTCGGAGCCTCTTCGACATGAAGATTCTTAAATCGTCCCACGAAGTTGTACCTCTCGGCTGGTCTTCAGTGGACGATATCAAGGACTATCCATTGATGTTGGCCAGGGTCAAGGCACAGTCGGCTAGCAAACAGGAGGTAAGCAGCCGCACAGTACATTCATCAAAGAAGCCAAGCAGACTGACAACGGTGCAAAATTCACAGACAAAATCCGGTACAGTGACCGACCGAAAAACAAGCGATGACTCGGATCAGGATGGAAGTGCTGGCAGTGCTTCTGACAGTGACTCTGACATGTTCTCCAACATTAGTCGCCCTAAGGCTGTGAAAATTCAGAGCGGCGAGCGTCCTCTGATTCGCCCGGGTGAAGGTATCGTGCTAGATTGGAACGATCAAGCCCACGATGCCCTATTTGGTGGGGATAAGAAGGACACTGACGGGCTACGTGGAACTCCTACGTGGACTAACGTGGAGCGCATTCCTGATCCGGAACTCGCCAAACGCCGTGATCTTCGTCGGAGCCGGAAGAAGAGGGGCGTTACACTCTACGAATGTCTTGACGAGTTCAACAAAGAGGAAATTCTTTCCGAGAATGATGCATGGTACTGCCCCCGCTGCAAGGAGCATCGCAGAGCCAGCAAGAAGTTCGAATTGTGGAAAACTCCCGACATCCTTGTCATGCACCTGAAGAGATTCAGCGCCAGCAGGGGTTTCAGGGACAAGCTGGATGTGCTGGTCGACTTCCCCGTTGAAGGGCTAGACATGAGCGGCCGTGTGGAATCGCCGGAAGAAGGAAAGAGCCTAATCTATGATCTTTTCGCGGTTGATAACCACTACGGTGGATTAGGAGGCGGTCACTATACGGCCTACGCAAAGAACTTTATGAGTGGCCAATGGAACGAGTACAATGGTAAGAGCTTTCTGTGACCACGTTCCTTCCAAGGGTAACCGTGTTGGCTGACGGGAACCGGTAGATTCGTCTGTCTCACGACCAATTGATCCCCAGAGCGTGGTGACTCCCGCCGCGTATCTATTGTTTTACCGTCGACGTTCAGATCGTCCGTTAGGCGGAAAGATCTTGGAAGAAATCACCGAGTCGTCAACTCGACCAGCCAGTGAGGACAACTCCCCGGCTGCGTCCCGCATGCAGTCGCCTTCGGGGAACGGGCTGCGTCTCGGCGGCTCCTCCCGCAATGGGTCGTCGAGCGCCTTAGCCGGAGTCGGAGCAGTTCACCAAGCGGGAGATGGTGGTTTGCGAACTGGAATCCGGGCGAGGAATGAGGACAGTGATGATGATGAATCCCCCCCTGACTATTCGGACAGCCCAGCCGCTGGCGAGCAGAGCCTCGCGAAAGCAAACCGACTGGAAGGTATGAGCTTTGATGAAGACGAGTTCGGCGATGGAGCCTATGCCAACCCGCTCTCCTACTCAAGCCAACCCACGTGGTCCTTCGACCGAGTCACAGATGCTCATGGCCTTTCACAGATGACCACAGTGCCTCCGGGATCGATCTCTGATGACGAGGATTTGTTTGACGACGATGCCAGCAATAAAGCGGTGGGCGGCGGAGATCTCAGCGACTCCGACTTGCGCCTCGCCGCATTGACCGGTAGTCCAATCGGTCAGGGGGTGTTCCCAGGCACGCCCATGGAGGAGGAAGCTCCGATTCAGGACATCCCTCCACCACTAGACGATGACGACGATGAAGATTTACCCGTGGTAGAGCTACGGGTGAATGATGATGACCAGATCGTCTCGGACTGAGCAAAAAGCCGGCTTGGTCAGCTACAGAGGCGGTCACCGCAAAAGAAATACGGCTGTTGCATGTGTGATGACTACTGCGATGAGGTCGACAACCAGCATCTTTCCCATGTCTGGTGAGGAGCGATATCTGCATCGCTTTTTCGCCGTCAGCCATTCGGGATGTTTATACATAATTATTGTTTGCAAGTGGGTGTTGAGGGTACTGTGTTAGATCTAATACTTCCTCGGGTGGGTCTTACAAGCCATCCATGCATTTACATTGTGTCTACGAAGAGTCATGAAGGTGCATCTGGTGAGCACCGTGTTCAAAAGTATTGTTATTTTTGTCTCCGACGGTAGAGGATCTCTTTCCTCCCGCTTTGCATCATAAAGGGCTTTCCTTTCTTCTTATCATATTTCATATTCTGGGAAACGGTAGAACATCGGAAATCGGCAGTACAATACAGTACTTGTTCATAACTAAGAACTGGGAAGTGACAATGCCGCGAGTGTCCATCAGATGACCGAGCAGAGATCGATGAAGCTGTCACCTGTTCAGAGCCTCACCATCATCACCACTTGTCACAGTTCGAATTTCAGATTTATTCTCAACTCAAAGAAATTATAGAACCTTGTCGCCTTTTTGATTATCCACACGAAATGAGATTCTCGTGCCAGACGTGATTTATCATCTGACACTTCCCGGTATATATATATACCTCACCTGTTCCTTCCGCTACAACCCACTCCCCAGACAAACCAAAATGTCCTTCTTTCCTCCTGAAACAATAACAAGAAGCACTACAACCGCATGGACGATCAAGAATTTCCCATAGTTGTATGTTTTTTGTTCATCTGCACCCTCGCCCTCCTTTTACTGGCTAAGCCTCCCACATCCCCCTGCGCTTCTTCCTCGCATCTTCTCCTCATATAACGCCTCGACATCAACCAGTACCTCATCTACTACTTACTTCCGAGTACGCGCACAATGTCCCGGGTATCAAGAGCAGCGTCGCCACTCGGCGGAGACACAACATCTCATCCTCATCCACAGCCGACCATCCGCCTCCACACCACAAGCACAAATACAAACGTTGCAGTGCCAGGCTATACCGAGAACAGGAACACCAACAACGCACTAGACGCGCACCAATACCCTTCTCGACGGAGGAGTCTCCTCCTCAGTGATAGCGAGATCAGCGTCCTGGATCTCGGTCCGAGTCTTGAGTTTGAGGTTGAGGGGGAGGAGGGCCCGCTGCATCTGCGTGACGGGAAGCATGCGCAGTGGGATTGTCGGGGGGAAGAAGGGAAATGGGGACAGGGGGCGTCGTTGGCTGTTCCTGGGAGGCAGGGCTCGGTTGATGAAAGTGCTACCGGCGGGGGTGGTGTGGCTGTGTCGTTGGGGGTTATTTCGTCGCCGTTGCTGTCGCCGTTGAGGACGACGAAGAAGGGGAACAGTGGTAAGGTGAGAGGGCGGGAGTCCAGTGCGGATAAGGGGGGTGAAGGGAACAGGGTGGAGGAGGGGGTGAGTTTGAACTAACGGTCGGAATAGACGGTGGTAGAGAAGGAGGTGTTGGTGTACTTTAGGATGGGGATGTTGTGGGTGATAGATGCCGGCGTTCATTGGGCGATGTTTGCGCTTTGTGTCGGTAGAGATAGACTGGGCGACCAGCGTTGAGGGTGTATAGATGTAGTGTATATGTCATAGACTGGAGGCGTTTCTCTATTGAACTATCTGGAAGTCTTTGTTCTATTGTAGACTATGCATTATTTGTATCTATATCTAGGCCGTATGTATGTATATCCTCTAGTCGATCCTGATTTGATCATTGCATCTACTGGGGGACAGGCCAGCCGTCCACGTATTTCAATGGATTATATCCCAATCGAGCTTCCTGCGACTCATTAGTCATTGACTCTCCGGATTATGGAGTGTTCATACCCAAAAGTCATAGCTTGTAGATTTGTTCACTGTAAGGTCAGCATCTACCTCAATCTCTTGTATGACTGGGTACCTACAGTAATGGTAGTATAGGATGTCACCGCTCTTTTCCGTCAACACTCCCTGACCCCCTGGTGCATAAACGTCGCGATTGGAGGCGTACACGATCTCTCCGCCGCCGTTCGCTAGGTCCCTGCCTTGCTTGTCGACGAATGGCCCCCGGGGGCTTTTTGATCGCCCAACTCGGATGCTGTATCTGTTGCCGATGTCAGGAACAGCATTGCCGATCTAGTAGAGAGAACACTTACTCTCTTCCCGGAGGTGGTAGATTCTTCGTATCGAACTTGCAGCACTTCCCGTAACTGAACCAGAGATAATACCAGGGCTCATGGTATGAGAGAAAACTCCCCTCAATGGGCCGGGCACCCGACGGCTCCCGGCACAGTGGGTTGGGATGCTTGCTCGCCGGCAGCGGCGCCTTCTCCATATACACCAGCTGTCGTGCCTCGGAGCTCGTGTCGCCAGCCACCGAAAGCAGGCTTTCGTCCAGCGGTACCTGCCAGATGCCCGACCAGAAGCTCCCGAACGTCAGGTATCCGTGACCGTCCTCTCCAACGAACACACTCGGATCGATGGTATTGGAGCTAGTAAATGGGTGTTCATCCGAGCCCTTTCCTGTCCCAGACTGCACGAGCAGCCCGTGGTCCGTCCAGCCGCCGGGACCGGGGGACTTGGATGTGGCGACGCCAATGGCACTGTCACGGCATCCGGAGTTACTGACGGCGTAGAAGCAGTAGTACGTGTCGTTGTGGTGGACGGTCTGCGGGGCCCAGGGGGCTTTCCGGTCGCCCTTGGGGATCACACTGTCCGCGTTGAGGACGGCGCCGGTTCGTTCCCACGGCCCGTCGAGACTGGGAGCCTGGTGGATGCGAATATGCCTGCCCACACTGTACGAGTAGTACGTGCCATCGACGTGGATGATGCTCGGATCGTGGATTTTCAAGTCCGTCGCATGCGTGGGTGGGAAAGCGTCTTCAGGCTGAGGGTGAGGGTGTGGTGTCTTTTCCGGCTGTTGTGGCTGTTGTGTCCCCTGCGTGGAATACTGCGGTATGCGAGTGCATAGTGTCCATGTGACAAGGCAGAAGAGAGCTACCAGTACGGTCATTTTGATAACACGGCGACGAGCGGTTGATGGCCAAACTGGGGCAAGCCGTGGCGGAGACTGGCCTCCGGACCATGCAAAAGACGGCAGAAGCCATGCTGAGAAACCGGATACCCTGGTAATCATCTCGGACAGGAGTGTATGCCTCTGGACTTCATCATTGCGGAGCATCTGATCAAGTTGCTACGCAATGTAGTACAGAACCATCTAGGGAGGCGGAGTCCTGATATGTAGGGCTTGCGGATCAGGATCGCCAGGAGACTCCTAGTCGGTGATGAAGAATCACCTCCCCCCACCCTTTTTATTTCTGTGGCTGATCCAAGTGACGAGTACTGTGAGTGGTTCAGAGGGCAAAAGACGTCGCCGATGATGACAACAAGCGATATGTGGCGATAACAGCACCAATCAGCGACCCCACCAACAGCAAGGGGCTGTGCTCTCAAGCCAGGACCATTAC
Source organism: Aspergillus fumigatus Af293 (assembly GCF_000002655.1). Classification (NCBI taxonomy): domain Eukaryota; kingdom Fungi; phylum Ascomycota; class Eurotiomycetes; order Eurotiales; family Aspergillaceae; genus Aspergillus; species Aspergillus fumigatus. Next base: position 3,704,534 of record NC_007195.1, read on the forward strand.
GTTGGCAGTGGCAGCGGTAACTCGATGTTTTTGATTCTTAGAAAAGGGTCGATCCTGAAAGTTGATGCAAGGACAGACCAGTGACAGTAAACTGGGCGCAAAGGGGGAAGAAATGTAACAGTGGATGTACGAGCCACGGTGTTCGCAGCTGCAGAAGACAGTAGGTCAAGGTGTCAAGTTCTCACGTAAACCATCTAAATGACTCCTGCTCATGGGGATGATGAATCAACTCGGACTTCTAACTAATAAGGACCCTTTCCAGGGCCCCTGGCTAAATCCTTGTGCTAGGGACAATGGTCGCTGATGGGGCCTTCAGGGAAGTTAATCAAGCATTCCGCTGGGTTCCATCGCCCCACAGCACTGGGAGCATAGCAGTGATGACAATGACATCTCTACTTGTACATTTTGCGTCCTCCTTCCATGGAACAAATGGCAGCATTGGCAATGCTCAATGATGGGATACTCTTTGCTTCTTACGACCTATTGGACTCTTATACCCTGTTTGTTCCCCTCCAACGCCTAGAGGCTGTCTTGGGGAAAGGCAAGCACACACCTAAGGTTGATCAGTATTTATGGGACGAGAATAAAAAATTGGCCTATAGTCTCAGAGGTGTACTATAGTGGTATCATACTGTGCTGATTTAAGGCTGCGATATATGAAGGCAATGTAGTTGAACACGACCACCAACGCCCCGGGTCACGGCCCCGCGGCGTGAATTAACAAAACAGTTCCCTGGTATGTGCAGGCTATCGAACGACAATCTTGTCCACCTCATCCTTGGCCTCTGTCCAAGTCTCCAGGTTCTTTCGCGCCCAGTCCAGATGACAGCGAGCATATGCGACCTATCAGCAATTAGCATGGTCGTCTGTCGGCGCGAATGGACAACCTACCATATATCGCCGTAAATCGGCCTCCTTATCCTTCTGAAACCGCTTCAGGTCTTGTAATACCCCGGCACTTGCGTCCTTGACATCTTTCTCGGAGACCTCGAGTGCTTGTTCCAGCTGTAGGGAAAGGGTATCAGTGCTGAGCAATGCAAGACACCAATCGGCAACTAACCTGTATCAAGCTCTCCTTAGTCTTTCCAATCTGGTCTCGTCGCGTGCGTTCGGGGTCCACGTCGGCAAAGCCATGTATCGCGTGACTGATGCGACCAAATATCTTGTTCGCTACAAACGTGCCACTTGACGTTTTGCGATGAGCAGGAGGAGCGGATGGCCCCAATTCAGGCCTCCGAGGCGGAGAGGTGTGGTATGACTGCGGCTGCGAGCTGATCACCTCTCCATGGGTGGGTGGGAAATCAGAGTCCGCAGAGGCTGTGTCTTCCGAACCCGCAGAGCGCCCATCCGTCTCACGGCTACCAGCGCCACCGGCTGCTGATGAAGCAGACAAGGAACGTTGAGGTCGGTTCGGCGCCGATTGAGGTGAGGTACGATTGAGATACTGCTCGATACGTTTCGCTTCGAGCTCGCTTCTCTCTAGAGAGTCCAGTAAGGTTTTCTTCTTGGCCAGCTCATCTCGTGTCATCTCTTCTTGCACACGTTTGAGAACTCGGTACCGTAACACGCTGCGAACAACACTGGCGAACTGGGCGCTCTCCCTCATGGGCTCTGCAAAACTTGCGCTTAGCGAGGATGACAACTCCTCGGTCGCAATGTAGGACGTATCAGCCGCTTGACCGATGCGTTCGATGGCCGCAGCAACGGTCGGAGACTGTTCAGATAAAGAGAAACCGTTGTACCGCGCGCCCAACTCCATGAGATCCGCAGACAGGGACGACAGATGCGCCAGCGTGCGACGGTTGACCTTTTCGATGTTACCTTGAAGAAGTAGCTCGAGTTCCCGCGTAGACGCTTCGAAATTAATGAAGTAGGGATCTAGATCCTGTTCACTCAATTTCTTCGATTCAGGTGGAAAACGGCCTAACACATCAGGTCCAGGCACGCTGGCCGCGGCATCCGTAGTGCCAGAAGTCGCACCGCTCGATGCTGATTTAAGCTTTGCGGAGCTTGAGGGAACCGGAAGCCAGGAGTGAGCAGCCGTAGGGTTAGCGGGGTCGAGGGGAGGGGCCTTCAGGTTATTCTCTGGCACGGACGATGCAGGGTGGGAATGAAGAACCTCATTCTAGAATGAAGTCAGCTTGAGCTTGCGCGGCTGCATGACCGAGATATTCTCAACATACCCAGCTAACGTTCGGATCGAGGAATCTCCACCATACTCCATCTTCCCGAACCTCCTTCATCCGGCGACACCTGTTCAAGAAGACGGCAAGCATCCGCTTGCGCAAATCGATAATAGCAGAGTCTTCCTTGGCTTTTGTAGGCTTGGCAGCATAATCGGCCATTGTATGCTTCTCCGGGATCGGGGGGATGACGAGCGTGGGATGAAGGTTGACCAGCGTCTGTCGCAAGGAAGCGAACTCGGAGTATCGTCGTCGGACTTCTAGATCCTAGAATTCGTGAGCATCTCGGCTCTAATCGCTCTAAGGGGGCACGTACTCCTGTGCGTATCGTATATACAATGAAACTACCACCGCCCTCATGGTTCTTTCCGGCGTCCGTGATCAGGATCGGCATGTCCGGATTCTCATAGAGAATTTGTTCTATACGGCTATCGTAACGACTCTTTCGCGGATAACCATGACTTGTCTGCTGGGTGCTATAGCCTTCAGGTTCATCCTCATCGCTCAGATCCTGCGGTCGGGTAATGTAATCGGGCGGATCCTGGCTGGATGATCGGCTGGAGGGTGACGGACTGTGTTCGCGATCATAGAGAGCTGAAAGCGTCAGTTGCGAAATTAGACTATGCGGAAGGGAAGTATTACGAGGTGACAATGCTGCAGAGTGTAGCGATTCTGAAAGACGTGCCTCGCTATCGAATGCGCCGTACGGGTTGTTATCCTCGTCGTTCCACATGTTGGGGGCTGGGAATCGCAGGAGCAGCCGAGCTCAACACACTTGGAAAAAGAAAGAATCTAGAGCATACAGCGGGTGAGACCAGTTCAGAGAAGACAATAGCATCGGATAAATCGATAGAGAAGAAAATTTAAAGCTGATGGATCCAGAGTGAGAGCTAGAGGCTATATGTGGAGAGGAGTAAGATGCATCGAGAAAGTCACCGCCTGGAGATCCGCGGGGGAGTGCCATTTACTACAACGTCACCGCCTCGGCCTCGGGGACAGACCGAACCGCCAACCACGTCATTTATCTGGTCTTGATCTCTCCAATTGTCCTATGAATGAAATAGTGTAAAATAACGCTACTATCTACCAGGTAACCTCTGGTTCGGCTGGCTTTGCTTCCTCAGTCGTCTTCGTAGTTGTACCGTCGCCAACTTTCCTATTCCCTGGCGACTGTCCCTGAGTGTGCTGTGTTGGAGCGAAAGCGTCATTGGCTTTCCATCCGCCCTCAGTTGGACCTTGAGAGTTCTGCGCTTGTGCTGCATCACTCGCTGCCCATGGGTCATATTGTCCTTCTGCTCCTCCCTGAGATTCCTGCGTCGGTGGTTGCGCATCGTTATTCTGCCATTCATCATCTGGCGCTGCTGCCACTGGAGGAGAGGGTTTAGGAGGAGAGGACGGCGGCGCTGCCGGTTGAACAGGAGATGAAGGAGGAGCACCAGCAGGAGGCGGTGGGGAACTTGATGACCTTTGCTGCTGCTGCTGCTGCTGATGTTGATGCACGGTATTCTCTATCCTTGTCGTAGACCTCTTGACCTCGTTTCTCTGTACAGGTCGGCCAATGGGTGAGACTCGTCGCGAGCTTCGTCTCGTTCTAATTGGTATTGACGGTCTTGGAGCCGCTGATCTCGACCTTCCTCCTCTCCCTCGTACCTGTCTTGCTGATAAGAGTTGCGCTGCGATGGCCCGGGCATCTCTCTGTCGGATTTCTTCTCGTTGTAGGCGTAGGTTCCGTCTGACTTCTGCTCGCCATTTGAATGTGAAGGCCACGCCGATTGTGACTAATCCGAGTACTGTGAGGAGAACAACGGCGATGGTCAGGCTTGAAGCCATTATTGACTTAGTCAAGCTGTTGAGCCTTGGTGCTGTTGGTGTTATCCAGAAAGGCGAGAAATTACAGATCACCCACAGGCCACTGGAGACTAACTGGCCTTGAACTGAGGAAAAGTGATCTCATATAGTTGACCGGCAAGGCAGCTCACATTGGGATGCTTGAGGCACAGTTTTTCTGAGGTTCTCACAGTATGTGTTTAACTGACCGGAACTTGCAAGTGAGAAGCCTCACTCGGCGCGACTGAGGGAACTGATCAATTCACCATTCAATGGTGACCGGACACTTGACAACGCGCTCACTACTGGACCGCACTGAGTTGTATAAACATACATTCATAATCTCATTTCTATCCTGACTTTTGTCTATACCTGTAAATATCAACTCAATCGCATTGCAATGCTTGCTGCGCTCTCGAGAGCCAGTCGTCATGAAGGGATATCACTCGTCCAGATTCAGAGAGAGATTCAAGAAGCTGCTTGAGCTGGGTTTGCTCCTCACCCAAGTATCTAGAAGCAGCGAAATGCTGAGATACCAGAACGCCCGTAACACTAATAACCCGCACACCAAGAGTGAAGGTTTCGGGCTTTGAAGCCCAGCCCAAAAGGCCATCATTGCCCGATTCCTCAACAGCGAATTTACAGATATATGATAGTCCTGCCAACACCCATGTGGTAATCTCGCGAACAAGGCCAGAGTCGAATGATGATTCTGCCATTTGAAGGAGCATTGGAGCCCAGACATCTACTTCACGCACTTCATCGATGAACAGGTTCTGTTTCTCCTCTTCGAAGAGAATTGTGCTTTCTTTTCTGTGCTCGCAGAGCTGGTCTGGCACCGCCTTTAGTCTAGGTTTGTCGACAGAGCCACTGACTTTCGGTGCTTGGCCGGTAATGTACTGAATGATTCTCGTGCACAAGAGTGAGGATTGGGCATAACTCTCGACGATGAACTTTGAAAGAAGGTCGCTGGCATACCGAGGAGCCAGAGTAACGGCTTTCGAAGGAGAAACGGTGGAATATGACAGGATCCAGGATGCTGTTGAAGCTGCAAGTTCGCGCAACTCCTCGTCGTCATCATTTAACATGTCATAAAGGATGAGGTAAATCTCCAGGAAGACAGCGTCGACCTGAGGGGGGCTGCCAACAGGCCGCAAGATGCGCCCGAAAGTCGTGAGAGAAGTTACCGCAGCATGGCGTGTTGTAAATTCCTATATTCTGTCAGCTCCAGGCCTTCGGACTGAATCAATGATGGCTCACCGTCTCCTCCTGCATCGCGAAACGGAGTCGAGTCGCCCACCGGCGAATATCTCTCTCCATTCCTTTCCAATGGTTCAATGATGCTCTAATAGCCAAGAGACATCCTTGCAGACGCAGCTCAACGTTCGACATGTCTCGATTGGGTGTCTGCTCGCTAGGTTCCAGGTCTATTTGCTCGTGCAGAGCATCCCAAGGGAGACTAATTTCCTTCAAACCAGTTTCCCGGGACTCAAGAACGACACACAAAATAGTCTCAAGTGAAGAGACCGCCGCCATCTTGACTTCTGCAGTGTAGCTGCCCAGTATGACGGAAGAGTACAATGCGAGCACAGGTTCCCTATAGCGTCCCCTCTCTCCCAGAACAGCTTGCATCTGCTCAATTATCCACCGACCGGCATTTGAATCGAAGCAGGATACCTTCTGGAAGAATGATTCCAAAGTCTCCACATTACCGGAGATGAACATTCGCAGGAATGAGGTCCAAGCGAGTACTCTTCGAAGTAGAGAGGCGGCACGGGTTGTGTTTAGAGTTTGCCAATGAGGATGGGATGAATCGAGCTGGAAGTTTAATATATCTTCAAAAGCGAAAACGTCGGACGCATGATTGACGATATGAATAGCTGAGTCTGGTGGGTCTTAGTGACAATGCTCATAATCAGCCTTGGTCAAACTCACCTTCAGCGCCTGACTCAATGCTTTTCTCAAGAGCATCATTGAGAATTTCTATCAATGTAGTGGCAACAAATGGGGAGTGGGCAGAGTGAAACAATGTTGCAAAAATATCCTGTATAACGGATGCTACCTCGTTCAAGTGATCTATACCTTATTAGCATATGATGTTCGAATGCAACAAGGCAGAGAGCATACTATTCCAGAACGGAAGAGAGATAGATGCAAATCTGCGCAGAGCGTACTTGGCACAGAGCGCTTTGCCATGAAGAAAGTCCTGAGTCTCCAGACCCCGCTCGACTTCCAACAGAGCTTGAATCTCGATCAAGATGTCGGCACGCTTCAATAGAGAAGCATATACTCGGGCTGAGTGCTCTCTGATTCCCCATACCGGGCTCTTGAGCTGCTCGCGGACGAGATTGCGAAGCAAAACGTCGTCATCGTCAGAAACAGATGGAATTTTTTCAGCGATCAACTCCAGAGCCGGGAACACCCGTTCAGTGACGATGCCATGATCATCAAATTGACTGTCTTGTTTCTTGTCTTTTGGTACAAGAAGATTTGACAGCAATTCAAGAAGACCTGGATACTTGTGGAACGAAATTCTGGCACCGGGCTCTGATCCGGAGCTACCACCAAAGCCAAAATTGGCTCCTGTCAATAAGCGGCACATACGTGTCAAGAGAGCACGAAAAAGCATCAGTCCAGAATTGCGAAGAGCCCATCTGGTCCGATTAGCTTTCTAAACAACTGTTGGAGGGAAACCTGTACTTACATAGGCGATCCTAGCTGTTCAGCGGATAGGGTCAGGGCCGGCATGATATAAGATTCTGTGAAAGGACCGAGTTTGGTGTTCGTAAATATGTCTTTCAAGCAATTCATGGCGTGGACCTGTGGTAGTTCGACTTTCTGTTTGACAAGATCTTGCTCGGCAGGGAGGTGAGATATTTCATGGAGCTCATCCATGACCTGTCGGAAGAGCGGCCCTCCTGGCTTCGAAAGAAGGATACCTGTGGCCAAAGCTGGTAAACCTGCCGAGCGCCTTGTAAGTTGAGAAGCGGCCTCAAATATAATCTTCCTCGCTTCCTATATAAGGTTTTGTTAGTCTCTGAATTTCCCCGCTGTAACTCCTTCTCTTACCTGATACCATCGCTGAGGCAGAGCAGAGATAGCAGGATCGCTCGACTGGCCGCATCGTTGGCAACAAGTAGCAAAAGTTTGAGATACGGTCGAGAATGCTCCTCTGTGGCGAAGCTCGGCAAGCTGAGTGAAGCTGGACATCCCTATTTTCTCATAGTCTTCGGCAGTGAACCCGGACTTCCCTTGCGGCGCATATGTTGCGTTAGCGAGGGTCGCATGAAGCAGAAGACTTTATCACGTTAGCGGCCGAATGGCGTTATTAGAGAAGCGAAAATACCTTGATTCGCGAAGAGCACGCCAGGAATAAGACAGGATATCCTTTGGTCCGATGTTGAACTCCTCTATGGGCTCGTCGCTGTGACCTTCTGGCGAGTCAATGCACAAAACCGGCTTTACTGCCTTCCAAATTCGGTCACAAATAGACACTATCCTTGTGTGAACAAGTCTCCAGTCATCGCTGCTTGCTGACAAATGATCTGAAACCAATTGATGAAAATTTGACGCCGAAACAATGTATCTGAAAGGTTAGTCGTCCATCTACACCTGCAAGAGGAAGATTACGCACCTTAGAGCGGAAACGTATCCGTGCAGAGGAGCGTCGCGCATCGAGGTGGTAAAAAGACCACCAGGATTGGAAACTTTGCCCTCGAGCTTTGTCAAAAGCAGATCAACCACACCCTTCTTGGTTTCCCACCACTGTGAACCGCCTCCCGAATGAGTCTCAGCTGTGGCGTAGAAGATGATATGGTATAGTCGGGCGACGGTATCAGCATGGTCAGCTCTGCTGGTATTGCTGGCCAACTGCTCGGCTTTTGTCAGGGCATCGATCAGTCGCAATGGCATGGCCGATGATCGGTCTGCAGATTGTAGAAGGCCACCTAAGAGCATGTCTCGGGGAGCCATGTTCAGGATGGTCAAAGATGTGGCTCGCACCTCCTCAAAGGGGTCCAGCAGAAGATCCACGAGCAATCGGATAAGACTCGGGTCGAATACTTCGATGTTGACCTTCCATCGAACTTTATCCTCTTCCATATTGGCACGCCTGACCAAGTTAACACGGGGATCAAGACCGGACTGAAGGAAAAGATTTAATGTCTTCAGAGCCATGATATGGCGAGGATAGGAGGCGGTGGGCCGCATGTCTGTTTTGAGGAAACCAATGTAGGTTGAGACACATGCTCGAGTCTCCGAATCGCTCCGGCCAGACTTTGCCTGCTGCGTTTTATTTGTGGACAGCTCTTCCTGAACCGGACCATCCTGGTTCTCCAATATACCACCCTTCAAACGTACGATCAGTTTACGGAGCAAGCTGATGATCTCCCCTCGAGAATAAGAGTCAGACTCAGCGTGCATAGAGGGCAAACCCCTGAGAATTGCACGGATCGCGGCAGATGAAAGAGGTTTTGTAGTGGCAGGTGCTGCTATCAGGAGTGAGAGTGCTGCTATTCTGATGCTGAATTCTCGGTGGAATAAAAATTGGCCAATGATCTCACCTGGTAAGGAGAGTTTCATGCCAGTTCCCTGTTTAGAAGGGCCATCTAGGGAGCAGTTAGTACGCAGCAGTCGTATTCAATCTAAATATATTCGTCACTCACAGTCTTCGTCAACTAAACCGGCCTTCTTGGCCACTTGTAAAGAGGCAAATAGAACAGTCAGTTCCGGCAATGCAGCGTCGGCCATATCACCGGCAAGGACGTTCTTAAGAGGTAGACTATCCAAGAAGGAACGAAATCCAGAGGGGTCATTGTGGAAGAGGGGTTGAAGAACATAGTTCGACATAGGCTCCAGATTGTCTAGGTTCTGTAGAACCATATACCTGACGGGAGGGATCCAGACTGAAAGCAGAGCGCGGTTATCCTCTGCAAGACCAAGATCACTTTTGAGTTTTTGAAAAAATGCAGCTATAGTGTCACCAGCACTTGAGGCAAGCTCTGGGTTCTTCGCCTGATTCAGAAGCCCCAGGAGCAGGATCTGCACAGCAAGCCCTCTAGATTCTACTCTCTTGGTGTTGCAGGAATCTTCATCGGAGAGTAGGAGCACTCCTACATCCATGGATAAGGCTTTGCAATCCTCTTGCAGGATGGGAATCCATTTCTCGCTGTTTTTCGACAGCCACACTTGGAGCATGGATATCAATTCGTGGGGCAAGATAGCGTTCTTGCGTGTGATAATCTCAAGCGAGACAAGGAAAGCCTTAAGCGGAGCACGCGGTTCACCGAGAATGATACTAGGGAGAATAGCATCTACCAGGCCAACTTGTATCAAATGGCAGCTAGGTTCTTGCCGACTTTGGGCCAATAATTTGACCAAGGAGGTTAGAACTTGCTTCATCGACTTGGGTTTTGCATCTTCAAAACGAGTTATAAACAACTCGAATGCGGAGAGCCACGTATCTGGCGACTGAACAAGCTGCCTAGTGCCCCCGAACTTGGACACAGCAGCGGCATCAAGGAACGCACGTACAGCGTTACAAGATGCTGTCATGTGAGAACTAGGAATAGATGCTGTGGAAAATGTCTTCAACAAGCTCTGCCATACCCGGCTCACCTTCCTATGGCAGTGTCAGAAAATCTTGACTAGAGAGTGTCCAGAAGAGAGCCTAAAAGCAATATCTTACTCGACGCTATCACAATCTTGTGTAAACCTGACCAATGGTCCCTTGGAGATTTCGCTCAAAGTATCCTCCGATATAAGTTGTACAGTCTGCGATATCTCCTCCATGTCTACGCGTCGTCCGTCAGCCGAGGCGCTGGACACTGCTGAAGCCTGCATGACCTCTACTGAATTTGCATGCCGCGGCTCATCAATCTCCGACAATGATCGATTGACTACCCACACCCCTCAAAATTTCCGTTCCCCAGGTGTTGCCATACTCATTTGCCTCTTGTGGATTTTCGAGGCGGGTCTCCAAAAAAGGTATAGCGCCGGCCAAGGATTTTTCCTGATGCCGGCCCGGCGGAAACGATGTGAGCGACGGACATCAGTGACTGCTGAAGTTTTTGTTCTCCAGTCTTCACATAAATTCGTCTGTCATCATCAGCCCTGCCATCAAGGCCAGTTGCGTTGTCGGGGTAGTGCTCTTTACCTCTTTCGCTCTACCTCTTATTTACATTCTTATCTGTGTTTTAATCCAATTATTTTCCTACATCAAGATGGCGATTTGGGACTCAATCAGCGGCCGCAAGCAGGCCCAAGGATCCGAGGCTTTCGACCCTTCGACCGCGCAAGATGCCACATCCTTCCTCTCCGAAGCTCTCATTCCCGATCCTACTCAGCTTCATCCTCTTGCTGGCTTGAACCAAGATACTCTTGACTACCTGACCCTCGAAGACTCCGCGCTTGACGAAATTCCGGGGTCGCGATCGGTATTGCCATCCCGCGGATGGTCGGACGACCTATGTTACGGAACTGGAACTACCTACCTTACTGCGCTGACGATAGGAGGTGCTTGGGGTCTTGCTGAAGGTCTAAAGCGTACACCAGTTACAGCGCCTCCCAAGATTCGGCTGAACGGCGTTCTCAACTCGATTACCAGGAGAGGACCGTTCCTCGGGAACTCCGCAGGTGTGGTGGCCATGGTATACAACGGATTTAACTCAGGACTGGGCTACGCACGGGGAAAGCACGACGCAGCCAACAGCATTGTTGCAGGTGCTTTGAGCGGAATGCTCTTCAAGAGTACTAGGGGTCTCAAGCCCATGATGATCTCTGGGGGTATTGTGGCTAGTATCGCTGGTACCTGGGCTGTACGTACATTCTCATTTCTTTCTTCTAGAAGCATTGTTTGCTAACCATTACATAGGTCATCCGACGCGCTTTCCTGTAAACACCAACCCACCTTTTGCTCGATTGCAATCTGTGCGCTTGAGCCATGTCGACTCGAAAATGAATCATCGCAAGGTCGCGGAACCCACAAACTCCATGCTTTATTTCAGCGAAACGGGCGGTTGCCGTTCATGCTATACTCTTTTTTTTCTCGCCTTATTTTCTTTTCCCAACTGTATTAGAACGGCTTTCTCGTCCCTCACAAATCTCTTCACTCCGGCGCTCAGAGTATCTATCTTTTTGCATTATCCGTGAGTTGGGACCGGCATGATAATGGGTTTTTCTTTTTCATATTTTACGGTTTCTGTACATATAGTTACCTCCAGCCTTTGCACAGGGCTCCGTCAGAGCATTGATCTGCTTATTGGATGATTTAGGAGCTCAAATGAAAGACTCAACACAGATGGGATTCGTTGTAAGCATATCATCCCGAAGCACGCCTGAAATTGACATACAACTATACCAGGCGCTGAGGAGGCGGCGTTTGCATGTCATATGCTGCTAATCACCTTACTTACAGAATCCTTATGCTTCTAACGGTTCACGATGTTTACTTCTGTTACCCAAGTCCTCTCTGTTATTCTGTTTACATTGGAGCCCTTAAGCTATTGAAAGGATCGCACCGGTAATATGTTCAAAGGACAGGGCAGATGAAAATAGGATTATTATGGACTGCTATCCAGGTGTTGTTCCTTACAGCCTTTGTGCTTTAGACACTGTGAACATTTCACATACACTGTACAGCTCGGCTGGGGCTTATGTCGGCTTGCCGAAGAACGCCACCTACTTCAGTGAACTAACTTCCACATAGGCACTTTCTTGAGGGGATCCTTCACAATATGTTACAAATTTCCATCTTCATTCCAAGGTGTATCATCTGAGAAGATTCGGTCCATTCAATTTGTCAGTATTTTTTCATTCTACAGATTGACTCAGACGGACTTCCAGATAAGGGGGCTTCAGGTAGCCGACATGTTGTGGTACCTATCAAGCATGAACTATAGGTCTATGGAGAGCCGAATGACGACTGTTCTCACTCTGTTTTGCTCGTGAATCGAATACATCGCTAGTTATTATTCACTTGGATTCCATCCTACAAATTTGACATGCTTCACGGCGCTGTCGGAAGGCTGTTTTGCATCCTTCAAGCTAGATGAAGCTGTCAATGAAACGATTGATAGTTATAGAAACACACAAGATCATTAATAGTAGCATATCCTTAGACATACTGGTCTACGCGCGCACCATTGTTTTCAGTGTATAATTAAAATGCTGAGGGCAGCCTATTCAACCGCAACTGAGCATCCTCTGCGGCCAGATGCTCCAGTTACTCGACCAATAAAGCAATAGGTTATAAGTCTCCTCCAATGACATGATAGCTTATATTGTAATGAATTGTCAAGAGACAGGAATTATGAAAGAGCTGTTTTACTTTCATCATATACACTTCCCATCCTTCATAAACTTTGCTAAAGTCTAAGCTTCTCGCTTTCGGGAAAATAACTACTGCCATAGAATCTGATCAGATTATCATGGTCGTTATCAATCGTTGGCAATTTTCTTTCCATCTCTTCTTCTACACCAACGTCATATATCCTCGGGGATAGATGATCAATACCAGCCAGTCAATGGAGGAGACTGACGATTGGTTGGACGTGCAGACGGCAAGGTGTTGTCTAGCTTGAATCTTGACACCCAGAGAATGTGGCGGTCCTTTCTGTAAGCTCTGAAAATCACCAGACGGCAATATGAGTCTAATATTGCTGATGATTTGACGAATCGGTAGTGTAGTCTTGGCGATCAACTTTACGAAAATCTAACAAGAATGCTATAGCATTAGCTTAGCAGATGATATGCATATTTCCCCGGATCGATGTGGATGGAGTTGCAGTTGCAGAACAAAAGGAGACTTGAGTTGAAAGACCCCTTGCTCTCTGGAGACTGACTATCAGGGGACTTGACGACTTGCTTTAACAGAGATGTATACCCTTGGATTAAGCATAGTATGTCTGACTATGACAGAGTAGGTACCCGCCACTGGTTCATGGTAATCGAAGCATGCGATCTTCTTAGGCAACCTTGTAACTTCCTTATTGGCAGCGTACTACCGATCGCCTTAGACCACTTGGGGAAAGAGTGCGGGACCCTTTGATGTGGACTCTTCTCAGGGCTAGGAAAGCAAGTGAAAGACCAGATCTGCACAGACTGTAAGCCCTAGGACTCCCCTCATTCTTAATACGCAAGGCACAGTCAGCGCCTGCTTACTCGACAAAGATGTCCTCGCAACATCTACTGCTAAGAACATGGAATATAAATTAAGGTAAGATTTGTGAACATTGACATCAAAGAGGTTCGTAGACAGCTCTGTATTCGAATATTGAATCCACGTTCTTTTTCTATTTTTTGGCCCTTCAAAGAGTACGTAGTTCCAGATACCCTGACTGCCTAAATAAGACGGCGCCTTTCCTTTCCTTTGTACCTGATAATGACTTACCGTATCGAGCCCAAGCCTTACTGAATGCGGGGTACCTAGCTGCCTTTTTTGTCCAACCGGACTAGTCTAGATTGAGCATGGGCCATCAGCTGACCCCGCGTGGATTTTTCTGCGGCGTCATCAATCAACAACCATTTGCAGTAGCTGCTCCTGCCAACGATCAGTATGTTCCTGTTAGATTATTATTAGATCATTAGTCTCTTAGATGGATGCGTTAGTGTCTTAGTGTCATCTATCTGCCTGGCTTCTGTGGACGACCTTCATCGTCCCTTTCTCTCCTTCAAACCTTCGAGTCCCGAACGCTTTCATGGTCGGACAAAGGCATAAAGGATTCCTTGGGTTCCTTATCTTCACCTGAAACCCTGGGCCTTAGGGCCGTTTTTATCTGTTCCCGCCAAGCACGATTTGATTTGCTTAAAGCTTGATCCGAGAGTTCCTCGGGGCTGTCACATTCTCAAACCAAGCGCCCGGTCTCACCCGCAACAACTAAACACGAATCTTTCCTGTCTGGTTCGGGCGCTCAACGGCGCGACGAAGGACAACCCACGGTGAGAATCAGTAACAACAACAAAAAAAAAATCTCTTTGAGGCAACCGAAAAAAGAGTGGGGTTTTTTACTCCTTCGATGAGTGACTCGGATTCAAGTCAGCGGACCGGGAGGTCACAGCCTTTACCTTTGACCAAGTTCCCCCCGTTACACGAAGCCGATGCAACGACGCTTTCAACTGATAATGCGGCGAATATTATGCCATCCTTGAGCCATGGCGAGGGGAGGAATTACTCGGCAGTGGTATATAAGGACCATGATCCAGCCAATGCAACTCAGCACAACCACCACAGTCTACCATCGCTTCATATTCGCACGGATATCGCAGGGCCAGTATCAATGGACGCCGTCAAGGAGACTGACCCTTTTTTAAATCAAAGCCTCTCGCCTGGAAGTATTCCCCGGCGGACCCCCAGTCTTCGCGCGATGCTCGCTACCTCGGCCCCTAACGAGGGGCTTTCACCAGCGTCAGTATCATCCCCGCAATTAGTGGCAATGGGCGACATCACGCCTTTGCCCTCACCGATTGGTGGTATGACTTCTTGGAGACATCGGCGCGGCTCTCAGTCCTTATCGCGCACCTCTTCAGCTATGTCACGGAATGGGTCCAGCCTCAGCTTGCGTCTGAGTGACTCTTCGCAGATGCTGGGGCCGGCCGAGTCCCGATCGCGCAACAAACCATATACCGGCTTGGGAAAAGCCACAGCTGAACTTTCTCCAGAAACCCCTGACAAGGGTCCCCAAGAGGCGACGCACAAGCATACGCGCAATCGAAGTCTCAGCGAGTATGTACCCCCTGGTCGAAGTGTGCCCATCAAGCCACGCCCGATCGCGGTGTCGGGAGCCGGCTTACCCCAGGGTATGACTTCATCGGTGAGTACTGATTCGAAGTCAACCAACCTCCACCGCGAAGAATATCTGGCCATCCAGCGAGGCATTGCTTTACCAACCGTCCGGCCCCCTACTCCACCCCGAAGCAGAGGCAATGAAGCGGGCGACGTTGAATCCGTCATTCTTCAATCTCCGTCTCCTGATGCATCGGAGGAGATTTATTCCGTGCGCTCTATCCGTACTGATCAACCGCGAAAGTATCGCAAACTACGTCAATTAGGCCAGGGCACTTTCAGCCAGGTCTCCTTGGCAGTGCGCATGGAGAACCGAGAAAGCAGCCAAGTCCAAGACGGTCCTGTTATGGACGGCTTAGCGCCTACAACCCAGAAGTTGGTTGCTGTCAAGATTATTGAGTATGGACCGGCTGGCGGCGCAGATGAAGAGCGGCTGGAAGTTTCCCTCAAGCGCGAAGTGGAGATCCTCAAGTCCGTCAATCACCCGTCTCTTGTGCAACTCAAGGCGTTTGGAAGCGACCAGAAGCGTGCGCTCCTGGTTCTAGATTACTGTCCTGGCGGCGACCTTTTTGATGTTGCTGCATCGGGTGTCAAGCCTATGAGCCCCGCACTCATCCGCCGGATCTTCGCAGAACTTGTGGACGCCGTGCGGTATCTGCATCGGAATTACATTGTGCACCGTGACATCAAACTCGAGAGTAGGTCGAGCAAGATCCTTTTGTTGTAATGAAACGGCTGACTGATTGCTTGACAGACGTGCTTGTCACGCTTCCTCCCACAGCGATGGAAAAGATCACTGACTGGCGCACGTATGACTGCGCTGTTGTCACGTTGAGCGATCTCGGTCTTTCCAGACGTATTCCCGAGCCTCCTGAAAGTCCGTTGCTTCAGACCCGTTGTGGAAGTGAAGACTACGCGGCGCCTGAGATTCTGATGGGACAACCGTACGACGGACGGTTGACTGATGCATGGGCCCTCGGAGTGCTCCTCTACGCTATGATGGAGAATCGGTTGCCGTTTGATGCCTTGCCGGGTGCCCGGGGCGATCCCGAGAAACTTCGAGCCAGGACACCGCACCGTATCGCTCGATGCGAATGGGCCTGGTATAGATATGCGGACAGTGATGGCGAGTGGGATCCTGTCAAGGGCAAGGACCTGGAAGGTGCTCGTGAGTGCGTCGAGGGCCTATTGAAGCGCAACACCAGGCGAAAGGGCCTCGACGAGATTGCGGCCCTGGACTGGGTCAAAGATGCAATTGATGTTCCTGCTGGGCTCAAGCGAGGGGACAGGGAAGTGCCATAGAGCTGGTCTCTTGCGCATTGTATACTTTTGTTTGTCGGAATTATTTTTTTTTCTTTTGCTGCACTCTAATTTTGTTTGCTATTCTCAGCGATACCTGGTCATTTGGTGATGGGGTTCCAGGAGACGATGGGTCTTCATGCTTACGATTCTCCTTTGCATTCACCTTTTACATTTTTGGATTACTTTGGCTAGACCCGAGATTTTTATACCCCTAGATATGATTTTCTTTTTCTCCTCCTTTCCTGTTTCGTCATGTTCTACCTGGCCTCATGGCCCAAGTCCTATGTTCCTTCAGTATGATTGATGTACGCGGTATGAATTTGCATCGGAAGGCCACGATGGCTCAGACATTGATCAGCGGGTGTCATGTCTTCAAATGAAATTGATTTAGGGGTCAAAGTATGTGTGAATCGACTATCCAGTAAACGATCTACCACACGCACACAGGCCCCGTTCATGATGCTGACAATCCTCGGCTGTGGATTGGCTGCTGCCGGCATCGGAGGCGGCGTCGGGGAGAAGTAGCAGGACTCCGGGCCCGGCGGAGTCACCTTTCTCCAGGTCTCCGGCAGCAGCAATCTAGAAATGAGCCATCGATTCCCAAACTTATAACCTCCCAGAAATTATAATCTAGAAACCATACAGCTACCTCCTGGATCAGGGGAGCCTGACAATTTATATCATCTCTTTTGCAGGTCATTGGTAGTTGTCAATTTGAGATTTCCATCGTTGACTGCCATGCTTCTCTCTCAGACCAGAGGGCGTCTGCCCTCGACTCTCCGGAGCTTCTCTCGGTAGGCCACGCTGCTCTCCAAATAGGTCCTTTGAACTAAGAAGGATCGCCGTTAACGATATATTTCAATCCAGCCGTGCCCTTTCGACTACTCTCCCCAGAGGCAAAGATAGCGAAGAAACGGCTTTGAATAAGGTCTCCCGCAATGTCACACAACCCATCTCGCAGGGTGCTTCCCAGGCTATGCTGTACGCTACAGGCCTCACAGAGGAGGATATGAACAAGGCGCAGGTCGGTATTTCGTCTGTCTGGTACAACGGCAACCCCTGTAACATGCACCTGCTGGATCTCAGCAACCGGGTGCGTGAAGGTGTGCAAAAGGCCGGTCTGGTCGGCTTCCAGTTCAACACCGTTGGTGTCAGCGACGCCATCAGTATGGGTACCAAGGGAATGCGATACTCTCTGCAGAGCCGTGATCTGATCGCCGATTCCATCGAAACCGTCATGGGTGGCCAGTGGTACGACGCGAACATCAGTATCCCCGGTTGCGACAAGAACATGCCCGGTGTGTTGATGGCCATGGGTCGTGTCAACCGCCCCAGTCTGATGGTGTACGGCGGTACCATCAAGCCCGGCTGCGCCAGGACTCAGAACAACGCAGACATCGATATCGTTTCGGCCTTCCAGGCGTACGGACAGTTCCTGACCGGCGAGATCACCGAGAACCAGCGCTTTGACATCATCCGCAACGCCTGCCCCGGCGGTGGTGCCTGTGGCGGTATGTACACGGCCAACACCATGGCGACCGCCATCGAGGTCATGGGTATGACGCTGCCCGGCTCCTCGTCGAACCCGGCCGAGTCCAAGGCCAAGGACCTCGAATGCTTGGCGGCCGGTGAGGCCATCAAGCGGCTGCTCAAGGAGGACATTCGGCCGTCGGACATCCTGACTCGCCAGGCCTTCGAGAACGCCATGATCGTCGTCAACATCACCGGTGGCTCGACCAATGCCGTCCTCCACCTGATCGCCATCGCCGACTCGGTTGGCATCAAGCTCGACATCGAGGACTTCCAGAAGGTCTCGGACCGCACCCCTTTCCTGGCCGACCTGAAGCCATCGGGCAAGTACGTCATGGCTGACCTGCACAACATCGGCGGCACCCCCTCCCTGCTCAAGTTCCTGCTCAAGGAGGGCGTCATCGACGGCTCCGGCATGACCGTCACGGGTGAGACCCTTGCCAAGAACCTCGAGAAGGTTCCCGACTTCCCAGCCGACCAGAAGATCATCCGGCCCCTGTCCAACCCCATCAAGAAGACCGGCCACATTCAGATCCTCCGCGGCTCCCTGGCCCCCGGCGGCTCCGTCGGCAAGATCACCGGCAAGGAAGGCACCCGCTTCGTCGGCAAGGCCCGCGTCTTCGACGACGAGGACGATTTCATCGCCGCTCTCGAGCGCAACGAGATCAAAAAGGAGGAAAAGACCGTCGTTGTCATCCGCTACACCGGCCCCAAGGGCGGACCCGGCATGCCCGAGATGCTCAAGCCCTCCTCCGCACTCATGGGCGCCGGCCTCGGCTCCTCCTGCGCTCTCATCACCGACGGCCGCTTCTCCGGCGGCTCTCACGGCTTCCTGATCGGTCACATCGTGCCCGAGGCCGCGGTCGGTGGTCCCATCGGTCTCGTCAAGGATGGCGACACCATCACCATCGACGCCGAGAAGCGCCTGCTCGACCTCGACGTTGACGAGACCGAGCTTGCTCGTCGAAGGAAGGAGTGGGAGGCTCTCCGGGATGCCGGCAAGTTGCCTCAAACTGGTCTTACGATGAGGGGTACCCTGGGTAAATACGCTAGGTATGTTCCGCCTCACCTATTTTCCCCTGGTCTTTGGTTTCCTAACGATAGCATACTGACTGGCTGTAGAACTGTCAAGGATGCCAGCCACGGCTGCATCACTGACTCTGTAGAATGACACATTCCAAAGAATGGAACGTTTGGTTGGATAATGTCTGTATTGGGAATTGCGAAACGCCTGTTTCAATTGGAGATTGTACCCGGAGAACAGAAAAAGTGATTGTTTTACATGTGTGATAAGGGCGCATTGATTACAAGATACCTTTTGCCTTTTTTTTTTATCGACTAGACTCAAACGGTATGAGAGCAGCCTGGCAGCTCGGTTGCAGTGATATGCAAACCAAGCTTCAAGAACCGACTAATCTACAGAAATCTTACAGTGGACATCTATAAATGGAATTGAGAGCAAAAGTCTCAGAGCGGCAATTTACCACGTCCGCCTCGTTTTCGTCCACGAGCGAAGAAAATCCTGCTTCTCCTTGACCGCCAATCCCACACGCTTCACCCTGCCCAGCCGAGCTAGAGCGTCCCCGACCTGATCCAGAAGCGCCTTGTCACCAGGAGCAAGCGCACCACCGTCACTCTGCTCCAAGGTATCAAAGTAGTTGGTATCGTAACTCGGCTGGCGGGCAAGCTTGGACGCCCCAGCCTTGTCCGCAGCGCTGGCTGCCCCCCGAACCACACACTCCGCGATCCGGACACGTATACAATGCGTCGGCCGGCTCAACAACTTCCACAGGAAACTCAGGTAGCTCCCAGGCAATGGCGTCACCACATCTCCCGGTGTATACCGCAGGCTGATGGGGAAGATTTTGGTCCCCGCGGGAACGCCCAGAAGCGAGTAGCTCAGCGGCAGGACCCCGCGCGCATTGGTCGTGGTGCACTCGGGGAAGGTAACGATGGGCCGTCCGGGATACTTTTCCAGTAGGCTAGCGACGTCGACGAGGCGCGCGCCGGGTGGCGGTCTTACTTGCGGGGCGGCAAATGCGCGCAGGATGGCCTGGAAGAGGGAGATGTGTTCGACGCGGCGCGAGTTCGGGTATGAGGCTGTGAAGACGGGGTCGAAGATGGCAGCCAGGTAGAGTGGGTCGATGGGGGAGGTGAAGGAGGCGGCGATCACGGAGCCGGGGCCGGGGAGGCGGGCTTGGTGCTGTTTTGATAGCGATCTGAAGAGACGGAGCGGGTCAGTTTTGCCTGAGTATGTGGGAAATGGAAAGGGAAAGGTGGGCGCACCCCTTTCTCACACCGTCCACTTGGAGGTCAATCCACCAGATACTGGGGACGCCGAGGATACACCAGAGCGAAGCCTTCTTTCCTAACGAGCCTATCGGCAACCATTGGAGCAGGAGAAAATAACTCAAGCAAACAAATATAAGCAATGGAAGGCGAAAGCAGAATAAAAAGATCCCGAGAGGGAGCTTCCAGCCCAGCGGTTGAGAGGGGATGGGAAGAAATGGCGCAATGCCCGATCCTACAGCGACGGGCACTTAGCCTTCGTAACAATCAACGGTGGACAGAAGAGTACAAACCTCGATCTCGAAACTGGGAGAATTTCTCCATAGCGGGATGGTGCGTCAAGAGATCGTAGTAGCAGAGTAGAAAATGGGTAGCAAAAGCGGAGCTACTGAGAACGCACTGCGGCCATTGCTCGGGGTGAGCTGAGCGAAGCGATAATTAGGCTGGACTTGTGCAGTTGAGGAAGAAGTGCCGCCGCGCGCACCAAGAGTCTTTATCGAAGAAAACGAGCGAGTCAAAAGGAGGATCTCGCAACCGGGGAAACTGCGAGAACTATTCCAGTGTACAGGAGCAAGATGACACTATTCAATTGTCACATGTGAGAGATCCGTTTCTAGATAGCACATGACGCTAACCTTATGCATCCAGTTGATGCCTGAGGAGGAAGTCAAGAAAAGAATGGAACTTTGAGATAAAAGACAGATATCTAATGAACAAAGTGCTACAACAGCGACTGATCTACGGAGTAGGATAACTAAGGTGATAAAAGACTTCAGCATGCCCCTCCCTGACGCCATGTCTCATCAGATGTCGCCTGTCGAGTGTTTAGGAGTACGGATCTGCCACTCAGTCAGCACTGCTTCAACACTGTGGTTGACATCGAATATTCGGCTGGGTGGGTAGTTTCTTCAGAATGAGGTAAAAACTAGTCACCAGTTTACAATATGTGATGTAGGTAAGACATATGCGAAAGTTGTTCATCTTGAGAAGGGGAGAAAGAAAGAGGAGTCAAGTGGTCCTTACCTATGACTACAGCGTCCAATACTCGTCCCGAATGCACTGTATCGTAGAAGCTCTGCATTGTAGCTTCTCGACACTGATGGCGAGACAATCAATTAGACCAGTTGGAGACACAAATCCGGTTGCCATGTTCGTAAGAACATAGGATGAAGAAGGTAAAACAAGGAGAATCCGACATGGTGTGTGGTAGGACCTTAAGCGAAGTCACCTGACTTGGAGCTTGTCTTTTTGGTGACCAGGCGACGGACTCTTCAGACAGATACAGCAGCCTTGTCAGTATCGGTTCAGATATGATGGATGAAAATGTCTATATTACAAATAAAAAGTCTATACAGGTGAAGAAATTCGCGCCATCCATATACAAAACGCCATGCTATGATAAAGTCCGCGCCGTCGGAACCAAGAATGCATTGAGATCAGACTTCAGCAACTTCAGCCTCATTCTTACCCTCGACGATTGGAGGCAATCGGAAACACCAGACCGCAGCACCCACTAACGCAAATGCTGTACTTGTCATCATCCAGGCGAGGCCGATCCAGGGACCACCTAGTTCCAGACCCAATTGGAACACCGTAGTGATGGACAAACTGGCGATAACGTTGCCCACGGCCTGCAGAACTTCAATAATAGTAAACAACCTGGCGGTCTCTTCCTGTTTCACCATTGTGGTGATCAATGATCGGATCAAGTAGAGGAAGCCGGATCCCGCCGTCTGCACAAGTAGACTGGGAACCAACGTGGCAATGGACGGAGACAGCCCGATCCCCAGAGTGCCCAGGCAGAGGCAGATAATGCTGACGCGGGCTAGCTGGAGATCCTTCTTGCTCGTGTGCATGCTGCGAAGGAGATGCCGAGAGAGCGCCGGCAGGATGAACAGGAAGAGTGGGATTGTCAAAGCCGGTTTGAATGAGATGAGAAGGTTGGCTTCCGCGAGGGTCCATTTATACCGAGTCGAAATGTACTGGACCAGAAACCAGGACGAGCCTCGGCTCAGCCGGTAGACTAGAAAAGCCGTGAGGAGGAGTACAATCTGCTTGTTGCGAAAGATGAAAGAGTAAGGTGTGAAATACTGCCGGCTGCGAGAGTACATTCTCCGCAGGAAGGGTCGTTTGGCTGCAGCTCGCAAGGTAAAGGGCAATTGATCGTCTTCAACGCTATCCGCATCACTGTCATCAAGGTGTATCTGCCGTTCCTCTTTCTGTGGGGCCCCCTTCTGGTCGCCATTCTCAGACGCCAGGTGGGCGAGTTCCACGCTCGCCGAGCGTTCTGTACGTCGAGCGGACGAAACATGCATGGTTTCAGGGAGTGTAACCGCGCAAAGGACACCAGCGAGAACAATGCCCCAGCCGATCATAAGGGGCAGCCACGGATCCCACGTCATCATCCATGAACTGATGGCGCTGGAGGCGAAGTCGGCCCCCATACTGACGACCCCGAATCTGAAAAACATCGCAGCCCTGCAGGCATCAGCACCACTTTCCCTCCGGAGCACCGGAGCACAAGACATCGTATCCTACCTTTCGTCCTCCGCCGTGACATCCGACATCATCGTCCAGATAATCGCGAAGGCAACAACCGGGCCACCACCCAACAACCAAGCGAGACAAGACGCCCAAACCGCCCTGAGCGGAAAGATATCTGAATACCACATAACCGCAAGCATGATCCCCGAATTCAGCGCAAACGCCGGAATACTCAAACAGATAATCGGCTTCCTCCCGATCCGGTCCGCCAGCAGACCGTACGGAATCGCTAGAAACGCACTCAACACCCCGTCGAAGAACTCCATGTACCCCTTCACGGCCGCCAGCTCCGTCTGCACCTCTTTAATCTTGCACATCGATTCAGCGACCTGCCCGTCGGCCGCGATCTGACGCGGGTCATACTCGGCGTAGTACTGCCGGCAGGCAATAGACTCGTAGATGCGCGTCATGGGCCCATTGGCCATCACGATGCCGACCTCGAACGCGAGGATCATGGCAAAGAGGGTAACCATGAAGCGGAAGCGGATTTTCTCAATTGCTTTGGTTCCCTTGCGGTTGTCGAGGCCGTCGTCTTCGGCCTCATTGTCGTTGTAGACATGCTTAAGTTCCGCTTCATCGTCCTGGTCCCCGATCCGACTGCTCGAGGCGCTGCTTTCTGCAGAAGAAGCGAGAAACGGAGCGTCCTCGCGGTCGAGAGAATCATGGGCGTCGGCAGCCATGGCTGGGGGCGGACCATTGCCTGTACTCTGTCGTAGCAATTGGTGATGTACTCTGCTACCGTAGTCCGTAACCGCACTTCAACGCCGTATATAGAATGCAATTACGTAGATGACGACTAGGCCGACATTATTCCTGGTCGAAGAGGATATATTGTGTAGCCTACAGGTCTGATGATTTTGACAGGTCATAGGGGATTGGAAGCGGGGGCAGAAGCCGGAGGGATCTGGAAGCAGACTGGAAATGGAAATCAAATTGGAATAGGATAAGGAGTACAGGCCAAGCCCCTAGCCATCGTGACAAAAGCTCCACTGTGAGTTTATATACATAGCCCAGTGGCCAAGTTGCTAATAATGCACCTATAATCAATAGGAGACTGGAAGCCCCTTTTGCCGCGAATGGTTGAGCTGGGCAAGTGAAGGGATGACGAAACCCTGAGGCATCATCCAGACCATCTCCACCTACTTCTGAACTCACCCCGATCATCCAGCGTTTCCAGACGCAAGTGAGGCTCAATGGCCCAATGGCCCAATGGTATTCTCTCGCCAGCTGTCTTCCCCTATCTGGTCCTATTTGAAGACTCCCGAAGTCTGGAATAATCCATCGATCTACAGTTTAGTGGGAAATCAGAAAGATTGGCTTCAGTTTCGAGCTGGCACGTTCCCCTAACCAATCAGGCACGGCGCTTTGCCCACACGACTGGATTCAGGGGGTCGTTTTAGTGCCCGACAACAGTGGGCCTGAGGCAAAAACAGGCACCAATGGGATGCGCTGGAGGACCATCTACAAAATGTAGGTATGAAATGGATCCTGAATGCTCCGTACTCCGTCCACAGTATCCAATGAAAGGACGCTGGAGATATCTCTCTGCTGGAATTAGCAGTCATCGCCTGTAACTGAAGGGAAAGGAACTTTAAGAGACTCCGTAGATATGCCCAACACTAATCTTCTATTCTCTACTGTACTATGTAAAACTAATGAATGGGTATCCTGTTCCAGTCATGGTACCTGCCCACAACTCCCTTGCACAGCCCAGCTACTTTTGGCTATTATTAGGCTGCAGCTGCAGCGTCAACTCCCGGAAACCCCGCCTCTTCATATAGACTTCCCCGTGCTTGTACAATCGCCGATAGCTCTAGGAGGAACTCATACAAGATAACAGTATTAGTCAGGACGTGTCCCAGTGTTGGTGACTCGGATGGATTGTCCATGATCGCCTCCTCTGAGCGATCTGTATGGATGTGGGCTGGTTCTGTGACGTCTCCAGCATCATCTGTCTCTCTCCGGGGACGCTGCGACTGTGACTTCACCGGGAAAGGCTCGGCCAATCGCTTGCGCAGCTCCTCTGCAGCAGACTGCCGGGCCGTGGACGATTCGCGGGTAGCGGCAGATAGTACAGAGGGATCCCGCGCTGGCGATCTAGCCGCAGCGCGCCGTGGTGTGGATGCAACGCTCTGCACGTCCAAGGGTCGCGCTGCTCTTCCACGGGGAGATCCAAAGTCAGACCCCACTTGCCCCATTCGTGCAATTGGTCTCTCGGAAGAACCGCCTGAGGGAGGTTCAGAGGCTTGTCGGGACCGGCTCGGGGATTGCCTCGGATCGTTTTCTTGGTGGAGCAAGTCGCGCCGAGCTGCAATCAGTATATCAAAGTCCGATATCTCCCTGCGCCATCCCTGTATCTGTTGCACAAGTCCGTGTAGGACACAGGTGAGCACGGGTACATCGGCGCTGGACCAGCTGGGCTCGTGATAGGCTAGCTGGATCTGTTCCAATACTTCGAGGGTCGAATCGCCCTCCGTTGTAGGTGCAGCGCTGTAATCATAATTCGTCGGATCGACCAGAAGCCACCCATCAAGAGATACGAGATGTGAGGACGTGATGCTCTTCAATACTTCTGTCAACGCCAGGTTCACTATCACACTATTGGAGAAAAACGTGCCCAGCAGGTTTAGCAGTTCTCGCACGATGGGATCATCGGTTCTCAATTGTAATGGTCCGTCGTCCTCCAGATCGTATTCCGCTGGTAACATACTGAGACGCGCCTCCAAGATGCAAGAGGCATCCTTTAGGTAATTCTCAAAAGAATCATTCAGCGCGGGTTCGTGGACAATCGATGTGGCCAAGCCCAGGAGCTGTGCGAGCTCGGCATTCAGCGCACCAACAGCTCGCTGCTTAGCAGGTTGACCTGAATCCGTCCAGATCAAGGACCGGGCGAAAGACTGATGTCGTTGTAAAACAACCGTCAGCAAACGTAGCGTAGCCAACACTGTTTGACGATTGGTGGATTGAAGTCCAAGAAGTGCAAGGTCTCTGAGGTTGAAGAGAGATGGAGATGGTCGAGCCGCTCCCTCCGAAAAGGCGGCCAAGACGTCCAGAGACTTTCGCCGGCTGGACGACATGCCCACTTTGGACGTAGGCTGCGAGTCGGACGGCGACGCAAGCAAGAAATGCAAAATACGGTGAACCAGGTCATGTTGTTCGATTGACTCGAGAATCCGGTGTAAATAGGTGAGCACTGCAGCAGTAGAGCCACCTTCCACGTCAGATGATTCCAGTAGCGATGGGTACCTAACATAGTCAGAAAACACCAGGAAGCTCAGAGAGAGGTGCCGCAAATGGGGGAACTAACAGAAGTTGCTCCAAAAACAGGACCTGGAAATGGTCCAAAAGAGTACCATTCACTTCCGCAGATTTACAATGGTCAATCGTGTCCTGCCAGAACAACAGATACGACATAAACGAGTCCATGGTCGAATCGAGCTGTGGCGGCAGGGCGTTTTCATGTCTTGCATGGTCCGACAACGCGACAATATGTGGAAGGTTTTCTTCTTCGGTCGTGCCAAAGGACAGGCTAGGATATCTGTTAGTTTGGACGAGATCTCAGTCGAGCTATATGATCGCCTACTAACCTGCCTAGCTGACTGTACAGCGCGCCTAAACCCGTAGCCATAAGAGTCGCAAGATCACTTTCGATTAACCATCTCTCCAGAATCTTGGACCTGGACGCTGTTTCAATCAGATACAGTAGGCCCGTGCGAGCGAAATCGCCCGCCCTGCCTGCATGATGCACGTACTGCACCAACAGGTAAAATAAAGGAAAGTCGTTTGTCCTTGTCGCGCCAGCAAATTCCGTCCCCATATTGGTTTGTCTCTCCTTGTCCTGGCCGTCGGACCTTGGAGCAAACCAGGCTGGTAGTATGCTAGGCTGTAGTCGAATGTTATTGGCGACACCAAACAAGAGTTCCACCAGCCTGCCTTCGACATCCTCGTCATGCTTGTCTGCACGTCTGACCAAATCCACCAAAGCCCGCGCAAACAGCCGGTTGTCAACAACGCCATCCACCTCCGAATCGATCAGGGTGTTGAAAAAGATAGCCGCGGCCCGGAGCGTGCCAACCTGGCCACCATCGTAAGCCGATAATGTGACTTTCGTGATGGTCACAAAGATCTGGGAGGATGCAGCATATGCTAGGCATGGATGAGGGGCGGGTCCTCGCGCTTCGTCGCTCAGGATGGAGTTCAGCCGTTCAATGTAGATGCGCGCTTGAGCTCCAGCTGATAGGTTTCCGGACGGGGTGGTGGTGGAACGCCATATTTGCTGCCGAATGGGGAGGGATGGTTAGCCTTCGCGGCTGTCTAATTACGCCGACAGAAACAAAACCTACTTGCAGAGTATTGCATGTCTGCTTGAAAGCTGTTAATCTCTCAGTGGGCGACGTAGCACGAAAGCTCTTGGTTGACAGCGAACGGGAGCCGCCAATTAGACGAGACCACTATATTTGTTAGTTGCGACAGGTCAAGGGACGGCGAGTCAGGAGGCGGAACATACAAAGTCCATCGTTCTGTGGCAGCAGCATATTACTTCTGATATCTTTCGTCGACCACAATCGCCTGGTCAAGAGAGGACTGAGGATGGAGGAGCAATGGGCATGAGACAACAGTAGTGCCTAAAGGGGAATAGCGCAGTCGCGTCCTAGGAGATAGATTATGCATGTAGACCCACGAGTCCTCTTCAGGTATAGAGCCATGTACTCCAAGTCTCCGACTACACGCAATCGAGACGCACCATTCGGGCAAAGCTTTGACAACGAAGGTCTGCATGCATTTCTGACCCAATAATTATGCTCTTGATGTGGTTCATTCATGAACTATCGATCATCCATCCTGACAGTTGTCAGAAATCATGCTGCATCCTCGCAAGCCAATGAGGTACAATAGTAAGAGTGGGCGCTGCCCGGCGATTATACAAATAGAGATGACAAATGAACTCAGATGCTGGAACCAACAGCAATGAACCAGACCTAAAAGTACTTATTCACATCAACAGAAAAAGATGCAAGCCCGACCATGCGTACCAGCATAACGCCAAATGAGTATACGCCCGCTCTCCATTCCCGTCTAAGATTTCACCCATCAAGTCGTTCCTGAAAAAAAAAAAGAACTGAAAGAAGATCATGCCCCAGAATTGAAGACAAGCCTTAATCACTATCATCTTTGGGCCGCCGCCCGCCTCGCTTTCGTTTTGGTTGCTCGTTCTGGTCACTGCCATCGTCATCATGCTTCCTTCCGCCGGCAGGTTGATCGGGAACCTTGGCGATTATGTCGGCCAAGAAATCCAAAACTTCATCCTTGACAACCGCTTGTTTCAGATGCGTCGCGGTCACGCGTTTCGAGTTGCGATCTCTAGCTTCTTTGGCCGCCTTGGTGACCAGAGAAATCATGAAGAGTTCTAAGGCTTTCGCTATATCACGATAGCAGTCAGTACAGATTCAAGAGACGCAGGGACGAAATGAAGTGGGATACACGTACAGACAGCAATGGGAGTGACCTGTGCCACCTTTCCGACATCCTCGTCTGCTTGCATGATACGCTTGATACGCGCGACAGGAAACTTCGTCTTCACCTCAATGCTAGCCACTGGGTTGGGTTGCGGCGGCGGTGGTGGGAGCTGCTGCGGCTCTTCCGAGAGTACTGGCTGCGCGTATGAGACCTCTGGCATGGGCGCGACCTCGGTCGCGCGTGCCAGACGGGAGGATCGACGAGCCATGTCTGGAGAAAGAGGAGAGTTCGGGTCTACGAATGGTGGTATGTACTGCTGAGGGACCCGACCAAGCGGGGCCGGTGGTTGCTGATATTGCGGGGCAAAGAAAGGTGAGGCGTCGTAGGAAGCCCGGTGTGCCAGAGGACTCGCGAGAGGATAGATGGGGGAGTTAACGGCGGGAGGAATAGAGGACTGGAAGGTGGAAAGATCGGGTGAACGGGGTCTGTAGGTGCTGTCCTGATCTGTCATTGCTAGGAAAATGCTTTAGCAATGGCTATTTCCCTTTGTGTATGTGGACACTGCCGTAATTGAGTTTGGAGCGTATAGTTGCAGTATGGGGTAGTACCTTGTTTTCCGTGGACCGTCTTAAGTTGACTTCACGTATATGTATGAGGACATATAACGGGACTTGAGTAGATACATCACAAAAAGGACGTCAAGCAATTGCAAACTGAATATCACCGCGTCCCTTACAAGACCTCAATGGCTTGGGATGGGGGGTGATAGAATGACAGTCGCGACGGTACCCAGATACTAAGGGCGATAATAAATAATAATAAATGTTTAGATGGCGCGCCACGGATGGCCCGAGCTTCTTCAGCAACAAGTACCGACAGATAGAGGGAAAGAAGTTCCTGGGAGTGCGTGTGCCAAAGGGTGGAAAATCGCGTGTCGATAACAGGTATCAGAAGAACAGGCCGGGTTTCTTTCTTCCGGGGCGGCAGCTGCCCTTTTTAACCCTGCGCCCGCCTTCCACTCTCGCGCTAAAAATGTGGAATGCCTTAGGTTTTGCTCTTTTTCTCTCACTCTTTTTTGTGATTTGTGCATCCATTTTGATCCTGTTCCCTAGCCGTCATCGACCGCCTAAACAACCTCGTAATTCACTGTACCAAGGCTTCTCGAACATTTCTTTCTAGATCAACCCTCCCCCTGATCTTCGTCCATTACTTGGTTGTTTTTGTCCTGATTTCATTTTTGGTGACTGGCTGCTTTATGATCTATTCTGTAATCAGACTGATTATGCTCGATTACTTGAACAGGCCTCTCATCGCCACTTCGCCCATAAAGGCGTCTCGGACGGACAGCGCGTTGATTGGGCCTTCAATACCGGGCTTGGTTTCAGCCCGTGATTCTGTCCTTCAAGTCACTGTCGATGATGCAACTCTTGGTCCAACAACTGCCTTGGGAGGATTCCATGGTATATCTTTTCTTTGATGTTTTCCTGCTCCTCCACGTCCCAATGTAGTCGCATGTGCAGGTTTTCGAAACAACAAGATCCCTTTCGATCTTGCTAACAGCATGTACCACGATTGCCGATGATGATAAAAGAGCTCCCAAGACGCAGGAATGGCGAGTTTTAGCGAGCAGAAACCTAGTGGTATCGCCGCTGATCTTGCCCAAAGGTGCCTACGTGTCGATGAAGGTGAAAATTACTTGATCTAATCTGATGGCGTGTCGTTGGTGCTGTTGCTCTGGTAGCCTTTACCCAACGATGTTTCTGCCTTCTGTAACCTTTTCGACTCATAGTGTAATTTGAAGCCAGAGTAGACGACAAGGCCGGAGTAGTAGTTGCTTGCAACCAGTTGATACGCATAGATAGTTCATGTTATTGATCTATATTGCTATGTTGTGTGATCTCTATCCCTGTTTCGTAAAGCAGATGATGAGTCTCTACAAAGTTTGGGTGGGGGAGTCGAAGTGGGACAGAATCATTTTGGGATGCGGGAGAAAAAATATTTAATACAAAGATGACCGGACTTTTGTTTCTCCATACCAACCACCTCAAGTTCACTTCCAACCAAATTTGGTCAACAGATAGACTTGATCTACAAGGCAACGCTCTATATTGGCTCTCGGGGCTGTTGAGATGGATAATATTTCATCTTGATGGTGGAATCAGGCGTGATCTTTGATATTGCCATTTTGGCCTCTGTTTGCCAGTCGTAACCCCAGGCGCTGCGCGATTCTTCACGTTCATTACTATCATCGACTGGCTTTGAACACTTTCAATGGCTGTGACGGACCAGCCTGCGGGCTTGATGGACATCGCAAGGTGAGTGGTAATCGAAGTCTATAGGCTATGTTTGTGATCTAATGCCGATTGTTCTATCAGCTCCCTCACTCAGGATGAGATTCCATTCAAGCTGAGATGCGCAAGCTGCAACAAACTTGCCGTTAATGCGTTCCGCTTGCCCTGCTGCGATCAGGCCATATGTGAGAACTGTACGCACTTTGCTAGTCCTGAACGACCTTAGCCGTTATATCTATTGACCGTCCGACCTGTAGGCCAGATATCGCTTCCCGAAACCTGCCCCGTGTGCGCACATACTCCCATCTCCCCCGACTTATGCAAGCCAAACAAGGCTTTACGAACGACCCTCAAGGCTTTTCTTCGCACGGAAGAAAAGAAACGCGAAAAGGAGCGACAATCTGCTACGCCTGCGATCTCGAATGGCGTGACGCCTGCAGATGTGACTCTGGCTCAGTCGGAGACACCAGTCGCGTCCGAAGCCCCTGCAAGCAACACAGTGGCGGAGATACCCGAGGGCAAACTCCACAGTAGTGATGTTGCAGGGGACGAATCATCTACTGTTGTGACCGGTGCAGAACCGTCGGACACCGTTGCTGAGAACGTGACAGATACAAATCAAGCAGCAGTACCCATGCCGTCTATTGAAGTACGTTGTTGATGGTTACTTCGATGTATGTGGCGATGGCTAATTCGTTGAAACAGAACGACCAAGCAGAAAATGGCCCGGCCGAGGCAGGTCACGCAGATGAGGCTACCGAGGAAAACAAACCTGCCGAAGGACATGCGACGGAAGAGCCCCAGATCCCCCAACCCGCGGATGAAGGGATGCCTCAGGCACAAGGCCCGACACCGATGTTCCCCAATGCCATGGGATTCAACATGGGACCCAGCGCGTTTCCAAATATGGCTTGGAACAACGCCAGCGGCGATTTCAATCCCATGGCCCAGTTTATGGCTAACGGCATGTTCAACTTCCCCAACCCAATGGGTAGGTCCCTCCTCATCTGTCTCTCAAAACATCCAAACACTGACATGATGACTTCAGCAATGTCTGGTATGGGAATGGACCCAATGGCCGCGAATCAGGGTATGCTTGGAGGCTACGGGATGAACATGAATGGCATGAACAGTGGCATGAATATGGGAATGAATTTCGACGCTAGTCAAGGGATGTATGGGGGATGGGACGGCTCTCAAAACAATATGTGGAATGGAGGCCAAGATAAATTCAATCCAAATGCTTTCGCAAATGGTATGGGCCCGCAGTATGAGGGCCCTTCTGGATTTGGCGGATATAATATGTCTCAACCCAACGGAGTTCATGCTCAAATGCAGCAACAACAGTTCCCTAGCCAAGATTTTCAGAACGGGTACTATGGCCCCGGTTATGGCAGAAGCAATTTCCGAGGCCGCGGCCGTGGGTTTGTTCCTGGCGGCCGTGGTCGTGGCGGCTTTGTTGGGCATATGCAGGCTAATTATCCCTCTAATACTAACTACGCAGCGTTCCAGACCCCTAATTCTTCTGACTTTGATCAAGACACGACAGGCCAATCGCAGGAAGGTGGCCCCGCTGGAACTGGAATATCGCAGGACGATTCCAGCGCCACGGAAAGGCGGTCAGATGAGGCCCAGAGTGCGTCCGGCGATGGACAAGTTAAAGCTGACCAGGCGCCATCAAACGAGGCAGTTTCTTCTCAGGAAGCTTCTGAGGATGCTGCAGCACAGGCTACATCCGCAGACAGACCCACTGCCGATGGAAATACTGGGGAAGAGGAACCCCAGTTGCGAGGGATCCCTACTATCGACAGTCTCGATCAGTCCAACCATTATCAAATGATGCCTAATGCTTCGATGGGCATGCCTGGCCACTTTGGAATGGGCTATGGACGAGGCTATATGCGCGGACAATTTCCAGGAGGCCGTGGAGGTGGGTTTGGGGGCGCCCCTTTTATGGGCGGACCAAATATGCAGCAGGAACCGCGGGGTCAGGGGGTCGAAGGAGCCCCTGCCGCTCCCAGAGCAATGCGTGAGGGTCTCCCTAACACCAGTATTCTAAGACAACGGAACTACTTTGCTCAGGGACGACCTTCAGGGGCGTCACTAAGAAGCGAACAGAGGTAAGTCGTACAGTCGTACAGCGGCTCGTCAGTCTGCATTGTAACCTAACATATTGATGTAGTGCAACCCCAACAACGCCCCATGAAGATGCACGGACACGGACCAGATCGAAATCAAGATCAAGATCAAGAGCCAAGTCGCCCTCTAGGCCGACGAGCCGATCGCGATCTCCCGGTCCGTCCGATGTGGATGGCCGCCGCTCGGTCCGCCAGCGCTCACCAACGGTTGATAAGGACGCCGACGATCGCGAACGTAGGCGTGATGCGCCCAGAAAATCCCGTCGAGAAGACAAATACGACGAGCACTCCGCGGCCGAGGATGACCGCCGCTCTCGTTCTCCGTCTGTTGATTCTAAACGATCGTCTCACCGGCGGGATAGAGAACGGGAGGACAGAAATGCACGTCGGTCGCATCGACCCCATCGCCGGAGTCGCAGCCGAAGCCGGAGTCGGAGCCGCAACGGAGATTCACATGATGTCGATCGTCTCCCGCGGATTCTAGAGGAGCCTGCCTCCCGCTCGGAGAGCAGAGCATCTATCTCACGGAAGGACCGCTCCAGTCGCCGCGAAGAGGAACGTGACCGAGACAGGGACCGGGACCGAGACCGAGACCGAGACCGAGACTCCAGACGGCGGGACCGTGACCATGATCGTGATAGAGATCGTGATCGCGATCGTGACAGAGAAAGAGAACGAGAACGTAACCGCGACCGAGACCGCGACCGGGATCGCGATCGATACCGTGAACGCGAAAAAGACCGCGATCGCCACCGGGACCGAGACCGTGAGCGGGACAGGGATCGGAAACGCTCTCGGCGCGACCGAACTCAGTCCCCTGCTGACAGTGACTATTCTTCTCGCCACCATTCCCGACGTATTAAGCGAGACCGCGAGGATGGCGGCGACAGAGACAAAGACAGCGCCAGAGATAAAGTGTCAACCAAGACCTCCGAGCCCGAGAAGGATCCCCATACGCTAGAGCGTGAGGCCCGTAACCGCGAACGAATGCTCAAGGAGCAGCAGCGGCGGGAAGCAATGAACGCAGAGAGTAAATCCAGTCGCAGGCGCGATAACCGGCAGGAGCGGATCCTGACCGGAGGGCGTCGGCTCAGCTACAAATATGAAGACGAGGAGCCAGATTCGGCGCATGCTGCACGTGTGGAACGAGAGCGAGAGGCGAGTCGATGGGCGTGATCCCAAGACACTCGAGATTCCCTCCTCGCTACCTGCTCGATCGAGTGCGCATGTCAGGCAATCTATGAAGCGCTTCACGGTGATTCATTATTTCACTCGCATCGCACAGTACCCACCCAATCTACATGTACATATACGTTGAGTAGTACTAAATGGAAGCTCCATCAGACGCTGACAGTGATTCTAAGATGACATAGCAGTAACCCAAATTCCAAGTAATACTGATATACCTTAATGTAGGGAGCGCAGTTGTTTGTCAATCGAGAAGGTGACAAAGTGACAGTCCATGAAATTAGGCAAGCGCATCGCTCTCACCACTCACCACTCAACTTAGCTAACTATCCTAACCAGATCTGCCTCTCTCATCTCTTGGAGAAGCTGTGGAATACGGCTTGTTGGTCCTTCATCAGCGTTCTCAGGTCATCCATCTGCGTACGAAACTCTTTCAGACATGATATGTTCTTCTATCCCACGCGGATCGGTTCACACAAGCTTTTGCTGAGAGAGATACTAAAAGATGTCCCAAGAGCATCCAGAGCAGTTGCATTAGCTGTCTTTTAGAGTTCGGTCTCTCTCTCTCTTGCTCCCGTATCCTGCGAAGCTTCTTTCTGCCCCTCTGAAACACCCCTGAAGTCTCAGAATACTCAGAAGTCTCACTTTCAGGAGTAGCTTCAATAGACTGATCGTCGTCGGCCTCAGGCCTTCGTTTCGCGATTCGCTGGCAGGGCAACTCTCGAGCTTGGCCACCCAGACTAAGTTAACGGCACAGTAGATGGCTGCGCCGCTATACGAGCTTTCCTCTCCTCAGCTTGCCTTTTGACACCATTCAAAAACCCAATCCACTTGTTTATGTCTGTTTGAGTTTATCACAAGCAAGACCAGAGGCAGCGTGCTCCTCCCTCATCTCCTGCCTGCGGCATTCTCCAGGCTTCTGACCATCCGCTTTGGGTACTTTTATAGGGTGAGCTTATGATAATATCATGGCCTTAATCATGATCTACAGACATCCCAGTCTAGAGGTGTAATAAGAGAAGAGGAACCTTAAGATCTGGATTTCAAGTATATGTTTCAGTCTGCCCTCCTCCGCTAAATTCTTCTGGTGCGGTAAATTTGAAGATGAAGATGGTGAAGTCATCCACCCCCTGTATGTCCACTTGGTCATTTATCTCAGGTGTCGACTGAACGCCATCTGTGGCAACCTGGAGTTCGGTCACCACTGGCAGCTGACTGAATGTAGCACAGGTAAGCTGTCTCGCCTGGGCCAGTACACACTGGTATGGCATACCAGTGTGGTGAAAATCCTCACAGGACATGTGTGTTTTGATAAAGAATAGCAGAGAGAAGATAAAGAATAGGGGTCAGAGATACACTCCACTACACCATATGCAGGGAACTATCTCCGTATACCCCTTCGGATTGACTTCTACTGCTTTCCTACTTTGAGTGCAAAAAGTCTCTGAACTTTCAAAGACCCGCACTCAGGGAAATGGCCCATTTAAGCATTAACAGGAGGGCCCAGCTCAGCCTGCAGAATGGACTTACTGGGGCTCTTCTAATGCAGGCTTGGCGTTGTAAAAGGTGTCCAGACTAGCTATTGTTCAATGTGAAATGACCAACTTTGATATATGGATAAGACTTATCAGAAATCTGATCGAGTATGCTAATGGTATTATTGTCAAGACATTACGACTTGGTGTGACTGCCATATGTCCATACAACCTCGAAGACCACCCCGTATGGCTCGTTAAGATCCACTAGTTCAAAAGAAATCGAGAGTAAACTCGATGTGAGGTGGTATTGACATTGCAACATGCTATAAGCCCGCGAGAATATAAGACACCGACTATGGTTATGGACAAAACGAAGAGGACAGATTCTTTTGGGTTGCGAAACATCCCCGACGCACACAAGTTAGAATACACTACATGGCAGCGGCTACACGGAACAGAGATTGGCTAGCCCAGCTTGGCCTTGAGAGACTCGATCTCCGCAGTCAGGTTCTGCATCTGCTCCGCCTGGGATGCAATGATCTTGGTTTGCTCTGCGAGCAGGTCTTTGATGGCCGAGACCTCGCGCTGGACGGCGTCCGCGGCAACAGCGGCGCCAGCCTGAAGAGTCGAGCCTGCTGATGGAGGGGGAGTTGTGGTGGTAGGGGTGGGCACGGTAGGGGTGCTTCGTTCGGGGACGACGGGAGAGGCCTGTTTTGATTAGTTCTTGGCTGCGGGGGATTTAGAGGAAACAAGCTTACCGGAGCAGGACTGGCCTGCGACTTGGCCTCTTCCTTCTGTTGCCATGGGCTGGTCTTAATGGAGGGCGACGCGTTGTCCGCGGAACGAGCAGCCCGCTCAGTTGGCTTGGGAATCTCCTCAAAGCTGGAATCATCATCCACTGGCTCGGCATCATCTTCCTTGTCGGCGAACTTGTTCACCATCGCGGCCATCGAAGCGCCTTGCTCCTTCATGGACACCTCCGGCTTGACAACGGGTGCGGGCGTCGGCACGGGTTCAGCGACCTTCTTTGCAGCGACAGGTTCGGCGGGCTTGGGTTCAGGAGCACTCGTAGTAGGAGTAGGCTGCTCTTGTACACCTGTGACCTCCTTCAGACCCTCGCCTTCGTAAACGCTGGCCATGGAAATCTTGGGCGGGATAGCTTCCTTTCCAGCGAACCATTCCGAGGGGCCCATAGCGGGCTTCAGACCGACAGTAGGGGGGTAGATATCGTCTTGGAAGTTTTCTGACCGGCGAGGGACGATGAAGGAGATAGGTTCGATGTAGCTGTCGTTGACAGTCTTGAAGGCGCGGGTGACCTCGTTCTCGTGGGGATTTACACCTCGCTTGGGCATGAAAGCAATACCACGCTGTGGATCGGCGGACTTGTACTCAGCAAGGAACTCGAACTTGTCATTTTCCAATTCGAAGTAGCGAATGTTGCCGTCGCTAGTGGTGATCAGTACAGACCCGTGTCGACTGAACATCGTGAAGGAATCACCACTCACCCTCTGCCAGCCAGATACAGGCACTGGGTGCCATCGTCCCAGAACGGCATGCAAACACCAGAGATCGAGTCGAGAGTCTTGAAGCCGTTGATGGGTTCGCGAGGGGCACGAATATCCCAAAGCGCCAGCTGGCGATCGCTCATCTTGGAGAAACCAGTTGTCGCAACGCGATCGCGCTCTCCCAGCCATACAACACGACTGTTCTTTGCACCCGAGTGTCCTTGGGTTTCGTGAGCGGGTCGCTCCTGACGAACATCCCAGATCCGCAGCTTCTTGTCTCGAGAGGTGGTGACCAGCAGGGAACCATTAGCACTCCACGCTTGAGACTGGACAATATCGCCCAAGTTCAACGTCAATTTGGAGGCACCGGCTTCGATATCCCAAATCTTAACAGTGAAGTCGCCAGAGGCGGTCGCAAGGATGTTTTCTGCGGCGGGGTTGAAGAGCACGTGCCCGATCTTCCTGCACAGAAATTAGGACCGACCAGAGACAAAACTGCGAGGGGACCAGAGGGACCAACTTTGGGTGGCCGCTCAGCTTGCCAACGGGCGCAATGTCTTGTATTTCGTCCGGTTCGACGTCCGGCCGGAGAGTGAAGCCTTCGGGAACTCGCCAAAGCAAGACCTAGAAACAAAGCCCGTATGAGTTAGTGCACCAGAGGCATAGATCTATGATCAGCTCACCTTGCCGTCGTCGGAGCCAGAGGCAATCAAATCATCATTGAAGGGGTTCCTGGGATGCGTTGGTTATCCTGGCGCAATTTGACAGTAGACGACGAGTACTCACCAGTCGGTGTCCAGAACGACTGCGGTATGACCCCTGAACAAGGGTATTCTCTCGGGTAGCTTGCCTCGCTCTTCAAGAGGAATGACAGCAAATGCACCACCACCACCGGCTTCCCAATTCACGGAGAGGTAGCGAGGGTTGACCTATCTTGGGGGTTAGACTGTCTTCAGGGCCGGGGAGGTAATCGGGATGCCGGCGGGGGCGGACCTTGACAAGGTTGGTATCCCAAGCATTTTTCGAGATGCGAAGGTTATCATAGCATTGATCCTGCGCATTGAATGAGTCATTGCCAGAACGTTGCAAGTAATCACGGGATTCTTAGTGTAAATACCTTTCTCGTTGGTCGTCCGAAGACGTGTCCTATACCTGTCAGATTGCGCGCAGCCTGAGGGGAAAGGATCAAGCTCACGGTATTTGGATGAACGAACAAAGCGACCAGACATGGCACCGGCTTATAGGAGAACACCACAACAAAAGAAGAAACAATGCAATCAGAGGCACAATATGCAGTTGACGGAGAAAAAGGGAGATCGAGTATGTAACTGTATCACTTTTTGGGGGGGGGAGGGAAAGCTGTCCGTCTGTCTGCGCACAAGAGTCCAGCCGCCGTTAGTAGCTTAGTCCAGACAAGGGAGAAGTGGGTGCCCGCTGCGCAGTGGGGAGGAGATAAGAAAAGGAGCACCAACGTATTGCCGTAAACTCGTAAAAAGATTCGTATTCGTCAGACTATGGCAAGAAAGACACCAGTTCAAAGTAGGAAGTAAAATGGACAAGTCAGAGGCTCATCATTTACCGAGTACTCCGTACAACAATTTGCTTTCTCTGTTATCGTGAAGGACGCTGAATGAAGGAACAAGAGGACCTGATGCGCCTTGTCTCAAAGAGGACTAGTGCACCCCCCGCTGGGCGCTTGCTGAGTCAGCCGAGTTTGTTTACCGCTTTCCGTCACTCCAGAAACCAAAACACATGCGATCATCGCAAACTGTTCAGCTCACCTAAACAGAAGACTACAGAGAACTACTTTGCTACTCCGTACCTTGAAGTAGTCCCGACTCGCAGTCCATTTATCCTCCCCCTTCGCTGCTCCACCTCCTGACATGCTGCAGAGCCAGTTGATACACTGTTGACTCTTTGTCTTCTCTGCAGCTCTGAGACACTCATTTCTTCTGCACGCTCCTTCCATCCGCATGTCATAGACCGGTCTTTTCAACAGTCTACAGTGGAAATTCCATACGCAACTGACAATGGAGAACGAGCATATAGTAAGTTCTGCCAATGCAGTCGACTGTATTAAAAAGTCTTATATCTTTTGAATAGCAGGCGCACCCAAAGCCGACCACTAAATCGCGCATCCCCATGGCCGGCATGACATCAGGGATGACCAATTCTCGCTCTGGCCTGCCCCAACCTGGCACGATTGCGAGTAAAACGTCGAGTCTATCGCGTATGTGAACCACAATAGCATTTGACAGAGCGACCTCACATTCTTACGGTAACAGACACCACCCGCGCCAGAAGCGCTACACAGGCCCCCGAGCCCAGCCGATCTGGGACAGGAAGCCTTCCTCCGTCACGTCCAGGAACAAGTATGGGACGAGTTCATACTAGAACTAATTCCCATGCGTCATCAACTCTGACCCGATCGGCCTCAACTGCTTCACGGACTACCAGAACGAATTTCTCCTCCACTGTTGGACCCGGATCACGGCCTCCTTCGCATGCGCCACGACCGCACACATCGCTTGCTGGTACCCGAAAACCGAACGGTCACTCCATCACTCGGCCCGCGACGTCATTGGATACCCATGAAGAAGAGGATTTCGCTGCAAGCATTTTGGGAAAGAGAAAGGGTAGGCGGCAGTCCCTATTTTCCCTGTTTGATATTTATTCCCACCCTGCATCTATTACACCGCATAGTAAGGACAGGAAGTTGTCGTGCGATTGGTCTGACTCGCAACGGAAGCTCCTTGGTATTCAAGAGGCCCCTTTGCGAATTGGCCAACTCGAGGCATCACCATGTCCTGCTTTGGATGAGTCGGCAAAGGATCCCGTTTCCCAAGACATGCTGGACCCAAAACCCCTGCACCTCGCGCAGGATGGACCCATTAAACCTCCTCCCTCAAAGATCCCCGTATCTTCTCCCGTGAGACACGCATTCGAGATGCCTGCATCTACCCCAAAACCTTCTCCCAGGAAAAAGAAACCACCTATCGTACCATTTCTGCACAGAGATTCTTCGATCAAGACGTTTAACTATTCTACAGGCGCCGAATGGGATCATGCTACGCGTGAAAAGACAATGGAGGAGTTTTTCAATGCCTTTGTCTCACGAGTCAGCCAAGCCGGACAAGAGAGCTTCGGTCTGAAAGAGACCGTTGAGTTGTACAAAAGCAGAGGTGAGTACGGGTACCCACTCGATCTGCAAGTGTGCTCACAGTTGTTACAGTGAGCGAGTTGGAAACAACACGAAAGGAACTGACCGACACAAATCTCTCATTACGGGTGGAACTCGAGACCACAAAGGGCCGACTAGATGCTGCCGAGGCAGCCCTGAAGGACGCTAAAAGGGACCATGAGATTGCCATGGACGATGTAGAACGTCAGCAACGCGCCGAAATTGAGACGGTCAGACAAGAGAGCAGGCAGCAGCTGCAGGCACTAGACAACCAGCACCAAGACGAACTCCGCGAACTGAGACGCCATTTCGAGCAGCAGATAAACGACGAAAAAGCCCTCCGATTCCAAGAGATCAACCAGATCACCTCGCAGACTGCGCTCGACACGCAACGTTCGCTCCTCGAGTTAGAGCGCAAGGATAGGGAAATTGCCAAGCTCCAGCAAAATCTACAGGCTGTCCGAGAAGATCTGGAGCGTGAACGCAAGGCAAATCACGACTTGCGACAGAACCTTGACACGGCAAGCTGCAACAGTGTTACACTCGAGTCCTCAGTTCGCGCATTGAAGGCAAGAATAGAATTCCTGGAATCGGGACGGGAAGAGCAGTCTCAGGCCTTTGAGCGTCTCAACCAGCAGATGAATGATGCCCTGGCTGAAACTGAGGCGACAAGGGAGAAGCTGAGGAAAGAGGAAACTTTGAGAAGGAAGCTGCACAATCAGGTGCAGGAGCTCAAGGGCAACATTCGCGTGTTTTGTCGAGTGCGCCCGTCCTTAGAGTCCGAAGTTGCGGAAACCGCTCAAATCGAGTACCCGGACCAGTCAGACGAATGCAAGGAGATTTGTCTTCTGGGTCCAGAAGAAAGAAGCGCTCTCGGCACCGTTACCCGGAAGAACAACAGTTTCACCTTTGACCGCGTTTTCGGACCTTCGACACAGAATGCGGAGGTGTTCGAGGAAATCAGCCAACTCGTACAGAGCGCCCTCGATGGGTACAATGTCTGCATCTTCTGCTATGGCCAGACAGGCAGTGGCAAGACATATACCATGTCTTCCCTTGATGGCATGATCCCCCGAGCAGTACATCAGATCTACCAGACCGCTCAGAGCCTGGAAGAGAAGGGCTGGAGGTACACTATGGAAGGCAACTTCGTGGAGGTGTACAACGAAAACTTGAACGACCTTCTGGGCAAGGCGGAAGAGCTGGACAAGAAGAAACACGAGATCCGCCACGACATGCAGAGATGTAAGACGACGATCACCGACATCACCACTGTGCGGCTGGAGTCGCCCGAGATGGTCGAATCTATGTTAAAACGAGCTGCGGCCAATCGGTCAGTGGCGGCTACCAAGGCCAACGAAAGATCTTCTCGGTCACACTCGGTCTTCATTCTCAAGCTCCTCGGTGAAAACCACATTACCGGCGAACGCAGCGAGGGAACCCTAAACTTAGTGGATCTGGCCGGCAGTGAACGGCTCAGTCACAGCCAGGCAACTGGGGAGAGACTGAAGGAGACACAGAACATCAATCGCAGTCTCAGCTGCCTCGGAGATGTCATTGCAGCTCTCGGACAAGGAAAGGAAGGTGGACACATTCCCTACCGCAATAGCAAGGTTTGTTTCTTGTCGCCTCTTGTCAATGTTCAAGCTTACTGACTCTGTTTCATAGCTCACTTACTTGCTTCAATTTTCACTGGGTGGAAACTCCAAGACTCTCATGTTTGTGATGTGTAGCCCATTGCAAGCTCACCTTGCAGAGACATTGACTAGTCTCAAGTTTGCTACAAAGGTGCACAACACACACATTGGCACGGCAAAGCGACAGACTCGTGTTCGTGATGTTTAATGATACCTTTTTTTCTGCTTTTGATTTACGCCCGGGCAGCCTTTATGATCCAGGCAGGCCGTTGATCAGCCGGTGTTTGGAGTTGCTTTGCCATGAACTGTTTGAAGATACTACCATTCTGTGACCGTTTCCTTTGTGGCTTTGGTGCTGGATTTTGATGTACATAGCGAAGAATCTATTGGGATTGATGGACAATCGGCGATATGGATTTGGTAATATGGGTGAATCAAAAGTCAAAGTATTTGCGTGCCAGCTTTCGTAGCTGCTGTGACTTGTTTTGGATTGCTGCCTCATCGAGAACCCCTTCATCGCTCACAAAGGCGTCCACCAACGTCAACGGAACCCATTCAAAATAGATATTTTTGATTTGGATAGTTGCCGGGTTGTCCTTGTTTGTCTTGGAATCTCTGAAACTATCTTCGAGCACCTGTGAACCCTCGACCCTCTCATTGCGCCACGCACTAAATACCTCGTCGGGGTCGTTATCCTCAACTTTATCTTCCAGAATGCCGTCGTCCCCAACCACTTTTTCCAGCTGACTGATAACAAGGATCTTCGCGCTTGGCATGACATGCTTCGCGCTGAGCACGACAGGCAACGACCCTGTTTTGTTACTTACGCCCTTGGACGAACAGATGCGGTCCGCACCGAGGAGGACGACATCGATGTCCTGTGCGGCCAAGGCAGCTGCTGCATCCGTGTATATCTTGATCTCGAGCTTCTTGTCCGTCGAGCCGAACTGAGACTGGAAGCGGGAGTAGATGGAGGAGGCGAGGGTAGCGCCTTCGAAGAGCGGTCTGGATTCGAGCACCCGTAGTTCGAGCGTGGGGACGTCGAGCGAGGCGAAGGCGTCGAGGATGATATTTCGCGTCGTGGAGCTGGCGGATAAGGTGAGCATGGCGACTCTGTCTCGTTTTGGCTGCGTTGCCAGGAAGGTGGTTTGGACGTAGGAGGTGAATGCGTCTTTGAGGCGGGTGGTGTTAGCTGTCCGATTTGCGATATGCGAGTCGATAGTGGAGAGTATCCGGTCTCGTTTCTGATCCTGCTCTGCACCTGTCGTCTGATGCACGATATCGTCTAGCGTTACGAGGATTGAGAGGAGCGCGTTGAGTGTCGCTGCACCCATGCTCTCCCGGCCGTTCTTGATGAGATGCCACGCGGCCATGCGCACCGTCCTCCACCACCCCTCGTCGATCTTGTGCGTCTGCGCGATAATCTCTCGGAAGATCGCCAGCGCAATGCCCGTCAGCTCGTGCGCCCCGCTCTTATGGTCCTGCTGCAACCTTTCCAGCCCCCTTGCGAGGGTCTCCCCCGCGCGCTCGTCCATCTCACACTCTGGGAAGACTCGGCGGAGCGTCTCGTGGAGACGCGGCACGCCGCCGAAGGCCTCGTCGTCGACGATGGAGGCCGGATCGTGCCATTCCCAGCTTTCGTGCTCCCATTCTGTTTTAATGGCTGCCTCGCCTTGGCCGCCCTGGCTTGCGGGTTTGAGTTTGAAGGCGAAAGGGTGGACGGTCCATTCGCGGTTGAGAGCGAGGTCGCTGAAGGTGAACGGTTTGCCGATGCGCCAGAGCGTTAGGTTTGCGGGCGAGAGGGTGGTCTCTTCGTGGAGCTCGCGCCAGGCGGCTGTGAGGGGATCTTTGTCCGTCGGGTCGATAGTACCGGAGATGGGGGCGAGGTGGTGGCTGTCTTTCAGTCAGCAGGTATACAAACTCGGGGGAAGGGGGGGTGGTGGGGGGGTGGGGGAGGGGGGAAAGCATACGGATACGTCCTTACTCTATCGCTGCGGCGAAACAGAGCTACCTTGGGTTTGGACAACTCCTCGTCTGAGAACTTGAAGATGAGCGACGAGACGACGTTTCTTTTTCGCTTCTGGTCTGCCATTTCGATAACGTGCGGGGTTGATCTCAACGACCACGCAAATCTCGTCCAAGATCTCGCCAGGTAGATTTGTTTACTCTCTGGGATCAATTTTAAATGCTTGGAAAAGGGCCAGTACTTTCCTAGAAGCACCATGTGGAATGTCACACGCTGATGTTAAGACATAAGAGGAGACTAGGGGTGGAGTAGTTGGCAGCCATCTGCTGCATGTAGGCGTTTTGTCATGATCACATCACCGTCCACACAGTGACACATGGCCAATTGGCCAGTAGATATGGCTCTATCTAGGCATCTCAAGTCTCTCGTTACTAGTTCAGTGGGAACTCTGTATATTTTAATACTGGAGTTATCCTACCCGCGCAGCTACAGTGACGTCAGCATACCCCGGTATATGTAAAGCTTTCAAGCCACTTTGGTATAGCATCATCTTCTTTCAAATATCGGCAATTGACTTCAAAACTAAAACAACCAGATGAACCGCCTTTCTCTTATAGCTCGCCATCTCTCCCAGATTCCCAAACCCAAGGATACTCGCACAACCCACCGAGCCATCTCAAGTACAACATCACGCACCATGCCCCAATACACCGGATCCTGCTACTGTCGCAACATCAGATATGAAATATCGCTTGACTCCCCGGACGATGCACGGACCTCCCTCTGCCATTGTTCGAACTGTAAAGTCAGTCTCGCCTCTACCATCCCGTGTACTGCGCAAGCTAACAGAAAACCAGAAAGCATTCGGAACAAACTACGGCCTAACAGCCAAGATCCCCAAAGATGCATTGAGACTGACGGCTGGGAAACCCAAGGAACATGTGGGCGATAACGGGTCCGGGTCGTTACTGCACCGGGAATTCTGCGACAATTGTGGGAGTTTCATTCTTGAATATGGGGTGAGTTGACAGTCGCGCAGCCGGTGGAGAACGCTAAGAAGCATAGGATGCGGTCAAGGACCAGGCGCGGTATATCTGCGTTGGGACTCTAGATGATCCGGAGGCGTTGCCGCCCAAGGGGGAGTTTTTCTGTAGTTCGAGGGCGAGCTGGATGCCTGAGATTCCGAGTAAGTTGCCCTGTTCTTGGCAGATAGGACAATAGCTGATGGCTATAGATGTGTTTCATAAGCAGAAGATCAAGGAGTAGACCATGTTGTAATGTATCTTGAGGCTCAGGTGTATTATATCCTATATGGGGTGTTGTATTATATCAAAGCAATGCTGTTATGAGTATCCAGCAGTTGGCTCCGTCACACTGTGAATAACCAAATC
This sequence comes from Aspergillus fumigatus Af293, assembly GCF_000002655.1. Classification (NCBI taxonomy): domain Eukaryota; kingdom Fungi; phylum Ascomycota; class Eurotiomycetes; order Eurotiales; family Aspergillaceae; genus Aspergillus; species Aspergillus fumigatus. The sequence goes on from NC_007195.1 coordinate 3,749,221, forward strand.
AGGAGTGATGAGCTTCTCCTGAATGGTAATCGCATTCAAATAATCATTGCGGTCCACTCTCCGAAACCCATCCTCCAACGTCTTTTCAATACCTGCAAGGACATGCCGTCGGGCGACGCGTTCTCGCGCTTCCTGTAGGTCACTCTCGACGAACACGCGGTAGTCAACCAGGGCAGCCACTTCGCGCCATTCAGGCTCGTCAAGCAGCAGATAATTCCCCTCGATAATGACGATCTCCGTGTCATCGGTGATAGCAATGCCATTTTCGACGGGGTCTTTAGCCTCGTGGTCAAAAGAGGGTGCGTAGATCGTCTCCGCAGAGGCACAGGGCGTCGAATCAGCCCAATTCCGTAGCCGACGGATGAACTGGACGAAGCGGGCCGCGTCAAAGGTCCAAGGTGCTCCGCGGCGGATATATGCTTCTTCTCGATTGGGTAAGAGGTCCAATGTCGCCCGCGACAGATGGAACCCGTCCATGGAGAGTAGAGTAGTGCGTTTTGGCGACGGTTGGGTGTTCAGAAGCCTGGCGACCGCGACTGCGGTGGTTGTCTTGCCGGATCCCGGGATGCCAGCAATGGCCACTAGGAAGCGCCTCTTGCTGTGGGCATTGGCTTTCTGGCATATTGTCTCTGCAAGGCGAGTGTATTTGGCTTCCATCTATGCCCGGTTAGTTTTCGGCAGAGTTAAAGGAAATGGCAGAGCTTACCTTGTATTTGTGGTAGGATCGCAGCGTAACCCTGGAGTGCGTCTCGAGGCTACACAGAATAGATCACAGCATGCTACAAATCACTTGCAGGGTTTGAGAGTGAAGTTCATATCATTTCCATGTAGGTACATTTTCCACACCCCGCGTCCGAGCCCGTAGAGCGGAGACGGCTCACAGTGCTCCGACAGCAACATGTAGTGACCTTTCCGCTTCGGTAGTAATCCGAGTTGATGCGAGATGTGAGGCAGACTACGACAAAAAGACTTCTTTATGAAGCTGATGGTCTGAGGAGTGTCGTGGGCCCGCGGCAGACCGTCTCGGGGCATGCTGCTCCGTGGAAGTGGAGATGAGAATAGGCTCGCATATAAACGGGAAGTGTCATCATGCCGATCACCATTTTGCTCAAGAACACCGATTGCGCCCTTTTCGGGAAAAGAAAACATCATGGAAATGTGGAGATAAGTCCAATCGCCGCTGCATGCATATACCAGGATCCGGGTATATTCCCCCGGTTGTGCGGAGGAGATACTCCCTTGCGATAACGTTTTCTAAACCGGGGCCATCAAAATGATCCTCGTGGTACGCAACACCTTGCCAGTGACGGAACGAGAGAATTTCTCTATCTAAATCGTCAATCCATTCGTTTACCTCGTTGTATCATTCATTCAGCAGCAACTTTGCTGCTGCAAATGCATTGGTGCTGCTGTTTCTGTTCCTTGTTGCGATACTCGAGACCGGCTCGATTTCTTCATCGTCTTTCTTAAGGGCGCTACGTAGAAACATAGAATCTGTTGATCAAGACAGTGCGAGCATCGCGGCCGTTGCCTGTCACAAACTACTCCCCATGTCCGACAGGCTTTACATGCGGGATTCTCCTCGTCCTTATCATCATGGGATTGTTCAGCCGCAGAGGTTCCTTGGGTATTGAATGTGCTACCCTTTCGAGCCTGGCCATGATGCTCGCCACGTCGAAGATCCGAGGGCTTAGCCTGACTATCCTGTGGGCTGGAGCCGTCGATCATCAGTGTCGACCAGAACCATTGTAAGAGGCATTTCCCCATGCTGGACCTTCGTAAACCGTCGTTATGGTGTGTTTTGTACGCTGTAGACTTTCCACCCAGAGAGCTCTCAGGGGTTGTGAAATGCGAGTCTGGTCCTGATCCGGGTTCGTGAAAAGGAAATCTGGGAGACAGAGTGTAACACTTAGTTGAGATCCTAAGAAACAGGAGGATGGGTTCGAGGAGCCTCGACTCACCTTTCATATGCAAATGTAGTCGCCATGGCGAATGATCAGTGGCGCTCGGATATTTTGATCGGCTGTTTTTCTAATCAATCCACAGGCGGCAACTTCAAATGCGCCAATGTGACAAATGTAAGAAGTGAATGTGATCCGTCACGCGAGGGCTCTACTTCGAGGCACAAAGCACAAGACCACAACTTGGACGACTTTGAAACTCAGTGGAGATCAAAGTACCAGTGTCAAGAACAGGACGTAATCATCTGGAAATCACTTCCAGCCCAAGAAGGCGCTGGGGAAATAGAGCCAAAATATAGTAGGTGCTCAGGTGCCTGCCTGGTAGGTGTCCATGGGCCGCCATACCAATGAGGCTGGACGGCCAATTTGGAGACCCCCACCCCGTTCGAATGCCAACGCACAAACAATAGGAAAGCAACACGAATATTGTATGCATTACTACCCACAGCAATAGTCAGTCAGAGCGCGGGTATGATCTGTCAGGCACCGGTTCTTGCCCGCCAACACATCACGTCACACTCAAGGAACGCCGAATGGCAGGTGGGTTATACATCCGCATAACGTCAGGCAGGCAGCGTCACTGCTCCGTTCCAGGGCGCAACCAAGACCAATGCAACTTTGACTGACTTTTTTGCGAGGGATTATTAGCCTTAGCTAGCCTAGACTGAGAGGAGTGAGCGGAGAAAGACTCCCATCAAGCTGTCATCGATCTATTCTAGACTCTTAAAGTCTGTGGGATATACCCCTGGTTAGCCAAGATTGGTCCCCATAACCGGTCTGGATCAGGCTTGTCGTCAATCCTTCCGTGGTCGGGATGGTGGGGTGTCTGGGTCCGTGTACATGTGTACTCTGTATGTGTTCAGACCTGTCAGCCCTCTGTCTCTAAACAAAGTTAATGGCGTAGAATACAACACCGAAGCTCTCTGTGACTCTGGCAGTCCAAGGATTGTCCACATTTTGTTGTCGTTCTGGGGTTACAAGTAAGCATCACGACTCACGGTCCAATTCGCTGGATTTTCCCTGTCTGTGTAAGTATGACAAGGCCAAAAAACCGCCATTCTTCCCCCTTCTCCAATGCATCCAATCGTATACGAGGCCCTTCACTCGCTGTATAGGTATCTTTAGTATATTCACAGCTTCCTGCCCAATGACCGAAATTGTTTGATCGTGATTTCGACCAGGGGCCAAGCAAACAATTGCCTTGCGGTGGGAACCAGGATCAAGAGGATACTGTCAACAACTTTATAACTACCGGACAATGGATTTACTCTGCTTTTGATCCTCAGATGTCAGTGTCGTGATGTTTACATTGTTCTATAACCCATGGTCGCGACAGAGGCATTTTCGTGGAGGGTCTTTTAATGCAGTCCTATTCCTGAATAGATTCGTAAACATGCACGTCAGCGTCGCTGTGCTAGAAGCAATCGTTAATTCTTAACAAACAACATGGCCCGCCTTATGGATACGATCAAAAAGGACCACCGAGAGCTCGAAGAGTACTACAAGATCATCGTGAGCTCCAGAGATACCGATGAGCAAATCCGCTTCCAGAACAAGTTCACCTGGGAACTCGCCCGCCATGCCATAGGCGAAGAGCTGGTCGTCTATCCTGCACTCGAGAAATATCTCCCAGGCGGCGCGGAGACGGCCGATAAGGATCGTGAGGAACATCAGACGGCACGGCACTGTTCTGACTTGTCAATCTTTTGATCATGTTACTGACTGCTCTGCAGATCAAAGAAAAGCTTCAAAAATTCCAGGACATGCACCCCTCCGACGCAGCCTTCATGCCGATCCTCAAGTCTATGATGGCAGACCTCGAGAAGCACATCGAGGAAGAGGAGACCATTGACTTTGTCAAGCTGGAGGACGCAATCACCCCCAAAGAGAGCGAGAGCCTGTCCAAGTCGTTTGGCCGAACGAAGATGTTCGTTCCCACCCGGTCGCATCCCAACACCCCGAACAAACCTCCTTTCGAGACGGTGGTCGGGCTGCTGGCTGCACCAATTGACCATCTAGCGGATATATTCCGTAAATGGCCTGATGATGTGATCAATCCCAATCCATCGTCTGAATAATTAGACAGATAGAATTGGAACGCGTGCCTTGTTACCTATTCTCTCGAAGCTTAACCTGCAGAATTGAGTTGAGCCAACGCAACTCTATTTTAAGTCTATACATCACAATAGAGAACAGAAATACATTCTACTCCTCCGGCTGCTCCTGCGATTGATCCTGCTGCGCCTGTTCATCCCTCGCGCGTCCCAACGCATCCAATTTCTCGCTCGCACTCTCCTTTCCCCTCTCCTTCACCCGCGGATTCCTCTGCGCACTGAAACACATATCAGCCATCTCGACGTCAGAGCATAGTGCAAGAGTGCAAGTAAACTTACGCCTTCAGCCCACCAGCCACTCGGTTCGGCTCTTTATTCTGGCCCCGGACCGCATACAAATCATGCCGCGGCTGGTCCCCATGGAGCTCATTGTCCAGCACGTCTTTGGCGTGCTGCTTTGCTTCGTCCGAGACCCGGGGGTTTTTGAGTGTACTTGACCAGCATTAAATCATCCATATCCGTATTGTATCCATTTGGTGAGGGAGGGAGAGTCTACTCACGCCTTGTAGCCGCGCATAGCATTCAACCTATCTTCCGCAGAAGCCGAGACTTCGTTGTCTTCCCTTGAGTATGACATTGTTGATATTTGTGTCTGATTGGTTGACGTGGTGGATATGGAGCTGGTCTGTGATGTTGTTCTATCAACTGCGGCATCGAAACCCTATCTTACACCTAGCAGGTTAAGCACTAAACAGGTTTCGTTTCTGGTGGATACCCCCTCCTTCCGGGGAAGTGGCTGTTGAAGATTATTATGTGTCGGTTTGGTCTGGCCGGCGGATGAGTCCGGGTTGATGTTAGAGATGCGTCATTTCGCCACCTCGAGCTGGGCGGTTGGTGTTGCTTGTCTGGTTGTGTCCGATATAAGCAGGGTATGGAGATTGGGATTGATCGATCAGTATCGATGATGATCTCAGATGAATATGCATCGTAAGATATGGTTGCGCATTGTTGTTGCTTGATTCTTTGTGCAGCTACGACATATGGCGGAAAGAAGGTGTGTTGATATGATATGAACCGATCTGGTAGCTAAGTGGTGAAGGTGATCAATGTGCCCGCAGTTTGTTTGTATATCCCAACTAGACTAAGCACGAATAAGAGACATTGAGGTAGTTGGTCGTAGGCTTTGGTGGAAGCTGACTCCTCAGAACTCAATCGAAAACTCAACGTCCACGATGACCACACCTTGACAGCACCTTGATGTCAGTACGGCGATGCTGGGACTTGCGGAAACCTAGAAACACATATATACCCACGGTATCCCGAGCATTGTCATCGGTGCATCACCAGCAACTTATTCGCTGCCACCACACCTACAATTTCGATCTCCTGCAACTTCTCAACCATACCATTCCACGAGACACTATAGTTAAGATGTCCAACCGCGCCGAAAGAGAAGCTGAGGACATGTACGAGGCAGAGAACGATGCCTCGCCCGTCTCAGCTGATGTTATCGACAACTCCTACGTCGGCGAGACACGCTCTGAGCTCCGAAACCAGGTCCCCGTTCAGCCCGACCAGGACGATTACGAGGACCCCATGCAACCTCCCTACTCGAACACGGACCAGCAGCTTGGTACGTACTCTACTTCAGGGACCATGTTGGTTCTGAGCGACTGACCAAGTGTTCCCTGCTAGCCGCCGACGAGAGAGAGGCCATTGACAAGAGCAACATCTTGCGCGGTGATCGGCTTCGTCACGCAAAGCCCCAGACTGCAAACAAGTACAATGAGGGCCCCGACGAAGATGATCTGCCTGATGTTGTGAGATACGGAGACTCTGGTGTCTCCAGTACGAAGCGCTTGTCTTAATGCAGTGTGGGGGTTGAACGCTGTCACGAAATGATGCGATGAACGGAACCGAAAACACTTTGTAAATTAAATCTGTAATGCTATTCGAATGCTATTCGGTTCCTTTGTAACCTTTCCAAGCATTTTGAAGGAATTGCTTCATCTTTACTGGTTGTATGTCAGGGAATCTAGCGTTCAGGCGATTTTCATCTGGTAGCTTGAAAACACCAGCTACCGTCAGTCGGCTCACCAAGGCAGTCATCTCTTTCAGCTCCTCCTCCGAAGAGGAATCCCCTTGGGGCATTGGAGGAATAGTGACCTGCCCGTTCTTGATACTCTCCTTACTGTCATAAGTGACTTTGAACTTCACACCTGCATCGGTTTAGTTAAGCAAAGGGATATAATCGATGAATTCACTGACCTCGAATCTCCTCGGCCATCTCCAGAAGCTGGTTGTACGTGACCTCGTCGCCAACCATGATGCTGAATTCAGGCCAGTCCGCAACATCCAATAACCTGATCAGAAATGCTGCCATGTCGTATGTATAGGTCATGCAGATCACGTCATTTCCGTCGCCTGGGATGGCAGCCTGGCAGTGCTGGATGTTGATGCCAAAGATGTAGGGCGTGAGATTCGTGCGCACCACAGGCATGCCCCAGTAGTCCATGAAGAAGCCGGGAATGACCCGCGTGTACTGAAGGTGACTTTTCTGGAGGAGCTCAGCGGCATCGAGCCAATGTTGGATGCTGGGGTCAACGGGGAGCAGACTGGTACGTCAAATTAGAAAACGACAACAGGAACAGTACATCAGTAAGTGGGGAAATACTCTTTGGTTTGAATAAAAGAGTATTCGCTAGGAATGAATCTCTTCGTGACGCTGGATTCCTCCGCAGCCTGGATGAGGTTTAACTGAGATTGACTGGTCGTGGCATCAAAGATCCCAATTGCGGATATGATGGTATGGATGGTGTGCTGTTCCAGAACTTGGACAAGAGAGGGAATATTGTTGTAGTCTACCTGCACTTGTCGAGTTCTGTCCAAAGCAGGATCCGATCTGGATTTCTGGATCAAATAATAAGACTCTGGTCAACCCGTCGATAGTAAGTTGCCGTCGGGACCTACGCTGCGTGTCAACACAATGACTTGGTGCTCGGAATTCCCCACCAAGGTCTCGACAATAGTTTTACCAACTCCCCCAGTGCCACCGGCAACAGCTACAATGACCATATTGATGAAAAGCGGAGCAGGTCGTGTTTAGCCTTGAGATGCGAAGTCGATAAACGTCTGCATGCATGCGATGAGGATCAGTTCACCATCTAAGGCTCTTGGCGTCGTGGTGCCCCACCTTTGGCCATGGTCTTCGTCCCTCTAGAGGCTGAACACTGGATGCATGAGCCAGTCAACAACCTTCCGGAAGAATCATATCACCACAGAGTGTGCTGGGATTCCTTCCATATGACTTGATGGCAAGAAATGCGCCATGAGACTTGGCCTGGGCCGCACGGATCTAGATCAATGCTACATTCAACTATCCATCTGAGGAGATTTCAAACATCGCTGTTGAAAGCTGTATTTGGCACTGTTCATTAATCAAAGACGTCAATTCAATTGGTTGAAATCAAAGCCCATTATTGATGAATGGCATGGTGACAGGAGATCACCACTCGTAAAGGGGAAAGCCTGCTGTTGCACTTTGGTAGAGGGTCTCTTTGTGATTAGTGATCGGGCCGAGGCCCATACGACGCCAAACCAATAAAACCACTTCCTGACTGGGGAGCATCCAGTTGATGATGTTGTCAAGGCTTTATCATGGTGCTGAAAGAAATAAAACATATTGACCACCTTCCATCAGATACCTGCATTGTATGACTGACTTTCACCACAGTTCTACTGAGCGCATTCCGTAGCTCTGTAGCTCATATTTTGACCTAAGAGGACGATTCCAACATATCTACGATGTCTGAACAAGAGTTTCCCTTACTGACCTGGGAGGAGGTTCATCAGAATCTAGTGCTGTCCAGCCGCAGTCGATCAACTGTACCGGATCTCCTGGGCGCCAACAAAATCACTTCGCTTTTGTCTGCATCCTCGTACTTACTCCCAGAACGCTCTATTAGTCCACAAACAGCGACATCTCACCCTCAAACGCACCTTTACGGCGGCTTTTATCTGGCAGATCCGCCTAGTGGGGATCAGCAGCCCGAGGCGCCTAAACCTAAGTCCTCGAAACGAACCAGAACAGATATCGAACCCCCGGATGGCTCGCACTCAAGAAAACGAGGGCGACCTCGCAAGACAGCAGGCGAAGGAGAAGATCCTCATGAGGTGCGTCAACACTCCTCTTATCTTGCTCTAGTTAGCATTCTGCCTATCAAGCTGACCGGGCAGCGACGTCGAATGCAAATTCGACTAGCACAACGGGCCTATCGTTCTCGCAAGGAAGCCAGCGTTTCTTCCCTCCAAAGCCGCGTTCTTAAGCTTGAGAGTGCAGTGGAGCAGATCAGCGCAGCATTTTTGTCATTTAGCGATGAGCTGATCCAATCCGATGTCCTGACCTCCCATCCTCGGTTGACTCTCCGTTTACGGGACACTGTACAGCTCTGTTTGTCATTGGCGAAAGGAGCCAATATGACAGAAGATCAAAATATTACTACAAACGTGTCGTCCCCTAGCGAGGAAAGCCACTCGTCTTCAGAGGAAAAGGAGTCTCAGCGTAGGCAAAGTTCTCTCGCAACATCGCCTCCTTCGAGAGAATCTACGGGAAGCCAAGGTTTGGGGACGCTACAAGCTACCGGCTTCAGGGAACCAGCAGAAGATAAGTATCCCCACGAGGCACCTTCCCTGGATCTGAGCGCCTTTATCGAACGGCTTCACTTTGCGTGTCTCTATGAAGGCTACTCAGCTCTCAGCAATACCGCTGTTGGCATGGATGTTTTACAGAGACCATTTCGATTTCTCCTTCGCTTGATGGATAGGAAACGTGTAGCCTCATACTTTGAAGCATGCTTACACGCAAAAGCCAGTCGGAAGCGCCTGGATGAGTGGAACGAGATACCCTACTTCAAAATCGGTGGCGCTGGTACCCACTATCCTCGCAAGACAAAGGCAAGCTCAAACGAAACTCTGCCACGATGGGAGAACATCCAAGATCCTACGTCAGAGCTACCGCAGGAGATCCAGCATGAGCTTGATGGTGAGTGGTTTGATATACAGGACCTAGAGGGATTTCTCCTGGAAAAAGAAGTTGCATTTGTCGTGGGCGATACGAACTCCAGTGATAAGCGAAACGTAGTGAACGCGGCACATTTAATTCAAGGTCGGCATCTGTTCCTCCTCTTGGTGTTTTCATCCTACTGACAAACACCAGAGTTGTTAAAGACGGGGGTCTGCCTTGGCCGGACGCCAGGTTTCCGTCGTAAGGATGTGGAAGCAGCCCTTCGTGTAGCTAGGTGTCCATAGGCATGGATGATGGAACTGCCTTTCCAGCCGAATGTCTAGTCATGGTGCTGCAAAAAGCATCTCGGTTTCTGCCATGATCTGGCATAACGATCCACGAAGGTCCAAGAACATCGTGGTATAGCATAGAATATGTGGCAGATTTTTGTTACCGTGATAGAGAGGTGGGTTTGAACAACGATTCACAAACTTGGGATTAGTCTTATCCACATGGCTGTTTACGTAGTAGTCAGTAAGTTTATTGTTCATGAGTCAGAATGTTCATATATATCCAGTGGGGCATCAGCATATGACTAAAGAGATCCACTGTGTTTTAAATTTAATTCAAGGGTAGTCTAGTGCGGAGTATACTGTCAGAATACCGACCTCCCCTAAGGACAGGACTTTTTCTCTGGATAGTCAACTGTTGTCGCTTGTGGTCGCATAGTTACTGTGGCTGATTGTCGCTTTGAGTCGAGAGGTATCACATGAATATCTGCTATCATCACCCAAATTCCTCAGTTTGATGAGATCGTCGCTCATCTAACTATTGCGCGAATGACGAACACCTCATTGAATAGTCTTTCCTTGATCCATTCACAGGAATTTAATTCTTGAGATTAATCACTTTTCACCATCGCCATCTGGTTGAGCAAGAATGCCAATTGCCGGCCGCTTTCACATGTCGTCCGTCCCCTAGGTGAGATGGCCGGCTTTGTTTTATATCCACCCAAGACCGACGGCGTCACGGTCAGTCGCTCCACTAAAGAGTCTAGACTCAGAGTGTCGGACGAGTCATTGATTGGTTGTATGTCCGTTCCCTGACACGCAGCGGAAACTAGCCAGGTGTCTGAATTGTTGATTCATGGCATTGTCGGCAAAGTTGTCTGAGAGCATCTCGCCTTCCTCTCAGGACCCACGAGTCATGCTAAGATGTCCAGAATGTGGATTGTGATCATATTATTGCCTCTCTCTCTGTACCACCATGCATGAGCAAAGTCGAAAGCATACTCAATGTTATAGACAAAGGCAGTCGGTGCAGATTGGAATCATGGAGAAAAAGGACAATACGGATTGACAATCGCGAGCCGCTGTTATTCGCCTTTATTGTTCCACCACATCACTTGTGAAACAGCCGTCCTTTCTACGGACAAAAAAAGGCGCTCCCCTATTTTAACTACCTACTTCTACATGCTTGTTGGGGGCCGCACCTGTTTCAGATTTGCCGACCACATATTCACCACACCAATGCCGTGCCTTGTCGCCGCCCACTTCTGCATACTTGAGAAAATTGGGAAAAATGAAAGAATCTTGAGTCTCGAGGAATGCCATACTGAGCAGCTGACATTCGTCACCCTTTACAGGACGGAGTACCTTATGCTCCTCCCAAGTGAGTGAATCCATGACGGTTCATCTCGGCCTTCTGGGCTTCGTCTCGACAACAAACTAGCAGATGGGACTCTCCAATCCCGAGCCTGTATTGACATGTCGATGGCGCCTTGGACTTTTAGACTATGGTAACAATGGGGCGCCAGGTCATTGACCATGGTGACAAGAATATTATTGGCATTATTTTTTTTTTTTTTTTTTTTTTGGCAGGGCAATGGCAAGCACAACCAGGCGCGGCTAAATGGGTCGAGCATTCTTGCCCTCGTTCCTATATTATTAGCATCTCCCGTTGCCTTTGTTGCCATGGTCTCACATACTTGATCGTTGTTCATCGTGAATCATTTCCTTTCGTTATTTCTTCTTTTAAGCTGGCCAATCTCAGGCCTTTACATTCTCTCAATCTTCAGTTCATCATCGCAGATCGATTCTGCCCACCTTCCTTTCTTACCAGCTATTGCTAGACTACACCCTGGACGGTGTCTCATCCATTCTTTGCAAGCAATTCTGTCTTCTATTCTTCGCCTGAGTAGCGATCGGCTGGAATCTTTTTCAGCTGCGTTCCTAACTTTAAGCGACCATCGCTCCTTAGTCTTGGTGATTGTTCGACAGTGCAACATGGCCCCGTCGTCGCTCTTATTAAGCGTAGGATCTCTCATTACTTCGTCCTTGGTCTCAGCAACAGCCCTGGAGGCTCGTCAATCACAAACGTATCAGCTTGCAGAGTCCTGGCAGGGCGAAAGCTTCATCAATGACTGGAATTTCTTCGACGGAGCTGACCCTACTAACGGCTATGTGACATACGTTAATCAGAGCTTCGCTAAACAATCCGGGTTGGTCAAAGTCACTGAGAGCGGTAGCTTCTATATGGGTGTCGACTACGAGAGTACCTTGAACCCCAACGGCGCCGGCCGTGAGTCGGTACGGATCGAATCGAAAAATTACTACACGGAGGGACTGTATGTCATCGATATCGAGCACATGCCTGGTAGTATTTGCGGCACATGGCCCGCCTTCTGGTCCGTCGGTAAGAACTGGCCCAACGACGGTGAGATTGATATCATTGAGGGTGTCAACTTGCAGAAGGCAAACAAAATCGTCCTTCACACCAGCGGCTCCTGCGATGTCTCGGGCAGCAACGACATGACTGGTACTCTCTCTTCCTCTGAGTGTGGCGAGGCTTCCGGCACGGTCGGATGTGTAGTCAAGGGAACCAATGGCAGCTCTGGCGATCCTTTCAATGAGTCGGGTGGTGGTGTGTATGCTATGGAGTGGACTGACACCTTTATCAAGATCTGGTTCTTCCCTCGAAGCCAGATTCCGGCTTCTCTTGCCAGCGGCAACCCCGATACCTCGTCGTTTGGAACCCCTATGGCGCATCTGCAAGGCTCATGCGACTTTGCAGAGCGCTTCAAAGCACAAAAGTTGATCATTGACACAACCTTTTGCGGCGACTGGGCCGGTAATGTTTTTGCCGAATCCACCTGCCCCATGAGCGATCCCAGCAGCCCCATGCAGAGCTGTGTCAACTACGTCGCTCAGAATCCCGCGGCTTTCAAGGAGGCGTACTGGGAGATCAACTCCATCAAGATCTACCAGTACGGTGTCAGCGCTGCTTCGTCCGCCGCCGTCTCGCAAGCTACAGCCTCCAAGGTCGAAGGCACTCGGGTGTCGGCCCAGGCCGCCAATACCGCGACGCCCACCGTTCCCGCCCCGGTTGAGACAACCACTGTTCCCCAGCCAGCTCAGACCAACACTGTTGCGACTTCCGCTGCTGATCACGCCACACCGTCGTCTGCCGAGACCACGACTGTTCCCGCTGCCACTGGGGCTCCCAGTGTGTCGGCGACTGAGGGCGGCGATTCGGAGTTGGAATCAACCAGCACCGTCTACGTCACATCGACTACCACTATCTGCCCTGTCGCAGAAAGTTCATCCGCAGCTGCCGCGGGTGGCAAGGAGGACGCGCCCTCTAACGGGACTTCTGGCGCCGAGGTCGCTGCAACTTCAGTCGCTGCTGCTGCTCCCGCTGCTGCCACAAGTGGGCACCCGGGTGCCGATGCCATCGCAAATTCTGCCGCTGCTACGTCTACTGATGCCCAGTCCGAGAGTGCCACATCTCGGCTGACCGCAGGCGCTCTTTCTGAGATCCCTACAGCACCTCCGGAACCTGTCTCCCAGGCCGTCAGCACGGGATCCTTCGATGACTCTGACACTGCGCAAGGCGACTCCGAAGAGCAGGGCTCTATTGCCTCCGCATCTGTTGCGCCTTCCACAATCCCAGTACCCGCCTCATCCAGCGCTGCTGCACTTGGTGGCTCTTCTATCGCCAGTTCTTTCGCTTCGTCTCGCCTTATTCCCAGACCCACTGGAAGTTCTACAGCCGCATCCGCCACTGCCATTGCCACCTGGTCGCCGACAGCTGGTGAAAGCGCTTCGGGCACGGCAAAAGAATCGGCGACACTGACAACGCCGTCTGAAGTGTTTTTCACTCCTGGCCTCAGCAATGGCGCAAACAGAATGTCGGTTGGCCTTTCTGGTCTGATCGGTGTTATGTTCATTGCTGCTCTGGCATAGACGGTGGCAGATGATGGCTGGTGGTGTTTTGTTCTTGCAATATATCTTCACACATGGGAGTTTCGAAACCTTCCTACAATACCCCTGTTGTACATTAGAAAGAGCTGTTTTTGTTGCGCTTGCGCTTTCCTTCGTTCAGATCCTACTTCGGATTACCTTGTGGCTCTCTGCAGGTACTAGGCCTTGATTGTCCCCTTATTCCTACCATACACATAGTAGACTAAAAATGAGTTACAATTTAAGACAGATTCATCGGAAGAGTTGCCCTAGCATTATCATCATTCTGATAGATATGTCCTTTCTCCTCACCGACCAGTCCGCTCAACCAGTCTGAATATAAAAAACATAAACCAAATAGGAAACAAGCAGAAGATACTTTTCCTAGAAGCATAGAAACTCCTCTTCCACATGCTCTAAGGTTGGGACGGGTCATGTCATGCCCCGTGACATCACTACCACTCGTTGGTATTAAAGTAGGGAAAAAAAACATGCCACTAGATCTTGTAGCGCCGCCAGAGTCCGATCTGATTCCAATGAGATCAAGGGTATTAATGGGGGTTGTCCCTGAAACATCGATTCCTGGGTTTCATGCATAAGCAAAATACAGTAGACCGCTCTGGTCGGTTCATATATACAAAACAAGACAGGAGATCACCGCAACACATTCCGAATCGCCGCCTCCATCCACAACTTCGTATACTGCTGATGCAACCAAACAATATGCGGGGGCATCGGCTGGGCCTCCGCCTTCCCCAGACCCTGGAAGAAACAGCTCTTGAGCCCAAACTCCGCCACCCCCTCGTTGGGCTTCACCTCCACAGACATCTCAAACAGACCATCGGAGGGCCGGACCTCCTGCACACGCGGCGACGCCCCGCATCGCACGACGATCCGGTCGGGGGTCTTCTCGACGACCTCGAAGTGGTCCGTGATCAGGGTGCCGGGTTCGTAGGTGGAGGAGCGCAGCTCGGAGCGGGACCAGAGCTGGTTGGCGGTTTCGGGGCCTTGGTATTTGCGGGCGAGGTAGGCGCGTTGGAATGCGTAGCCTGACGTTGCAGTTGTTAGTGTTGTTGGCTTGTATGAGAGGATGTGAGCTAAAAGTTGCAAGGTGCCTGCCTACCCCAGCCGCTCCAGACTCCGGCGCAAAAGGCCTCGACTAATTTTCCCTTCTTCTCGAGGAGGGTGGGGTCAATGTCTGATAAGGGGACTCTGCGGATGCAGAGATCATGGGTGGTAGGGTTGCGAAGGGGGTTAAGGGCATTGAAACGGGCGGAGTGGAAGATGCGATCGGTTAAAGGCAGCGGCACGAAGACGTCGTTGCGCGTGTACCAGAAGAACCCGCCGACCGTGGCGGCGCCGCCGATGGTGGTTAGCTTGAGGAAGCGACTGAAGATCCCCATGGCCAGCAATTCAATTGACTAAGCTCTATCCAATAATGTAGCCCAAAGTAGACGAGAGGAGAGGACAAATGGATGAAGAAGCGGGATGGATGGTGTGGCAGAGTCGAGGGAAGTGAAGTGTGAACGTTGGGGGGGCACGAGACTCCACCGGACCAACTCCGATGACAGCTAGTTCAGGTACTGCACGTCTCGACGCATAACAGGTCTATTTTCAACAGCAGAAAGAAAAGGACTGCAGGCTGAGCTCGATCAATCTCTTTTCCTAAACCGAATATCAACGCAATAGTTTTGTTCAATGTCGTACTTATACGTGTGGTAGGGGTATCACAGTCGTCTCCAACTCAATGATGTCATTTGTTTTGGGCCATCTCTAGCTTCAGCTCCACTGATATCTACAGTCTCAAATGATGGACAGACGTGTCAATGGCATCAAGAGTATCCAAATGATATTCGCTACAAAATACCCGGAATGTACCTCGCCGTTCTGGCATTCCACCTCTCCCACTCCCTCCCAAATTTCTCCTGCAGCATCCTCTCCTCATCCCTTACCCTCATCCGTATCAACATCACACCTACCATCCACAACGCCCCTACCACCATCACTCCCAATCCATCAAGTCTTTCAATCGCACCTTTACGCAACAAGCAAGCTCCTACGGCCCCATCCCACCGCCAAGACAGCCCAGCACACCCCAGACACACCAAGACCAACGCCGTATAACTCGGATGCTGGACATACGCATATACACCGTCCGTAACCAATCGGTCCGGCACGGACAGATAGAATGTGAAATTCCGGCCTAGGCTTCCAAACGCCGAGAGACGGATGGCGGCGCCGGATGCGATGGTCAGGAGGGAGAGAAGCACCGGCGGAGTCCAGGTGAGGTTCTTTGGGCTGAGATTTTCGGGGTGAGGACAGATGGCGGGCAGAATGCTGCCATTGGTGTTTGGTGCGTAAAGTAGGGCGACGAGCGCGTGGTAAGCGCTCATGATGATCAGGGCGCGGCTTACGCTGATGGCGAAATTGCCAGTGATGATGCGGATGCGGTCGGTTTTGAAGGGGGATCGTTGGGTGGTTGTCGGAGGTATTACGCAGATTGCGCTGAGGGAGCCTGCCAGTAGGATGGCGAGAGATAGAGTAACAGCTGATAATGAGGTCATTTTGTTGCGAGTAGAGTGGTGTCTGAGGGTGGAATGGGAAGGCGAAACAATAGTATCCGAGGATCAACAGCAATCAATACACTCCAGGCTGGATTTCCGCCTGTTGCGGAAGCTCTCCAATAATGATAAACAAGGATAGAATCTCCCCAAGAATTATTATACATGGTTGACGATGATGAACCAGAGGGGAAGAGGGAAGAACTACGGTAAAGATCCACTGCCCGACCCCGCATTGGGGTATCACCATCTACTCCCCGGTGGTTCTCCAGATCAACCAGACCCAAACAAACAAACAATCATCAGACATCCGACCAACTCGTTTCTAGAGATAACAATGATCCTACCAGCAGAATCAAACATCCGCTTCAACGCCGAAGCCGCCAGATGGGACGATAACCCCTTCGTACATGAAGCCACCCGCCTAGCCTACGAAACCCTCCACCCCCTCATCACGACTCTATCAAATGGCCGCGACCAAACCCTCGATGTCCTCGAAGTCGGCTGCGGAACCGGCCTGCTCACCCTCCGTGTTGCGCCGCACGTCAAGCACATCGTCGCCATTGACCCCGCAGAAGGCATGATCGACGTCCTGAACGCGAAGCTCTCAGACCCAACCGCACCCAAAAACCTCACGCCGCTCTGCCACTTACTCACCAACCCAGAAGACCCCGTCCTGCCCCCGGCGTCCGCAACCGAGTATACAGGGCCCGGAACGGGGGCCAGGCGGAAATACGACCTCATCCTCTCCCACCTCGTCATGCATCATGTCCCCGACCTGCGGCAGTTCCTGAGCACGCTGCGCGGCTGTCTCAAGTCCGGGGGGAGGGTGTTCCTAACGGATTTCGAGGACTTTGGGCCACAGGCGAGGTTGTTCCATCCCAAGGATAAGCTTGGAGGGGTGGAGAGGCATGGGATCCCGCGCGGGTGGATGGAGGATCTGATGCGGGAGGTGGGGTTCACCGAGGTCCAGGTGAGTGTCGGATGGACGATGGAAAAGGAAGTGGAGGATTGGGAGGATGGCAGGCGGGAGATGATGAAGTTTCCGTTCTTGGTGTGCGAGGGTGTTTGCCCTTGACTTGCCTAAGTTGCAATTCTTCCAGATAAACTGGAGGCATTGAATGCTTACTCCATCCCGTGAGCCATGGCCAGCGTGTTTTGTACCGTAAGCAGCTGAGGTATAAGGCTGGATGCAAGGGATTGACCCTGTACATATGATGGATCTACTAAGCACTATCAATCAATAAGCTCATCCTGTTCAGCTGGCGACAGACAGCCTTCCTGCTGGGCTCATCCGGCGGTGAGATTCGTTGCGCCGAGAGATGATCTGCGCCATGCATCCGCAGTTCGCAGCGCGTTGAACGCTTACAGGTCGTGCTGAATGAGTAGTCACACGTAGCTAATAGATCAGCTTTTCTGCCATTGACCATTTTATACCACTCCTGATCATTGGAGGGATGTTAGGAGTTTCCACTGTCGCGAACTGCACCACCGCCGCTACCAATATCGACACAAAAGATCGACCAACACCTTTAGAAGAAAAGTAAAGATGGGACATTTGGGCCCCATTCGGCCTCCGCTCAACCACCTAATCATATCTGACGTACGCCAATCCTGGCGCAAACCTATAGATAGTACGCCGTGGCCGCCTGGTGGTCATGCACGAGGCTGATCCTGGGGCAATGAGGCCTTTCACCTGAAGCTGAGCGTCGTCGCTCACGGGGCCATCGCTTTCAAATGTGTCTAGTCTTATAAATATGTAGATCCCGTTTGTCTCTAGGTATCCCCAGTGACAATCTCTAGCCTTTTTAAATTTTTGGGTATCAACAAGTGTCGCCGACATGACGGACAAGGACTCCGAATGCGGGTGTGACGACCCCCCCAGAGAGCTCGTCCTGTGTTTCGATGGCACGGGAAATACTTTTCGTGCAGACGGTGGTGAGAGTAACATCCTCAAGATCTTTCGGATGTTAGATCGGACCAAGGCCAATCGATGTATGTGCTGCCATTCACACAACGACTGATGTTGTGCTAACGAGCATAGTCTGCTACTACCAGCGTATGTATATTCCCCCCCCCCCCCCCCCCCGGCCCGACTATCAACGACAGCCACTAATCTGGCGCAGCTGGCATTGGATCAGATATAACGCCCGGCTCGGTCGCTCACGCCGTCTTGCGCCCCAGGGGCATGTCATGGACTCCAAAGGCCTTTGACCTTGCGCTTGCGACCTCATTCGATCAGCATGTTATTCGAGGCTACCGATTCCTTGCACGCCGATGGGTACCGGGCGCCAAGATCTACCTCTTTGGCTTTTCTCGAGGCGCATACACAGCTCGATTCCTGAACGAGATGCTCGATTACGTCGGCCTGCTTTCTGCGGACAACGAGGAACTGATCCCCTTCGTCTGGGAGGCGTTCACGCAGTGGAAATTCTCCGAGGGTGAGAAGCCAGAGGAGCGTCTGGGTGCAATGCGAAGCTTGAGCGTGAGTCGAGAGACGATGTGTCGACCCGTTGGCCAAGTCCACTTCTTGGGCTTGTTCGATACGGTCAACAGCGTGGCCGAGTTTAACAAGGAGAGCAGCACGCGGCCAAGCCCGAAGATCATGAGACACGCCGTCAGTATTGATGAGCGGAGGATCAAATTTCAGCCCGTACTCTTCGAGAGCAAGTTGGGCACGGGATCACCGGACATGAAGCAAAGCGTTGATGACTGGAAGAAAGGACCCGAAAACATTTATGACACAGACAATGACGGGGAGTTCTCAATACTCGAGGCCGACTTTAAGGAGGTATACTTTGCTGGAAACCACGGCGACGTTGGGGGAGGCTGGCCGAGCAAGTCCTGGCCCGCAAGCCAGATCCCTCTGACATGGATGGTCCAAGAAGCCATCAAGGCCGGGCTTACGTTCGAAAGCAACAAGCTTGAGGTGCTCGGCTGCCAAGATCCAGCAACATGTGGGAGCGGTCAGGACATCGTACGCCAGGCTGAGCGCGCTCAGATCCACGACTCCCTCGACTATGATAGTGGACGACCAACCGAGACTTTCTTCTGGAGGCTTCTGGAGTGGATCCCCTTCAAACGACCAAAGATCACGCCGGATGGTTCGGTCTGTATGACTCGATGGCATGCAAGAGGTTCGCGAAGGCCGCTTCCCAAAGACGCCAAAATTCACGGCAGTGTCATTCGACGGCTGCGAGCCGACCCGGGGTACCGGCCGTACAATCTGGGACTTGGCAACAAACCAAATGAGATGGACAAGGCGGAAGAAGACCGGAATATTGGAGAATGGAGGCGGATTGA
Organism: Aspergillus fumigatus Af293; assembly: GCF_000002655.1. Classification (NCBI taxonomy): domain Eukaryota; kingdom Fungi; phylum Ascomycota; class Eurotiomycetes; order Eurotiales; family Aspergillaceae; genus Aspergillus; species Aspergillus fumigatus. Next base: position 3,768,343 of record NC_007195.1, read on the forward strand.
GAATGACGGCTTGCGTGACTATTGGGTGAAAGTTTAGATTGCATGCTCCTTTCGTTTAGCCTCGTTTTCTGTATACTGCTGAAACAGTCGCTCCCCGAATTCAGACTGGAGGTGTTTATCTTTGCTGTTAGACCACCTGTACCAGCAACTAGCACTCTGGTCTATTTTCTTTTGATTCACTGGTCTCTGTCCTTCAAGTAGGACTCTTGCGCGTATCACTGAACATTGTCATTGCAGGATTCTAATTTATGACGGCAAAGGATAGCGTTCGTCATGGGATTTAAGATTGACAACGCCACTATTTGGATTGGTATCTGAGGGCTCATAGCCGCGGAGTATCGCCTGGAACCCCATCTGGAATTTCTGCAAATATCACAGTATCGTTTCTGAGATGGCTGTTGACAATTAGAGTCGTAGTCGATGTCCTGATTGGGCTCCGTCGGTATGTCGTCGGCCATTTGGGGGAGTCAGAGCAGGAAGACGCTGTTCTCAGATGAAGCTTATATGGCGACAACGACAATAATGCACTAAATAGGTATTCTCTGCGCTAACACAGATTGAATGATTCGATTTGCTACCTAGAGAGAGGCTTGTCGATTTACTCTGCACTTCTCTGGAAAGGGTCGCCCCCGGCCGCTTCCAGCCCCACCCTAGCATGACTTGACATTGCTTAGTAAAGCACTCGTCCAGGTCTGATATGGTATTCTTGCAGGTTCCATTACCCTCTCCAAGGACATGATGTCGAGTATGTACATGTACCAGGAAATTTATTGGTCATTGTGGACAGTCTCTCCTGAATCCTGCTCGGAAAGACACAACATCAGACGAGGCAGAGTTCACCCTGCCCGCGTTCACATGTTCCCAGAATCAACGTGTTTCCCCGGCCATAAGATCCCTGGTGAAGAATCATACCTTCTGTATCTGCGAGACAGTTGGTATCGACAGATAGTTGAGAAGCTTCATGTTGGGGAGATTGACAAGTAATTCACTCTTATCAACGCTGAGGATGAGCAACCCGTTGCTTGCTGTGAAGTGGAGAATGGGCACGATGTGCCCTGTAGAGTGAGTTACCTTGATTCTTCGATAGTCATCAGCATCGAAATCATTCACTTCTTCGCTGAAAACGTACTCGAATCGCTGGTTAATGTCATACTTGTCGAATCGAATTGGTTGCTATGGGCCCCCGATTGATACCCCAGGTAATACTCCTGCACTGGCTCTGGACTTCAAGCATACTGGCTTTGACGGAAGTAGAGTCTGATACCCGAAACCTTTCGTCTCCCAGTCCTGCTGCTCTGAATAAACAGACATCAACTCCCTTCGTTTGCCCCGGGGCGGTTGACCTCCAGTTAAACGTTCATAAGAGCACAGTTTCCCGCGTGACTCGCACTCAGCACACGGCTGCAGGCCATTACACGCCTTTTTCAGGCGGGCACAAACATCGCAGGCGTGCCTATGTTTACCTCCAGATTCCGCCTTGGGAATCTCCTGCCCTGACTGCAACCGCTTAGCGCACGTAGTCCAGTGTCGACGAAGAACATCCCTGTCGTACAAACTGTGTTAGTTCAACAGCGATTGCAGTGCAGAGGAGCCCTGCCGTACCCGCGACTATACGCAGAGCTGCAGAACTGGCATCGGTATTGTTTAGGAGGCTTATCTAAGCCGATCAGTCAAGCCTTGATACATTTTGCAAGCACGCTTACGGATGAGTAGATGGCGTTTAAGGTGGTCACTGCGGTGAAATGTGAAGGAACAGATCTCACATCTCAAATGACGACCAGCCTGGGAGTTTGGACTCATATTTTGCTCCCTTGTCAGTACCCGCTCTGTGTATCCTGCATATGCTGACTACATGGATGCGACAACTTGAACGTTGACTCTGCCGAAAAGATCACTATATCCTGGTTGCCTACGCCGAGACCGAGGCACGGGACTGAATCATCACCGACGGCATTCCCCCGCAATGTTGATTTGTGGATTCAGCCGATGATTGACGTAGTTTTGAGAATTCAATAACAAGACGATACATGCTCGACCCGATAATTAGCGTCAGTCACTGGATTTATGGCAATGTTCGATGAAAAACCTCGATTGGATGGGCACTGTTGTATTTCCTCAACTGACCTGTTTCTCTGGCAGCAATGTGCATCAGTTACTAAGCGACGTCACGTGGCTGGCCACTGGTAGCACTCCATCTCAAATACATTCATCGTCAGGGGAAACTGTAGAGACAATGCTTCAATTCCTAGGTTCCCGAATTGGAGACGGAAAAATACCAAGAATGTAACCGCTCTGGATTGTCATTGAGCTTCTCAGGCCAGAGAAGCGCGGCTTTAATAGCCAGAATCCATATATCCCATATGTCCCAGAATACCTCGTACAATAGATCGTGTATGAACCTTCAAAATCGAGGTTAACCTTCCTCAGATCAAATGTTATGATTGGCTGCGCCAGAATGCGCCATTCCTCCACCAGGAATTCACTTCGTGTCCGTCGGGATCCCCCCAGCGACTAGGAGCGTATGACCATCAGTATGATACATCCGGCTTTGGTGAAGGTGGTTGTATGCCGTCCAGCGCATGATCCGAATACTTTCCCCCGATTCTCAGGGCAGGTATAAATTCCTCCCTGAAGGATGAAGCTGTTGTTGCTCGACCGCGAATCCTGTGTTCATTGGAATCTGAACATCAAATCATCACCTTCAGATCATAATTCTCTCAGATTTCTTCGTGGCAAGATGGCCAGTGTCCAAGAATACTTCAATAACTGGCCGAATGATGAAGGAGTAAGTGAAATGTACGCTTAAACCTGACGAACGGTTGCTGACTGGTACGATCCGCAGTTCAATGCCAACTATGAGGAACGTCAACCGGTTGAACTCTCCTTGACTGGTCATATCCCGGACTACGCGGCAGGCGTTCTCTATCGCACGGGTCCGGGAAAATATACAGTTGACACAGAGAATGGAGACACCTTCAAGATATCGCACTGGTTTGACGGCTTCAACCAGACCCATCGATTCCAGATCTATGCTCCAGATGAGTCCCATGCGTCCACGCGCGTCTTCTACAACTCCCGCTTTTCGACAGATTTGCTGATCGAGGAAGTGAGAAAGACCGGCTCCCTCGAGAAACTCAGCTTTGGCCAAAAGCGCGATCCCTGCAGGACTGTCTTCCACAAAGTGCAGACATCTTATGCCCCGGAAAATGATCCATCCTATCACAACATAGGGGTGACGCTGTCTGTTAACATGCCTGGTCTAGGCCATGAAACCGGTGATCGCGCGAGGAATGCTTCCGGAATTAAGAATCTGTATGCAAAGACCGATGCCAGCCACTACAAGCAAATCGATCCGGAGACTCTGGAGCCCATTGGACTCGCTGCGCAGAAGGATCTGCATCCTGAGCTAACCGGACCATTGTCGGCGGCCCATGCAAGATCCGATCCAGTCACTGGAAACGTATATAACTTCAACCTAGCATTCGGTCCGGAAGGATCCATCTACCGTATCTTCTGTGTGTCTGCTTCAACAGGCACCACGTCGATTCTGGCCCAATTCCCCGGAACTCCGGCGTATCTCCATTCGTTGCTCATCACAGATGACTATGTTATCCTCTGTGTATGGAATTCGCACGTCAATCCAACGAAGCTCGAGAATTCTTTCGTAGAAGCTATCCAACCATTTGACGCCTCGAAACCCGCAACTTGGTACGTCGTCGATCGCAAGGGCAGCCGAGGGCTCCTCGCGACGTACAAAAGCCGCCCCTTTTTCTGCTTCCATACCATCAATGCATGGCAGGAACCTTCCGCTGATGATCCCAAACAAACCGACATCGTGGCCGAACTGGTCACGTTCGATGACCTCACCATCATGAAGAAAGCCTACTACGAGAACATGCTTTCGTCGTCTCCCAGCGCAAAGACCTTTGTTCAGGGGAAGCGGGATGGGTGTCGTTCAGCGCTGACTAGCTTCCGGCTGGCGAGGATTCCGTCAGCTCCAACTTCGGAGGTTCAAGAGGCGTCCATCAACTGGACAGCATGCCAGGGCTATGCTCCTGAGCTGCCTACCATGAACCCGAGATATGTCACGCAGAAGCATCGGTACACCTATGCCGTGACTGACTGCGGCGAATCGACTTTCTTCGATGGCATCATGAAATACGACAGCGTGGCCAAAGAGACTATTGTCTGGAAACAGCATGGACACTCGCCTGGAGAAGCAATCTTTGTCGCTAATCCTGCGGGCGCTGATGAGGATGATGGTGTCCTTCTGAGCGTTGTGCTGGATGGGAAGACCGGGAAAAGCTACTTGCTCTGTCTGGATGCCCGCGATATGTCTGAGCTGGGTCGAGCGCATCTCAACGGACCGGTAGGCTTTGGTTTTCATGGCCAGTATGTTCCTACGGGTGGAGGGCTGCCCACGGGGGATTACTAGGCCTATTTTTCTGCTGCTGAGATCCCACCCCAGGTCCCCCTCTGTTCCTGCTGTTCCCAGCTTGTGTACTTCCTTTGCTTGCAATATGTGTGAATTTTCGCAATGATTGTATTCTGATAACTATCACCGAGAGTCCTCTCTTGCATGGCTCGTACGAGTACCCCAGAAGGCTTAAGGACAGTAATACTTGCCACAGTTCACAGGGCAATATACAGGGCCCCAAACCTTCATAACATGGCATGGTGCACCATTAGCGCCGCCTGGGCCCACACACGAGAGAGGATTTGAGGGTCAGTTCATTGCTTATGAGGTTATTTAAGGCAAGCATGCAAGGAATAGAAACTTAAAGATCCAACCATGCATGTTAACAAAGTTGGCATTGCATGAAGTGTTATTGCACAGGATAGAGCCACAAAGATCACATCAGAGCAAGATCCTGCAACCCTGGACCTTGGTATTCCAATTGGCTCCAAGTTGCGAATCATTTTTGCACATTCCTTCCCCTGGTTGGGGTCAATCGTTCGTGCCACAACTGCAGAGCAATCCACCAGCCTGGTGCTGTGCCCATATCGATTGGATTCAACCGACCCCGAAGACTAATGTTGTAGGCTCCAGTTACGAAAGCGCCGACTTTGCAGGCTTTTCTACCTGTTTGTCTTGTGCTATGGTGCCAGCTTTGCCACGTTGTTATTGTTCTGCGTAGTTCCGGAGCCGTGTCGGGTCTTATTACTCCACTTAACTGCTACCTTATGCAAGGCCATTAGCCTGGATTGGCTGAGAAGGACCTATTGCCTATGAAATGGAGACTTACTCTCATATGGTTCTGGGAGTCGGTCATCATTAAGCGGGATCTTGCATGCTTACCTGCATCCGACCCGCTGGGACTCGTCACCTTCGCCTGCATTTCCGTCTGTCTGCACAGTTTGCTGAGTCTGGTTATACTTGCATTACAACCGAAGCTGCCAAGAGGTTGCATTTGAACTCATGTTGGGCCACATATTGCTGGGAACGTTATGTAGAATTCAGCTCCTGAAATCAAATCTATATCAATATCCAAGATCTCTGGACTCTCGAGAATCAAAAGTATCCAAGGTGCCAGCGCCAGCGCCAGCCATGCCACGCCAGTTCAAGCGCGACATCCCATTCGTAATCAATGAGCAAGGAGCGAAATCATCTAACCAATCATCCAGTAACATCCATAGTCAAGGCCAAGAGCAAGGAAGCTAAGCCTTAACCCCCGAAGCCGTAACCAAAAACTGCGCCGCCTCAGCCGCATCACTGCCATAGCTCAAATGCGCAATTACATTCGCTCCATTGAGACAAACTGGATCTCCAGCCGCACAGTACTCCTTGACATTCGCCTTGTCCACCTTGCCCACAGCCTGAGACTTGAACGGATCACCAAACAGAACCGCCGCTGCAATCTGGCCCTGACTCAGCGAGTTCGCCGCGTTGTGCACGACCATCGCGCCCTGCGAGTAACCGCCGACCACGACCTTGGTATCGGGACACTGCGATAGCGCTTGCTTTACCATGCTGGCCATGGTGGGCCCGCCCGCGGCGCCGAGCAGGGCGTTCCCCTCGACAGAAGCGGGGTAGTCGACGCCCTGCACGACGACCTTGTTGTTGAGGAGGGAGCGGAGCTTGGTGGCGACGGGCGGACCAACGACGGAGCCCATGTTGCCTAGTTCGGAGGTGCCACGGGCGAAGATAAAGGTGAGGGGTTGGCAGGCGTCTTTGTTCTTGACGCCGTTTTCGGTCATGGATCCTAGAAGGCCGCGTTTAGCAACATGGTCTGAGTATCTTAGCAGACGACTAGGTTGGCGGGGAAAGAGGGGGAACTCACCACCGAGGAGGCCGAAGAGGGCGCCGCCCGAGTTGGAATTGGAGCTGGTGGCGGCGGTACCGCTGGTGCTTGCCTCAGCGCTGGAACCGGTGGTGCTTGAGCCCAGCCCGTTGAGACCGCTGAGTCCGCCGAGTCCGCTGAGACCGCTGAGTCCGCTCAGTCCGCTCAGTCCCGAAAGACCAGAGGCGCCGGAGGAGCCGGAGCTACCCAGACTACCTAGACTGCCCAGGCCGGGGATGGAGGTAGGCAAGGTGAATCCCGGAAGACTGAAGCCGCTTCCAGAGGAGGAGCCGCCTAGACCGGGGATGAGCGAGGCCAAGGCACCAAGACCAGACGAGGTGGAAGAGCCACCACCGCCTAAGGTAGGGAAGAGAGAGGCCAGAGCACCGAGTCCATCAGTGCCGGTGCCGAACTGACGCTTCTCAAACTTGGATTGAATGGTTTTGGTGGGTGCACCAGCAGCCAGCCCAGCGAGGAGGACAACAGCAGTAGCCGATATCTTCATGTTGTCTCAGAATAACTCTCAAAAGAATGAAAAGAGCCCAGCTCTAGTAGGAACGAGTGACTGTTGAGACGAAGGAATGAATTGTCTGCTCTACTTGCTCGACACTCTTCTCCGACTCAGAGAGACGCGTGCAGACCCTTTATACCTCTTCTCTCCATCCTGAAACCGGCATTTACTCAAAGTTCAACCGAGGAAGGTAGAAGTAATGCCGACCTCAATCGCAGGCATCCGGTGAACTGGATGGCTGCCCCCTGTTTCATCGCAGGCCAGCATAGCCAGCATCTAGAAAGATGATCGTCGTTAGGGCTGCGATCTGTCGACTGAACTTTGGACACGGAAGATCCTCGGAGAATCCCTGAATCTTCCGGGGAGTTTCATGTTTGAGATTTCGTTTCGGTGCACAGGTCACGTTCGATCGATGGTTTTGGATAGCTCTGCGAGAGGGACTCGGCTCGGCAATTGCTTGGATTCGAGATTACACCGTTATCGTTCAGATATCTGGGCCTCACTGCCGAATATTTGAATCAATCGTGCGACTGGAAGACTTTTTTTTCTTTTTGCGAAGGATCCGGGCCATGATTGATTTCTCATCTCGCCGAAGTCATATCATATCCTCAGCGAGGGTGTGACCTAGAAAATCCATCTGCTTGAAGAGCGTCATTATTCTCCCTGCTTATCGGAACTCCATTGTTAGCTTGCACCTTCAACACCCTCGTAAAGGAAGGGCTTGCTGTGAAGCCTCAAAAATGGGTCAAGCCCGCCCAGGTGGTCCCTGTGTTTCATCCTGCAACGCCTCCGGCATCAACCGGCACCAGCCCTGTGTGGGTCGAGCTGTTCGCATGACCGGTAAACTCAATTGACACGACCGATCTCACCATCTCGTTAGATCAAACGGCCAATCCAAAGCAGCATGACTCCTGATTCGGGACTGAGTTCGGCGTGGCTGATTTGGCTGTCGCAGGGTGAATCAAATCTCCTGAAACGGGGACGTTTGCCGGAGGGGCGGAGTCGGACATCCGCTGGTGATCCGTCAACTTGGATGTTGATCAAGTCTATGGAGTACGGAGTAGACTAGATGGGATCGTGACTCGAAAATGGTGAGGTTTCTAAATTGGGATCTGGGAGATGGCGCGGCTGACAAGTCGCCGACAACAGGTGATAGATCATGCTTGAGATGTACAATATTCTGGCATGGAGATGCGGAGCTGCCACGATTCAAATGTGTTGTATAGCTTTCAACGACTGACACTGATTGGCATGGAACCTGCTGCTTTATTGAGAGATATCTTCTTCTACTTCATACGACTGGAGAGGAGTACATCCTACACGAGATTACCTCGGTCTCACTCTCACCAGCACATCCTCTCCATCCTTAATTGACATAATCCCCAGCACAGGCTTCCCTTCCTCAGCCGCGGGGATCCTCGTCGTCACCAGCTCCACATCAAACCGCCGCAAGAGCATCGCAACAAACAGCAACACAAACCGCTTGGCGACATATCGACCTGGACACTGCGTCGTCCCACCCCCGAACGGTCGCCAGTTGTCGCTCCGGGTCAGATTGCGGCCCTTCTGCATGAACCGCTCGTGTCGGAACTCCTCCACGGGGTAGTCTACGCCGAAAATACTCTCGTCAAAGTGCAGTTGCCGGTAGGGGATCATCAGCCGGTTTCCCTTGCGCAGGATCTTACCGCCGATAATGGTGTCGGACGTAACGAAGCGCACGGAGGCAGAGTACGCGGAGAGACGGATCGTTTCGTTCCACATGGCGTCCAGGTGGGGGCAGTTGTCGTGTAGGTAGTTCAGGTCGGGGATGGACTTGTCAGGCAAAAAGGCCGGGAGCGTCTCTTGCCGGATGATGTCGACGTAGTGCTCAGGACCGTAGTGGAGGATGTAGGTGAGTAACCAGAACGCTGCTTTGCGCGTGTTGGTGTTAATCCTAAGCTGTCAGCTTGCCTCGATGCTATCCGTAAGTAAGATGGCAGGGCCGTACCCCCAGTAGATTGTCACCAGCATAGTCGCAATGTCATCCTCGCTGATTCCCAGGGCACGCATCTCGTTCTCCATTGCCTTTGTGAACCAGGCATCCCCCTGCCTCGACTCCTGCGGCAGTTGGATATACTTCTTCAACGCGCGCTGGATTGCATTCCGTGCAGATTTCATCTTCCCCGCCAGAAACTCGGGATACTGATACAGAACCTGCCAGCTCAGCTCGTCAAAAACAATGAATGTCTGCGGCAGCTTGGGATCAATCCCGTCCAGTGCCGGCCCAAAATACGCCCGCTGGCCGGCCCTGGTGAAATAATCAGAGCACCACTGCATCAATGGCAGGACGATACCATCGTCCTTCGTCACCGCTGGCGGACCACTCTGGATCGCATAGGGACATTCGCGTCTGAGCGCGTCCAGGGTCAGCCGAGGTTCCACCCAGTCCAAGAACTGCTTCTCCAGGAAGTCCAGATTATCCCCCGGATATAATTGGTGGATGTGCATCTGGCGGGCCAGCGTCGCCAGCGGTTTGCCATGCGGATTGGGGAACCCGGGCTTGTCCTTGGGCAGAGGCTTGTACATTGTCTTGACACACGACTCGGTGTTCCCGCAGGCGCGCATCATGGCTTGCACAAACTCGTTGAAGGAGAGAGTGTCGGTGTTGCGGTACGCCTCAGCGACATCTTGGGGTTTAGTGATGACGTAGATGAGAGAATTAGCAATGGACAGAGCGAACGGATCTTGGATGTTGTTGAAGTAATTTCTAGGTGCTTCAATGAGCTACAACGACACATGAGCGGAAGAATCGCAACGCACCTTGCTCTGGACAGAAGGGCATTGGAATTGCTGAAGAATGCCGCCCCATGCCCTAGTCACAATCAGCAAGTACGTAGCCAGAGACCCAAGAGGAAAATACGCACCCAGGACTAGACGTTGTTAGTTTGAGATTCAATGCTGGGGAGGATAACCTACAAGGAATGCAGTATGGTAGTTCCTTCGGATCGTTAGGATGAAACGAAGGCAATATGGTGAACCGCCATATTCTCCATAGAACCAAAACACAAGCAGAGGTGACTGCTACCGTCAGAGCGGGATACTCCTGTTTAACCCAGGAAATGCCTTGACCGGTCCAGTCGATTGCTGCAGAAACTGCGTCAGAAAGCATGGTGAGTTGGAGCCAACAATCCAGTGGAGGAAGACGAAGACGTAACGGATGCCGGTCGGTTTATGTACTCGGTACTGGAAGCGAGTACGTACGTGTACATTTTTCCTAGCCAGTCAAATCCGTGCATATATGCTGTTGGTGTTGGCAAGCGCCAAATCCATGTCAATATATCGCCTAGGCGTACGCCCAAGTCCGTTCCGGGCTATGTTGGAGATGGGCCGAACTCGTCTGACCTATTGGTATATAATAACGTCTGGACTTTTTCTCCCTTCCCCCGGTTTGTTGAGTATTATATCTCGATGATACCAATTGACTATAGCCGTTATGTTGGAGATTCTCGTCACCTTCCTGATATTCTGTTTCAGACGCATCCGCGGTCTATGGTATCTGGCCCGGGGACCAGAAATCATTGACAGAGCGTACATTGCAGTGCGTGAACATTCCCTCACTCGGTAGTGATATGTTCTGACTCGAACAGGCAGAGGGGAAGCCCTTTAGGATATATACTCCCTCGAATGATCACTTGTTGGTTACGTCGAAAGAGCATATCGCGGAGCTGGTCAACGCGCCGCTTCAAAACCTGTCACTACATGCTGTAGCTAAAGAGGTACGTTCCCTCCCCCTGTTGAAGCAGCAGAAGGTAACACCAAAATGTAGATTCTACAGCCTAAATACACCATGTTTGGCTTTGAGTGGCATAACCAACGAGGTGTCGAGGGGACCGGCTTTGTCCGTGCACTGCGCAGTAGGCTTACGGCTCACCTGCCTATCCTAATGCCTGAGTTACAGAGGATCGTCGAGACTGCCATTGCAGACGAGCTTGTTGCACCTGGAAGCGACGGTAAGTGGGGCTCGCCCCAGTTATGCTTGATTCCATCTGACTGCAGCAGGCTTCGTGCGTTGCAGACTGTTCCCTATGATCAAGCGAACGGTCACCAAGGTCAATTGCTTCGCCTTCTTCGGGGAGGAACTTGGTACGACTACCCTTGGCATGTCAGACACCGCCAGGCTCATTGTGTTGCAGCGCAGAATCCCGAGTTCACCGCGGCTGCCTTGGAATTCCCGCAGAGGGTTATCCTAGCCGCCGAGATTTTGCGAATCACTCCGAGTTTCCTCCGACGGTGGGCACCTTGATACAAAGCGACTGAATTGACTTGGCTGACCACAACAAGGTCCGTTGCAAACCTAGTGACGCGACAGCACTACGCCGTTAGGACACTATTCCGCTATTTGAAGCCCATTGTGGAGAAGCGGTTAGCAGCGAGAGCCAACTCGCCCAGGTCTCTGCAAGAGGATGCTCCGGTGGGACTCAGCCCCGGATGATTTTGTCGCTCGGCTAACAGCCTGCAGATGGATTGCATGCAGTGGCTGATTGACACGTCGCCGCGGAAAATACCGTGGACCCCGACCAGGATGGTTGGTGAGATTGTTGCCGTCTGGTTTGGCTCGGTGCACCAGCTGGCAATGGTGAGGTCGTACTCAGCAAGAAGGAACCGTCTTTTGGGCTCAAAGAGGAAACCCGTAAAGCTAATCGTTTAGTGGTAACCTAGACCACCACATACGCCATCGAAGATCTCTGTCTGCATAGCGACTATGTTGAGCCGCTTCGAGCGGAGATCCAACAATATCTCGAGGGCCCGTGCAGGAGGAGGGTGGCCGAGATGCCACTCCTTGACAGTTTTGTGCGGGAATCGATTCGTTGCACTAACTCGGATGCAAGTGGGTGTTGGCAATTCTTTCTGGATGATCGTACATGCAGCCCTTGCTGATTTAGGCAGTTACCGTCCGACGAAAAGCGCTGACACCATTCATGTTCTCCGATGGGCTCGAAGTCGCAGAGGGTGATTGGGTATGTATCCCGCAACGAGCAATGATGCGCGATCGGATCAGATACCAGAATCCGCAAGCATTCGACGGGTTTCGATTTGCCAGAGCAAACAAGCAATTACGTGCGGGAGATGTGTCTCTGGACGTACCCGAGAATAGCCCTCTGACCATGACAGACGTTAGCGTGGACTGGCCAATTTGGGGGCTAGGAAAGACGGCCTGGTGAGGGGAACCCTCAGACAACCCCTCATTGTTATTTTTGGAAGACATACTTTCTTGGCTGACATGCTTGATGATCCATAGTCCCGGCAGGTTTTACGCTGCCACAATCCTCAAGCTGATTATGGTGTGTATTCTGGAGAAATGGGAGTGTCGGTTAGAAAATCCCAAGAGCCAACGGTGGAGGACGTGGCGGTCAAGCGTAGTACCCCGTGAAGGGACGGTTGTTATGTTCAGGAGAAAAGAAGAAGCGTTGACTGGATGACGGCGATGACGATAAAGACGATACTTTGGTTAGTGGTTGGCTATGGGGCACTCCTGCAGAGGGTAGACGCAGCTAAAAGCAGATCGACATCCGAGTCACCTCCGCCGCACCAGAGCAACCTCGGTGATGGTGACATCCAGGTCTCAGTTTGCTTTTTTCCACTGTGTTTCCTCTCTGCACGTTCTGCCAACAATCCAATTAACTGTTACCTGTGAATGGACTATCCTTTTCCATTCTACCTTGTAAGCGGCTACCCCTGCAAGTTGAAGCTGCAGAAATGACATCCCACCAGTGAGAGGATCAGGCCGTATCCCACACTTGTCAACTTCTTCATCGGCTGTAAGGCTGGATGCACGGTCATCCAATGGACGCTCATTCGACTGGTGTAAAGCAGTAAGTGTTATCCGCGATCGTCTTCACCTGTCCGCTGTAGGAAGGAGGAGTCCCGGACAATAATTTGAGATGTACTTTTTTTCAACTCGTAGTTTTTAGCTTTCATGAATGAAAGAAGAGGATTCGAGTTGCTCACTTGAGGAACAATGAAATCAGTCTTCAGTACGGATTATGATCATCAGATGCGCTGCGTCATACATTCATCCATCCTTTGTTGACCTGGAATAAGCGCAAAGCATAATTGACCACCCAACTTCAAAGAACAAAGAATAACGCGGGATGCGAAGCTCGGAAACGAGGAACTAGAGCTGTTTTAGATTTACAACTTATAAAGCTAATACCTCGAGCTCTTTGTTTGAGGACAAGCTGCTGGTAGGCAGTAAAATATTGGATAATTGGCATGTCAGTGCACTGGTAGCACTGGGCTGGCTGCAATGCGAGCAGCCCCGATAAAGTCAACAGGCGCATTGAGATTGAAGTAATGCTCAACTCTTCACTTTCTGTCCTCACAGCTCAATACATCTGGGCAACAGACAGCATGATAGTTTCCATGCTGTATTCGCATGATGTCTTCCCTCCCACCAGGTACGGATCTTTGCGCCATTCCAGCAGCTGAACCTCCACCAGGCCAGACATCCAACTTCGTAAACCCACCGAACTTGGCCACCGAAACCATCGCGGTGACAACCGTGACGCTCACTTGGGCGACACTATTTACAGCAGCGAGACTGTATACGAACTTTCGCAAGCTGACTTGGGCTGACGGTACGCGGCGAACTCGCGATTCTACAGCTTCCCCCGGGAAAAGACACTGACGAGCGCTTGTAGGCTTTGTGCTTATCGCGCTGGTGCTGTCCGCAACATACAATGCCTTGGTTCTGGATAGTCAGTTTCTGGTCTATGAGATTTGTCGCTTGATTAGACTGATGATCCGTCTAGTGCTCAAATACACCCGCCATCAGTGGGATATCCCCGCCTGCTGGTTTACCGCCAGATACATGAAGGCATGGCAATCCCTGTTGCTTGCACTTCGAGTGCTTACCATGCGACTATCCAGATACTCTACGCACAAGGCACCCTCCTTGGGCCCGTCATCTTTTTTGCGAAATCCTCCATTTTCCTACTCTGTCGACAGATCTTCACCATCCAGAAACAGATGAAATACGCCATCCGGTTCGGTCTGCTCTTCACTTTTCTTCTTTACTGGCCAGGCGTCGGTCTGGAATCGTACTTCGCCGCACCGCATGTCGGCGAGACATGGGAGGATCTGCTGGTCAACCACCGACCAGTGAAATTGATATACTGGGGGATCGTGCAGGGAACCCTCTCCGTGATTCTGGACATCTACATCTTCATCCTGCCACTGCCGCTTCTCGCGAAGCTGCAACTTCCGCGCAAGAAGCGATGGAAGCTCTTGATCATCTTTTCGACCGCCATGATGTACGTGAACCCCCCCGATACCAGAAACGCGAAGAGACACTGAGTAGGTGCAGGGGAATCGTCGCCAGCGTCATCGCACTTGTTTTTCGCATTCAGCTGCTCACCACCTCCGACACCACCTATACCCAGAGTGCGCTCTTCATCTGCGTGTAAGCCAGCTCAGAAAAGCCATTTCAAGACCCCCGCACTGACAAAAAAATGCCAACCCAGAAACGTCGAGAACAACGTCGCCATCATCGTCAGTTCGATGCCCTTCTTCGCGGCTTTTTTCAGAAGCCATGTCCTCGAATCGGCCCTTCTCAAGACTCTACGCTCAAAACTAAGCTCTAGCGGGGGCCGCTCCGTCATCGGAACGGTAGACCATCATATGGTCAAGGATACACCGTCCCCATCGCATCTGCTGGGCGATACCCCGGGTCAGTACCATGAGCTGAGAGACTTTGCTTATGCAACGAGCACCAAGATCCAGGCGGGAGGGGGAGGGGAAGGGGAACCGCCGTCCACGCAGGGAAACGGAATCTCCCGGGAGGTCAACATTGAGCAGGAGATTCGGGAGCATTCCATTGTATGATAATGACTAGTATTAGTCTTTTGTTCAAGTAGACAAGGATCTTGGCGGGGACCTTTTTGTTTAAGGTAATGATAATCGCTGTGAATATTGTATGTATGTTTGTATGATTCATTCACATGCTTCTGGTAACACTTTCGACCTGTTCTCTCAACTGTTGCCTCGAGACGGACAGACCGGCCCGTCCCCTGCAAGGCTTCGGTTGCCTTCCTGTCCAGTTCAGTCCGTCAATTTGGCCCCTCGCGTCGTGTTCGACTTTCTCCGATATTTGATGATGTCAATAAGACAGACAGGATTCTCGATAGATTACTCCGAACTGCCAACGGCAACCATCAAGCAAGTCGAGCCCGCGCCCTACTTTAGTTACGGCGAATCCCCGACATGATTCGATGGAAACAGGCAGCGATAGTCATGCTTTAAATAGACACAGGTGATCTATGTGCGACACTGACACATACATTGGCACGGACAGAATGCAGGACGTGATGGCT
Organism: Aspergillus fumigatus Af293; assembly: GCF_000002655.1. Taxonomy (NCBI): domain Eukaryota; kingdom Fungi; phylum Ascomycota; class Eurotiomycetes; order Eurotiales; family Aspergillaceae; genus Aspergillus; species Aspergillus fumigatus. The sequence continues at coordinate 3,783,486 of NC_007195.1, forward strand.
GTGCTTAGCTGCAGAGTCCAGAGATTCCAGGATGCAGTAGTCCCAACTGGGCAGAGACTCGGTGAGTCTCCGTCTTTTCTTCCCAGCCTGATGATCCCTGATCGGTTCCCCTCATCGCATCATCTCGTAGGTCTTTTTCTTCATCTCTGGTTCTACTTTCTATCCCTCCTTTGATGTCCTCTGGACATTAGATTGTCAGTCGGATCTTCAAGATTGCATTACAACGGGGATATTAGCGGGACAGGTGCCAGAATCCATCAACTCCTCTGTATCTTACCGTAGCATCACGATGGTGAGCTGATAATAGACCCCTGTCTGTCTCGTTAGGCAATCACATAAACAAACATCTTCCCATCGTAGACACAATCACATTGTCAATCTCAATCTCAATCTCAGACAGACAGACAGATACACCATCGCGACTAAATCGTCCAATATACGACTGCAATGCCCACAACCAAGTCCATCCTCATAACCGGCTGCTCGGCCAACAGCATCGGCGCAGCTCTCGCCCTCTCCCTCGCCAAACGAGGCCACCATGTCTTCGCCACCGCCCGCTCCCCCGCTAAGATCCCCTCCCCACTGACCACCCTCTCCAATGTCACCCTCCTGCAGCTCGACGTGACATCTCCGGCCTCGGTCGCTGCCGCCGTCCAGGCCGTGCAGGATCACGGCCACGGGCTGGACGTGCTGGTCAATAACGCGGGAGCGGGGTATACCGTCCCCCTGCTGGATGCGGACCTGGAACACGCGAAGCGAGTCTACGAGACGAATGTATGGGGTGTGGTACGGATGATACAGGGATTCGCGGACCTGCTGGTTGCCCGTCGGGGGAGGGTAGTTAATCTGAGCAGTGTGGGGGCTGTAGTGAATACGCCTTGGATTGGTATCTGCTTTCCCCTCTTGTCAATTTTTTTTTTTTTCTTCTCTCTCATCTCCGTCTGACTGCTGCTTTCGGCTGGATAATAGATTAATGTGGACAATCGTGCAGGGGTATATTCGTCATCCAAAGCGGCCGTCATGCAGATCTCCGAGACGCTGAGGTTGGAATTGGCCCCCCTGGGCGTCGGCGTTGTTTGCCTGATGGTGGGCACCGTTAGCACCTCGTTTCATGAGAATGAGCCGCGGGTGGTTTTGCCCGCGGGCTCGCGCTATGCGGCCATCAGGGATGTCATTGCGCAGTGGGCGACGGGCCAGTCGGGGCCGAAGGGGTGCTCGGTTGAGGAGTTTGCAGAGTCGATTGTAGATGATGTGTTGGGGGCCAGCGGCAGCGGCAGCGGGGGGTTGGTCTGGAAGGGACCAAATAGTGCTGCTGTTAGGATCTTGTCACGCTGGTGTCCCGTCTGGCTGTTGGTGAGTCATTGGGTTACGTTTCCTCGGTTGAATGTGTCTCGCTAAAATGGTCTAGGATCGAATGATGAGCAATGGACAGGGACTGGATGAACTGGCGAAGAGTGTAAAGAGTTGATTGTCTGCATGACTAGCTACTGGGAAGGAAGTTTGAAACCACCAGGCATCTGGTTCTTGAAGACCCCCTTTGGATCCACGGCCTGGCTCACTCGCTGCAGCTTCTCGACACTCGCCTTTCCATAGGAAGCGATCGGGTCCTGCCAGGCGGCGGCGTAGTTCAGATACACGTATGGCTCGTAGGCATCCAACTGGCGCGCGTCGTCTTCGATTCTGTCAACGAGGGCGCGCGCGGCCTGCTCCACCTTTGCATCATCCGCCTCATCCTCCCACGTAGCATTGAGGAGGGTGACAACCAGGGCGCCAGAAGTCTGCGAGAGACCCAGACAATTCGTCGTAGAAGCCCGAGCATAGATCGCCGGTGGGAGCGGCTCCAGCGAGACGGACCACACAATGCCAGGGACGTCCTCGATGGCCGCCAAACTAGCTCTCCATTGTCGATACGTCGCGTTGAGCATGGCGACGGTCGAAGCATGTGTCGTCACGGCCGACAATTGCCTGCCATCGTCAGTAGCTGCCGGCGTGTGATTCCAGGCAGAAGAAATGCATACCTCTTCCCATTGGGTGCAAACGAGCCCTGCTCCCGCGACATCTCATGCACGCTCCTCAGCCGCATCGTACTGAACATCGACGGGATCTCCATAATCGGCGCAAAGACAGCCGGACACTCCTCCGCCTTGGTATACACCACGCTATTGACCACCGCCGCGCCCTTGCCCTTCGCAAACCCAAAACTGGTAATCAGCGACGCATACTCATCGTACCCCGTGGCCGAGTTCAGATCGGCAAACGCGCGCAGCTGCTCGTCGATCGTCTCAAGGGCACAGTAGACCGTCCCGCCCCAGAGAGGCCCCTGCTCAAACGTCCGGAAATCGACCCTTGTAACAATGCCAAAGTTGGCCGCCCCGCCGCGGAGGGCCACAAGGAGCTCGGGGTTTTCGTTCTCGTTCGCCTGCACGACCGTCCCGTCCGCAAGGACGACCTCAAAATTCGTGACGGTGTCGCAGGTCCACCCGTACCGCGGCGAGAAGTAGGAGATCCCCCCGCCGATGGTGAGCCCACCCACGCCGACCTGTGCGGCGCGTCCGCCGGCAACGGACAGACCTAGCGGATCGAGGAAAGCGTAGACGTCGCCCCAGGAGGCGCCGACGCCCACCGACAATGTGGTGCGATCATCGCTGAGGGTGATGGCATTGAAGGCGCGCAGGTCGATGGTGATGCCGTTGGCGACGTTGCATGCGCCGCCGAAGCTGGTGTGGCCGCCAGAGCGGATGGCGAACTGGCAGTTGCTGTTTGTGATGGTGGTGACGGCGGTAGAGACATCTTCGACCGTGGTAGGGGAGACGAAGCACAGAGGCTGGAGCTTGGAGTTTTGTTGCGAGAAATAGGAGTTTGTGCATGATTTGTAGCGATGGGTGGGGGGGAATGAGACTTTGTCGCCGAGGATGGTGGAGAGAGCGAGGCACTGGTGTGGTCAGTGTTGTAGTCCGTAGTTGTAAGTGGGCAGAGGTCTGAGAGTCAAGAGGATCGACATACGCAGATTCCCATGGCAGAAGTAGAATCCACGACTGGATTGGTAGCATTGTCGTTGCTGACGATGGGAAGCTGGTTGGTTTCCATCCTGCACAGCCAGGTTAGTATCGGAGGACAAAGAAATGAATACGAGAAAAAAAAGTAAAAATAAAAATAAAAATAAAAATAAAAATAAAAATAAAAAGAGACAAAGAAGACGAAGCAAGAAAGTCTAATGGAATCAGACTCGGAGTCATTTATTATACCTGGCCTATGTCTTGTTGGCAGTCCATGCGTCTGACTCTGCAGCTTTCGCCTTTTCCCCCTCTCTTCATTGCAGTTCGCCTCCGCTATCAGACAAGGATATAGTCCTCGTGGCCTCCTCCTGGCCTACTAATCAGAATGAACGTTGGTAGCATTCTATTTGCCATCGCCATTCTACCCTCGTTTGCACTTGCAACATCCACTTGTGTAGGCAGACTTTCCTTCCTGGTGTCCTGGTTGACTGACTCCTGTGCAGTGTCAGGCTTTGACGAGCATCCTAGGCCCCAGGGTACTCTATCCAAATAGCACGGCATATAAATCCTCGGTGGATTCATACTGGTCCCAGCAAGAGCAGCTGATAAGCCCTTCATGCGTTTTGTCAGCGACGTCCGCTGAGGACGTTTCCAAAGCGCTGCGAGTTCTTGTTCCCAAGGCCTGCAAGTTTGCTGTTCGCAGTGGTGGCCATGGAGCAATTGCCGGGATTGCCAACATCCAAGACGGGGTGACGATTGACCTTAGTGCTTTGAACTGGGTTATTCCCTCCGCAGACAGAAGCCTCGTGTCAGTCGGGCCGGGACAGCGATGGGGAAGGGTGTATGCAGCCCTGGACAGACTCGGACTGTCGGTACCAGGAGGGAGAGATAGTCCTGTTGGAGTCGGGGGGACTACTTTGGGTGGTGGGTTGATCGTCAACATGGAATGATCCCTTCTGACTGACAGGCTAGGCGGCTTCGGCTACTTTGCTACGGAAGCTGGTTTCGCCTGCGACAGCGTTGTCGAGTTTCAGGTGGTCCTCGCAAATGGCAGGATTGTCAACGCGACAAAGGACAATGAGCATGATCTGTGGCTTGCTCTGAAAGGAGGAGCAAATAATTTCGGCATTGTGACAAACTTCATCTTCAGAACCTTTCCGCTCGGACGGGTATGGGGAGGACACATCTACTACCCCGTGAGCACACTTGACCAACAGCTGGACGCATTCTATCGCTTCACATCCGATCCGAACTACGATGTCAAGGCCGGGCTCATTCACAACTTTGCATTCACCCCAGCCACGGGTCCTTTGCTCACCAATCTATTAGCTTACGCCAGTCCAGAGGAGAACCCAGCGCCTTTCAGATCATTCACCTCGATCCAGCCGCAAATCATGGCCAGCACGAAAGTAATGACACTTGAAGCTCTCGCAGAAGAGGGAGGCTCGCTGTCCCCGAACTCTCGCCAGTAAGACATCACATTGACAACAATGACATTACAAGTATGTTCTAACAATAGTAGACAACTCACATTCGCAGTCACCTTTGAGAACAATCTGGACCTGCTGACGCAAGTCTTTGACATATGGAATGCAAGCACCGCCGACGTATCAGCCATCCCCAGCATCCAGTGGTCCCTTAGCATTGAGCCAATCGTCCCTGCTATAGCACACCAAAGTGCTATCAAAGGCGGAAATGTTCTGGGACTCGATGTGCCCCGACAAGGTCTCGTCCTGGCACTGTTATCTGCTACATTCAACCATTCGCAGGAGTATCCCATTGTCCGCGCGGCGGCTGAGAAGCTCTCGAACAATATCATCAGCGCCGCAAAGGCAGCTTGTGCCTATAATCCGTATATTGACCTCAACCATGCTGCGCCCTGGCAGGACCCTATAGCGAGCTATGGGGATAGAATACAAGCATTTTTGAGGCAGACTGCGGGAAAGTATGATCCCCAAGGGGTTTTCCAACGTCTCTGTCCGGGGGGGTTCAAAGTCAATTGAAATGCAGTCCGCTTGTACATACCTGTTGATATCCAATTTAGCATGCTCAAGTCGACCAACCTGTGCTGTCTATCTTTACAACTCTGGGCTAAGACGACTGATTTGACCAGACATCCTCCGTATTCAAGATAGTACGTGCACTTTGAAGCCGAAACTTGACGGCACTGCCTCTCGACATTGATCGGAGGACGCCACTTCCACAGCCCACCTAATATAGTTTCATTGTTGGAAACGGGCCGTGGACGGTTGCTTTTAATAAGATTGGTATCTGAAAGTTGCCGAAGTTTGCATTTTATATAGCCAATATCAGTTTTCTGGTCATGGAATGTGGCTTATATATGGCAGTTGATCACGTTCTTCCCTGATATTGTGCTTCTTTTGAAATCAATAGAGACCCTAGACTGATAGGAATCGTCCGGACACCTTTTAGTCTAGTGGTAGTATTTTATTTTTCAATAGCTTCTAAGTGGATATCCAAATTGACGCGCAAGGCTAAACATGAGTATGTCTTCTTCTCTTGATATGCGACCGTACGCCCCGCCCAAATATCTTGATCGACCCCACCAACGAAGCCTTCTTCGGCGTGAGATCCTGGCCTGCATTTGGCGGACCAGGGAACACCTTGTTGCTGCATGATTCGTCGAGCGCCGTGCATTTGTCGGACCAGATCTGGCAGTGTGCTGAGCCGGTCGGGAGAGCCGTGTTCCAGCATACGTCGGCTTGATCCCAGCAGTTTTTGGATGACTGTTTCTGTCAGTTTGATTCTTTGAAGGAATGAAGGGGAAGAGGAACTTACAGCCCAGCAGCCCTGCTCGTCTGTATACGAGGGCACTTCAAATCCGCACCAGTTGTCTCGTTCGAGGATACAGCCTTCTGGCTTGAGGCCTTTGGTCTGGACGAGCATCGCGCGCTTCTTCTTGTTCTTGTTCTTCTTCTTGTTCTTGTTCCTCTTGGTCTTGTTCTTGCAGACATTGGCGGGAGCTGAGTCGGTTTTCTCGGATTCGGTGTTGGTGGATGCGGCATTGCCAGACGCCGTATCGGCAGACTTCCCGGACTCAGTATTGGCAGACGCTGCATTGGTAGGCGTCGTATTGGCCGACCCAGTATCGGTAGACTTCTCGGATCCAGTGCTGCCAGACGCAGCAGGGGCAGGCGCAGATTCAGCCTGGTCGGAACCAGCATTGGCAGAAGCAGTGTTGGTAGGGGCAGGACTGGCAGACGCAGTCTTACCAGCCTGGTACACCGGCGGCCCATACATAGGGTACGGCAGCTCCAACGGCGTCTTGTAGATATTGTAGGTCATACCAGGCAGACTCAAATCATAAGTCCCCTCGCCGATATGGACGGTGGCCGGTTTCGCTGTCCCCGTCGACTGCACAAACACCTGCGCGCAGCCAACGTAGAACTGCGGATCGGGCGGGTTATCCTGCGAGGCATGCAGAGCCAGCAACTCGGGCCGCACGAGGTAGTATCCGCCCTCGATATCTGCCGGGATCTGCACAGAGATATGCCCGTTATTCTCGATCATCTTCTCGGTGCACCATTTGCCCTCAGCTGCATCATAGTCCGACTGCCAGATCTTGAACCACCCGTCGCCGGCAGCGTTGTTGTCGGCTGTCGCGTCGTCGACCTTCTTCATGTACACGGCGCAGGGCCCCTTGTGGCTTCCGTCGATGGAGCCCGGGCGCGAGCCATCGGCGTATTCGCGGAATTCGAAGGTGAGGATTGAGGATGCCTTGGCGGGGCAGACGCGCGCGACGGCTTTTTCGCCGTCGTAGCCTTTGTCTGTTAGTCTTGGAACTCAAAAACCATGGTATGGGAGGACTTTACCACATGCAATGTCCTTGCTGGAGAGAGGCTCAATAGGGAAGCTCGCTTTGCTTGCGTCGCGGTTCATGCGCACACACACTCCATCACCTTGGTTCTCACCATCGACGTAGAGGGTCGTGAAGGTGGTATGGGCATGAGCAGATGCAGAAAGCAGTGCCAGCACTGCAAGGAGGAAGTTTCTATACATCTTGTTGATCAAAGGAATGAATAAGTGGGTAAGAAAGGAATGACAACTGCTTCAAGCAGATGAGAATGATGTGCGAAGGAAAACTTCCATCAACGATCAAGATGATCGGCTCACATCTTGTTTAAATACTTTTCAGATCCACAGAGATAGTGCAACAATGATTCGATGATGAAGGATCAGCCAAGGGTCTGGCAATCTTGTAAAGTTGAGCGCTTAGGATAACGCCCTCATTAAGAGCCTGCGCTGAATGGCTTGTGGAAATAAAGCAGGAGGGCCAACAAGGCAAGGGCCCATATCCACTGCATGTTTTGATCGATTCTCATTGAAACTTTCGGCGATTTGCGATGGATCGTGTTTCAGAAATGCAGGTGGAGATATTCTCAAACACGCCTCCTTCTTGGCAGGGCACTGGCGGCCCTTTGTCCTGATGATAATAACTCACAATTGGACCACGGAGATTTAGCCAGACGCTGGTTTGATGTGTCTTATTCTGCTAATAATCTAATTCACGTCAGATGTCGCGATCTGAATGTCATTGGCATCTCTCAAAGATCTATCGCATCTTGAATTTGTGCTGAGATATATAGCACCTTTGCGGATAGCTTCATCTCCACCCAACTAGGATTGGCGCCGTACAATGGTCCACTCTTACGGTGGCGTACTGATGCGGGGCTTTCTAATTCCTCTAATTTGCTTTCTTGCTGCTAGCTGACTGGGCTGAAAGGGGTCTCCTTAATTGCGAGAGGAGTGCCATTCTGTCATCAGCATGGATTTGCCGAATCTCAACGCTGTATCCAGTTCTGAGCCTAGGAATTTGTCTATGGCCAAGGCAACGTCAGAACAATCCTTACAACTAGTCTACCAGGCAATCTATTTCTCTAGATGATAAAGATACTAACACCAGAAGGGCCGAAGCAGGACATATCCAGATTATTGGGAAACATCACCATCTCGCAAAGGCCTTAGCCAACTCAGCCCCAGCATCCGGGGCCAAAAAACCCGGTAATTGACCCGCACCTGCATCCCAAATGACTCTCGTGCGGCTCTGCAAATTAAAGTCTTCCTGAATAACTCCCCCTGATCATCCAACATGGAGGCTCATGCTGCAACTGGACACTCTGATGCAGCACGATGAACCCAAACCCAGTGCTTCTCTGCTGCACAAGGTCAACGAAACCGCCCATCCACAGCCCGTAGCAAACATGTCAACGTCTCCAACACCGGCGTATCAATCCCCAACTCCTTCGCCCTCCGCAACGGAACCCCCAATATAACCTCAATCTCCATCGGCTTCCCATTCCGGCAATCAACCTGCATACTACTCCCAATCCCGGGCAGCGCATTAATCTTGTCCATCAACCTATCCACAAGCCCTTTGTCAAGGTCAACACCACAACCCCGGCCCACAGCAATAACCTCCCCCATCAGACGCCTCGTCAACGGCGTCGCGTCCGCAGACGAAGTCAACCACGTCTGCGTATCCACCATCGTCAACGCAGTAATGGAATTCCATGCCGCGTTCCAAACTACCTTCTCCCACCGGGGGAGCTGCATATCCTCCACAACCTGGAACTTCGTCCCCCCGGCCGCCAGGAAGGACGTGAACTCTTCCAGACGGGAATTCTCAACCGAGGCTTCAACCGAAGGATTCGGGAAGAGCCCAATCTGCATATCCTCGGATTTGATATGCGTGATCACACCCGGTGAGGTCTGCGTTGCGCCTACCCATGTCTAGCCACGTTCAGCAACAGCAATGTACAAAGTGAAGGGTAGAGTCGGGGCATACCACGCAGGTCAAAATCGAGCAAGCCGGAAATGCCCGTCTGAAGGGCTCTTCATTCCCCACACCATTCTGGATAATCACGAACGTGGTGTTGTTGTCTACTGCAGGGGCCAATTGCGCGGCTACGGCGTCTTGATCAATGGCCTTGTTCGCGCAGATGATGTAGTGATATGGATGTGTTACTTCAGATGGTGACTTTATCACTACAGTGGAGGTTAGACTAGAGGTTGTGATGCCGATGCAGGCAGCCTACCTAGATCAGGATGGAAGCGGTGCTGGCCGTGGTTGGCGCTGTCAATGTAGATGCCCTAGTAGTATCATTTAGTAGGTAAGTTTCGGAGGAGCTCAATGCTTACTGCTTACATTCTTGATGACAGCTTCGTAGTTTGATCGAGCCACGACGGTCAGGCGGACGCGGTTGGTGCGGTGCAGGATGAAGGCATAGAAGGAGCCGATTCTGGGGTTGTCAGTATCCTACAGAGGATATATTCAAGATAGACTTACGCTCCTAGACCGTAGAGGAGGATGTTGATCTTTTCTTTCTCCATGTTGTGATATGGTGTGTTTGGTGCGTTGTATTCCATACCTGGTGTTCCATACCTATTCACGGTTAAATTGATGCCGATTGCGGGGTTGGCAGAGGCCGATCTGGGTTGTTTCCATTTGGTCAACTTATCAAATTACTGTTCTATATAAAGCCTCTCTACGTTGTAGGGTAATGCCATTGCAGCTGATTGAGTTGATATTGTTGTATATACATGTTCCGTCCGTTTGATATCCCCAACTCCATTTATATCAGGATATATATTCCCTATCTATGATACATGAAGAAATCGTGTGCTAATCATTAATCCTGCCGATCGACCACCCGGGTCGTCGGATTCGTTGTCTCAGGGTTTCTTGCCTCAAGACTTACTTCAGAGCTCGAGCCCGAAGTGTCCGTACCTAAATCACGCAGCTGGATAGCCCCCGACATCTTGAACTGATCCTCGAATTCACCGGCCGCTTTGTCCTCCGGCGGCTCCTCGTCCACCGCATAGCGCCAGTGACCATCCGCGTTGAGGAACATCCGGAATCCGTACCGCTTGTTCAGCCGGTCCAGGTGAATCCGTCTCTGTATGCTTGTCCAAAAGTAGGTGCCGCGGAAATCCTCGAGCATGCGACTGTGAGCAATCCAGGGCATGACTGCACCAATGGACCGCGGCACGCGGGGACCCTTGAAGCGGCCCCGGCGCGTGCCAAAGACAATAAGAACGATCAACGTATCGAGGGCGATGATCATCAATGCAATAGCTAGAGAGGGGATTGACGGTTCCATGGTCCATGTGTCGTAGATCACCGTCGAGTTCGGAGCAGCCTGCGGTTTGTCCAACGGCTGTAGGTAAATCCCCCTCCAGATGGTAAAATAAGTGCTATAGACCCACTGATAGACGATTCTGGACATGTCCATCAGGTCATCAGGGTTTAGAGCCATAAACCCCGGATCTCGACGCCTGTACAAACGTGCAACTAGGAAACCGGCCCAGTCATACGACGTGATGTATGTCTTGCGATCATAAGTCGAATTGCTGATGTAGCTCTGCGGGATGGCGGCAAAGACCTTGTTGAACTGTCCCAGGCTGATGGTCGCATTGTCGTACATGGGGCCAGATGTGATGGCTGTACCGGCAATAGGGCTCAAATCTTGGATTTGGCCTTTCGTATCGAAAGTGATCGAGTAGTTTTCCAACTTGATTCTGGGTTCGCAGTGCAGAGCAATAGTGTTTTTGTCGGTTATGGGCGACCCGGCAGTGTAATTCCACCGACCCAGAACCACCACAGTGGATGTCTGACAATCATACGTGTCGTCTTCGGTAACCACAGGAGACAAAAAGTGAATGGAAAGTGTAATGTTCTCATGTGGATGCTGCAGCATGCTCATGTCGACTTTACAGTGCCTGCTGGGATCGTCAAATGTCTGATATTCCCAATAAGCAGATCCATTCTGGGGATTCACAACCAGACTATCAGCGATAGACAACTCTTCACATGCCAGGTCCGCTCCGATACCCAGCGTGTTGGCCCCGTACAGAGCATCAGAATCCGGATCCTTGATCGTGATGGGAACGAAAGAGCGGTTGGCACTCGTCCATGGGAGTATCGACACTCCGGTGGTGATACTGGTCTGGATGATGTCGTATTCAGTAAAGTCTGCCGCAAAGTCGGTTTGCTGAAAAACAGCACTGCTGTAGTTGGTGACCAGTGACGATGTAGGAAGAGAGGAGCTAGTCATCTGTTGTGTGAATAAGCCACCAGCAACGACGGTAAGAGCCGTGTTGGCAACACATGCTACTGATATCAGGAGCAACAAAATGTGACGGTGTCGTGCTGCTTTCACCAATACTGCCAACGGCGTCTGCGACGAGTAGTTCATTGACAATGAGTCCTCCGCCGTAGCCCTGCCCCGCTGAAGGTGCACCCAAGGTTCAAGGATGCTGACATTGCGGTGAATGGAGGTGCAGAGAGAACCAACGGCCGAAGCAACTATGGACGGCAAAACTGACAGAACAACTTGAAAGAAGCTCGAGTCCGACTGCGTGAGATGTCGAAACTTGCCATCCCGGGTCAGTGAGGCAACGACCAGGCTCATCGCTGTGATTACTGCGGCGAGCAAGAGAAATTCAATAATAAAGAAGGGAATGACGAGAAAGTGTGGCATCGGATCAGCACGCTTGCGCAGCTGCTGGTCTAACTGGATCGGAGAGCCGTCTGAGGTGACGATTGCGAGGCGTCTGCCATTTGGGCCCGGGCCAGGTTCCCAGCGCAACCAGCAATTCCGAAGAAGCCGGCGGAGTTGTCGCGTGGAATACTGATGAAACTCAAACCGAGGATCGGCGAGAATGTTGGAGGGTCCAAACAGGTCTGTCACAATGCTACACATGGCTGCCACAGAGCACGGGTCGCTTTGAAGCACGTTTTCCCGGTTTTTGTACACGTGCAACAGCCCTAAGGTGACAACGACGCCCAGACCAAGAATGACCTCGGACCATAAAGCTGCGAAATCGACCACCGCGAGTGTGACTTGCCGGGTGAGCCGCGTCGCCGGTACGACGGCTGGGGCTTCGTCAAGATTGAAGAGTCGTCCCATGGTAAGCAAAAAAGTCTGTTTAACGCCTCGCGTAACCTTGGATTCGAACTCTTCTTTTGTCATAACGTCTGACGAGTCCAGGACTACGACAGGCTCCAGATCACCTATTTCTTGACTGATAATGGGCAACTCCGTCACTTCGCGTTCGCCGCTGGTCTTGTTGATCCGAAAGAAGAGCATGTCGCTGGTATAGGGGGCTCTATGGGACAAGAAGCCCTGAAACTCGTCAATGTTGAACTGATCGTCGGTTAATACAGTGGTGGTGCCGGGGTGTACGTCCACTGATGTGATGGAGCTATTGGCATGAAGCTGGAGCTTTGCGTCGGCCTTGCGATAGTCGATATTGCAGGCAAAAAGGGTTGCCGAGGATGCGAAGGTGACGCCAGATAGTGACATGTCATCCGCATCGAGGTCCGTGGCGCGCGTAGCGTTGACACCAATGAGTATGCCGTAGAGATCAAACGGGTTGCAACTGTCGTAGAAGAATGACTGGGAAACATTGTCCGTCCAGACTGGCTCCCAGTAGCGGATCTGGACATAATCGCTCGAAGGGAAGAATATGTTGCTGTATTGGAAATCCAGGGTACACCGTTGATCCTGGCCTTGTTGCTGAAGCTGGACCCCCTTGACATTCCATGAGATGATCGGCAGTCCGTCCGTCGTCTCGTTTGCGAAAACTTCCAGGCTCTCATTCACCATAACATCCTGGCAAGAAAGCTCCGACCAGTATATCGTTTGGTTCAGTGTCCATACCGTGCTTTCTCGGAAGTCGTCCGTGGGAATTTCCACAGGGGCAACGGCGTACTTGGCAGAGCGAGTCTTCTGAAAGGGACTGCCTGCCGAGAGCGTCGAAAAGTCCCAATTGTTCTTTTCCTGTGCGACAATCCACCGAGCCTGGCTATCGAGGTCCACAAGATTCGGCCATGTTCGCATGGTTTCGTCGCTCAGGATGCTTATTTCCCTCAACTCAAACACCGCACTCTGCAGAGCGGGTAGGAAGATCCGCATCAACACTGTAAGAAGTGATACAAGCAATACGACCCAATGACCCCTCTTGGCCGAAGTAAGTGGGGTCAGAAAGGATTGGCCAAAATTGTAATTGATGAATAACGTTGTGGCTGGAGTGCCCTCGGGGCGAGAAAGTTGGAAATACGGCTCAAGTCGCAGGACGTCAAAGTCGATGAAAGACCAGGATGTGACGAGTGTCAGGGCAACGATAACAGGCACGTAGTTGTAGGCGAATGTGGCGGGGCTGGAAAGGTTGGTGGTATCCTGGTAGAAGACGAGGCCTCCATAGCGATCGGTATATCGACGGAGCGCCTCAAGCACCGCCAACATTATCAGCATGAGAATACCGAGTATGGAGAGATATGTCGGGCGCAAGGCGAACGGCCGCCAGCCGGGGGTGGAACGAGGGGATGCATGACGAGACTGGGATCGGTCGAACGTTCGGAGAAAGCGAGCTGAAATGTAGGTAGTGGTCAACGAAAATGTGCTGAACAAACACTGCTTTCACACAAGTTTAAGTGTCTCACCCGTAAGCTGAAGCCAGACATCGGACAGCTTCTCCTGACGGCCCCAGAACATGCTTGGAGAGCATGCGCTCTTGACTTTACGGCAATGTCGGAAGGTAAGCAAAAAGAGGACATCGCAGGACGCTCGGCTAAAGAGGTGTTTCAAGCCGTAATAATTGCGGGATCATCTCTGGTGATGATTGCTGAGACGGAGTAAGGACTTCCGCATGATGGATGCTGATAAAAATCGACAGCAGAGATGAAAGAAGAGAAGGGCCAGCCAGGCTCCTTGTGAGGATGACGCCTCAGGCCTGAAGATCGACGGTCGAAGGTTCTCAGCCGTGCCAACTGCCAAGTATCACCCTTTTGCCAAGATGCTTGACTTTTCCCCAATCAGGAGCCCTATATACGGTGCCTCGACCATTGGTTGGTCGTTGCATTGGATTGAGTGGGACTGGGATGGCACTAGCCAATGGACAACTCAGAAAATGAGGCGGAATCGGGATCAGGGCACAACCACCAAGCAAACTAGGCTTAGCCCCTGGTCTTCCGTCTTGACCAGACTTTCCACCGCCTAGACTATCATTCTCGTCGGTGAAAATGTCATGCTTCATCATATGAAGTGAAGCATTCAAGATCAGCTTATAGACTGCTAACACCAGAATTCTGCTTAACATGAGCTTAATAACCCCAGACGACTCTTCTGCGGAAGATATGGAAATCATCTTTCTCCAAGACTATTAATGTCAAGGGTTCCAGCACACTCACCCGAAAGGCTATACTCTTCCAGGGCGCTTTTAGCTGCTATCACCAAAGTAAGTTACTATTTAAGGCTAGAAATGTAGCGAAGATCTTCTCTTCCATGTATGGAAGCGGTAAGCATCTATTTATAAAGAGAAGATTGTTATTGTCGCAGAGGCCAGCTCTTTGTAAACCACCTGCACCCTCATCCCCCTTTGTCCTCCTTCACTTCCCGATCAAAGGGCTAGCAAACTCCAGTTAAGCTTCAAACCGGCCATGCTGTCTGTGGTCTCTGGAGAAAAGAAGATCCACCGGGAGGCTAGGCTACCCCTCCCCGGATGTCCGCAGACATGGTTGGAGATGAGAGTTGGTGACTTAGAAGGCTTATCTCCTCGTTTGGCTACGGTAAGAGCATTCATTTAGTTGTAACAATACTGGGGAATTCTGACTCTATGGCAACTAGACATGTCAAGTGATTGCAAACCGTGACTTCGTTTCGCACCCCTGCTCTTTGACCCAATTCCACAACTCCCACAGTAATAGAAGACGAAAAATCATTGTGATGATACCAGGTACAATTGTATACAGATTTTGAGACCCCAGGCTCGACCGGACGGCCAGCATTCATGGAGAAGTAACTGTGGCTTTGCTGGCTCCGAAGTTCCCAGTTCTGCGAATTATGCCTGGGAATTCCCAAATTCTCATCGCGCTCGGGAGTTTCACCATCCTCCCTATCCATGCAAACAGTTCATGGGAACGTCCAAGGATGGACAGCTATTAAGATCTTCTGTTAAGAATATTGTCATTCACTCACTGGACAAGACGCAAGCAGGGCAGAGGTTGAATCATTCCTGAACAACGCGTTCAATATTGTGCTCCAGCCTGAGTCACTGACATAACACACCAGTGGAAAGTAAAAGGCCTCAGCTGCATCCAGATGAGAGTGCCCCTGTTGCTCAGATTGGAAGTTCTTCATCCCAATCTCAATCATGGGCAAAGAAAGGTTCAATTCTGAAGCACTATGCCAACGCCCGCCACCGAACTCCGAAAACGCGAACCAGTAAATGACTCCAAAGAGTTCTTGCTCAAGAACAACGGTTTCATTTACGATGAAACTAACATCCTCAAAGCTGATTGAGCAGTTTGGCTATGTTTAGAAGGAGGTGCCAACTCCGTATCCGCTCCAGGAGTGGAACTGAGAAAGAAGTGTCCTCACGCCTCTCATTGCTCTCGCCCTGCTCTTGTTGTGATCTGATGCTGTTTCACTGTGCCAGTGAGTTTGAGAGAAGAAAAAGCACGTAATGCTTAGACCACAGTTGGGTTCTCTTCTAGGATTGATCTTTATCCGGGAAAATCTTCCGTTTCTCAGCCAGTGTGAAGTATATAATTCCGGGAGACCCACCAAGTTGCATTTGTGGGCTTAGGCCCGATGCCAACCTCCATGGTGAGATATATATGGATACAGGATAGGTGCTTTCACTACGAATCGTGCGGTTAATGTAAATCTCATAGTGTCACATGCTGCCTTTGTTAGTATGTTGCTTGGAAAAGGGAGATCAGTGTGTCCTTCTGCTTTGTAAGTCATGCGACACAGGTCAACAAGTTCACAAAGCACATCGGAGAACCCTTTCATTTCTTCTGCCGGCCCAAGGTTGTAGTCTAATGCTCCACTTGACGTAACATTCACTCGCGGAGTTATCGGGGCAAACCCCCTCGGCCTCGTGCCTCTCACGGTGAACTGACAGAGGGAAGACGGCCAAACATTCAGGTCAAGTTGTCATGCTGGCTTTGCTCTCTTTTATCCCTGCTGCTGTCTGACGTGGCAGTCTAGATTCTTCGAGCAGGTGTATGGCTTAATCTGTGCTCTGTCGAGTATTTTCCTGCAATCTGACCAGAGAGTGACTCAGGATCAGCTCGTCGGTGTTTGCGGGGTAAACAGCTGGCAGATCTTGGTTGCCCTAAGGAAGTGCTATTGTAACTAATCTGTCTCGTCCGGCCAATGACGACACTATGTGTGCGATGCGCGAAGATCGGCAACCCGACTATCTTGCATCAAAACAGTCCCCTTCTCTTTATGCAGTTAGGGCTTGGCTTAGGTAATCACCATCTTCAAATCAACAACTCAATCACAGCGAAACAAGAAAGAGCGGGGAATCAAGGAGTGGGAATTGCTGTATCGACTGATGTTCTGCGTTGGCATCGGGCCGTGTATTTCACTCGGTTGACAAGTCACTATAGACCCAGTGCTAGGTCCATGGAGAGCCCTAATCTGCCCTCCGAGAGGTCGATCGTCATTCCCCCCGCATCACTAATGTCGCCAAGCATGCAAAAACGGTCCAAATCCTGTAGATCAAGTCGCCGAATCCTTCTTCTTTGTCTGGTGTCTTGCGTCCAGGTTTAAATCAGCCGCTATCTGTCGATTTTCGCATCTCAATTTCCCCGAGAGTCCCACCGTTGCGGGGTTATGGCACCGCTTGGTGTATGTTAGCATGCAAGGGTTACAATGCTAAAGAATTGGATTGTGCGGAGATGCAGTCATGCGATAGTAGCGACTTGAGAAAGGATGTTTTGCCGTCATTTCGCGGTGCATGGAGGTAGGGACATGAAGACTGGCGGTCAGGCCAGTGAAAATTGTATATATACATCATGTCAATCCATGCAAGCATTGCAAGGGCTGCTCAGCTCATGCAGTGTCAATCGTGGAAATTTTCTCATTGATTGGAGGTTAGCTGTGATCGACGGATATGTTCTTTTTAAACAAACTTCTTCCCCTACTGCTCGCTGGTAGGATATTGGCGAATGACTCTGAAGAGCGTCGTCGTCATAATCATGCTCGGCAGACTGCAAAGTATGAGCCCAAGGTCCCACCCCTAGACACAGACTGGACCAGTAAAGTCGGTACCAATCCATGGCCTGAGTATCCTCGACCTCAGTTGGAGCGATCTGAATGGAAGAACTTGAACGGGATCTGGCAGTATCAGAATGCACCTGGGCTGGACGCTGTCCAAGCTCCCCCGTTTGGGCAAGCCCTGACCAATGAGGTCCTAATTCCATCCTGCTTGGAGAGTGCTCTATCAGGTAATGCCATTCCTTTGGATTGGATAAGCTGAGAATTGACCGCCGTGCAGGAATCCAAGGAAACCACACTCTTTATTCCTGGCTGTCCACAACTTTCACGATACCCAAGGGATGGGAACATCAGAACGTGCTGTTGAACTTCGGTGCTGTGGACTATGAGGCAACCGTTTTTGTCAATGGGAAGCAGGCTGGCTTCAATCGGGGAGGATATTTTTCCTTTACCCTGGACATCACGCAATTTGTCTCCTTCGACGGCACGAATGAATTGTGAGAAACTTAGCCCAGTCTTATTTCCAAGCTGACTCTATCAGGTTGGTCTTTGTGCACGATCCCACTGACAGCGGTGACTATGTCATACCAATTGGCAAACAGAGACTCATCCCAGCCCATATCTTCTATACGCCCTGCAGCGGCATATGGCAGAGTGTCTGGATTGAGTCTGCTCCAGCCAACTATATCACGGAGTTGGACATTAGTGCTGGGATGGACGGTCAAGGTGCGTGAAAATGGGTCTAGAGATTATTTCTTAGGAAACTGACAGCAAAAGTCAACGTAACCGCCGTCAGTGCCAGTGGAAAATCGATGCCGGTGGACATTACAGTTTTCGATGGCAGTTCAGATAAGAAGGTCGCATTCCACAAGGGTACATCTGACCAACCCTTCAGTTTTAAGGTTGAGTCTCCGAAATTGTGGTCGCCGGATTCTCCGACTCTGTATAACATTAGCGTCAAGATGGGAGCAGATGAGGTCAAGAGTTATACTGGCTTCCGTACTATATCGAAAGGAACAGTCAATGGCATCTTGCGACCATTGATAAACGGCGAATTTACATTTGTCTTTGGTACGCTTGACCAAGGGTATTGGCCGGATGGTATCTACACTCCTCCGAATCGGGAAGCGATGGTGTATGACTTGCATTTTCTGAAGAGCTTAGGTTTCAATATGCTTCGCAAACACGTAAGTATCCATCATATTTGGGCGTTCATTGCTTACCGAGTACCTCAGATCAAAGTCGAGCCGGCCCTCTTCTACCGGGCTTGCGACGAAATTGGTCTTTTGGTCGTTCAAGACATGCCCTCCCCCCGACCATTACAGTCGCGAAAACTGTCAAACTGCAATGATCAAACCATTTTGCCAGACGCTGCCCAGCAGGAGGAATTTAATAGACAGCTGGAGCTACTTGTAAAGCAGCACAGGAGCTATCCCAGCATTTTCTCATGGGTATATACCTCCAAACACCATCCTTTCATTCTTCACTGACAGTCTCAGGTAATCTATAACGAAGGCTGGGGCCAACGGACGGACTATTATCCAGAGATCGAGTTAACGGAGCGAGTTCGCCAGTTGGATCCGACAAGGCTGGTTGACGCGACGTCCGGATGGATTGACCACGGGCATGGCGACTTCAGCGACAATCATCATTACTCATACCCTCAATGTGGCACACCGTTCTACTCCATACAGTCAAGTCCGCATGACCCAAGCAGAATTGCAATCCAGGGTGAATTTGGCGGTGTTGGCACAAATGTTTCTATCGAGCAGTAAGTCTATCGCTCCCACAGGAACAATCAGTCAGTTGATGGAAGTAGCTTGTGGAACAACATCGACGCCATCAACTCAATCAACCAGACTTACGAGATGGCCGATAATTTTGACATTTGGAACTACCGTAGCCACCTTCTTTTGACTGAACTCAAAGATCAAATCACGCGATTTTCATGCAGTGGAGGGATCTGGACGCAAACAACAGATGTAGAAGGCGAGGTGAATGGTCTGTTGACTTATGATCGGAGACTGAAGCGTGTAGATGAGAAGATGTGGAAAGACGATATTCAGGCTTTGTATGACGCGGCGAAGGCCAGGACTTGAGGCGTTTCACCCCGCCAAATGCGTGCGTGTTCTGAGCTTGTGACCTGTCTGGACATAATCACCTGATCCATGTTTGTTAATATCAGATAAAAATCCGCATTGCA
The DNA here is from genome assembly GCF_000002655.1 of Aspergillus fumigatus Af293. NCBI lineage: Eukaryota > Fungi > Ascomycota > Eurotiomycetes > Eurotiales > Aspergillaceae > Aspergillus > Aspergillus fumigatus. Next base: position 3,802,718 of record NC_007195.1, read on the forward strand.
TCAGGCTTATGTATTATCCACGGCATTAAGATGTGAAATTAATGCTCGCGTGCCATCTATTCTGCTCTTCCGTCGCTTACTAGAGGTTTATAGAGCCTAAAGTGGCCGTTTGGATGACATCTATTACACCAGCGATGCAAATCATTAACAAATGACAAAGCACTACATAGATGCGACTTCATAGTGCTGCAAGATAAATCTAGCTATGAGTTTTATTTCTTGTTAACTGAAGCCTTCGGTTTGTATATGTATGAACCTCCATCCTGCTATCCCGTAATAACATCAACCGGCCAATTGACTTACCTCCTATGCATCATTGTTTTTTGGCATTGTTCCCCTCATAGCTTACCTCAACGTCTCACAAAATATTGAGATCTACCTCCTGCCACCTCCCTCCAAGTGGCAGATGAAAGCAGTTTTTTTTCTTGGATACGTTAGTACTGTTACTACTGTACATGTGACGGCAAGCTAGGCTTAGACAGCTGCTTCTCATTGCACGTGACTCAGAGAGGACATCATCCCACAGAGTTACAGTCTCACTCTTAGGCTTCATAGCATCTCCTGATACGACGATGTCCACAGACAAGATGTACTCCCCAATAGAGACGCGGTTGTAGGGTATCCTCCGATTGCCACGTGCAGCATATGTGGGTCATCGACTCAGTCATGCGGAAATGCCGAAAGCTTAAATGTGGCACTTGCTTAATGTGGTACTAGTATGTTTCTACACTGTATTCCTACCTTATTGGGACTGACCACTGTCGGAGACTGAAACCCGACCACGTTTAAAGAAAGCAGGAGACTCGAATAACGAACACCAGTACCTAACAGGGTTCCATACCAGTTGAGAGACCATTGATAGCAGCTTTTGGAACACACAAAAGAAGAATAAATTTAATCAGCCTGTTCACGATAATGCCGAGTTGCAATTGTGAAGATACCGTGGGGGTCAGACTAGATAATAAGTTCGGCCATAATAGAGGTCATACAGGATACCAGAAATCAGAGGTCTAGCCAACATCTAGTAGCCATTGCCACTGTTCAGTTCTAGTTCAATGACGTCGGTCTACCCCTCCATATCTAAGCATCCCTTTCTCCAGACTCAAACCTCCCCCGGCATCCATTTACTAGAATTGTATTCTTTAGACTGAGAATTGGATGCACCAAAAACATTAATCAAACTGTAACTAAGCTAACTTGAAATAATATTTACGAGCCATCAGCATTCTTTTCTGCTGCCGAACGAACATGCGAGGCCACTGACCCGGTCGCAGGCAGATCCGCAAACGCACGCGCCTATTGACCTAGCGTCAGCCAAGTACCTGCTAAAAAGAGCCTAGTTTCGATGTCAAAGTTCAGCAGCTCTTACCTCCTTGGAGGTTAAATTTCTGGCGTCGTCCATCGTGATCTCATTCAACGGCTTGCTCAAGACTTGCTCGGCCTTGGATGCCCATCGAATCTGGTCCGGATTCACCTGGTCTCGGGTTCTCTTAGCCCCGAAGACCTCAACCAAATTAAATACTTGAAAGCCTTACCTGTTAATGATTCATCGGCAAGCTCTGCGCTCTGTTGTGTAATGTAGGTGATTTCCTCGTCGGTGAGTGGTTGACTGTGTCGTCGGCGTTGGTGGACTCGTTCGCGAAAGCGAAGAGTGTCCATATTCTCGAGATCAGACATTCTGTGGTGAGGATGAGACTTTTGAAGAGCTTCCTTCGAAACACGTCGTCACATTCGCACGACGGAAAAGCTATATAAATTGAAATCGGAGGCGGGGGCGGGGAGATGATGAAATATCAATACACGCCAGGAATTTCCGAAAAGTTACCGCGAACCAAGGAACCATAGTCTGGCGCACTCGCCCTATACTTCAACCAATGTTAAGCTACAGAAGCTTGAATTCAGTGACACGCCTGTGACGGCGTGGCAAACTCGTATTGCACGACAGGGCTAAGAATCCATGGGTTGAGCCGGACACCAAGGGGTAACTTTGACCTACCGAGGGCTGAGAGCTGCAGGCAGACGACCGATTGTAGCATCACAGCCAAGCTTCCGCCACCGTCACTTATGTGGTTTCTCCAGCGCTTTAGCCAGTGTTCGTGGGACACAGATCGGATTCCAAAGGCTGCAGGAATGTTTGCTCAAGGCGAATCAAACTGCCCCTGGTGGCCGTAAACAACGTACGCATTCCCTTTCATGCGATGTGAGGAAAGCATTAATGCTCTCAGAATGTGAGATGAGGATTATGGACAGTTCTAGTGCATGGCAGCCATTGTTGTTCTCGCATTCCCTTGTTAAGAAGCCCAGTCAGTGACCACTCAAGGGTGTCTTCAGCCGAATAGAAAGTAAAGAGAAGAATCGTACTGACAACCCGCGCTGTGGAGAGAGATGAAGGGCGGAGATATTGTTGTTATATTGCTGCATAGTGTACCAGCATTCTAACTATGTCCCTGAATGAACGAGCGATGGTGGACGCTAGTTTAGGAAGAAAGAGATGCTGTATTGCTGGACTAGATGGAGTCACATGGGGGGAGGCAGCTGGCTTGGTGTGTACATCAGATAGGACATAACACAAAATGAGCGGGTTCAGGGATGAATTTATGGGATGGCTCTCCTTTTAGTCAACACTCTACTTAGTGGTGCCGAGAGGACGCTATACCTACATTAACATACTTTCACAGGGCCCTGTTGAGAATTTTACAATCATATACATCTCATTGTTTGCTGCCTGCTGATATCGGTATATACATGGTTAACGAGCGTGGACAAAGACATCAAAAAAATCCGTGGTCCTTTCAGGGCCCTTCTCTCAAACCAGGGTTGTAGTCCTAGACCAAAAAGCCACTGTTCAAGCGGCCATGAAGAATCTCCAAGTCGCATCAGGGGCCAGAGAACTACCCACACCAAGAGGAGCAGCGTCATGGCCACCATCATAGGCAATGAATGAAACCGGCTTCGAACATCCCTTGAAGTCCGTGCGGACCGAGCCACGGCTGCCAGGCTGTGGTGTGCCAACGTTGGATTGCTGACATCCATTGTTACGGACGAACTTCTGGGCCAGGTTGACGCCCCCTTGGAAGGGCAGCACGCCATCGTTGATGCCGTGGATGCCGAGATACGCAATTGGGTCGTTTCCACCGTCGCAACCGCTGATCACACCACCACTCAGAACAGAGACAGCCTTGAACTGCTTCGCACGCGAGCAGGCTAACGAATACGACATACCACCGCCCCAGCTGAATCCCGTTGCAAAGCGAGAGCTTTGATCAACGCAGAGGTCGCTTTCGACCTGCTTGATGATCGCATCGATGAAGGCAATATCCTCGCCGCCGTAGTTGGCCCAGCCAGCATTTTTGCCGTTAGGGGCAACGAATATGGCGCTGCCCTGAGCGCGCGTCTCAAGGCCGTACCAGGGCTGGATACTTTGGCCGTCGACAATGTTCCACATGTTGCCGCCGCGCCAGTGCAAGCCAAAAACTAGGTGATGGGCTTTGTTCTTATCGTAGTTGTCAGGAACCTTGAGTATATACTCCCGGCCATTGATGTTGTGCACGCCGTTGGCGAGACTCGGCTGTTTGCCGCAACCAGAGGATCGAGTCTGGGCAAAGACCGAGGGCGTGAAGGCGCTCAACGCCAAGATGGCCGAATATATAATGGTTGGGACCATTGTGAGACCTCGAGGAATGTTGATGGGTGGATATGATAGCCGGTGACAATATGGAAGATTGTGGTGCTCACAGGGCAGCTGAGAGTCCTACGAAGCAATGTCTCGATGACAATTGTGCCTGGTATTTATGCCTTTGATCGTCCGATTCAGATGATTTAACCTCCCGGCTAATGTTGACCAGGCCTGTCTTTCCATTGCTGAAGAGAAGATCTGCAAGTACTGTCTTTCGGGGTGGACTTGCCATCGGTGGTGTGTATCACCATCTTGACTTGTGCTATAGCACACCTCCGCTCGGACTTGCGTCAGAGACCCTTCTTAGGCAGGCTTCCGCAGATGATCAGGTCTGCTGTTACAGTTAAAACCTAGCGAGATGGGAGACAATAGGGTGCCTAGTGCCAAGACGGCTACTAACCCTTTAGCGAACGGGGTTCGTCTGAAATGGCTATCCCGAGCCCCTGAGTCCCAGAATGTCTCATCATCTACCCTTTGCCAAGATAGATGGACCCTTAGGGTCATGCCAAAATGGCGCTGCCCGGCTGGTGAATATACCTCCCATTTGCCGACGCGCATTGCTCTACTTGACTGACTGACTCCTTCTGTGACAGGGATCTCGTACCTTGTCGCCAACGTCCAATTGTAACTGGCGACTCGCTGTAGAAGACGGAATAAGGATAGCCACAAGTGGTTCACCTACTTCCTACTTGAGGTTGGCCATCTGGCTAGTTTAGCTGGAGACAGCTCCATTTGTTGTCACTTTAATTTAGTGTGTGCATGGACGACACTGACATTGACCTCTGGACCCTGGTAACCGCTGAAGCTCATGACGTTTCTGACGCATTGTAGGATTCATCATCGGCAAGTACAAGGTCTCCTAAATGCCGAAGACTATAGTCTCCTGCGAGCGTACGCAATTGATTCTGATGGTCCTCCATGATTTCAGCCTGAATGTCAGTGTCCAGGCCCTCCCATCTGGGGACAACAGTCGAAGATGGAATCGAATCGCTCCATTCTAGAGCTTCGCCAAGCTCAGTCCTTAATCTGTCTTGTGCCTCAAGATAGATTCGTGCTAACAGTATTGCGCTTCATCTGATGGACCGTCTTTACCTCTTCGCGAACCTTGAGCTAGACTAAGACGAGAGTACTCTGTATTGCTGACATATGAACTACAGGGTGCCCAGAAAAGAGAACGTACGTGCCTGAACTCTGGCCAGCTCAACAGAGAAAAACTCAACCAGCTGAGCTGCGATATCAGTTTCCTTGGAACTCAACTCCTTTCAAAGGAATCGACGTGAAACACCGAAGGGACGATGTGGATCCACCGACCCGCCAACATGAATCACGGCCAGCGCCGTTCCTCTCTTGGCATATTTCGGACAGGGTGAGGCTGTTCAGGATGTGAAACTCGTTCGATGAAAACGCCTGGATTATGATCTGTGGTGGGTGATAGAGACACTGGGACCTCAAGGTTTATAAGGGACGCCAATTCCTCTCTTTATTGAGTTCAGCAGATTCACCGCGTGTCTGTCTCTACTATTCGCTTCTTCTACCACAGTGTAGTAGTTCTTTTTTGGGCCGGTCCCATTCCATTCTCTCTTGTACCAACAGCCTAACCGCTCTTTTCTTCTGCTTTTTCCAAGATGAAGCTGTCCCTTCTTGCTTCCGTGGCCCTGGTGCCATTTGTGTCTGCCCATTATTTCTTTGACGTCCTTGTTATCGATGGCAAGGAGACCAGAAGCAACGAGTTCGTTCGCTCCAACACCCGCCCGGCCAAGTACAACCCGACCAAGTGGAAGAACATTCGCGACGACATGACACCTGATATGCCCGACTTCCGCTGCAACAAAGGCGCCTTTACCTTCGCCGGCCAGACAGGCACGGCTGAGGTGAAGGCCGGCTCCAAGCTTGCTATGAAGCTCGCCGTCGGGGCCACTATGCAGCATCCGGGCCCTGCCTTGGTGTACATGTCCAAGGCTCCAAGCAGCGCCAAGACCTATGAGGGTGATGGTGACTGGTTCAAGATTCACGAAGAAGGCGTTTGCAACAAGAATGCCGACTTCACCAAGGACGCCTGGTGCACCTGGGACAAGGACCGCATTGAGTTTACCATTCCTGCTGATCTCCCTGACGGGGAGTACCTCATCCGCCCTGAGCACATTGGTATGCGCTTTTTTTTCCCCCTGCATCTTTCATTATCCATGGATACGTGATATTAATGCAAAATACAGGTCTTCACGGAGCCCATGATGGACAAGCCGAGTTCTACTACACGTAAGTTTCAGCTCTGATTCCACAGCTCGATAGATCTTTCTGACCATACTCCAGCTGCGCCCAAGTCAAGGTTGTTGGCGGTGGCACCGGCACCCCCGGTCCTACTATCAAGTTCCCCGGCGGATACAAGAAAGACGACCCGTCCTTCAACTTCAGTCTCTGGAATGGCTACAAGGATTATCCTATGCCTGGCCCTACTGTCTGGACCGGCGGATCTGGCTCTGGCTCTAGCTCGTACTCCAAGGTTGCCAACGTCACCAGCTCCGATGAGTCCTCCCAGTCTGGTGCTTCTTCCTCTCAGGGCACTGTGAGCACCTGCCCCAACAAGTACAACCGCCGGCACGCTCGTCAGTTCAAGCCCTAAACTTGGACTGTCCTCATCTCTCCAAGCGTACTGCCGATTGTGTGAATCTGGTTTCCCGGAAGTATGTATCTAGGTTCTCTTCTCTTGGGCTAAATTCCCTTTTTGATCGATTAACATATGTCGCGGTGAATTGTCTTCCAAAAATTTGTTTTCCAAAATACATATCTTTGAAGTGAGGGCTTATTCGAACCCTACCCCCTCCCCTCGGCATACCAGTCTCAGGTATAGTGTCTCAATGAGTGGACCAAGCATACGGGAACAGCCGATTCTCCTCCATAGGCAGTAGTATATCTTAGCCCGCGGTACCTGAAAGTATGGGAGGTGGGTCCAATTCTCCTTTAGTGGTATGTGTAAGTAAACAATAGTAACCTGTCAACCAGAATATGCCTTATAATTCCTACTATACTAGAAACAGAGGTCTAGACGCCCTTTTAGCTTAGTGGTTTTTTGGCTGATATAACCACTAACCCGTAGTAAGGAGTATGAGAACCCCACCATCCAAAGTCTAGCGCTGAAACGCAAGCGGCAAGCCACGGCCCATGTGTGGTGTATCACTGTCCAATCTCTGGACCCTGGTCAACCCCTTCTTGAATCTTGATGGATTATCATTGCCCAGTAGGAGAGCCTGCTTGGTATTCCTAGTTGGGAAACGTGACCTTACTCAGGATTTCAGTTATTCTCCTTGTGTCTTGGATCATGGAGTCTCGTTTGTGGTCGGCTTCCATCAGTGTTTCTTTTAGTCACTGTTAAGATCTCATTGTGGCAGCTACCGATTGTACAGAGTTGAATCAGTTGCGGACATACATTGCGCACCTGAGTCTGAGCAAAGAGACACAAGACATGCTCAGGAAATCAAGTTGACGTGATGCCTTCCATGCATCTTACTCAAAGTCTCACTTCAGACAAGCCATAAAGCGGGCATAGGGCTGAGGTTTCTCTGTCCAACATCTGGTCTTCAACAACTAAGCTTACACATGGTCTTTTTGATTTAGCACACTAACATTGGCGTGGATGTCAAGGCTCAAGTCTCTTACAGCATGTTTCATGATCAATAGATCCGAGTTACAAGTGGCGAATGATTGTAAAAAGTCATCAATTCGTAAATGCTATCACGCTAGCTGTGGTAGACTTCGCAGAGCCTCCGCGTGCTATTGCACTTTAAGTCTCTGCGTTGAGAGATAAATCCAGTACCCTCCCTTAAATGAGTACGAAACCTTATGTCTCGATGAGACCTTGCTATAGGAGCGTACCCCAGGTGGGCTGAGTAGACTCAAGCCACTGGAGGGATTCTGCGGCGGCATTCTCCACGAACACAGGACTGGCTAGGGGGACAATCCATGTTCATGCGGCAACGAGTCTCTTCATGGAAGACCGCTGACGGGAAGAAGAGTTAGCTGGGCTGAATAGCCACCAAAAGTGAACAAGTACTCACCATCAGCACGGGCACTAAGAGCACCAATGCTAACACAAACGCTGCGGTAGCAGAACTGATGAGGGGGGCACCAGAGGTTGATGTTGTTGCAGCGACGCGGCTCACCCTCAGTGTCGATGTTGGCTTCTGAGACACGAGTCGTAAGTATATGGTATGACAAATTGTGAGGGATACTCACCTTCGTCACGCGTTTCAAGCTTAGGAAAGATTCCGACGACGCATTTTCCACTGACGCAAAGCTCACCATATCCACAGGAACCATGACTGCCACAAACACGAGTGGTAGCATCGTCCCAATTGGCCTTGTGGGTAGTCACTGAGGCAAAAGAAGTTAGTCACATGAGTCAAGACAGGTTCAGGCAAAAAGGCTCTCACCATCAGCGTCGGTAGCAAAATTCTCAAGAGCTCCGTTGGCGAGAGTAGCATCGTCTAGCTTTGTTAGATGTTCGAATTTCTGTATTATAGCAGGAGAGCTCACTGTTGGTGTCGACCACTCCATTGAGGACTCCAGAAAGAGCAGCCGAAGCTGCAAGAGGGGCAAAAAGGAGCGGGATAAGGGCGTGTAGTTTCATCCTGAACGAAAGAGTCGGTACAGCTTATGGTCGCTTGGTGCTTTGATGATAAAGGAACTTGGGATAGCAGAAGAAGTGGGTGGGTGAGAGAAAGAAGAAGATGTGATGGGTGGAGGGTGCAGGTTGTATTTATACACAGAGTCTTGTGAGAACAGTGATGAAGAAGGCAAAGCTCCCAGTAGAGTGAATGTCTTTGAAAGCAGGTAGAGACTATGAAGGGCCTAGAAGTGAGCAGAAGGTGAATTAACTGGTTTATCTCCCTATTCACAATACAAACTTACCAGGTATTCTGTTGGACTTTGAGATATGGTTAATTACTTTAACAGCTTGTGAAAAGATGAAGAACACAGTCCCTCAGATTTCTAGATATATTCGTACTACAGGCATAATATGCTACAATATAGCTTTGTTCAAAACAGATGAGGCTTCCAAACAGAGGGTAGCGGGAGAAAATCCAATTGACATCGTTTTTAAAAGCCAGATAACACGCCTAAAGGGCTTCCTTCGTTTGTCAAGACAAGAGCTTAGTCAATCTCACTTGATCTTGCTCTGAAGTAGTCAGATGGTTCAAAGATGAACTCACACTTTATACCTTGGGTAGTTAAGATACCACTCTAGATATCTGTAAGACAGGTGTTTCCTGCTTTCTGCTGTATCTTTTCTTGTTACTATTGTATAAATCCCTGGCCATCATGCAACATCATCAGCAGTATGCTTCTGCTTTGCGCAGATAATCTCTATGTGATTTGTTGAGGCAATGCAAGTACCATTGTCGGTGAATACTAAGGGTCGAGCAACACCAACCGCGTCAAGGAGCAAGTGAGCCATGGTTGAAGACGATCAGACATCCTCACCTGGTGTGAACAGGTTTACGCACCCAACTTTTTCATCTTTCTTCCATGCCACCCCTTCCCCTCGATATGGCTTCAACGCTGGTCCCCGAGATCATAATCCAAATCTTGAATCACTTCGAGACTGTGGAAGAAGTTGTGGTCTGCGCTTCAGCATGCAGGCGGTTGCATGGTGTGTGGCTATGCCATGCTCCTCAGGTAATATGGACTATTGCGCAGAGGCAAATCCTGGCATTCAACGATGCCTTGATGGCGGTAAGTAGTGCAATATTAGACAGGAGATCAAGAATGACACGTGAATCTCCAGGTTCGCGCAACAAAAATCGTGCTTGAAAGCTTTGAGAAAGAAGAATTACCCCCAGACCCGTTCCCCCTTTCTACTTTGAGTGGTGCCGTTCGCAAACCGTCGATCAGCGAATTCCAACAGGTGCGCGACTTTGAGCATCTGGCCAAATGTGCCGAACAGATCTTTGTCGAAGAAGGGCGAGGCTTGAAGGATGAAATACGAAATGACCAGCCGGACGGCGCTACACTGTGGGTTCGATGGAGAGAGCGATTCCACAGTTCTATCTACCGCGTCCTCCTGGCGGGCGCCATTCTCTCTCGTGCATACCAGGAACCGATGTATTTTGCGGCAGAGTGGGGACTACCGAATTTTCTGGAGAAGTACGTGGAGGCATTGGCATCTGGTGGCATGTCGGGCGAGCCTGTGGGTGGAGACGAGCTCGATTATCTCGTGACCTTTGCCCCCTACAATCTTGGAGAGAGTGGACGCATTCATGGGAGCTTCAGGGCTCTTGGAGAGTTTTTTGTTCAGCAAGGCAAGACGCGCGCGCACCAGTCTAACCTTCACGAGCAAACCACCGCGATCCTTCCCCCTTTCGCAGCGCCGCAAGCCCTTAGTCGCTCGGAGGCGGCTGTTGTGTTCGTCGAACTGGGTCAGCTGTTTTTTGCCTTGGAGGTTTTGACGGGCATTCAGGACAGGCAACCAATCATTGTCAATGGGGACGGCTCCGATGAACATGGGAGAACTAGAATTGCCCCGGATCTTCTCTACAAGCCTGCCAGAACGACTCCTGTTGTGCTATTTGGGACCTTCTTTCCGGAGTATATCGCGATGGGCGTGGACATCGACGCGGAGACGCTTGTGTCGCTGGCGGAACAACCGAATCTCGTGGGGTGCAAGCTTACCTGTAACGATATGGGAAAGCTGAACCGGCTTGTTGCGGCTGTGAGGCCTGCAACGGCTGCAGAGCGGGGTTCGGGGTTTATGTGCTTTGGGGGCTCGGCGGATGCAACACTGCAGACGTTGGTGGGTGGTGGGTCGGGAGTAGTTGCGGGATTGGCGAACATTGCGCCTAAGGCGTGTGTGAGACTGGTTGAGCTGTATCATTTGGGGGAGATGGAGGAAGCGAGGAGGCTGCAGGGGGTGGTTGCGAGGGCGGATCGAGTGGCTAACCAGGGCGGGGTCGGTGCTGTCAAGAGTGCATTGAGAGTATGGTTTGGTTACGGAGGATATGCCCGGAGGCCATTGCGGGGGACAGAAGAGGAGGAAAAGAGAGAGAGTGGTGCAGAGGGGCTAAAGGAGGTGGTGGAGTTGGAGAAGCGACTGTAGGGAATGGGGAGGGAATAATCTCTCTCAACGCGAAGGCAGCTGAGCACATGTGATCAGTCTTGGGCATTTCGGTCACCGAAAAACTCGGCAATCCTGGTCCAAAGCCACTGCTGCTCAATCATATGGTCGAGCTGTTCATGATGACTAGCCATTTTTCCTGGGGTATGTCCAATAGGATCTTCAAGTACTCCATACCAGAACGACCACCTATTGGTGTTGGATCTGTTGCAGAAGATCCGTGTGTATTCCAACAACGGCTCACGATTCTTGGTAGTGATGACATCGTCTGTCGAGACATCTCCAAGAAACCAAGCTCATCATATCTCTCAGGACATCTTGTTTCGTAACTCACTCGGTGCAATTCTTCGAAGTAGAAACAGACACATGGTTCTATCAGAATGTGATCATGCCATACGAAGACAATAAATGAGCCTTTTAACAGAAGATGACGGCTAATTAACCCTTTGAGGTTCTTGGTTATGCATGTTGCAGGATGCTGCATGCAACGGGCCATGCAGCTTTTGAATTTTGGCTGTACTGACGAGACAAAGTGGGATTGACGACTTTCTTGATTCAAGAAGGTCAATTGGACGGGCAGCTCAAGGGCTGATAATCACTCATCTCAATGGCACCTCGTAAATAGCACTAACGGACTACTCCGTAACTACGGCTAGACTACTCCGTATCAGTAGTATACGGAGTATATGAACGGTGGATGCTGAGAATCATCACTTACCACTGACCGTCTTTGATTCTAAGCTGAAGGCCCCAGTAGTGGGGATATGTGGGCTGCAAAGAACACTACCGCACTCTAGGATGACTTTAGTTGCATATCTTGTCTTTTGATGTAGTCTAAATTCCATAGCGCCCAGAAATTTTTGACGAAGATTCTGCTCCATACCCTGAAAAGAAAGATGCAGAATCCTCCCAAAGGATAATGCGGCATCAAAGAGTACGCGACGCGACACATAAACAAGGAGAGGAATGCAGTCTAAATCTTGAGAATACACAGTACCTACGTAGTGCACATTCTTAAATAAAGTACGGAGCAATTACACTGGACCGCTGTTAACGAGGAATGACAACAACGCCACATCGGACCGATCGGACAAATTCGTTTACGGAGTCCTCCTACGAACTAAACCCATAGTACGCCGTACCAACGCCTAGTTTGACAGTAAGACGGAAATGCGTCAGTCTTTTGCCAGAAACTCCATCCCTCTTTCGATCCTTCCAAACATCCCCTCCCCTTCTTTCTCCTCCCTTCCTGAAATACCTGCCGCTGTCGCGTTTCTTTTCATCTAGCTATCCTTTCTCTTGTCACATTGTTCCTACTCTATCATCTGCTTTAGTCCTCGTCCGATGGTGTGTTTGGTATCTGCCACACCTGGGTCGGCCCCGTCACACTTATTCAATCAGCATCATCTATCTCTCTCTACCGATAATCGCGCCACTGTGCGCGTCGCAAGGCTATAGCAATCATGGGGCTCTCAAAAACAAACAGGATTATGATCCTGCTGGTCATTGACACCGCATTTTTCCTTCTGGAATTAATAGCCGGTTTGCCCGCTCTCGTCCCCGTGCGCAAGATGTGTCTTTTGACTGATGCCATTCATAGGGTATTCGGTTCATTCACTCGCTCTGGTGGCTGACTCCTTTCATATGGTGAGCGCTTGATTCTGAACAGACTACCTGAGATGGTGGATCACATACTGACTCTGCAAAGTTGAATGATGTCATATCGTTATTGGTCGGATTATGGGCTGTCAAGGTTGCAAATCAAGAAACCAAGTCAAAGATGTACACATACGGGGTAGGATTTCTCCCATCTCTTTCGCCGAGGCGATCAGATCAACAAGAGCAAGGCTAATCGTTTTCTCTGGATTAGTGGCAACGTGCGGAAACCCTCGGTGCCCTGGTGAACGGTGTCTTCCTCGTTGCGTTGTGTTTGTCCATTTTCCTCGAAGCAATCCAGAGACTCGTCGAGCCACAGGAAGTGAAGAATCCGAAGCTGGTTTGCACTGTTGGATGCTTGGGCCTCCTTTCGAATATACTTGGTCTCGTCCTGTTTCATGACCACTCTCACGGCCATGGACATGCAGATGACCATTCAAACGAAGATATTGAAGATGTCGATGCGGCGGAACAAGGGCTTGCTCATGGTCATGGGGAAACTACTGTGGCGGACAAGCGGGCTTCTACTGCTACTGTAAATACTCCCCATCCACTCTCTACACTCCTCTGGCTAACTGAATCAAAAGCGCGACGATGCAAACGGTGGGACCGAACCATCTTCTCCTTTCTCACGGAAGCGCCGGACTCTGGACTCTCAACGCAGTTCTCGTCGGTACAGCACGGGAACTGGACGTGGTATCTTGGGTGTTGAAGACATCCAGGTTCATCCAGCTACAATGAGACAGGAGATCATTGCTGCCAGTCGGAATCGCTTCGATGACGTGTCTTCCGAATCGGACAGTGACCAGCGAGAAGGTGACGAAGGGGACGGCCAGCCGTCGGAGCGAACGAATCTTCTTGGCAGCAAGGACAGAGCGACCAACTACACCGATGAGAGCGATACAGCTTATAAGCGGCAAGAACCCATTGGTGATGACGACATCCACAAGTCCCACAACCACGCGCAACCAAAGCCCAAGGAAGGCAAGCATGGTCACGGACATGGACACGATCTTAACATGCGTGGGGTCTTCCTTCATGTGATGGGCGATGCACTTGGCAATATCGGTGTGATCGTTTCGGCTTTAGTCATTTGGCTGACCGACTACTCATGGCGGTTCTACGTCGATCCTGGTATCTCTCTGTTGATAACAGTGATCATCCTTGCATCTGCAATTCCGCTCTGCAAGGCCGCGTCTCGCATCCTTTTGCAGGCAGTGCCGGCAGGCTTGAGTATTGATCACATCAAAGAAGATATCGAGCGTCTTCCTGGCGTCATCGGATCCCATCACTTGCATGTGTGGCAACTCAGTGACACTAAGCTTGTTGCTTCGATCCACATCCAGGTAGACACGGAGATCAAGGGTGAAGGATCCGAGCGTTACATGCGTCTTGCCAGGCAGGTGAGGAAATGCCTACATGCCTATGGAATCCATTCGTCCACCATCCAGCCCGAGTTCGCCCCGGACAGCGATGCGGAGGACACTCAAGCGCTTCCGTCGTCGTCTCGTGGAAGCAATGATGAACCCTCAGGGTCCAGCAAGCTGCCAAGTCAAGCCCCAAGTGTCCGGGACGGAGATCCTCAGGCGTGTCTTCTTGAATGCGGCGAAGAATGCGCCCAAAAGGGCCAATGCTGCCCAAAGAAGTCGTAGATAATCGATTTGATCTCATGCCTCATGTGCAACCAATTCATTATGTTTGGCCTGGCGTTTTATTCCTTGTCCCTTAAAAGCATGTTCTTCTGTTATCCCTTATTTTCCATACCCTACCTACCATTGTGTTATCGCGACACGTTATCTCGATACCACCATCCTACCCCTTATAGATCCATTTGAAGTTCGGATGGTCCTTTTGAATGATGGACTATGGGTGACTACATCAGTTGACAGGTTTCAACTGCATCTTGGACGTCCATTTCAATGTCCCTAATATACATTCTTATCAACCTGAAATGGAACATCTCTAAGGCTGATTTCGCTTTTCTCCTGATGACTCATAGGCTGCTCAGGTACAAGCATATGACACATATTGTAAACACCTTGCCCATGCACAAAATAGTCCGCCCCAGACAACCTGAGTTGCGCATATTGTCGGCCCTGCAGCGTTCCAGGCCACAGAAGCCGTTTGTCATTCGTGGGGTGGCCGTCAACTGGGGGCGCGTGTGGGCTCTTTCCTCCATGCTTATTCATCTACCCACACCCGGTCGCGCGGCCTCAGGGCGGCACTGCTTACCTACTAAATCAGGAATGCCAATGGCCTTGGCGCCCGTAGCTTTTCGCTCCTAGATACTATTATTGTCCCGTCGAGGTCTCCTTAGCCAACGACGAACGAGATGGCATAACGTTGCCAACCACGGCCTACTTGTATATCTCTGCCCTTTCATCCTACTCATCAGTTACACTCCTTTACTTGCATTTTTTGCAGCATGATACCCTTATCTGTTTGAGCCGCCAAAATCTTCTGTTTCACTTTGTGTTACCGAGCCTCGAGTTCGAGCAATGCAGCCTGCACATTAAGCCACCTGCTGATCTCCTTGACTCAACAACACAACGATGAGCTACTCCTATCCGCGCAGTGACAGTGCCCATGCGTATCGATCGACCCGCCGCGGTCGCTTCGCCGAGCCTACCGATCTTCACGGACGTTTAACCCAAGCGCTACCGCTGTGGGCCAGAACGTGGGTTACGGATCTCCGCGAGGGGAGAATGCCTGCAGCACTCAGCGAGGCCAAAATCGATTACAATGGAGCTGGACTTCAGAAGATCTGCTGGCGATTCGTGAGGCGTGTGTTTACTGTGCCGTTTGCTTTGATACTCCTGTGGTTTTGGACGCTGTGGTGGGGGGAACGTACTGTGTTCCAGGAGAGTCTGGACAAGTGTGTCTGGGACAAGTGGGAGAAGTGGGTGAGTGTTCTGGACGTATCGCTGTATTGATGTAGTGCTTAGCTTTTGGTAGCCTCGGGATGCAACACCGCATCATGTTGTGTTTATAGCCGACCCTCAACTTGTCGATCCCCATACCTACCCCGGTCGGCCATGGCCACTTTCGACCTTGACGGTCAGGTACACGGACCAGTATATGCGCCGCTCTTTTACATCTATCCAAAGAAGTTTAGGGCCCGACTCGGTCGTATTCCTTGGCGACCTGTTTGACGGAGGGAGAGAGTGGGGAACATCATCGACGACGAGCCCTGAGAAGCGCTACCAGCAATACAAAGATTCCTTCTGGAAGCAGGAATACCATCGATTTGTCAAGATCTTCTCTGATCAGTTCCATGAGGGGGACGGGCAGTCGACGGAGCCGCGAGGTCGACGGATGATTGCCAGCCTACCGGGCAACCATGACCTGGGCTTCGGGTCGGGTGTCCAGGTACCCGTGCGTGATCGGTTCCAATCATTCTTTGGTCCAGGAAATCGCGTCGATGTAATCGGGAACCACACGTTTGTGTCGATCGATACGGTTTCATTGAGCGCGATGGATCAGCCCGATCCACGGACGGGCAGCTCCGGGACTGGAGCGGGGGATGGAGAGCAGCCTAACGAGCGTATTTGGAGGGAGGCGAAGGACTTCCTCGATGAAGTGCCTCGGCATATGGCCAAGGCCGAGACGGAGGAACTGCTGATGTTGCGCAATGAGACCCAAGCGAGCAAAGGCCGTCTTTTTAAACACGACGCAGTGCAAGTGTTGGAAAATGCGATCGTCAAGGAACCACAGTGGGAAGCTCTTGGTCTTCCGACGATTCTCTTGACACATGTGCCGTTGTACCGCAGGCCGGCTACACCGTGTGGGCCTCTCAGAGAACGCTATCCACCCTCATCAGATGGGGAGCTTGAGGAGGACGAACCGAACGCATTGAGGCTTGGTGGAGGCTATCAGTACCAGAATGTTTTGACACAGACCATCTCCAAAGACCTTGTTTCCAAGATTGGGTCCAGTCTGGTGCAGGTCTACTCTGGCGACGACCATGACTACTGCGAGATCTCCCACCGCGAATTCAGTGGCTCTCCCAAGGAAATCACTGTGAAGAGCCTCAGCTGGGCAATGGGCGTCCGTCACCCGGGCTTTTTACTCACCAGTCTTTGGAATCCCATTGACCTGACAACGGGGAGGCCGAGAGAGCACTCTTCGTCTACGATTCAGAACCATCTTTGCCTCCTGCCCGATCAACTGGGCATTTTCATCCACTACGGGGCTCTTTTTGGATTTACGTTGGCCATCCTTCTCATCCGGGCAATTGTTTTGGTGCTGTACTTCCCACGGCCAACCTCACCTGATCCCGTCCTACCTCTCTCCGAACAAGACTTGCACAACTCTTCGCCATCGGTCACCTCTCTTCCCCCATTCTCCAGTACGTCCAGCTCTACACTTCCGTCACCGCGCGGTCTAGCCAGTCGCGCTGTGAATGCACCGCCCCGGCCCAAGCCCTACCATGATGCTTACCCAGGACTAGCAGAGTACGAGGCCGAGCAGAACTCCAAGTGGAGACCGTCGCGCGATGAATATCGGCGGAAACCCGGGGCTGGCCGTTCAGCTCTTGCCAGAATCAGAAGGGAGCTCATTGGTTCGGTGCAGTTTGTGGCCAGCGTCGTGTTGGCATGGTACTTCTTTTTAATCTGGCGGTGGTAATTCGGCTACCTTGATAGAAAAGAAGTCCTTTGTTCAGGCATAGTATAATGATATTGAGGGTAATAATTTCATACAAAGAACTTTCATCCTCAGGACACCTGTACGCAATAGCATTTGAGTGTACCTAGAAATCGACAAGAGCTGCCCGGCCACTTTAGCATATTTTCTTACATCTAAATACTGGCCAGAAACCCCGAACCCAAGTCAGCGGTTTACGTCAGTGGAAATGAATGATCTGCAAGGTTTCTGGTAGCGGCAAGAGATCACTTAAAATAGTGTTTGGCCTTGACGATCGTGATTTCTTGGTGATTCTTGTTTTGTGGCTTGACGGATTCTCCAATCTAGATATTAGACTACTTGTCATGGGAAGAAACCAACCACCACGAGGGTGAGGGAAGACAGGGACTGAGTATGTATCAATCATTAGGGTGAATTGAAGCAGTATTGAACAGATGTGATATCCCTCGCTTTGTAGGGTTACACCCTGGTGGGGCGCCTGCAGTAGTCTGTTCTACGTCTCTGTGAGTGAGTGATTAATCAGAGACACAGTACCTGGTCTAAGGTAAGTAAGTGATCAAGCCAGCATACTACTATTTCTGTAAGAAACCAATGGGTATCTTCGTGTAACCTGATCAGAACGAATCCACAATTTCCGTGGCGCAGGAAAAGACAAAATTGTTGAACCCATGGTTGAGGTTCTATTTGTTTCTACTCTCCCTCATTTAACCAGTTCTGACTGTTTCAGATTGATCCAGATCCTAGCCTTGTCATGAGATTGAATTATGGTTTATGGTCACCTAAGTGGATGACAGAAATTGAAGGTTTACTTTACAGAGTCTCGTTTTGCCCCCCTCCGTGCTGTTGTATGGCCACAAGTAAGGGAGAATCTGCGTCGAGGCCCCGAATTCGGTAAAATCAAACTGTCAGTCAGATGCGAGAATTTTCTCTTGTCTCAGCTCGTAGCCTCGACCACGGAGGAGACCCCAACAAGACTTGATCTTCAGTAGTCAAGCCAAGCCACTGAAATCATTTTTCCCTGGCAATTAATTTATTTTGGGGTTCTATTATTACGTACAGCTGTGGAAATTGGATCATTGGATATTTTGGCCGAAAAATGGCCGGGATCGTGCTGGTAGAACTGGCCCGAAATGGCACGAGGGCGAGCCGACAATCTTGCCCGATTCCGGCATCTCCAGGTTTTCTTCCCGACTCCGGTGTCTGTTGTTCGACTGCGTACACCTCACTTTAGCAACACTTCTCCAGGTCCCGCATTCGGCCTTCTGTCGCTTGTTCTTCCCCAGTCAGCAGAGTCAGCCGAACGGACCTAGTCAAACAGTGCGAGTGCAGATTGTCTCACTTTGACTCTGGTTCTGGCCACACATGGATGATGCCGGTCTCAAAGTGTACCCCGGCAGGAAGTTGGCACCGGTCAAGCCTTCAGGCTCAGGGGTCCCTAATAAAAAAAGAAAGAAAAAAAAAAGCGCCATCGACGTAGCTGATCAACCCCAACAGCCAATGAATCGTTCGGTGTTCCCGAACCGAGTGGGTTTCTGGAATTCATCGACTGCACCGACTATTTGTTTTCTCTGTCTCAGCTGCGGTCTGACCTTGTGCCACCGGCCAATGATGCCTCACCACCTCGGGCGACTTCCCCATTCCGAATGCAAACGGCCTCGTGTGTGTCCTCCAGTCCCCACGGGCGTCTGACCGATTCGGCATCCCATACGGTGAACCTCCTCCAGTCCCCGTTTTCCTCCAGAGAAACTCCGGACTCCAGACTCCAGACACGGCCGGGAAAATGGAGGCCAAAATCCAGACACGCAGCTCCCTGCTGCGGCGCTCTCCCGTGGAATGGCCGTTGTTTTGAAAAAATCTAACTGCGCCAGGAAGTCTAGTTGCGGCCAACCAGCCGTCGTGCTTTGTCTCGGTGGATATGGCGGGGTTATCCCCAGGTTCTCCTTTTCACACAAGTTGACTCTCACGAAGCCGGCTTGGGGACTATATAATCTCTTCCATACCCCGGGTGATCGTCAATCCCTTGACCTCTGTTTCTCTTCCATTCCATCCTCACCTGCTATTGTGTTATTGTTTCAGGACCTTGTTTCATAACGACAATTTTTTTAAATACTCTTATACTCTTGGGTTGCTTGTCATATCACTTGTCCGTTGCACGCACTACTAGACTAGATTTTCCATCATGGGCTTCATGATCAGAAAGCCCGATGATGCAGTGGGCTCCGCGGCTCCTGCCATCATCATTGGTTTGTTCGTTGCGTTTGGTGGGATTCTGTTCGGGTAAGTCTCTCGGCCTCACTGACCTTGGCACAACCGCTGACCAGAGGACTGCACATAGCTATGATACCGGCACCATCAGCGGCATCCTTGCCATGCCATACTGGCGCAAGCTCTTCTCCACCGGCTACATCAATCCGGACGACAACTACCCGGATATCACATCCTCGCAATCGTCGATGATCGTCTCCCTGTTGTCTGCTGGCACTTTCTTCGGAGCTCTGGGCGCCGCGCCGGTTGCCGATTACTTTGGACGCCGCCTTGGTATGATTATCAACTCGGGCGTCTTCTGCTTTGGTGTCATCCTTCAGACCGCCGCCACTGCGATTCCGTTGTTCGTCGCGGGCAGATTCTTCGCCGGATTCGGCGTCGGTCTTCTTTCAGCGACTGGTATGTTCCTCATCATCTTTTTGTCCATCCTGGTGGCCGTGTGCTGACGGGACCAGTTCCCTTGTATCAGTCCGAGACAGCTCCCAAGTGGATTCGCGGGACCATCGTCGGAGCCTATCAGCTGGCCATCACCCTTGGTCTGCTGATTGCCGCTATTGTGAACAATGCCACCAAGGACCGTATGGATACCGGCTGCTACCGGATTCCAGTTGCCATCCAGTTTGCCTGGGCTATTATCCTGGTGACTGGTATGCTGGTTCTTCCCGAAACCCCGCGATTCCTCATCAAGAAGGATAAGCACGAGGCCGCCGCCAGGGCGCTATCCCGCCTTCGCCGCATGGATGTCAACGATCCAGCTCTCATTGAGGAATTGTCCGAGATCCAGGCCAACCATGAATACGAGCTCAGCATGGGTACGGCAAGCTACCTCGAGATTCTTCGCGGCACCATCGGCAAGCGTTTGGCTACCGGTTGCGGTATCCAGGCTCTGCAGCAGTTGGCCGGTGTCAACTTCATCTGTATGTCCTCATTTCTTTTCGTACTCGAACTCACAGCTCATATGTGTGTCTAGTCTACTACGGAACGACCTTTTTCAAGGCCTCGGGCATCAGCAACCCCTTCATCATTACTCTCATCACCAACATTGTCAACGTGATGTCCACCTTCCCCGGTCTCTACATGGTGGAGAAGTGGGGTCGTCGTCCTTTGTTGATGTTTGGAGCTTTTGGCATGTGCGTCAGCCAGCTTATCGTCGCCATCGTTGGCACTGCCACCTCGTCCGACGTGGCCAACAAAGTCCTGATCGCCTTCGTCTGCATCTACATCTTCTTCTTCGCCTGCTCCTGGGGACCGGTGGCTTGGGTTGTGACTGGGGAGCTGTTCCCGCTCAAGGCCCGTGCCAAGTGTCTCTCCATCACCACCGCCACCAACTGGCTGCTCAACTGGGCCATCGCCTACGCGACTCCTTACATGGTCAACAGCGGCCCGGGCAATGCCAACCTGCAGTCCAAGGTGTTCTTCATCTGGGGTGGCTTCTGCTTCATCGCGTTTGTCTTTGTGTACACCTGCATCTACGAGACCAAGGGTCTCTCTCTCGAGCAAGTCGACGAGCTGTACGGCAAGGTCTCCAAGGCCTGGAAGTCGAGTGGTTTCGTCCCCACGGTCCACTTCACCGATGTCCGGGATGTGGCCGAAGGACACCAGAAGGCCAGTCTTTCTCAGCTTGAGGCTGATGCTCAAGAGAAGCACAAGCTGGAACATCTGGAGAAGGCGTAAATCTGTTTCTTTCCCTCTAGTCCTTTTGGGAGCATGCATATTTGGTTCATTGGCACTTCTTACGGCGCATATGGAGATACCTGGATTGTGATGACTGATATATTAGTGAATGATAGATCACTAGATCATTCTTTGGAAATCTTACATCGTATTCATGAATTCTTTTAAAACATGTTTTATTTCTCAGGGGTCATCGAAGCGCACCATATCCCATGGACGCCTCAGGCTGGGTCAGGCACTATGAGCGCATGGCTGGGGAAGCGGAATATGATTGGCTGCTTGGCTCCGTAACGGGGCCCGCTCTCCAAGTTTCACATGGAAAATTCCTGAAGCTAGTTCTGGAACCGGAAATCACCAAGGAGCCCGTGCGTGATCATCGTCGCTGTATTCAAAGGGGATGACCAACATCCCGGATCAACGCTCACCATGACCTCTTCTGTGGTCACTTGTTCACTTCAGCTTTCCTTCTTCCATCTTTGGCCCTGGCCAAAATGAGGCCTTTTGCAGTCTTTACTACATTCACATTCACAAGCCCCTGACACCATGTTGATGGCATCACGCATCGCAGAGCGGCGCACCAGCCTCGAACCCACACAGCAGGATAACGATGTTTCAGGACACAATCGACCATCGAGGATCCTCCTCCACAGTGACCCGGACCCCATCGACGTCCGACCTCCCACTCCCAAAGCAACAGGCAACCTCCTCCGCTCCAGCCCCGACATGGAACTCAGGAACCTGCGGACCAGTCGCGAGGACGAAAAGGTCGAGTCCGCAGTGACTACAGTGGCCGCGGACGGAGTCCTGAGGGACGCACAGACGCAATCGCAGCCACCGCCACGATACCATCCCGACACCGCTCTATCGGCGCATCCGCTGTTCCCACCGCTTCCCTCGTACAGTCCGCCTTCGCTTGCGCTCACGGTGCGCTGTGTGGCGCTGCGGTGCGTCTCGTTCGTTCTGTCGCTGTTGTTTCTGGGGGTTGTTGTCATCGGTGCGCTTGTGGGTTTCGCTGGCAGGCAGCTGGAGAATCTGCGGATGAGGATTCGCGGCGAGGATCCTCACGCGCGGCGGAAATTCTATGCCGAGGAGCGCGAGCGACAGTGGAGTCGAGAGGAGGAGCTTAGAAGGTGGAAGCGGCGGCAGGCGAAGCGGGATGTGGACGAGGAGGCGCCGGATGAGTGTCCGCCGTTGGAGGGCGGGCCGGACTTGCTCGTTTGTGATGTTAGGTATTACGCGCGGCGGGTAGGGCTCGATGTCGAGACGTTCAAAGTCCAGACGGAGGATGGCTTTATTATTACGTTGTGGCATGTTTTTAACCCGCAGGAGTACACGCCGTTGTCGGAAGAGGAGAGAGGGCCCCGCGGCCCGGACGTGTTTACTGGGCGGAGAAGGCCGAATGCCTCGGGTCGAAACCAGAGGTATCCTGTTCTGCTGGTTCATGGGCTGTTGCAGAGTGCTGGTGCGTTCTGTGTGAACGACGACGACAGCCTGGCTTTCTATCTCTGCAAAGCCGGGTACGACGTCTGGTTAGGCAACAATCGCTGCGGGATGACGCCGGAGCATACAACGCTGTCGACTGGTGATCCGCGGATGTGGACGTGGAACATCCGGCAGATGGGCGTGCTGGACTTGACCGCGCTTGTTTCGCGGGTCCTGTTTGAGACCGGGTTTGAGAAGCTGGGGCTTGTGTGCCACTCGCAAGGTACCGCGCAGACATTTGTGGCGCTGTCCAAGCACCACCGCCCGGAACTTGGCGAGAAGATATCTGTATTCTGTGCCCTCGCACCGGCCGTGTATGCCGGGCCGTTGATCGAGAGGGTGTACTTTCGGTTCATGCGAGTTATACCGCCTGACATATTCCGGACGATTTTCGGCATCCACGCATTCATCCCCATCATGATAACCGTCCACCGCTTTCTCCATCCCCGCATCTACGGGGCGTTGGGGTATCATGTCTTCGCGCACCTGTTCGGCTGGAGCGACGTCCGCTGGGATCGCGGACTCCGCGATCGCATGTTCCAATTCGCGCCAGTGTATATCAGCAGCGAGACGATCCGGTGGTGGCTGGGTCAGGGCTGCTTCGCGACGCAGCGGTGCATCCTGGCCACGATGGAAGAGACCCTCGCCGAGATGGAGGAGGATGTCCGTCTGCAGCGCGACGGAGACCAACCGGGCTCGCGCACTGACACCGCCTGGTACGGGCCGCAGACGCCCCCGTTTGCGCTGTGGGTTGCGGGGTCAGATGCGCTGGTCGACGGCCGGCCTCTCCTCCAGCGGTTGCACAGCGGACGCGAGCCGCATGTGCAGGTGGTGCATTCCAAAGTGATTGAAGAGTATGAGCATCTAGATGTGCTGTGGGCCATGGATGCGGTGGAGCAAGTGGGTCAAGAGGTCCGCGATGTTATATACAGGACCATGCCGGAGGCGGCGCGGAAGTGCTGCCGGGTTCCAAAGGGTGTTTCATGACACGGTCCTTCACGAATGACTGACGGTGATGAGATATGACTGTTCTGGCAGGCTTTGATGTTCAATTAGACATTGCATATGTACAGCGTATCTAATTCATAGACTTATAGCTATCCCCAGTCTCATCATTCCGTCGATACCAAGCCCCACACAGAATGGAATCAACACGGCTGCCTAACGCACGACCACAGACCAGACTAACCTCGCCTTGCTACCAGGATTAAAAGCATACGTACACCCAATATATCCAGGAGCCGGTAGCCAGGTATTTCCCTCAGCAGGTACATTGTCGAGTAGGATAGACCCTCACGCGGGGGTATGACACCATACCATTTCAACCTTCGGATGGGCATCATAGCCAATGGTCGTCTCACTCTCATGCTCTACCGTCGCGTAGCTATCCTGATGCTGGCGCCGTGACCTAGTGACAACTGGAAACTGGAAACTGGAAACCGGAAACCGGAAATAATGTAGCCTACGAAGCGAAAACCGAAGTGGAGATCCTGCAGGGGTGTATCTATTCTTGGTGGCGGGCGTGACTCGTCGTGCGGGGAGATGCATTCTGGCGACAGTATACAGTGCAGCCAGTCCTACAGCATGGCTACGATAGGGCAATAGGACAGCATGTGGTGACGTGCTGGGAAAGTACAGGCCGTGCCGCAGTGCAGTCGAAGCGCAGGAGAAGTGCAGGCGAAGTGCAGGCCTTGCATATCCCGGATTCTATGGTTATAGATCAAGGTCGGAGGAGGTTTCCATGCTGAGTTAGGGTCGGGATAAAGTGGGATGCGTCGGCTTGGCTTGTAGCTTGGCTGGCTTGGTTCGCTCGTTTGAGTTTATGTGAACGGTGCAACAGACGGGGTGGGATCGTATTTGGTACTTGTGTTAGGTGTTTGCTTTATAGTATTGTATGTGGTATGGGTGTTGGTGTTGAGTATGTGTATAGGTGTACATGTCTATAACTGCTGGGGGCAACCTGGATAACATACTAACTGGGACTGCAGGTATCGACTGATGTTTCTGTTACCTCAGAATGAGCAATAGTCCCCCTCATGTCTACTGTCACATTCTTGATTCTAGAGGCTATCGGCTATCCAACCCCTCAAGCGGCCGATTGGCCTGCAATGTTCACCCTCCCCCCCCCCACTCACCAGACTGGTCCTCGGCCTGTCTGCTATCCCAAAGATCTTCTCTCATGAGGGGTAGCCGTGCCAATCGAGAATGCCTGGACCGGACTGAACTAGTCAGGGAGCATCTGTCTGTCGAACCCGGTGAGGGGCACAGACTGTCAAATTGACCCTCTTCTTCTCACCGAACTGTGGTATATAAGGGGGTTCAGCTCTCGCAATGGGGGTCGATTTCGAACTGGATCAAGCAGAGTCACAATGAAGTCTATCCACATTCTGCAAGCTTTCCTTCTTGTTGTCCCCTGTGCCAATGGAGCCCCTACGGCCCAGCCTTCGAATCCTCCATTGAGAGGCTCGACGGATCTGCGCGGCTATTCCTCCTCCAATACCATCACGGAGCAATCGACTGAGGTCAAGTATACCCTCGTGACTGGGCAAAAGGAGGATGCCAAGAATGGGGTGTATCTTGACTTTGAGGGCGTGGACAATCCGCAGCCGATCCGGGGAGATCGGGGAGGGTCGGACCCAGGACCGAGTATGTTTGTTGTTTGGGCTACATGAACGGACGCAGAAGTGGCTGACAGCGCAGGAAATACGTACTATGATCAGATAAATAGCGATAAGCTGGCTCCTCCTGGGACGGATCATGGTCAGACGATCAACGCGCAGTGGCCGATGGGTATGTCGGACCTCCATGATGGTATGACCATGCTAACTTGGCACAGGGCTCAGTCATAATAGGTAGGTTTGTACTCTCGGCTTGACGGACGTTGCTTATAAGTAGACTCGGCCAAGACGGGGCTGGATGGGCTCGACAGGAAAACACGAACGTCATGCCGGACGCAACAGCCATGGCCGGGGTTGACATGAGACTTGAGCCCCATGCGTATCGGGAACTGCATTGGCATGTCGCGGCGGAGTGGTCGCTTGTCCTCAATGGATCCTGTCGTATCCAGGTACGTTTTTCCCTCCTTTTCATTGATGTCGCTGACCGTCAGGCCGTCAATGAGAATGGGGAAACGTTCATCGACGATGTGAGCGAAGGTGATGTCTGGTTCTTCCCTCCGTAGGTCACCAACTCACCGTTGTGGATGGATGCTGACCGTCTAGGGGCGTTCCTCACTCCATTCAAGCTTTCAACACAGGGGTCGAGTTCCTTCTAGTCTTCGACGATGGATCCTTCTCCGAGGATAATACCTTCCTCGCCTCAGAAGTCTTTGCACACAATCCCAGAGAAGTCCTAGCCAAAGACCTGGGTGTTCCCATCGCCTCATTCGAAAACCTTCCCGAGGACGAACTGTACATCTTCCCTGGCACCCCAGCCCCCAAGGACATCGAGGCCCAAAACGTCTCGACGGCAGCGGGAATCGTCCCCAGAACGCAGAGCTACTCGTACCACTTCTCCGAGCAGCCCGCCCACGAAGTCGCCGGCGGATCCGTCAAGATCGTGGATCCCGTCACCTTCCCCATCGCCAGTAATTTCTCTGCGGCTGTCGTGACCGTCAAGCCGGGCGGGATGCGCGAGATCCACTGGCATCCGACCAGCGATGAGTGGGCATTTTTCATCCGTGGCCAGGGCCGCGCCACGCTGTTCTCGGCACCCAGTACGGCCACGACGTTTGACTACCGCGCCGGGGACGTGGGATACTTTCCTAAGTCGAACAGTCACTATATTGAGAATACCGGGGACGAGGACCTGCTCTTCCTCGAGGTGTTGCAGGCAGACAAGTTCACTGGTGCGTAGCCCCCTTTTTTTCACTTTGTCTTTAGCCACGCTTAACAGGATCAGACATCGCACTAGGGCAATGGATTGCGTCTACGCCGCGACAGATCGTGGCAGATACGCTGAAGCTGAGCAATGAGACCTTGAGCAAGTTGAAGACGGACAAGCAGTATGTTGTTGCTGGATAACGGAAAACGTAACATAACAATCATATATCGTCAGGCATAATCATAACCAACAAATCAAGGCGCATAGGGCGGCGGCCGCTCCGCCTCCTCATCACTTGCAGTGGACTCATCCTCCTCCTCCGACTCGCTCTCATCCTGTAGAACCTTGTAGTCAAGCTTCTCCACCTTTGCATCGGCGGCAGCCGCAACAGCCTTGTCCTTCTTGCCCTGCTTCCGCATATCAGCATAAGCATATACCCAACACCCAAACCCCCCCCCCCCCCCCCTCCCTCCCCCCTCTCCTCCCACAGACCAAAGATAAAGGGGACTTACATCCATCTCCTCAAAAACAACCTCCCCCTCCCCAACCCTCCCCACCAACCTCCCATGCTTCCAAACCCCAAACCTTAACCGCATCCCCTTGAACTCCGTCCCGATCACCACACACTCACTCACCTCGCAGTCCGTCAGCACCGCCCTCTTCACCCTGCTCTTGAACATGTCCACGTGGTTCAGCTTACTCCGCCAGAGGAGGGACTGCTTCACGGTGGAGTCCACAACCGTGCTCCGCCGGACGGCACTATCGCTTACCGCGCTGGCGCGGATCTCGCTCCGTCGCAGGCGGCGGATATTCGAGAGCGACGAGTCAGTTGCATCGAGCGAGCGGGCTGCGGGGACGTTGAGGAGGGTTGTGTTGGTGAGAGTGCAGCGGCGGGTGGAGGAGTTGGTTAGGGTGCAGGACTGGAGTTTGCTGCGTTTGACGCTGATGCTGGCGCTGCTTGGGGCTCCGGATGTGGGACTCCTGGTGATGGAGGTGTTTTCCACTGTGGAGCGGAATATGGAGTCTGCGGGGGTGAGATTAGTGAACGTTGCTTTAGTAGTAGTCGAGCGCGTGATGCTGGGGGACGAGGGTTTTATTTCAGTAAGTGGTTTTGTCATTTTGTGTAGCCTATTGTCTCTCTTCTAGCGTTGCTGATGATCGATGAGGAGACAGATGATGGTGAAGATATGTGTTCTGGAATATGGCTGCCTGGTTGCTGACGGCCTGGTTCCAGCAAGAAATATACATTGCGACTGGCTATTATTCATCGTTTGTCACGAGGTGGCTGTGGCTTTGCTACTACGGAGTATTAAGTGTACCGCCATTGCTATTAGCCAGTGAGGTATTTTGCCTTTGGGTATATCCTCAAATCTCTAATTCATCTAAGATAAAGCTCTTTTGGTATACTCTGGTGTAGAAGAATGTCTTGATTAACAGCTCCAACAGATATTAATATATTGCAAATGTTGTATTATTATTTCAATTATCTGCTAAATAAATACATCAAGGCAAGATGGCCGAGTTGGTCCAAGGCGTGAGGTTAAGGTATACCTTAATATCAAACTCTTCGAGTTTCCTCATCATCGTATGATGGCGTGGGTTCGAATCCCACTCTTGTCAGTAATCTTTTTGCTCTCTACCTTTTTTTTATTCTTTGTCAGCACGATCCCCAACTAGTTACATAGTGAGCTACCCCACAATCAATCTCCACATCAGATATTATGACGGATGACTATTGTGAAGAAACTTGATATTTCTCCACCACTCTGGTGGATGCTCCATGCCAAGATGGCTAGGTAATTCTCCGTTTGACATTTTCTCCGTCTGCGTAGGGGTCTTGGCTCTCCTGTCTCCGGCCCGAGGCACTATAAACAATCCTCAGAATGCCATGGAAATTCTTGGGACCTGGTATAAGAGCGAGCGGATGGATATCATTCTTCCTGCAGGATTGTATATGGCAGAGTAAGATGGTATCTTATGAGAATGATTTCAATCAGCAAGTCTGCGCTGCTAGTAGCGGCGGCCCTGAGCGGCCTCTCCCAGGCGGCCAAGTATACCGAATGGATGGCCTCGTCCTTCATGACCAAGAATATCTCCCTGTCCCGCAACTACGCCAATGGCGTCCTCTACACCGGCATGGAGTTCGCATACAACAAGACCAAGGATGAACGCTACTTCACCTACATCAAGTCGCAGGTCGATGCCGTTGTCGATCCCTCCGGCGGACTGATCGACTACCCGGGGTCAACCGTCTCACTCGACGACATCCGCATTGGCCTCAATCTCCTTTGGCTTTGGACCAAGACGGGAGATGACAGGTACAAAATTGCGGCTGATACCCTCCGTGAGCAGCTTAACTTCACCCCACGCAACAAGGCCGGCGGGTTCTGGCACCGCAAGCCCACGTACCCGAACCAGATGTGGCTGGACGGGATTTACATGGCGGAGAACTTCTATGCGCAGTACACCGCGTGGTTCCAGCCGAACAATGCTACTGCATGGGACGATATCATGCTGCAATTTGACTTGATCGAGGAGCACTGCCGGTTGAAGACCGGATTGCTGGTGCACGGATATGACGAGAGTAAAGTGGCAGTCTGGGCTGGTATGTCTCAACAGAACCCCACTGACCTTTGTGGATGATCCTAACGCCGCTAGATCCTGTTACCGGCGGCGCACCCCATGTCTGGAACCGCGCGGTGGGCTGGTACTTCATGTCGCTGGTCGACATCCTCGACTACCTGCCCCGATCTCACCCCGGCTATGAGAAGAACCTGCGGCGTTTCCAGTCCCTGGCAAAAGCCCTCAAGAAGACGCAGGACAAGTCCGGTGGATGGTGGCTCATCATGGATGGGGAGTACCCGCGCGATCCCCGCAACTACATCGAGAGCAGCGGCACCGCCATGTTTGCTTATGGACTCCTCAAGGGCGTTCGCAAGGGCTATATCCGCTCCAAGGACTATTTGGCTCCCGCGACGAAGGCGTACAACCTCATGGTGGACAAGTTCGTGGAGACGAATGCGGACGGCACGCTGAATTGGCTTGGCACAGTGCAGGTTGGCAGTCTGAGCAGCAATGGCACCTTCGAGGTGAGTATGAACCTATACCTAACCTGAGAAAACTATCTGACTGTTGTTAGTATTATATCTCAGTCCCCGTGGTGCAGGATGATTATAAGGGCGCTGGACCTTTCATGTATGCCAGTTATGAGATTGAGGCTGCTTCCAAACAATAGACAGAAGGGATGACAGACCGTGCAAGACACGGAAGCAGTCCAAAACTTGGCGGGTCTCCTCGGACTCCGGAGCATTTAAATACTTAGTTAGCCCACATGGCTGAGTCAAAATTGAGTGTGACTGTGAGACATTTTCCTAGGATTGCGGACCTTTTTTGGACAAGCGGGATTTCCGTGGCAGTGGCAGTGAGCCTGGTGGACGATGGGCAAAATCACGTAGGCTATTTTTGCCGAGAGGGACATTGCACAAAATATATTGCTGTCTGTGCCAAGGAGCCTCGAATGTAAGTCCATCACAGACTAGTATACTGTAGCGTAAGATTAATCTTTGAAAAATGAACCCACCTGACCAGGCAAAGTACCTATCGATTTGGCATCAGAGTTGAGCCCAGAACGAACGGAGGGGTAGGTAGAATTAGAGCGAAGTTTGTATAGCTCATGAATGCTTCAAGTGAAGAGAAGGTGTTCGAGAAAATGGGAATCAATCATCATTCCTGATCAAGCTCAACTGGATGGGTCATAAAAAATGGACGATGTTTTGTCCGTCTTCCACCCAAGAAGCCCCCAACCAACCCAAGGGAAGCCTTGTCTCACCTTGGCGCAGTGTTTATGTTCACCTTAGATAGCAGCCTAGTCCTGTGGATCTGTCAATCGACCCTGCGTCCCTTTCCCTGGTATGGACATGGAATAGCTCTAGGAGGAATGACTAGATCATAATTAAGAAAGCGCTCATCCAACCGACTACCTTCAGTCCACTAGTTCACTCTTTGACTACCAACTCTATCACTACTGTGAACCCATCCGTCCAAAGCATCATCAATCAACATTTATCTAATAAGAAAGCAAGTTCGCAATATCATGTCACCCCTATCAACACTACGGCCCCGAGCAAGGCCAACGACTGATTACGAACGATGGCTCAGTTTCAACCCCGATGAAGATCCATCCGCTCCTCCAAAATATGGGCCCGATAGAACGCACCGCTATGTCGATGATTCGTCCGTCAGATTTGCTCCAAATCGTCAGCTTATGTTGTACGCCCCATCCTCCATTGCTATTGTCTGTGTCCCGTCTAACAACCACAGCAATGGCCAGCGCCATATGCCATCCGGACATACCCGTCATCATCGAAGAATTGCACATTCGCAAGCACTAGTTCGAGGCATCACGTTTTTCTGCGCCGTCTTGGTAGTCCTACTGGTCATGCGGATGTTTGTTCTCTCGCTCATTCGCGCATCCCGACGACGAAGAGACATCGAGAGACAGATACAAGAGGCATCCCAGGGACAGCACGACTTGACAGTTTACGAGGATAACAACGAATTGAATGAACTGTGATTATTTTCTATCCCCTCTTTTTTGCAATTCTCAATCATATGCACGCGTACATCACAGCCGATGCAGCGATGGCCACACGATGGCGTCCTCGCAGCCTCAGGGCAGATATCAAAGCATCGCATTACCTGACAGAGATTCGGCTCCCAAATTGCCGGGATATACCCAGCCCATGTTTCAGAATTTTCGTGGCGTCGCATCAGACTTGGCCAGAGTAAAATCACCAGGCAGCTGGATTCTTCTCAGTATGCATGTCAACGGCGAGGACTGGACTAAATCACAGCCGAGAACCATGAAACCATTGGATGCAGTGCATTATGCTCCGGAAGGCTTGTTCCTAACCTTATTAAGGTCAAGCTCAGAATGAGCAATTCTTCTTGATTGGTAGTTAGTGGAGTTGAGACGATAGAATATAGTTGCCTAACGACCTTGCTCCAACATGCATTGCACGCGCGGCACGACCACGTTGATCAAAACTAGAGCTAATCCAAGGCAACACAACTCTGTTTATATGTATATATATATATATATCTATATATATATTCGTTCGATGATCTGGTAAAGACTCATATGCAGTCTCTTGCTCTTATGAACCCAAATACCAGATAACACCGAATCAATAGCAAGGTTCTTTACCCAAATCAGCGAGTAGCTATCGAATGGTAATATTGCGACTGATATTTCCACCTTTCGGAAGCCAGAACCCACAAAAATAAAGTCCTATGAATGGCATGCATGCCAGACAAGTTTCTCGATTGAACATTTTTCTGCCATTCTGGGTGTCTTGATGCAATCCGCTCCAACTCAAGAATCAGGAGTCAGAACTCAGTTTTGCATCCCAACAGGGTTCCAAATTTAACTTTAAAAGCTCAGCATGAGCAAATAGAATGAGCGAAGCACCTATGTCTCATGCCATCCACCTGTACGTGCTCGCAAGTGGACTTTTGTCTCAGCTAAATTTACATGTGTATACTTTTTGTATGATGTGGCATGGTGGACCCAGAGTCCCTGCGCTAGACTGCTCTTAGCGAGGCCTACAACGGGGATCACCGATACAGACCAGTACTGACGACCGAGGACAGACTTTGAATATTAATAGACTAATGGTCTAAGCCACACTAATGACACTGCATTAGCAAATAGTTAATATAACCATGTTAGGGAAGCTCTAAGACTACTCCGGAGTTAGTTAGCGAATGACTCAAGAGAAATTTTCACTCTAGTGCTAAGCTTGTTGTGATACAATGACCAAGCTGAAGGTTCACAATGGTGAACTGTAATAGAGGTATCTGGAACATATTCTTTCTTGTGATAACTTATAAGATAGATGTTTAATTCTTATAGCTTCCATCATTTCTACAGCTGCGCTTGAAATTGCATACAGACTTGTTTTCCAGACCCTAGTTAGGTCGAATACTTGAGTACACACAAGGTAGTGTGTGACTGTGTATGATCTAACAGGAACCATATAGTACTGAACAGGTAAATTCAAACTACCTACTAGGACTGCTAGAAGATTTGATGCAAACATCATAAGTGATATTTCAAAGTCTGTCAAATAATAATTTTTTTTTTTTTTTTTTTTTTTTTTTTTTAACATGTCGCGATCCGATACTAGCAGTCTGTTGGACTATCCAGAGGCAGCGGGATCAATGGGGTTTCGCGGTTCTTCTCCTAGCCCTACAAACGAGATCTCCCCTTGCTTGCCATCATGCCGCAGATGACTATGTCATTCTAGTCTTGGCTAGTCGATCAGGCATTCGATGGCCTCGGTATAAAACATTCGAGTTTGTCTGCTATCCTTAGAGGAAGTAGATCCACAAGAATGGTGTAGGTTGTTGCTGTCATAGTGATTGGGTTTTGAACCCTTGGTGCTCTTAAAGTCGACTCGGTCTTTCCCACAATGCGGGACCAGGCTCGCTACTTGGGGCAATTTTCTTGCCAATTGTAAAGGAGCCCAGTAAGGTTGATACTTGTTAGTAATCTTTGGAATTAGCTGGTCCGACAGCCATCCAGACGTGGTCAAGTACACCATAGGCATTAGTCTGGCTCCGGTATAAATAGTAATAGCCATGTCATGACGCGGTCCGTGCCAGTCTTTTACCAGTCCTGGTCAGTTCCGAGGGCCATTGATGCACAACTCGACCTGTGTATTGTTGGGATCCATTCGTGCCCACTGACAATCTCTTCATCCAACGCTGTGATCGACCATCAGATGGCGAGAAAAACTAAAAAAGAAGTGACTTTATATATCATTCCTCGTCGTCACTCATTTCGTCACTGCTCTGTTCCCTGGGTATGAATTTCTCCTCCCGCAGCTCCAAGCAAGCAAGACCAGACACCCTTGTCGAGTTAGCTTCAACCCCCCAATCCAGGAAAGGATACTGCAAGCTTCGAAAAGCAGAAAGTAAATTGGATCGACCGTCATAGACACGGCTGACATCTGAGCCAGCCCTTTCCAGTGTCTCGATAGGCAGATTTGGTGTGAGTCCAGTGCCAGAACCGACTGGATGACCCTGTTCAGCTTCCGGTCCGCGGTCTGCAAAATAGGAGGAAGTGGAAGAGGAGGAGGAGGTAAATGGCATAGCCACGGCCCCGATTGTTCGCCAATGATCAATGACCACCACATCGGCTTCCTGTATCGCCTGTTCAACCAACGGCATGAACTCCTCTAGATAAACAAGCGGGCCAAACTGTGGAGGCATATGGGCCTCCCAGCAAATCCAGTGCCGGCGTAGGCCCCCTAACAAGCTCTCAAAGACTAGGTCGTAGAGCATGTTCATCCGCAGCCCTATCAGATCCATTTGAACCTGACCATGAACCCAGTGAGTCGTAGGAGCGGCGTCACATGGAAGATAATAGTGCTTGAAGATCCAACCCCCGCGAGTATGAGTAGCTTGCACATAGGCAAGAGATGCAGGGGGTTGCTGCACTAACATCCGGCGCCAACTAGCTTCGCAGCGCAAAAGTTTCTGGCGCCTCTCACTCGCCTCCGGTCCAGACAGCAACAGGTAGGTGCATTCTCTCACCCCCGATGGGTCCCGGGCCGGGGGAAAGAAATTCCAAAAATGTTTGGCTAGGAGTGGATTAAGCAACTTTTCGCGGCACTTCTCTGGTGGGATGGGCTGAAAGAACAGGGCCTGCTGTAGCCTCAGGGAAGTCTGAATTAGCCTAGTCCAGGAGCGACAAACTCGCTGGGCCGAGGTCAGCAGGGATTGAACATCAAGATAAAGGAGAATATTTTCGAGCAGCTCAGGCGTGGACAGGACGAGCCGTTGGCTCTCAGCCATGGTGAAGCACTTCTGGCAAGCCTGACGTTAACAATGTGGCTACTCAGCATGGATTGTTTAGGTTGAATGATTTATGTTTGCAAACACCCAAACTAGTCCTTATACATGCTAGGTCGTTCAGATGACCGTCATGCAGAGGGGATTTGATCCAAGAAATGCAGAGAACAACAAGGGCGCAGCTCAATTTTGCTTATATCCATCGTCAAAACTGTGATACTGGTACTTAGACATCCGGAATGACTGTGTAGGTGTAGTCAGTGTCCATTATGGAGGCTTTACTGACGCGCCCTATGAGGATCATCACCGTTTGTTGATATTGGGAGACTAGCCCTGGTGGCTGCAGTCTCGAAATAACGGGTTTGTGGCACCACAGATGGCAACACCAACCAGTCACAGTCAATCAGCCTGAAGATTTTGCTGTTTCTGTAGACTTGATTTAAGCGAGAGGGCATTAAGTTTTAGAAAATGCATGTCTTTCCTGTTAACAAAGTCAAGATCGCCATTGCACTGGCATTGTTTAAAAGGCAGTGAAAATTCAATGGGATCTGCAGTTTGCAGACATCAATGTTCCTGAAGGGTCTTTGATCACTTCTCAGCTGTGCACGCGACAAATAACTCGGGCAACGAGCGCCTTCGTTGAGGCCGGTGCCTCGCACACACTCCGACGATGCCGTCGATATTTCACTCTGTGCTCTTGAAATCGTCATCCCCTCTTGGTTGGATACTTCGATGATTCAAACACTGCTTTGCCTCCAGATGAGACATCCGAACTGTACTGTGGCAATACAGTCATACACTATAGAATACAGAGGATTATCGAGGAAGTTTTGGAACACTTGGGGTAGGCCCTCATGGAGCGGTACAGGTCCAGCCTCGACTGTTCTTGGACGACGAGTTTGAGTTGTTCGTTGATTTCCAAGTGACTGGCAATACACATGATTCATCTCTCTTTACTCACTGGGAGCGACCGATTCTGTGTCCAGCTGTCAATGCACTACTGGTGCACGTATGACATGTCATGCACAAATTGGACTCAGCTGCCTGTACTGTCACCAGTAGCAAGTAGCCCGATCACAAATGATGACTTATCTGCATCGAATAGCTAAACAGGATGCAGATGCAAGGCACAAAGATCTGCTTGACGCATCTGGTGTGCCCTGACTGACTTCTGACTGACCTTATTTTGACATGGACATAACGAAACAACAGAAGATAAAAACATATATGCTCTGAAAGAAATGCACTGAAAGGTTTGTATCTTTTTGAGGCTGCAAATGCTCCTCCAGAACTCCGACCAAGTGTAAGACAGTCCAAGTCCAGTCCTGACAGTCGACTCCCCAGCAGAGATATTCAATCACATCCAATGTATGCAACAGTCATATACAAGTGCGCAGTTATAGCCACAGTTTCACAGTTCCCAAGAAGTCTATATATGCCATTTCCTAAGACAGCAGTGAAGGGCTAGAATGTCACGCAACTGTGCATAGGGGAGCGGCGGTCTCTTCGGAGAAAACAATTGACTTTGATCTTGCGATCAGATTGGAGATCTTTCACTAGCCCTGACGAGATAGGTCCCATTACTCTCTGCTTGTTCAAGGAGGTTAAGTAATTGGTAGTGGAGTTGCTGAGAGTCGATTCGGTCCTTAGGCTCGATGCGAATCATTTCCCGCATGATCAAACACAAGAGATCATAAAGCATATCAGAACATCGTTCATCTTCTGATAAGCGGGTTACCCATGCCTTCACTGATGGCCGTACGTCTCTGAGATCGGTCGTGTAAAAGTAATCTTCGCTGAACTCATCCGTCTCTCCACCTTCGGCACCGCGAAGCTCGGCAAACTCCACGATAGCATCGAACCCAAGTACTATCCAGGTAATGAACTCCAAATATAGACAGCCAAGACTCCAAAGGTCCCACTTCCGGGATATGCGCAGGTTGCGATGATTGTCTGGAGGCCTATAAGTTTTAGTACCAAGCATGCCAGCCGGGTCACCATTGGATACCGATCCGATGCTATGAAGACTAGCCAGGCCCAAGTCCGTGATTTGCAATATTCCGTCCGAGTCAGTACATCCGGGATAAGAGGGGAACCACACAATGTTCTCTGCTTTCAAATCACCATGACGTCCGAAATAACGACCAGGCTGACGTTCGTCCAGCAGCTGAAACCCGTGGATCAAAGAGAGCGCGCTTGCGAGGCCTGTCATTTGCTTCAACGACCACAATACTTTGTGATAATCAATCTGTTTGAGTGGGATTCTACTCCAATAAGTTCGTAGGTTCACATCTGCCCATGGAAATACCAGGTGAAACTTGGACCCCTCCTTATAGGTAAATAGAAGATTGATCAGATGAGGATGGGGCCCAGACGTTTTCCTAAGAGTCATATGCATATCGCGCTCAATTTGAAAACGTGAAGGGTCGAGGGAAAAGAGTTTCTTGACTGCAACCACGGCTTGTCGATCCTAGCCATCAAGCCATGGTGTTAAGCGGTTTTTCTCACAGGCATCGCTAAAGTAAAAATGTCCACTTACCCGGCAACCAGGAAAATCCCAAAAGGTGTGATGAGCACCATGTATAAAGGCCTGAAAGACCTCGCTGAAGCCGCTTTCAATCTCAATTCGTCTCGAATTTGTGAAAGGTAGGATTTGAGCAACCGGAAAATCGTAATGTTTGCCCCGCTCAAACACCGGGGCCAACATACGCCATTGCTTTTTCGCCAGGCTCTTGATTTCAGGATCAGTCCATTCACTTAGAACCTTGATATCGCAGCCTCCGTTTGTCTGGAGTGTCATTCGCTCGCTTCCAGTTCTTGCAGGCTTCATCATGAAAGGCAAATCGGTGTCACTTATCCCCTCACCCAGAAACCTCAGGATATCAGCACCTCTTTTCCTGATGACGAGGATTGCGAATAGTTTTAAAGACGTCTGAACAATCCTCCTGGCTTCTGTCTCTGCATTGCGATCTTGCACCAACCCCTCCTCACGAAGTATGTCCTCCACTTTGGATACGGTAATCAGTTCTCTGAGACTGGACAGCGGGACATACATTACGTGCCCTGAACTGTCAGACTCGATGCTCGCACTGGATAGGGACTCTTGAAGCTCATGAAGAGGACTGAAAGGGCTAGACGTCACATCCAGCAAGGAAGATCGCCTGGAGACGGAGCGATCAGATTGTAGACCGGATGAGGACCGACGGCCCAGAGGAGCGCGGGAGTAATGCGGATTCAGTCCACCTACTCTGACCTGACTATCAACAGCCGATACGTTCGCAGATGGGAAGGATGGATGATCATCGGAATAGGGATTCGCTCTAGACTGGGAAGACTGTTTGTCGCCATGAAGGTGTCGAAACAAAAGTATCAACGGTTGAAAAAGACAACACAGAAAAGCCATTGTTGAAAAGTATAACAACGTGCACAAAGGCAATATATCAAGATTTGTTTGACGGTTGTTCGTAGCCTTGTCTGGCGTAGAGTATCGGAGGAAACATGAGCAACGATCAGTACTACACCGGCTGAGAGAGAAAAGCCCCCTCAAAGCAGGTCGAAAGGCTGTAATATAATTTGACGAGACTGGAAGAGCAACTTTGCACAAGGCAATGGCGGGACTGCAATCGAAAGTTGAAAACAGAAAAGTTAAGGAGAAATGGAGAGGTGATCGTTAGTTGATGGGGAAAGAAATGACAGACGAAGTGAACCGGCTCTGTCTAATGTAGATGGTACTCATGGTCTGCCCGTTGCATGGTTGACACCCACGAGCGACGAGGGCATGGTGTGGCTGTGTGTACTCCGTACAGGTGAAAAAGCCAAGAACAGAGACTGCCCCTCGAGACGACCAGTTAGATACTTACAGTGGATGACAGGTCAGGGACGAGTTATCATATTGCCGATTTCGGCTGCAAGACTATCTTTTGCTTCCCAGTTTCTCAGAATGACGCTCCTTGTCCCGACGATGTTTACATTGACAAAGTCTAAACGACTGGCAAGTTGCGGGTGTTTCTGAGTTGACTCGTTTATCGGACAGCTCGATGGTGTGCCACGATTTTCTGAAGTCGAACTCGCACTAAAGAAGGCACGGCTTGGGCGAATGAATTTGCATTGGCCACAATCTCGTACCTACTTCAGTACTGCAGGTAGGTGCGCCAGTAAGCAGGTGTGTAGGAGGAAGAACTCGAAGTTATGGCCTACATCATGCACTGCGCAGTCGGCTGCATTAGTGTAGAGTGTGTCGAGTCTCTTGCGTTATCCCCGCGTTGAGAGCATCAGAGCCTTTTTCTGCTTGTCAACTATCATTTCTTTCGCTACTGATCGTTCTTACACAGGCAAAGAACTGATGATACCGATCGTGGTCGAAGAGCTTTACAGAAGTCATGTAGATATGGTGAGGCGTTTTTTCTAAAGACGCCTCTACATCTCGAGTGAAGGACAGACGTAGACGAGGAATCGAGACATCTTCCTGGGTAGGCGATGCCGTTCCTCGTTGTCATCGTTGTCTTGCTACTGTGTCTAATGAGACTGAACTCAACCGAGCCGGTGTACCTTCCTCAGATTGCCTTCGCCTGCCCTCGTCCTCTAAATTGCACTCTTCTTTCCTTCCAAGCACAGCCTCGATAATTTGGTATCGGTCGCACAGCCACCAGGTGATGATTGTTAAAACTGTCAAAGGAACAGATACAACGGCTAAGATCCAGACTTGGCGAGAGATCTGCAAATTGCCCTTGTCGTTGAGATGCACAAACTCCGTTGAGAAGAAATTCTGCCCCAGTGTTAATAAAAGCCATCGTTTGCTGTTCTCTCACTCACTGAAACTATTGTGGTTGGCAGATACACGAGGCCGATGATTGTCAAGACTTTCACCGCTGCAGCATCCCGAGCACTTTGAGCCTACATTAATGCCTTTGCCGTCAGCCGTCGAAGAGGGACAAGTGAACATACGAAGGCCGCCTGTACTGACCGCCAGCTTAACCATCTCCTCACTCTCAATACGGGAGGCATACGCAAGCTGTGTCAATGCGGCCGCTTCTTCATAAGCAAGCAAGTCTGAGAGGTGCAAGCACTGCGTAACAGGTCATAAGGTGACAAATTTTTCTGGTTCGGGCTGGACGTCTTACCAGTTGCTCTGTAGATTGGACGCGATCCCTTAACACCTTCGTGCGGTTCAAAGATGTCTGGGCTTCTGCGGCATACTCTTCAAATCTTTCGATCTTGTGATTACAAAGGCAAGAACCTGTGCCATTGCAACTAGTTTGGCAGTGCCTTCTACAGGCCTTGCCGATACCAATGATGGATTCGACCATTGTCTGGAGGATAACCAGCATATCGGTGATGTAATCTTCCAATTGCTTCAGACGCTGCCGGTCTTCGGCACTGACATATATGCTGCGAGGCTCCCCATTGTTTCCTCTCTGAAGGATGTCAAGGACTAAAACTCGGTTTGCCTGGAACCCATCTTCGTCAGTGTCGCTCCTTGTAATATTGGCTTCTGATAATACGTAGTAGAAGCCAACAGCATACTATTTGTTTGGACTCGGCCTCTAGCCAGGCCTGATAGTCCATCCAGCCTTTCAAACTGTCACCGACGATGCATTCATGGATAAGAAAATCCTGGCGAAATGTGTCATCCTGTGACACGTTTTCGGAGAGACGGTACGGGATAGATTTTTCCACCGCATGCGAAGGAGCAATGAGGATGAAGACAGACGTGCTGCGTAATGAGTTTTGACTATGTTGGTTGGGATATAACATTTTGTGGTAAACTCCCGTTTGACGTATCGACCATGGACACACTCCTTTATCCGTCGGACTATTATTGGGTTCCACACGTCGGATCACGTAGGCGAGCTCTATCCCATCAGTCAACGTCCCTCCGTCCTAGAAGCACCCAAGAGGATACAGGGACCCTCACCATCAACTCGGCTGTGCGTATTTTGCTCGATGTTCGCTCTGAAAGGTGGGAAATCGTACTCATTCTCCTGAAATTTGATCCCAAATGTCAATATGCATCGCCAAAAGTGGTCGAACACATTATGGGCTGCTAAGAGGTGCTCGATAGTCTCGTATGAGATGTCCAGCGTTGTCCATGATCGTAGATGGCGAATTGTGTAGATCTGAATGCAGCTGGAGACATCGTTGTCCGTCTGTATCCGCAAGAATTACCAATTAGCTTGGGATCGTCTTAAGGGCTGTTCTTCGACCGATGTACCTCTTCGACTTGGCGTAAAGCTGAGACGCCATTGATTTTGACCGGTGATCCCGGTCGAACAGACCATCGGCCGTTGGCATCTCTCGACTTGATTATTGACGTGAGTTCCAGTTGCGGTCGATTATCATGGGCCTTGAAAAGCCGGTCCCTTCTGGATTGAATTTTGTCCATCAAATATGGATCGACTCGAGTCCGATTAGACAGCAGGACCATGGTGAGGGTATCTGGTGCGATAATGTCCCAGCCGATCTTGCCCCTGACTGTATATGTGACATGGCATCCTATATATCACCCAACAAGAACCGAGTTCTGTGAACTCTGGTTGTTACTAAATGGACTACAGTGTCTACTATACTTTACATGAGGCTTAGTTGAGGCGCAAGAAGGCACCTGTATCTCTTTAGCTACACGCTGAAGAGTCAGATCGTGAGGAATTCCATTTGACGAGGCGTACACCTTGCCCGTGCCGTATTCCGTCAGCCCCCGAAGGCAGAATAACGAATAGACTAAGGTACGAAGAAGGCGATGTTTGTTGAATGATCAGGCTGAAGATGGTGGGAACGAATTTGGGCGATACGCTTTGTGCTACCAACAAACTCGGCCAAAAACGACGAGAGGGGTGTTCTTGCTTGTGACCACCGGCGCAAAAAAAATTCTAATCTCGCTCAGCTCTCCTCCGTGCGACATGTGCCTGTATATATGATTGGTCATAATTCAATGATGATCCCTGCTTCATGCAAGCGGTCAGACTGACGGTCACAATGACCCAGTGCTATGCGGACTTTGAAATCGCCTCCGAGAAGGCTGCTACGTTCAGAAGATGTCCATGGAGAGCAAATTTTTTTGTGTGGTGTGACCAGCCACCCATCCATTCAATAGATCATTGTATAAGCTACCCCGAATGAAGACAGTATGAAGTCGTCTGACGGGCTGACTGGCAGCCCGAAGCAGAACAATTGAAGCGAGTGCATTAGGGGGTGTGCCACCAGTACCAGCGATGTGCCTATGCAGATTCCCGTAGGCTCAAATCCTTTTCTCTGGTCGCTTCTTTAATAAACCTCGTATTCAGTACGTTTGAGACTTTGCCTAAATGTTTTAAATGTCCAGTCCAGCGTGGCCTGCAG
Organism: Aspergillus fumigatus Af293; assembly: GCF_000002655.1. Classification (NCBI taxonomy): domain Eukaryota; kingdom Fungi; phylum Ascomycota; class Eurotiomycetes; order Eurotiales; family Aspergillaceae; genus Aspergillus; species Aspergillus fumigatus. Next base: position 3,844,237 of record NC_007195.1, read on the forward strand.
CTAAATGAACACCCGGCAGTCATTGATCATTTCCTGTATCAGGGATCAGTCTGTTAAGCAGGCTGGAAAACAAAAGCCAAACGACACTCACATCTATCGAAACTGATGTTTGCTCTCTTTGATGGTCCGGAACGTAAATTTTGTATTGATCCAAGCGTAACTGTTGCGCGTTGATCAGCGTTTTTCTAGTATGGCTCATCGAACAAATGGCAGTCACCTCGACTCGGAAATTTGACTGACCATATTCTTTCCTGAGCATCTTCACCAATTTCCGGGGATCCATATATTTCCCTTCGACGATACGAAAGGGCGTGGGGCTGTAAGGACAACTTCGGCTCATCTTAGGAATGCCTGAACGTATATTTCTAAGATTTACCCACGAAAACAAAAGAGGACAAGAGAAGGACGGTATGCGTATATGCACTGTCAACCATACATGATAGAAGCCATAGCTACGCTAACGATGGGGATGAGCATGTTTATATTCGATTCTTTGTCTGACATGTCCAGCAATGATAAGCAGAATGCATCATTCCCTTGTCAAAATTGCCGTGTTGTTTGTGCAATCCTCTTCCATTTCTTCCGGAGCCCTACAGCTACCTGTCTTAGAGATCCAATAAGAGGGTACATGGTCAGCCTGATCCATCAGAATCAGGCTGAGTGGTACATGACAAAATTTCATCCTACCGCAAGAAGGGAATATTAGCGCCTTGTGACTCTCAACGCAGATTCACATAAACAAAGGTGTCATCGGCGTCCAGTTATTAAGGACTCATCCCTTCCAATATTGCATGTGAGCAGCCGACCAACCTGTGTAAGACTCTGCGGCGCTGTTATATACCATATTCCCATTTTGATCTGTGAGTCGCATCAGCCCGTTACTGTAGGTGGAGCAATGCACAGCCCCGGGCGGGGAAAGTCAAAAAGCAGGTGCCAGGCAGACAGGGGTCCTATCCTTAAGGCGAGACAAACACGAGGCCGGAATGACTTGTCCCAGATTATTCTATTCCTTGGGGTGTAGGGCAGAATCTTGGAACATGGACATGGAAAAGTACTTTGTACTTACTTGGACCGTATAGGTCTTCCTGGGAAAGCGCGCTCTCAGTAGCGCCAGCAGTTTCTGTTCGTCGATGTAGCGGTTCGTGAATGACTGCTCGACCATTTCTTCGTTTGCTCCTGTGGCTTGGTTGGGTCAAGTCATCGGGTGATGCTGATGCTGATGCTGATGCCCTTGATTATGGGTATGTTTCTATTCAGGTATGGTGTTGGATTCAGCCTTGATTTATGTGGTGTTCTTGCGTGATTGAGCCGCATCTCGTCTCTCGTTGCTTTTGCCTGAGATTAAGCGCCCATGTCTCATGATATGCGGTGCCATTTGTTTGCTTGTTCGTGTGATGGACGTGTTGGATGGGTGTTCGATGCGTATTTGCCAGCAGTTTGGGGGACAGGATACCGTCGAGGTGGAAGTAGATAGGATTGGAGATCGTTGTTGACGTGGTGCATAGGTGTTGGAATAGAGGTGGATGGATGGGTGCAAAGTTGCATCAGGCTGTAATGCAATTTGACCTTACTTATGCAATGGGGGCAGATGACCAAAGATTTCTGATGAAGAATTTGAAAGGGTTACTGGGATGTTTACCTTGCTGAGTTGTTGTTGAATGCTTCGGCTACCCTTGGTCGTATTTTGTAGGATACTGGGTGTTTCTTGTAGCATATTCATTGGCCTAATCTATTTCTGATTGTCAATAGAAACCGATTGGCTGTATGTTTGTTCTCCATGTATGCGATGTACCTTAGTCCTATGCCCCGTCAGTTGTGTTTAGTGGCTCGAAACAGAGAGAGGGAGGTCCTCTCAAGGCCCGGTCTCCGAAGTTGACTGGAGGTCGAAAGTAGGTCTTGTTGTGTTGGAAGAGGTCGATCTAATGGAGGCTTTTGGAAGTAAAGAGCATTAGACTACTCGAAGGGATACACATATCTACCAGCTGAGACTTGAGACTCTTTTCATACCAGCATCAAACTGGGATATACACGCCATGTCTAGGTTGCATATCCACTAGTCTACTTGTTATAGAGCTTCTCTCAGGCGAGCAGATCTTGTTTCAAAAATTGTACTTGTTGGTGACAGGTCTTCTGGTCACAGAGCAATTCAAATTGGTGTACATACAATCGAATGGCAAATTCGCACTCATTCCCTGACCTTCTATCCAATTTCAGACAGTCAAAAGGGCAATTTAGCGAGGACACTTGATAGGTTTTTTGAACCTCAAAACCGCGTACCTAGAGCTTAGAGCAGCCAAGAGCAAGGGTTCCACCCTGTGATCTAAGTCAGGGCCAATGGTTCTCAAAGCCAATGGAATCTCGAAAAGAGACGTACCAGGAGGTTGGCCTCAGTGCAGCATTGAGGAGCAGAGGAACATTCTTCAGTCCATGGGTGACCTTCACAGGAAGTCCGTTAGCACAGGCCAATTGCCAGAGTATATTCTGGTCACTCACAGAGCAGTCCAACGGAACCAACTATCTGGGCAGCATTTATGCCAAGACTAAGCAGAATAGGGTCCAAAATGGGATCCAGGGGAGTTGTCAAGGAGCCGCAGCACAGTTTTGGTTCAACGCAATGGGACAGATCTGGGGTGGTTTCCTGGTCCTCGACTCCATGGACCTGGCCAGCGATCTCCTCCACCCGCGACTTCAGAGCGGACATGGTCGGATCCTCGGCGGAGACGGCCGCGGTGACGGCTGCAAGCATGAGGAAGGTGACAATGGAGGGCTTCATATTGAATGGTTTGATGGTACAGCTGAGGTATGTGGAGATAGAGGATGTTTGAGAGTCTCGATTGGATAGAGTCTTGGTCTGTGAAATGACCTCGAGGTGATTTCGAGCTCTTTATATCCTCACTGGCAGAGGAGGTTGCTTAGGGAGCCCATTGAGAAAATCTATGAGATGGTCCACTAACCAAATCATGTTGTCATGATCCTTATCTCTAACCTCCGGAACTATGAGGTTCGGCCTCGAGGCCCAGTAAGTACGCACTGACATCGGAAAGACGGTGCTGATAGCCAGCGTCACCTTCGCAAGATTCGGTTGAAAGTAGACCTGCCCATACGATAGCGGAACCGAGTTTGGGAATAGATAGGGAACAATGATGTTGTAACTGAGAACAAAGGATACATTATGGCTCAGCGCTGTGAAGATCGTCCCCAGGAACCATATGTATCCAATGAAACGTTTTAGTCAAGTCCGTAGCACTTTCGGAGGCAGACGGCACTGAAGGCCAAGAACAGGTAACTCCAATATTTCAGCAAGAGATCAGTAGTTCGAGGAATTATGATGATCCAACAACTTATGTGAGAATTCCTTATCTCAGTGGATCTGGAAACCTGGGCCACTCCGGACTGGCGTCAAATCAGATCAGTGATGCGCTGATGATCGGCAGCAAGGTACCAGCGATCAACGGAATCTATGGAGTCTCAATGATAAAGAGCTGCGTGAGAAATAATGGGCTCCAAAACGACACTCCAATTGGGACTTAAGCGAAGCATCAATCCAATAATTGAGTTGTTATGGGGTTTTTGGACCTTGCATGGTGGCGTCTCTAGTGTCACACACCAGTTCTTGGACAGGTGAACGAATAGGATGTGAATCATGTGTAGAAACGGCGGTTTAAATTTACAAACAAGCATAAAAGGTTAATGAGGCATGGAAGGGGGTGTAGTTTAGTGCCTCATGATATGCAAAACTTCATCCAGTACGTCTCGGTGGGATGATAGACACTTATTTCTTTTCAATATCTTGAGTTCAGCATCCCAGTCTTTCATTCAGGTGTTTTCAGACTTGAATACCGTCGTCTTTTTTATTCTACCGAGTTCATCGACTTTCTCGTCGCCAGCATGAGTAGTTTTCCGGTGTCATGGTTACTGTGAGGTTTTGATTACCACTGACCTTTCGTCCTTGTTGTCCGTCTGCTGACGGGGCCCTTCTCTTTAGAGCAATTCCCTCAGCTGGATAATCTGTTAGGTCGCTTCTGGAAAAGACTTAGAGTACATTACCTTGGCGTTTTGTTCCCATGATCGCTGTTCCACCATATGCCTTATCAATATATGACTGCACATGCATTTTCCAGAGCAAGCCTTATAAGCCCACACAATTCTGCCCATCATCTCGCTGCAAAAATCCTTACCAAAGAAAATCCCCTTGGGACAGAGGTGGATGTTCTTGACGTTAAAGCGAAAACGTACCAGGTGAACCGCACGTCCCAGCCCTCTTTCATGGGCTAGAGCATGCTCTACGAGACCGTGTGTCTTGCACTCAATATCTGGTCTAATGTCGCCGATCCCTTTCCCTCACTTCTTTGTCTGCTCCTAACTTGAGTGATCATTCCAGGTTCTACCCGCAGGCCTCACCTTGTCTGAACCAATCCACTCGAGCCATTCATCACTGTCTTATGAGGATGAGTACTTCTTGTATTTCCCTCTTAGTACTCTGGAATTTCTTTGCTTGGGGGCCTGTCCAGTATCGGGTACATCCATAAGTATATAATCAAATTGTGCGTCGTCATCCACTGTGTTGATCATGGTGGATGTTCAGAAAGGTTCTGACAGATGAGGAGATGGAGCTGGGAGATGGAGATGAGAAGGAAGATGAGGCTATATATAATCCTTGCTAATATTTGATACTCAATGATTTCAGTGAGCAGAGTGGAAAGAGTCGAGGCCAGTGGATAGTAAGAATGGAGATAATAATAAGAGAATAGTGATATGTTCATATTGATCTTGACCATGATTGTCTCTCACTTTCCATTCACCTTACCTTCTTTCAGATTATAATCATGTCTACTACTATAGCCTACGGTTATCTTGTAGTGTTAATTCACCATCGCTGCAGACTATAGAGTAGAGTAGATCAAACCATTAAGCTATCCACTGGAAGGAGTCTATATTCCCAATTTGGTATAGTGGAAGAGGCGCTCAAAGCGAGTGTGGCTGATGGAGCCAAGGCCACCAGCCACAGGGACACACAACTCGCAACACAAAAATTCGGGATCGTGAGAATCGTCCCGCCGCCAGCGCACATACCGTTCGCCGTTCCTTCTTGATACCACCGACGTTTCCTGTCACTAGGTATCTATCCTAGTATCTATCAGACATTATGGCGCCTATGTCCATTGCAGACCTTGTGGCTGCCCTCCCCGCTGAGGACACCTGGGGCCCCGCCACTCCCTCCGACAACATGCTCGATGGCGTTCCCTACGCTCCCTTCTCAAAGGGTGACAAGCTTGGCCGTATGGCTGACTGGACCGGTGATGGCAAGGACCGTGACAGGAGTGGTCGTCAGGCCTACAATCGGAATTACAGAGGTGAGCCCAATCGTCCTGCACGTCGTTGAGATTGGTGTACTGACCCCCGCCAGATCAACAGGTTTACGGCGCAGGCACCTCCAGTTTGTTCAACATCCAGGTCGCCGAGGATGAGTCTTCCTTCTCCGTTGTCGACAACACCCGCACATCGACCAAGCGTACCTTCGCCCGTGGTGGTGGCACTGTCTTCCGTGGCCGCGGTCAGCGTGGTGTCGGCCAGAGAGGTGGTCGCGCTGGCTTCCAGAGAGTTGGTGCTGGTCGTGGCCAGGGCGGCGATCGCTACTACGACAACCGCTCTGCACGCAGCAACCGTGGCCGTCGTTTTGGTTGGAAGGACTATGACAAGCCGCAGAGAACCCGTGAGCCGTCGGTCAACGTCCGTCCCGACTGGACCATGCTGGAGGAGGTTGACTTCAACCGGCTGTCCAAGTTGAACCTTGAGGCTCCTGAGGGTGAGGATCTGGACTCCTATGGTTTCCTCTACTACTACGACCGGTCTTACGACAAGGCCCCCGTCAAGAACGCCGAGCGCAAGCTGCAGGCCCTGGAACGTGCCGCTTACAACGTCACCACTTCTCAAGATCCTGTTATCCAGGAGCTCGCCGAGAAGAACGAGGCGACCGTCTTCGCCACCTCGGACATTCTGTCCATGCTCATGTGCGCTCCTCGCAGTGTCTACTCGTGGGACATCGTGATCGTCCACCAGGGCGACAAGATCTACTTCGACAAGCGCGAGGGTGCTTCCATCGATTTGGTCACCGTCAACGAGAATGCTGCAGATGCCCCTGTGGAGACGGCCGACTCTTCCGGCAAGCAGGAGTCGATCAACACCCCCAGTGCTCTTGCTCTGGAAGCCACATTCATCAACCACAACTTTGCTCTGCAGACCGTGGTAGAATCCGAGGAATCCAAGGTCACCTTCAACCACCCGAACCCCTTCTACAACGCCGCCGAGGAGACAGAACCACTTGCCTCCAAGGGATACAAGTACAGACGGTTCGACCTGTCCCTGCAGGATGACGAGGAGCCTCTCAACATGATCGTCCGTACCGAGGTCGACGCCGTCATGAAGAATCCCGTCGGCGGCGAGGACCAGCATTTGATTGTCAAGGCTCTCAACGAGTTCGACAGCAAGGCCCCCGGCTCCGGTGGCGCTCTGGACTGGCGCAGCAAGCTCTGGTCTCAGCGCGGTGCTGTCGTGGCCACCGAGATGAAGAACAACAGCATCAAGCTCGCCCGCTGGACTACCCAGGCCATCCTCGCCAAGGCTGACGCCATGAAGCTTGGTTTCGTCTCGCGTGCCAACCCCCGTTCCGCCACCTCCCACGTCATCTTGGGTGTTGTCGGCTACAAGCCCCGTGAGTTCGCTGCCCAGATGAACCTCAACCTCGGCAACGGATGGGGTATCGTCCGTACTATCGTCGACCGTATCCGCGCCCTCGACGCTGAAGAGGAGGAGGACAAGGTCAAGAAGTACGTCCTCATCAAGGACCCCAACCGCCCTGTCATCCGTCTGTACAGCGTGCCCCCCAATACTTTCGAGGAGGACGACGAGGCCGCCGAGGAGCAGGAGGAGAAGGCCGAGGACGAGTCTGAGGAGTAGATCTGTTGATGTCATTGATTTTGCCATGATCGCACGGAGTATAATGACGTCTTTCCGATTATAGTGTGCATATTCAAAAGTTGCTTAGATTTGATGGCTTGTCAGGTATTGCAACACTGCCTTTTTACCGGGTCTACTTAATCATCCCTGCTGTAGACTACTATATATATACAGTAGTCTTCTTGTAGAGAGGTATATAATATCTATTCTTCGACGACCGAACCGCAAAGCCGTCTCGACGCGTCCAGTCTTTGAGAATCAGTGTCGAAACCTTCACACTCGGGGTTACTTCCCAAATCGTCATGATTCATCCCTCCATCAACTCGTTCTCCATAATGAGCTCCTTCCTCTTAGGTGAAACAAGCCAAACCTTGATCCCCTGTCCGGGCCACTCCGCCTTCCGCACGGACAACCCGTTCGTTCCCAGCATTGAGCCGTATCAAGGTTTCAGTTCCAACAGATCAATCCAGATAGTCTAGTGAGTATAATTTGAGGCTCAGGCATACACAATAAATGACGCATGAGTACTTCGCAGCCTCAGCGTGTTTTCTATTAAAGGCTTAAAAATATGGATGATTCGACCTTAAGAATCTCGGCCATGAGTCAGAATCGCCAGCCAGGACCACTGACTGATTACCGGGTTCGGGAAGGAGGTTTACTACTACTAGCACTGGGGAATATCGTATGTAATGGGACGTCGTTGGTCATGGCAGCGAAACTTTCTTATGAAGGATGTGGGGGCGCAATGGTTTGTCTCGAAATTGGAGTATGAATAACGGAGGCCGTAGGGTTGTGATATGCAGGGGCGTTAGCGTGCAGAACTGCAGGTTGTTGACTGCAGGTTCTTGCCTGTGTGCTGGATTGGTTAAGAATGCTGTCAGGGCGGGAGAGCGTCAATTCTGACAGGCGGTACATGAATGTCTAGATCGTAAGAGAAAACCCAACTTGATATACGTGACCGACTTCAACAGTTCAACAATGAAAGCTAGCGAGTAGCTGTTTTACATGCCATACTTTGGCCTGCAGGAATTAGACATGAGGATCAAGGTATCCTCGGGCTGAATCCAAAAGAAGGGAAGACCAGTAGAGACAAAGGTCAAGGAGGGGTCGAAGAGCAAAGAATGGCAAGTCAGGCATCCCAGACGCCAGAAAATAAAGAACCAAGAACCAGTCATCTGTTCCATGAAAGAAAAAACAAAAGAAATGACACGAAAGGAGAATAAAACGAAAAAGAAAAAAAAAAAAAAAAGGCCAAACCTTCCATTCACTTACATCCACTTTTTCTGAGAAGTAAAGAACTCCACACTCCCCAGTCCACTTGAGAAAGAAGTATCCGATATCACATCACGAGTACATCGTATCGTCGCCCGCGCAGGAGAAGCTGGTATCCACCTTGGACCCCAGGACACTGCTGAGACAGTCCATGAGCTCAAAGTCTTCGACAACGGCTCCAAAGCCGTAACATCGTACTTTGGTGTTGAGTGTCTCGATGATGATCTTGACATCATCCTTGGTCAGAGTGCGGTACAGTTCGTGGTTCTTCAGACACTGCAGCGCCATGATTGGGGTGATCTGCCCCTCTGTCACGAGCTGTCGGCTGAGGTTGAGTAGAGTTGTTAGGTTGGCGTGCGGAAGATCGTAGGTCTTGTGTGGATAGGCTTGCTCTGGAGTTGTGTTGGCGATGTAACTCGGCGGGGGGCAAGTGGCCATCAGAGCGTGGCCTGAGAACGGCATGTCCTCGTCGTCTGCCTCGGTGATAGATCTTCGGCACAGATAGTCGGTGTGCTCCCGGCAAGGGGATTCCAAACTGCATTTGTTAGCATTGATTGATAGAACGGGTAGGCGCGGGCAGCATACGTGAGTATAAAATCGATCTGAAGCTGGGGGTCCGCCTCGAATACACCCCCAACAGCCTGGACAGGTTCTTGATTTCGAGCAATGGCTGATAGATCGAGATCGGCTGGTATCTCGCATGACGAAGCCGTCATGGCAATAGGGGGTGGAGGAGTGATTTCGTGCGTGGGGGATATTTCCACCCGTTCCATCCCATTCGCCAGAGGACTCACGTCAGTCGAGACGTTCGATACTGTGGTTGGTGGTGTGGTATAGGTGTTGCCATCGGAGGCTGCTAGTGCTGCCGGCGCCTGGGATACCACACTACTGCCAGCCAACGGGCTTGACTGGAAACCTCTGCCTGCTGAGCGTCGTTCTGCCCTGCGACGCTCCAACTCGGCCTCAAATTGAATCCCATGTGCGGTAAGAAGTTCCTTCAAGATCGCATTCTCATCGTTGACCGTCTGCAGCATTTCTCGATGCTGGACAACGGCGAGGTTTGCTGCAGACATCTCCTGAGTGAAAGCCTCCCGGAGTCGGGAAACTTCAATTTCCAGGGACCGGATGTATTGCTCTTTGCGCTCGCGGTGGGTTCTTTGTGCCTGCCGATTCAGTTCCTGTCGTCGTGTCAAGGCAGGCCTGCTGTCTGGCTTGGGACCGCGTCGTTTGGCGGGTTGACCATCTAGTAGGTACCATCTTGATTAACGGTGACCAGGAGGCACCCAGAGAGGTATGGAATACAAACCTCGGGTGACCTTTTTCTGCCCTCCAAAAAATTGAAAGAAGTTTGTGCTCATTGAAGTGGGGGTTTTCAGGCTGGTTTGTGAGGGGGCTCCTGCAACAGCATCTGATTAGCATATGTATGTATGTAGACTAAATCTCGACTCGAAGAAGCAGGCAGCAACAGATCTAAGAGAGCCCGACGACATCACTCTGAAGCATTCCAGAACTGACAAACCAAATGATGGATGGAATGTCATCTGATCAATGACAATCGACCCTGCATGACCAGAGAATGTACATCTCCGAGCTTGACATGACGATCATCCGGCCACATTCCTTGAATTTGGAATTAAGCATTGCGGATGGTTCATCTTGCACATGGGTAAAACAATGGAGCTGTGATGGCTCAAGTACACCGACGGCCAAAAAGGTACAATGATTTAAGATCCAGGAAACAGAAACGCGGAGGGCTTCGACCTACCCCGTGTGTGTCCATAGTCCACAGGCATAACCCCTCCGTTCATTGAAGCCATTGTGGCGATATTTGTAACAGGCTCAGAGATGTCGGATGCGACCGGCGCGTTTCAAAGTAGACAGATAATCGCAACTTCGATAAACCGTAGTGGAAAATTTAAAGGCGGCTCCTAGACTACCCTTGGGCGTAAATATTGACATTCAAAGCATCTAGACAGTTTGTCAGTTTTCTCCTAAGAATTTACAAGAGAAAGAACATATAGCACTCTGGGTTCTCACCATTGAATCTTCAACTCCCACAATATGAGGACGGAGCGAACAGTTAAGTCTTCCCCGATGTGCACACGATAGAATTGACTTAAAAGGGCAGCCACAAGTTTCAAACAGACGGTTGGGAGAAGTCCAGACAATCCTTAGGTGGTGACGTGATGGAGGACAATGAAGAACAAATGAAATGATAAAGGAACGGAGAGTGTAGTAAGGCAGAGATGGAGAAGTGATGAGCTCAAGGAACGAGATTATTTTTAAGGTTTCGAACGGTTTTTGGAGTCTGAAAGGCAGAGAGGGCCACAAAGAATAAGAGGAGTGGAAGACGAACGGGAGTGGGACGGGGAGCTAAGTAGGAGTGGGAGAGACTTTGAGAAGGATCGACTGAAAGTGTACGGAGTCGACTAAAGTGACTGGTAAAGTCGACGGCACCGAGTTGGGTCAACTATTTATTAGTATGAGTGTATGATCGTGATGTAGTCGAGTTCAATTTACGGATAGATCGGTGGCTAACAACTCCGTGATGCGCCTTGCGAACCATCATTCCTCTTATTTCTTTTTTTTATCTATCTACCTTAAGAGTGCTAAGGGCTACTACTATTACTACTATTACACTACTACTGCACTGTGTAGATGAACTAAACTAGGAACGGTGATCCCACCTGGACCAGGCGATGGTCCCATGGGCCAGGGCCAGAAATGAGGGACAACCCACAGACACCTGGTCTTTGTTGTGCGCAATTAAAAGCAATCATGAATACTCCATTGTTCCTCGGCGTCTACTCGGAGTACTTTAGTTGATCGACTTGGAAGTCTTGGATATTCGAATTCCCGACGCTAGTCATCTAGTGGTTACCACTCTGTACTGTGGTAACTAGGATGAGTGGCCCGGCACACTGGAGAATGCCGGGGAGATCCGTTCCTCAATAATCTTAAGGAATTCATTCGGTAACAATGTAATAATTTGAGATAGATACTCAAGACCTGATCTGTGCTCACTAATGCCACCTGCCTCGGAGACTCCGTACATCTGTCTATCTATATTCTTTTGCCTAGTAAGCGTAGCCAAATACTGGGTAATGGCTTCGAGCTTCAATCCATGGTCGGCGTGAAGCTCAACAGATCTGGCCGCGGGTCGACGAAAAGTGGAGATCTGGTTGTGCTTTTAGCACCGCGCCACCCGGTTTCTCTCGCTGCTAAGTAATTTCTGCCCCTCAGATACCGATAGAGTAATAATACGGAGGACACTAACTAACGACTCCCCGTCATTACTAATACTTTAGTACCTACTCTGTAGTAAAGTAATTATCAAGGGTGGTTCAGTTGATAAAAGCAAAGATGGACGGTTGGAAACTCTTGCAAGAAGAAATGCATCCACCCGTGTGGAGGAACAAGACGTTTGCGACACCTCATGTGCGATCGGCTAGTAAGGCAGGGTACCAACTCTGCAGGCAATAGTCAAGTTCTTACCTTCCCACTGCAATCTCCATGCCAGGTGAAGGTTGTTGCCTAAGTATGGATATGATCGTTCACATTACTGACCAATGAAAGAGATAGGAACCCTTCTGGAGAAGCAATGCTCGTGCCCCTGATCTTGTTGGTAAGAGCTGTCGTAGGCTGCATTCTGCCCCCGTCAGTGTTTCCCTTAGAGTTCCGACTGGGTAGTGTAACTGTGGACGCAAGACTCTTCAACTTGGATTCGACCTCATTCTCCAACATTTCATGTGTACACAGTAGGACTCAGATCAGTCGTGCTGCGTCACCCACCGTGTGTATCAACAATAGATCCGATTGACGAGATCTATCGCTTTTGTTGGTCACTCAGAGGGCTTGATTTCTCTCTAGACCAGCATTAGCCTAGATAGATTGAGAGATCTCAGCGCTCGGTCCGTCTGTCACCATACTAGACCAGGATAGAGTAGCAAATCTCATAGATAAGACTAACTCTGTAGACTCGTTCGGTCTTTTCGACACCATTTGTTGGGCTCTCTTCTCAGTCTCTGCTTCTGTCCCTGTTTCTTTTTCCCCTCGTTTCTGCGTAAGGGGGAATGAATGCAAGCAATTGAGCGCTTCAGCTATCTGACGGAAACGCAAGTCGAAACGTTGCTCTTTACCAAGCTAAGCAATGGTGACATGCAGCGGGACCTGAAGTGGATGGAAAGAAAACGGCAGAACAGGATCGTTGCATAGAAGGAACTCATTATTTGCTTGCCTCAGTATTTCACATCCTTCTCTGTAGGTACTCAAAGTCGATCTATGAGCGTTGGAAGCCTACAGAGGTAATGTAACTGAACATGATCATGACACTTCTTGATTCTTTCCTTTTCCCCCCCTTATTTGTTTCCCACCTCTCTCCCTCGTTGGTGCAACCTTGCGTGACGGTCTCGAATCTCGTCGGGAACCAAAACAATCGCCGGTATTAATAAATTGCCTACTCTCTGGAACGCATTTTTCCGGGCATGGACGAACACGTTCGAAGACCGATGTTCAAAAGTAATTGTCAGAATCCCGAACCCAGAGATACGAAATCTGGTTCTTGCTTGCTGATAGTACGGTACTACTTGGTAGCGCATGACCATCAACAGCATAGCAATAGCATAGCATAATATAGGAACCCAATGATGAACAGCTATCACCAAGTATGACCATAGCTGTGAAACCATACCTAAACTAGATTGGTACTCAAGGTTCCCAATTGAAACACAGAACCTGGATTCCTGGAACCAAGTAGCGTAATCCTTCGAGTCGAGGTTGGGAGATCGGCGGATGCTCAGACCCTCCAGGAAGAGACTATTGACTGTCGATGGTCGATCGCTGGCCTCAGGCCGCCAGGCGCCGATAGAGGAAAATCAACGGGTCAGTCCAAAGCGGGAAACCACTGTGCCCCTCAGCTGACTGGGATGGGTGCCTTGCAGCCTGAGATGGCTGAGTCCGGATCTCCATCTTTTTTGCTTCTTCCAACGGCACCAATCGAACACATCCTTGAGTTGATTATGGATGCACTAGCTACAATCTGAGCATCATCTGCTCATCGTTATTCGCTTGTTGGAGGAAGATTAGCAGATTTTCATTCTTTTGCCTTCAGGCTGATTTCAAAGCTGATCACCATGCCCAATCAGAAATCCCGATGTTCTTGCCATGAAGAATTCCGAGATCCTCGTCCACATCTCCGCTCCCAGCGGAGTCCGAGATGATGTCCGATACCGAGCTCAGGTCGAGGCTATTCTTGGATTTCAGAGCCTGTCACGGCAGCTCATCACCTTGTCGTCTGATGAGCGTCGAGGGAACCATGGTGCACTGGCTACGGGACAGTCAACGTCTACGGATCCACCAGTTGATGCAGACCTCGGGGGGGAATCGAAATGCATTCAACCGATCCTTTCTAACTCACAGAGCACAATTCCCGATGAAGACGTGGAAGTGGGACGCTTCAATGCAGCCAGGCCCAACCCAGGACATGAGGGACTACTCAACGCTACAGCTGGTTCAACAACACTAATGGTCAAAGACTCGATGATTCTTCCAGATTCCAAGGTCGATAATAGCCATCACATCAGCCCCGTCTCACTACTTTCTCAGCCGCAAAATGAGCGCGCCGCAAAAGATTCGCTCGAGAGTCCGCTCAGTGTCATACCCGACTCGCAACCAGAAGCGATACGTAGCCAAGCTGAAGGCATTATGCTTCGCCCGGACCCCTGTGTAGCCCTTGGTTCTCCTCCCACCAAACGACATTGTTCAGGTTTATCGTCGATGCTACGGGAAGCTGTGCCTGCCTCTGACGCTCTCATACTTGCTCCCAAGCTGAACGAAGAGCACCACAGAAGTTGCGAGTTGGCTGATCCTCATCCTGTTACGCAGATCACCCCACAACCAGATCCCGAGAGACCACCACAAGTATCCCTTGATGGTCTTCCACTAGCCATCAAGCCCTCGCCTCCTCCAGTGTCCAGGGAGCAATTTGTAACCCATGTCACCCCCACTCTGGCCATGTTGACAAGGCGTTTGAAACCATCACGAACATATAAGCCTGTGAAACAAACCAGGGACCTGGAGCAGTTGGAGAGGGGCCATTGGTACCTTCGAATCAATATTTTGCAACTTGAAAGAGACAGATCCCTTGGTGCTCCTGGCCAACAGGAAAGTGAGGCTCGGAACTGGGATTTAGCCTGCTTCTCCCGCTTCTGGTCGTTTTTGTCGGATTTCATCGCTAAGGACGGTCGGGCTGGTTGGGGTGTCTGGTGCATATTGGAAGATGCGACTGAAAATCTCTGCTCAGATTCAACCGACGGCCAGATCATGCCACAGAGAACGACAGCGCCGATCATATCTGACGGAAAGACTAATCCCCACAGCTTTGTTCGGCCCGTGATACTGAAACTCTACGCGTGGGGTGAGATCGCGCTTCATATGTATCTCCTCCTGTTCTTAGCCAGCGAACGAAAAATCCGCAAAATGGGCGCGCAGTGGCGAGACGGTCGGGATGAAGTAGTCATTCAAATGCCCTAAAACCGCAATTTGATATCTAAGAGCCCAGAGATATCTGATGACGTCATCCTTCTGGCTTGGCTTCCCTGGCGAATCTTGAATGGCCTCATCAATAGACAATTATTGCAATTCTCTTCTCATATCAGTAGGCATCGATATGCTAACTGATCATGCCCTGTACGAGACTGCAAAGTCTTCCGCAGGTGGATAACTAGATGAGACGAAGGTCAATAGGGGACGAGATAGGACGGTGGAGCCGATGTGCGATGTGACAGATGTCTTGGCTTACCCCTTTCGCGTTTTGGACTCGTTCTAACTAATCCTGACGGACAAAACTATCAACAAACGAAATATATCACACTGAGTCCTGGATCCACCGCGCACATTGATGTTTCAACCTCATTGCCCTCGGCCATAAATAATTGTAATTATGCCTTTGAAGCGCTCTGCTTCGAACACGTCCTCTAGCGGCTCTAAGAAAGCCAAAGGGGACAGCAACGCAGAATCGGGCAGCCTCCGTACAATGAAAAGCACGCGCTGGTCGCGCGTCTCCGGATCTGGCAATGCTGACGCTGCATATAAGTCCTCCATCGAGGATCCCGTGAAGGCATATTCCTATGTATGCGTCTGCCGGCTGCCGTTGGACGATGGAGACGACCGAAAAGATGGAGGCGATCGGGGAGGCGAAGACGACCGTGAAAATGAAGATGAGGATGAAGAGGAAACGTCCAAAACCCCTTGCGACGGGGGCAAGACATGCCTGTGCAACAAATCCGCAGCAGAGCACCCTAATCATTCTTTGATTTTGACCCAACGATCATGAGGGCTATGGCGCGCTCGAGGTCGTGCAAAACTTGTTCATTGACTATGTCGAGGCCATGTATGATTGGAAAGAGCAGTGGGCAGTTTGCGAGGCTTCAGCGATGCTATACATGAGCGACGCTTTAGGCCCATTGAACACGTAAGACCTGATGAATGACGCTGTTTGAAATTAAAGTGCTGACCCTCCCCTTTTCGACTACAGCATCGACGATTCCTCTGCCGTCTACGCCACCCTTGTATTGGCTGGCCGCACGTTCCTCGCGATGCTCGCGCAGCTCGAGCACCTTGACCTCCTAAAGCCAGATTCCGAGGTCAAAAATCTCGGCTTCATAATGGCCCTCTACATTAAGCTTGCTGCCACTGAGGACATCCTTGACCTCGAGGATGTCACCGACGAGATCAAGAAGAATAACGGAACGGACGAGACTTTCACCTTTGTTCGGTCGAATTTCCCCTCCCACATCCTCGCCTACGCTAAGAAATACAACATCAAGCTTGTCGGGCCCACGGACATTGACGAGGTTGTCGAGGACCTGGAGGACGGGGCTGAACTGCCCGAGCGTGACGAGAAGCCATTCGGTGACCCCTGGAACTTGAGTGGCGCTACCGAAGAGTACTTTGACAATTACACCGGTTACTATGACGGCAGGAAAGGGTGGAAAACTCGTCCTGGCGGCGACACCCTGGACATTACCACCTGGAGTTCAGCAGATCGCAAGAAGGCGAGCTTTGACGGTAAGGACCCCCTCGGTAAGGAAGAACGTGACGCCATCAAGAAGGGGTTGGTCATGTCTCTTGCTTAACCTGCCGTGGACTAAGTCTGGCGGATTCTTCGTACAAGTGTACCTTGGCATGTGTATACGAAGGGATCGGATCTTCTTTGGCGGCGTTTTGGATTATGTTTTATATAATTACAGTTTTTTTTCCCCCTACATAGAGAATCCCAGTGTATCGCCGTTTACGGCTTGCACCTTCAACGGTTTTAAGGGTTGGAAAGGATCACTTTCCGTACCAGGCGGCTCATCTATGATCAACCTGAATCACCAAATTCTCCCCCGAAGTCTATATGTATCTAGGGATATATTCATCAGAGACAATCCATTAACTCCTAGATCTCGGCCGCAAGTATGGTACACATAAGGGGATGCGTGAGGTCCATAATGTAATCCCAAAAATCCTTGGAACGGGAGAAAATAGAAAGGAAAGAGAGTACAAGTGATAGAAGAAAGTGATAGAAGAAGATATACCAGTCTGATGAAAGGAGAACCACGCCAGTGATAATGTAGACAGGGGAAAAGAAAAGAAAAAAAAGTGTATGGATGAATTATGCAGAATCACAACATTTATCAAAGTATGTAAAGAGATTTTTCAGTGGCAGATTTTGATCTGGACACAAAGAGAGCGAAACCGCCGCAAAGGAACTAGTGCACATCCCTTAAAGGAAAAAGCATTGCGAAATTGGCGACTGAAGGGCTTAAGATAGAGAGAAAGGGATCCAGGTAAAAAAATCCGGCTGGATTAGGAAACGAGGCTTGTAACGCGCAACTTAGTAATTCAATTCACCACTGCCTGCTCCACCGACAGCGTCGAGGTCCTCATAGCTCTTAATGCTGCGGCCTTGGGTGGCTTCACGGGGTCCCATGCCCTGCTGGCCAGGTCCCGATCCCATCGCATCAGGAAATGGACCTGCTCCCATCAACGCAGCGGCGGCAGGGTGGCCAGGAGGAATATACGGCACTGCACCACTCGCTCCCATACGAGCTCCGGCACCGTACATGCTCGACATGCCACGGGCGGGACTCAGATGACCTCCAGAGGCTCCTTGACGGTTGCTGCGCCGGTCATACGGTCCGGACCGATTGTTGTAACGTCCCCCACCACGACGGATGACACCAGGATGATGGAGATTAGCAGCATGCTCGCCGGTTACCAAGCCGTTCGCGTTCCAGGCCTGGTTATTTACGTTCATAAAGCCTGGAATACCAGCAGCGCCGGGGAGACCATGGGTTCCGCCAGGGATGTTGACGTTGTTTGCAAGATAGGGCGGTAAATTGGCCAGGCTGAAACCACGAGGGGTACCGGTCTGGTTTTGACTGGAGCTGAGAGGGAAATGGCCATTGCTGTTGGCATCGGAACGCGAGGGGGCAATTCGGGCAGGATCGAGAACGTAAGAATTGACCAGAGAGAGCTATTGTATTTGTTAGCTGTAAGCACCATCCAGTATGGCAACGTAATTGCGCAACTTACGTCACTCTTGATGTTCTCAAACCATTCAGTGTGGCGTTTCTCCACATGCTTGCGCCAGAAGTGCTCGGCCTTGAACAGCTTTGTGCACTCCGGCACCTTACACCGGAACTTCGCTTCGTCTTCTTGCTTGACAAATTTCGATAATTCCTCCTCAAGGGCCTCCTCCACGGGCTTGCCACCGAGTTTTCTAATATCCACATTATCTGGCTCGAGAATCTGCAAGAGCTTATCTTCAAAAGTCCGGACCCAGTTAAACGCGCGTTGAAGCTGTTGCTCTGCCTTAGACAAACGGTGCGTTCTCTTCTCCTCTGCAGGCGGCTGTTCCTCTCCCTCTTCGCTGGGCTCCTTTTTCTTCACAGGGAAAGGCTGTCCAAGAGCACTGGCTCTGGCGACGGCTTTCGACTGGCTGGAGAGGCCGGCTCGCGGCCGACGAAGATGACCTCCAGGACACTTGCGTGCAAGTTCGTGCACAGAGTCACTCTCGAAAACGCAGAAAAAGCAAAAGTTGTAGACTCTGCGTAGATATTCGACCATAAGGTCCAATTTTTTCTTCTTGGCCAGAAGTTCTTCATCGTCGACTTCGTCATCGTCCCATCCTTCTTGCTCTTCACCTTCCTCCGCCTCACCCTCGTCAATATCCGCGGGATCAAAGTCAGGTTTCCGCTTCTTGACACTGACAGGGCCTGTGACAGGAGGCTGAAGCCAACCCTTCCCGCGTAACTCCTCAACACGGTCTTCAATTTTGGAATAACCGTCGGCATTTCCACCCATCTCACCATCAAGCTTACAGACCAGACGTCGGGCCAGTTCGAGGTCACGTTCAATCCGCTCTGGGGCGGAGAATAGATCCCACAAAGCCTTTTTGCGCGTCTGGGACGGTGGAACATGTACACCGACATGGCACACAAAATCTCCGTGAACGGGATCATGGATCGTCTTGTCGTTGACAGCTTCCAGTGCCTTCTCAGCTGCAGATACAGTTACAGTCCCATTGGCACCCTGGTCATGATCCATTTCCTCGCCTTCCTCCTCGCGACCATCTCCTCTCTCGATCACTGCGCTCTCTGGAGCTGGGTGGAGCATGATCCAGCCCATCCGGTGAAACTTCTTCGAAGGATTCGGATCGCTTAGGCTGAGCCACTTGAAGCCGCCGTCCTGCTCCCCCAGATGCTCCTTGCAGAATTCCTCAATCTTCGCGCGGCTCACATTGGGTGCCAAAGTCTTAATAAGCAAGGCCGGCTGTGACAATGCCTCATCGCGCAAGTCGCCGCCTCTGACGGGTAGCAAGTCCAAAACACCCAGTGTCTCGCCAACGGCAGTTGTTTCGCCCTCTTCCTTCTCGATAACGCCGCCTGCGCCATCGCTTTCAGTCTTGTAGATTCCTTCCAGGGTGAAATCGTCAAACAGACCGCCTTCAAGGTCCCGCTCCCATTGCTGATAAGCACCCACACGGAAATCCATCAGGCGTCGGCGAAGGGGATCCCTGACTTCGGGAACATAGCGCTCCTTGAACCACTCCTCATTTCGATGATGTTGAACAAACGTCCTTGACATCTTAATCTGGAGATCGACTTTGTAGGCGTCATAAGCGGCCTGGATCTGCGCCCTTTCTCTTTCCCGGTCCTCGCGAGCCTCGCGTTCCCCCTTGACACGATCCGATGGGCGCCGGCCGCCGTATTTTGCGCGATCTTTCTCCTCTTTGATGGATTGCTCAGCACGCCACCATTCTGCGAACCAATTGAATCCAACTTGGAAGTCAAGGTTTAACGGGTTCGGAAGAGGGTTCGTGGGAAGTGGTCTCTTGCCAGACTCTTGTCCAGGAACGTAACGGTCGATATTGGCGACGGTTGGTGACGGAGCAGCACGCCGGTCCTCGCGCTCTCGAAAGGGATTCTCGCGAGTCGATGCGTAGTAATCGTCGCGAGAAGAGCGGCGGACTGAGGGTTCGTAGCGATCAATCATAACTGGAGAGCGAGAACGGCCCCTTGTACCGCGACGCCGGTCTTGGGCTCCTTCGAAAGGCAGGGAGTGATTAGTTCCAGAAGATCGTTATTATTGGTTGTTCTTTAGTACTTACCAGGTGACCTGCGCCGGTAAGAATCCGTTTGCGTTCGAGCCGCGTAAGGATCCCCCTCCCGGTTCCTCCCGGGTGATCCGAAACTCTCGTAGGAGTCCATTATGGCGCGTGTTACAGCGCGTAAAACCCTTGAAGCTAGTATGTGTCGATGTCACGAGGTACGTTGACTTAAGGCGCGAGCGTTGTGTGGTAAGAGAAGAGCACGGTGCGCAATGGCAGTGACTTGAGAAGGCACGGACTGGTCGCGTGCGAAAACGGAATACGCGGAAGTAAGCTAAGACCCGATATCGTCAACATTAGAACAAGTTCGTTCACTTAATATGAGTGTCAGACAGCTTGTACGCTGTAGAGGATGATAGGGACGGGTCGGGGTGAAGAGAAGATGAGGTAGTCGCCCGTAGCATGGCGAAGAATATGGAAGACATATTGACAGAAGAACGACAAGAATAAAGCGAAGAAAGAAGGAGCATAAGTATAGGAGATGAGCGCGCCCATAAGAGCGAAAGATGAGTGGAAGAAAGAAAGAGTAGAGATATGCGACTGAGGTACGGAGAACTCGAGGGCCGTGGACGGCGCGACGATGATCGACGACACCCAGGTAAGACAGGTAGAAGGAACAATAGTTGTCGGAAGGCAATCAATCTAGAGTCAACGATGGGGGAGCTTCGTCCCGAAAGGAATTGAGCTGGGAATAGAAAGAAGGCAAAAAGACAAAGGGTGACTTGATAGTGACAGGACACACGATGAAATAAGAGAGAAGATGGGCAAGGCAGGCAACCTACAAGTAGCCTTTGAAAGAGGTATCACACACCAATCACGTCCAATCTGACGAATCCAGACGGAATGAGACTGCTGTTCCCCTGGGGCCAGGGTCGGATGGTTGAAATTCAGAAGAGGAAGCAAAGGAGATAGCTGAGACAGGGAGGTGAGAGAGGAGGAGAGAAGAACTGTAAGTTGACTGGAGGATGCGAACTGATGACTAACACTGACATTATTAGTTAGTTCACTAACTTTACTTGTCAACTAACATGGGGAAGAATGAGGCTGGTGGCTGACCGCCTTGTCTCACACTAGTCCTGATTGGAACTGGTACTATCATGGAGTAACAACCTCGTCAGCTAGCCACCTATGGAGTATATAAATATCTTTTAAGGCTGTTATTCACAAACTAAGGAGACAATCAGACCAGTACTCAAGTGGTCACGCAGTGCACTCAAGCCAGATATGCTAATAGGTATGACCTGGTATTTGTACATACAACATTCGGGAAAACTGCCCGTTGGGAATCACAAGAACAAACTCGCAAACCACGTTGGACAGGGTCATACCGAAAGAAATGAAATGAGAAACCAAATTTATGAAAATTCATATAAATAAATAGAGAGGCATCGAAGAGAATGAATGCACAGATGCATGTCCACCTCCATGCCACGACTCCTTGGCAGGCAATCTCGTTGTCTTTGATCATCAGTGCCAGGTATCCGAGATTTGCGGATCAGCTGGCACAGTGTGAATTAGCCATCTGAGTGGGCGCTGGCTGATAAAAACATTCAATGGATTGCACGGGAGGTCAAGGCCAAGTAAGGCGAAAAGGGGCCAGGGGCAACCAAGGCACGACAACTGCACATGCAGGTCAAGTAGACGCAAGATGGGCTGACTTGGCCCACAATCCTCTAGTCATGAGATGCACCTTGGAAATCCCTCTGTCGTATATCCATCAGTATTCGATGCTGGCCTCAAACTAGCTGTCACAATATCAGCGGT
This sequence comes from Aspergillus fumigatus Af293, assembly GCF_000002655.1. Taxonomy (NCBI): domain Eukaryota; kingdom Fungi; phylum Ascomycota; class Eurotiomycetes; order Eurotiales; family Aspergillaceae; genus Aspergillus; species Aspergillus fumigatus. The sequence continues at coordinate 3,865,886 of NC_007195.1, forward strand.
ACCATGTCACTCCGTCAATCATTCTTTGGTCCTTATTTTTACCAGTGATGGATTCCTTCCTTCTAAATCCCAAACATGAGCTCAAGTAACATGAAAAACAAAAGGGCAGAAAAAGACAAAAGGCGTGGTCGAGGTTGCAGTGTATATATGACAAGGGACACTGTCGGCGACGGACACAAGACCTGTAGACGCTGTCATTGAGGAGCGGCTGGGATAGCCAGTTCTTGAGTTTGAGTGAGCCGTGCAAAAAAGGGCAAAAAGCCGGCTATATTCAGCAGCAACCCACTCAGCACAGATACCACGCCAGAGGTAGAGTGTAGAAAGAAAAGGCGGGAGGTCAAAGAAAAAGCGGTCATCTCATACAAGTCAATCCTGGAAACATCACTTAATGAGCCGATCGACAAGAGGGTAATAATCAGAAAATCGTCCCAGCATAACAATATAAACAGACATCAGATCACGAACTTCGAAAGGGGAAATGTAAAGGGCTGTGTTGGAGACGAGTAGTCACACATCGCTTGCTACGAGAAAGAAGTGGCGAAACGATCAAAGAAGTACATAGAAATTCATCCCGTCATCGGGGTCATCACTGACGGGGCGTAAGAGTCATGCTCATCAAGCTTAACCATCTTCATCGGTTGGTTCTGCAGATTCACGTTCGCTCTCCTCGGCTGGTCGAGTAGCTCCACCAGTCTTGGATTTCTTGACTGAATTCGCGTTGTCGTCGTTAACTTCACTTGACTTCCGTTTTGGCGCCGACGAAGGGTTTTCTTCGGCAGGCTTTCCGGAGTCCACATTTTCTTGACCCGAGCCAGCGGCGGTAGCCGCCTGTTTCTTTTCCATAGCGGCCACTTCGTCGGCCGTCAAAAACCTTCCACCGGGACCGCGCGGCCGTCGCATGGCGTGATTGTGACGCGACTCGTGTAAATAAGGTTTACGGCCTTTTGACGTGAGCCGCAACTGTTCCTCCAATTTCTGTCGGGCAACCCGACGTTTTAAGATGCGATGGAATTGCTTCGCGTTGACATACAAGGGAGACTCCTCGGCAGCACCGGCGACGAGCTCCGGCGACGGTTGGCTTTGCTGAACAGGCTGAGGAGGCGGCGCCATCGGCGGGGGGACCGAAGACCGAGCAACATGATTGAGCACGGGTTGAGCAGTCTGGACATGTGGGCTACCGACATGACTCATACGACGCTGTTGCATCTGGGCATTTTGGGACATGGATAGTTGGGTGCCCATTGGGGGCATCTGTCCTGAAATCTGCGGCGGCGATCGTGGATTCCGGTCACCTTTCACTTGTACTCCGGCCATGCGAGGAGAACCACGGGGGCCTTGTGCCATCTGGCCAGCCATCGAGTCTTGGTGCAGTGGGTAGAATTGCCCAGACGCGGCTGCTGTAGCCATTGCAGCTGCTTGCGTAGGAGAGATACCGTATGGCTGAGGCATAGCCGTTGGAACGCCATATGACTGAGGAAAGTTCATCTGCTGATGTACAGAGCCTGGCGCATTCTGAGCCTGCTGGTAATGGGATTGCGATGGGACGATTGAAGAGCCTTGGTGGGCAGGGTGAGGCTGCTGCATGTGTCCCTGTGGATTTGTGGGCGACGACATCGACCCAACAGTTGAACCTGCGTTCTGTGGCGCTGTCTGGTAAGGGCCGGCCATGTGAGAGGGAGCGTGAGGGTGCTGGCCATGAGGCTGTTGATATTGTGGAGGGTATTCCATCGTGTTGGAGACGCGACGGAAAGTTCCGTCACCTTGGTACCTTGCGCGATGATTGGTTAGATCTTCTTATTAAGATGGGTTTACTTAACCCAGTAACAGCTCGAGTAAATATGTGATTGCTGCGCAGAGGTCAAGGTAGAAGCAGATGACTGGATGAGACGTTGTTAGAGGGATGGGTCTTTTGAGGTTATCGTGAAGGGGCGCGAATAAGAAGAATCGAGTCTTGAAAAGCGGCGAGCCCTTGCGACCGATGATTCGGCAAATCAAATGCGCAAATCTGCAGGTCTCTGTTTTTGCGTCAGTATGGAGCGCAGCACTGAACGGTCACTGGATCACTAGTGAGGGGCTTATGGGGATAGAGAGGCGCTTGCACGGAGAAGCTTACCTTCACTTTGTTTCGCGAATGGACTGACTTTGGAGCTATCAGCAACACAAAAGATAACAACCGTTTGTTTGTCGAAATGACTCCAACAATGTTCTTCAGAATGTTTTGAGTTCTTTGTGGATACTCTCTCTTAATACGTTGACCACAACTGTAACGTGGTTGGGCTCTGACGCAGCGGGACAGGGTGCCCTTGAGAAAGTGCGGTACTCGATGCGTTGTCAGACAGAACGCAATTTGATCGATTGCAACGCACGATTGCCTATTGCCGCCTCGAGGCGAAGCCGCAAGAGGGAAAGAGGGGAAAGAAAAAAAAAAAAAAAAAATTCAATGAATGAAAAGAATAAAAACAAACTAAGCACGTCACTACGCAGTGAAAATTGACCTGGTAAAAGCCAGGCTCCCCTGTTCAACCTGTTTCGGCTTCTAAAGTTGGCAGGGTGCTCGGCCACGGTCTCTGCAAGACGAATAAGACGGGCAGGATGAAACTTGAGGCGGTGCTGGTAGCGTAGCCTGCGCTTCTGTCCAACGAATCCGAGTGGGAGAGAATTTGTCCTGCTCCACGGTCTCGGATGATAATGCCACTTCTGCGCGACTTGCCTGAGCGGCCGTGTATACAGATTTCTCTTCTAAAGATCATCAGCAATGTGCTTTCCTGCCAACCACATGCGAAGTCTGTGCTGTCAAAAAGGAAAAGGGTTTGACAAAAATAAATAAATAAATAGGCGGGGGTTCAGTCGTGGTAATTTTAGACAGTTCACGGCTAAAGGATGTATGCGCTGGCAAGCGGGTGTTATGATGCAACCAACGTACCTTATCTAAATGCGGCGCATACGATTCCGGTTAAGTCCCCGTGTTCTGGTTCGCGCGGATGGCAACAAGGACCACAAGAGGCTATAATTTGGGTGCGCAAGGAGGTAAACAATGCTGCACGCTCGAAGTTAGCAAGAAGCGTTAGAGAACGACCGTAAAGTCTCAGTTGAGATATGATTGACGCGTGCTGATTGGGGCGCATTGCGGTTGGGGAAAGGTGCGGGCAGGACACGACGTTGACAGGTATAAAAGTGCATGAAAGTCAAATATATCGCAAGACAGCATCAAAAGACCGGGAGGTAGAGCATTTCTGTCATGCTTCGAATACATGCGACAATCAAGTCGAGTACAGAAGTGGGTAACATCAACAAGACGAGGGAATCATTGCGCGTGGACTGCGGCCCGCATAGAGAAGCAACAACAACAACAACACGTTTTGACACACAAAGTTTGATATATCTAATTACCTGGGTTAGGGGTGACGAATGGCTGTTGACAGCAAGCTTCCAATTCGAAGCAATCAAAGGGCGCAGAAACAGCGCGATGATTTGATCCCGCTTTTTTCGCTGTCACGGGAGAGGGCCTGGGATGATCTGGGATGATTTGTGGGGATGAGAGGAAGGGGAACGCGAGCTCTGCCAACGAGAAGACGAACAGCACAAAGGCGGTCCAGCACTACTTTGAGGCTACCGCTGATGTCAGCCCGGCCCGGGTTGACCCGTAAACGAGAACAAGCCACAACGGGCGGGTTTTTGTCGCTGCGCGCCGTGATAATAAACCGGATTGCAGACAACAAAGAAGAAGAAGAAGAATAATGATGATAGGATACAGGTTGGCAAGGGAGTATAATTCGCTGGAAACTAAAATGCGACGCAATAGTGCTGTTATGGATAATCAAGAGATTGGTCTGGAGCAAGTGGTCAAAAGGATTAAAAAAAAAAAAAAAAGAAAAAATAATAGACAAGTACAATGGCAAAAGTGATTTGTTGGTTTGGAATTGTAAAGGGGATCAGTGTAACGCGATTGGATATGAGCAAGTGAGTGCTCAAATATGAAATGAAACCGACGGAAATGGTTGTGCAAGGGGGAGGCCTATCATTCATACATACCTAGGACAATAATGATTCGATGGCCGAGTACCGTGGAAGAAGAAGGTGTCGAGGTAAACCAATCCAAACGCAGAGTATGCGTCCTGACCAGAGAGCTTATCAAGGTAACTCTCCGTAGAATGGGGATGATATGATAACAGTCAAGCACGAGGTGAACGGAGATAATAATGATGATGGGGTGGTCCCAAAAGAGTATCAATCAATGATGATTGGGTTGGCTGAAGTACAAGATCGGTGATCTGAAGCCAGTGACCAACAGTGAACGAGTCGCAGGCCAAGCAGGAGAACAACGAGAAGTCCGTGAGCCTTGACTGGAGGGCAAGCAAGGGACTGGAGAGGCCGGATGACCAACGAGAGGAAGCAGAGAGAGAAAGCCGTAGTGACGAGAAGGGGCGAGCGATGGGGCATTTGTACCGGACGCATCGAGAGGGGAGCTGACTGGCTCGCCGGTTCGTTTAGTGGTCGAGGCGGCGAGGATTCAGACCAGCGAGTGGTCAGAACCCTTACCGTCTTGTACTGTCAGGATTTGCCCCACTTTTCTCGCTTGGTTTGTGTAAGGTCACGATGATACACTTGTGAATTCTAGTGATTACGTCAGGTAAAACGGTAAGGCATATGTGTGGAAGAATGCCCAACAACCCGGGCTTAAATCCTTACGTATTTGCATTAATACTTGGTCTGACTCACTGGACATAAGTGTCGAGTGACCTAATGAGCATTACCAGGTAATTCCTTAGATGACTTAGAAACTTGCTGAAGTATCACATTACGATTTATGCAGAGAGCTCCGGCCACCCCGAAGACATGATCCATGCCACCACCTGAACGTCACGTGTGAGAGCACCAGAATTATTCTTACCTTAGGTACCGTGGAAACTCGGAGTTTGCGAACTGTGGTCTAACCTGAAAGTTACCAAAAACCTGAAAAGTGGAAGCGATGGACTTGACCAGCCATCTTCCAAAATAAATGATTGAAATTCTGACTCTGTTAAAATTGCTGTCCGTGCGACTTTCTGACTGGTCATTGAAGGTTCTATATTGACACATGCTCAAACACACATAGAACCATAGCAGAAATATTTGTTAAAGAGTCAACAACTACTCCATATAATTCGAAATGCCCGAGAGAGGATTGTATACTCTTTAACGAAGATTCAGTGCTCATATTGCTTGTTAACTTCGTCTCGGAAATATTCTTCATTCAGTGAATACTCAGCGTAGATACTTTGGAAAGGCCTAACCCAGCCTCGGCTATATGCCTTGATTAGGAAACTGACTGTCAAGTTCAACACCGTGTCCAAGTTGGCCTTCCACTTCATAACAATAACAAGGGTGCCTCACTAGGTCTCTAACCTCTCAATGATACCCTAGCAATCGTGGCGTCATTTTACCAGTATCTGAGCGAAGGGTTGCCTGTTCGTTCCGTTGTTGAGAGAGCGGCATAGTAATACAAGTTTCCGAAAGCTCGAGGTTTCAGGCAGCGGCAACCCATCGCCGATCTATGCTGAACAAGTAGAGATCACAAGAGAATGACGAGTAAACCAGTACCGCTACTATTTCTATCTATAGCGCCCTCATATGTATCAACCTCATTCATGATTACACGGTAAGAGAATCCATCCAAGCTGTAAAACCGATAAGACTTCGAATCGAGTCAATCTGTACCACAAACCTTAAGTCTGAACAGCTGTCCGGTCCTCAGCTCGCGACACAAATGGCGCCAATCTGTCCCACACCACGTGTGGAAGCTTGACCCTTCAATCACAAATAATGGTACTCTCTTGGAGCTTTGGATTCAGGTCTCTTCGCCTATATAAACAGTTTATCCAGAGAGCATTTGCCAGAGACTTAGTACTACGATATTTGGGTATTTGATGTGAATGACTCCGATGTACTCGAAGAAACCATACAGTATATGACACATTGGTTTTTTTCATGATATTTCTGTGTCCATTGTTGTACATGTTCAAAATTACGTGGAACAAAAGCAAACAGCCTGAGTTTAGTTAGAAATAAAGCTCAGGCCACCTGATGTCAGGCGGCCGCGAGTTCAAACGGCTTCCTACACCGCCTCTCCAGCCTCTTCTCATCACATCAACATCGAAAACGACCATCGGGATTGAGCTCTAGGATGACATTAGATAGAAACTTCGAAGTGAACAAGCTCATAAATCCAAAGGGCTCAGCAGTGATGCAAGAGAATAGTCAATCTGAGATGCTACACATCTTCTTCCTCAACCTGTAAGGTCCGATAATGCAAACATATATATCAGCATCCACAAGCTTATGGTTCACAGCTACCTTGGCAGCGTCAATATTCTCTTTCCGTTTTTGCAGACAAGGTGCGAACTTGCCGCAGAATTATAGAACATTTCTGCATATAACTGAAGGGGTAACTGTGCTTAATGCAAGGCAAAAAGCATCTGGCACCCAACTCATTGATAAGCCAAGAAGTCACAGGACACACGACAATATTTCAAAGACATCTTGATCCCAAGTACTATGGGGAGAAACGCGTATAATGGACTCAATTTTGTGTCACCGAGATCCATACATCCCTTCAATGTCGCTCAAGGCTTCTCTTTCGACGGCTTGGAGGAGACGAACAGACCCGAAACTCGGCAGTCTGAAGCGTGGAATATCCTAGCTAGCCAAAGCATGTGCACTTAAAAGAATTGAACTCATTCCAGTTCACAAAGCAGTGTTACATGAGCCATCATTGTTTTGTTCGATGCGCCGTTCGAGAAGTGTAAGGGCGAAACTGGACAATGGCAACATTGCCATATCACTGTGGCTTACACTTTTTACCTTGATCAAGATGCACCTTTACCAGAAAATCCTACGTTGTGATTTCTATATAAGGCATAAGTATCAAACCAAGAGGCACGCCAGTCACGGCTCAAACTATATGACAAGGATATAAGCTACCGGCGCTGTCTATGAGCATGCTCAAAGAAGCCCAGGTCAAGCCAATCGCAAAGCGCGCATATTAGACTACCAATGGCCAGATCAATGTCCGCACCTGATGCCGAACCCACTTTGCATGACAGAAATACGACTAGCAAAGCGCAATTGATGTCATGGATACGCAGATTCAACGTCTCGTTCATACGAATCCTATCAAGGGACTTCACAGAGTTAGCTCGTGGGCGTTGTGCATGCGCGAAACGAGGTGTTCAATCTCGCCCCATCCGAACACGCCCAATCAGGCATCAGAATGAGTGCTTACCCCCTAATACGCAGCCCACAGTGAGGCATCACAGAGGTGCAGTGTATCATTGGCCATACAGCCTGTGACGAGGCATCCTGGCTCTTTTGGAAGCGCCCATAACCAATACCGGAGCTGACATCTGTTGCTATCATGTTCTAGGCAAACTCCAGTGTTTCCTGACTTGTCATCGTAGTTGTTTCAAGACTAGCTATCTCTCCTCTGTGACTGGGGAGTCTTGATCTCCGGGCTTCGCGTATGTTCTGCTGCCTGTTTCAAGGGAGGCAAATTTGACCTCGACACACATTGATGACTGAACCATAAGAAACATTTTTCTATTGAAGTTTCCAGGGGATGCAGCAATAACCGGTTGCAATGACGTTTCCGTTTACCAATAGAACTTGTTGACGTCTTCTTTTGTGATGCAGAGAAATGGAACCCATACTATTCTACAGTTCGATCCTGATTCTGCCTTTCTCATTCGGAATTTCTGATAGTTTCATGGACACAGCAGCAGTTTTGGCACCCTTTTAGAGCATCTTTGCATTACTGAGGGAAGGAAGAGATCTATGCCCCTAGAAAAAACATAGAACACGTAGACCATATAGCCGGCCGAAAGAAGGCAAGTCAGGAATTCTATGTCTGAGACGACCATACGCAATATCTTCCACAAAGATGGGAACACTATCATTTATGGCAGGTTGGGACTGCTGGGTTGGGCACTAAGTGAACCACGTCAACAGGCATACATACATACATCGCTGGATTTCTTCGCTGTAGAAAATGAATTGTTAATCTATTGAAAACGGAATACCTACAGATATGCTTACTTTTTACGCCATATATTCGAAAGATTCTCATAAGATGTGGTAATAGAATTCGATCATCGCCCATCATTCGACTGATTGTCTGGCCTTATTGAAGTCTTGTTTACGTTGTCCCAACTGCTATGTTATATGCGATCACTAATAGGAAGGTTTATCCTGGCTCTCGTTGCAGATACCTAGTTAGTGCAATCCGTAAGTTCAAAGAAAAAAAAAATCCTGCATAATGGGGCTATATGACATAACGCTCAAAATCTTATTGCTTAAAGAGTATGAAATTCAGGAGCAGAGTGTACAGCCAGTCTAACGAAGATCAGAAACGGATTTGATCACTTCATATCTCCCCTCTTAACACTGTCTGAAGAATTTCGACATCAGCTTTACTCAAACCCGTCACATTCATCACGGACATGTCCATCCCGCCATACTTCACCTTGACAGCCTCCAGAAAGGCTATCATGTACGAAGCCTCAGTGGCAGCAAACTTCCTTTGACCCCAGCTATGACAGCGCACTCAGCTCTTCCTGTTGAAACGAGCGCAGATGACACTACTTCTCTGTCTTATTGTTAAGTCTCGTCAGGACGAGTTCCTATGCAACAAGATCATTCGGAACACCTGCGAGAGTTAGCAGCAGTGCTGAAGCAACACGGTACGAGCTCTGTCCGCTAACGTTACACAAGTGCTAATTGGTAATATCTTGCCTTACGGCAGACTGCTAGATCTAGTAACCGCGTTCGATCATAATGACAATGAACGAGCATGGCTTTCTCCTACACCTGCGGATCCAGCGTTCAAATCGTCTCGAACAGAGGTTAGCAGACCCCTGAAGCTTGGTACATGGAATACATATCCCCCATATGCATCGATGATCCCCACACAAGTTAGGATTTTCCGACTTCTGGAAGATTGATGAGATGTCCAGAGCGGTAAATGATGCCTTGCTGGACCCCACGGTTGCCGACAATCCGCAACGTGGGCTTGTGAGCATCAAAACCAATTCCTTCGGTGGAATAGGCTGTGTGATCTCGATGTGTATAGTCAGCCAGCTCCAGATCGAAAGCGATGGGGCTCGCAGTCATGGGACTCATGCTTCAATGACTAAGTGTATTTGCTATGCTGCTGTTAGGAATGATGCACCTCTGGCTTATATGTCAAAGCCACGGCACGTATGTCTCACTGCGCATTGAACGGGAGCCTTGAGATCATGATTAATATGTCACGGCTTCTTGAGTGTCAGCTTCGGCCCGCATCCCTACATGGCATGTCTCAGCCAAGGCCTCATCTCTTGTTCGTCAGCTCTATAAGATCATTACGGGGAGGGTCTTATTGTCGTGACCTAAGATTTGAGACACTATTTATGTTCTCCCGGAATTCTCAACGCTCATTATTACTGCTTGAGTAACCATCTGCAGGATGACTCTTGCATAGCCCCGGGGCAGCAAGTCGAAGCAAATGTACTCGAGCGACGACGAAACAGTCCTTTTTCAAGAAAAAAAAATCCTATCATTTCTCACTGAATTATTGGACACCTTCTTGGTGCTATGCAAAGCCGATGACTTGAATTGAGAGATACCGGAAGAACCTCTGACTGTATTTCCATCCGCCTGGAGTGCTAACGTTTATTCTCTAAATGGGGCTTCGCTATAGAAGTAGTTGTCCGGTTTCCGAAGATACACTCATTTGGAGAGAAATATGATGGGCTACTGGCCATCAATGAGTTCTAAAATGCAATAGCCCTTGCATAGATCTACACTGATTAATCTAATGGAGACAAACTAGCCATAATGACGGCGACATAGGCGGTTAGCTTTTCATCAGAAGATAGAATCCTGCACTTTTGAAGACCAGAGTTATCAAAGATACTGAACTCGGCGTTACTCCTGCATTATAGCAGCAGTGATTCGGCCGCTCGCGCCTCCAGTTCGCAACACTATCGCGTATGATACGCTTTAAAAACCTTGTTCAAGGACACGAACAGGGTCCTTTACCCCATTGGGGCCATTAATGGTTGCTTATTTCAATTTTCCATCACAGACAAGATGACCAGAACCGTAGCTGTCCCATTTAATGTCCTTCTGTTGCTCCGTTCAAAACATTTGGTGTCATACTACTTGAATAGTCAAGTTCAGTATGACCCACATGGGTTTGGAGATTTCAGCAACCTGGGTAACATTACGGGCATAAACAGCTGGCCAGAATATCCTAGATCTTGATTAGATCAATCTTAAGCATGTCTCACTTCAGAAAGGAGAGCCACGCAAGGTACGGACCAGGGAATATACTACGTACCTTGCGTCTGTTAGTCCATGGGAGAGATTGAAGGGGATGTGTACTTTGATTGGCCGCTTACCTAATGCTCCCCTCGATCCCGCCTTTTCGGTCGGAGTCTCATGTGGCTGTTCCCCGTGCCGCTGGAAAATAATAATGCACCTCGCAAGTGTAGAGCACGGAGCCTCCCAGGCAAATCTCAACTTGATTGTCCTAGCGCGCTTCTCTGCTGCCTTCTCATCAATCACTCAGTCAGACAGTTTGCACCGAAGGGTTGCGCGCGCATGGCAGACTGACGACCTACGGGCTCGATTATCCATTAACCAGATTCCCCTGGAAACAGTATATAACGGCCCGAAAACAAACTACATGACGTCTTTTGTTGATGTTGAATTGGGATCTCGAGACAACCGGAATAACACCAACAAAAAGCTACAAACAGCTTCTTTACAGTCCCAGGAGACCCTGAAAAACACCTATTGCGATTCCTCCAAAACACAGCGCTTTTTGCGGCGGTCGCGACATCGGTGTTACCCAACCCCTGGCGCTTGCGCCCGTCCCCTGGGACTCGACTCTTTGGCAACTGGAGGTGCATAGCAGACCCCCGAGTGTATGGGGTATAAGTCAAAATGGCTCCAGGAGGCGGCGGAAATATTAAGGTGGTGGTGAGAGTGCGACCGTTCAATAGCAGAGGTGAGAACTTGCGGTCCGCCGATGATTGAATGTCTACTGACCGATCTGGTACTGGTCGGCAGAGATCGATAGAGGGGCAAAATGTATCGTGCAGATGAAAGGAAACCAGACCATTCTCGTACCACCGCCAGGTGCTGATGAGAAATCGCGAAAAGCTGGCGGGAAGGGTGCGGTGGAGGGGCCAAAGACCTTCGCCTTTGACAGGTCGTATTGGTCTTTCGACAAGAATGCTCCCAATTATGCGGGTCAAGATAACCTGTTTGCGGATTTGGGTGTTCCTTTGCTGGACAATGCGTTCCAAGGCTACAACAACTGTATCTTCGCATACGGTCAGACGGGTTCCGGAAAGTCTTACTCGATGATGGGATATGGCAAGGAATACGGTGTGATCCCGAGAATCTGCCAGGAGATGTTCCAGCGCATAGCCAAGATGCAAGAAGACAAGAACCTCAACTGTACAGTCGAAGTGTCCTACCTCGAAATCTACAATGAAAGAGTTCGCGATCTGCTCAACCCTTCAAACAAGGGTAACCTCAAGGTCCGTGAGCATCCGTCAACCGGTCCATATGTCGAAGACCTCGCCAAACTTGCCGTGCGCTCTTTCGAGGAGATTGACCACCTGATGGACGAGGGTAACAAGGCTAGAACCGTGGCCGCCACGAACATGAACGAGACCTCCAGTCGATCGCACGCCGTTTTCACTCTGACCTTGACGCAGAAACGTCACGATGCCGAGACCTCGATGGATACAGAGAAGGTTTCTAGAATTAGTCTGGTTGATCTTGCCGGTTCAGAGAGAGCAAACTCTACAGGGGCCACTGGCGCCCGCTTGAAAGAAGGAGCGGAAATCAACAGATCGTTATCAACTCTTGGTCGTGTAATTGCAGCTCTCGCAGACGTTGCCTCTGGCAAAAAGAAGAATGCTTCAATGGTCCCATACCGTGATTCCATCTTGACCTGGTTGTTGAAGGATTCTCTGGGAGGTAATTCAATGACAGCAATGATTGCGGCTATATCGCCAGCCGATATCAACTTCGATGAGACACTCAGCACCCTCCGTTACGCCGACTCAGCAAAACGGATCAAGAACCATGCTGTTGTCAATGAAGATCCGAATGCCAGAATGATCCGAGAACTGAAGGAGGAGTTGGCACAGCTCAGAGCTAAGCTGGGAGGCGGCTCGACTGCTGGAGCAGCTGGAGGAATGCCTGCGGAGGAGTACTATCCACCCGACACGCCTCTGGAGAAGCAGATGGTTTCGATTCAGAAGGCCGACGGTACTATTACCAAGGTCAGCAAGGCAGAGATCGTGGAACAGTTGAACCAAAGCGAAAAGCTCTACAAGGACTTGAACCAGACCTGGGAGGAGAAATTAGAGAAAACGGAGCGGATCCACCGGGAACGTGAGGCTGCGCTTGAAGAACTCGGTATCAGTATCGAGAAGGGCTTCGTTGGCTTGAGCACTCCGAAGAAAATGCCCCATTTGGTCAATTTGAGTGATGACCCGCTACTTGCTGAATGTCTTGTCTACAATATAAAGCCTGGAACTACAACCGTCGGAAATATGGAGCAAGGAAGTCATGTGGAGATCAGGTTGAATGGCTCCAAGATCCTTCCAAACCATTGCACATTTGAAAATGTGGACAATGTTGTTACCATTGTACCTAGCGAGGGTGCCGCAGTCATGGTCAACGGTTTGCGAATCGACAAGCCCAAGCGCCTCAAAAGTGGTTTTCGAATAATCCTCGGCGATTTCCACATCTTTCGTTTCAACCATCCGCAAGAGGCGCGCGCCGAAAGGGTTGAGCAAAGTTTGCTGCGCCATTCTGTCACCACCAGTCAACTTGGGTCGCCAGCGCCGACCAAAACACACGACCGAACTATGAGCAAGACAGGCTCAGAGCTGGATGGAGACTCAAGTAGGGCTGACTCGCCAATGCAAGCACAACGAGGTGGTGAAGCAGATTGGTTTTACGCTCGTCGTGAAGCTGTAAGTGCGATCCTGGGTCCTGATCACATCTCGCACATGCCGGACGACGAACTGGATGCTCTGTTCGAGGACGTGCAGAAAGTGCGAGCAACGCGTCGAGGACTCGTAGAAAATGAAGACGATTCAGATTCTCTGAGCTCATTCCCAGTTCGTGACAAGTATATGTCAAATGGTACCATTGACAATTTTTCGCTTGACACCGCCATCACCATGCCTGGGACCCCTGGCCAGCAGTACGATGGCGAGGGACAAAATGGAAGCGACTTTACGTTGCAGGCTGCCCGACAGGACATGCAGCGGCACTTGGACAAGCAGAAAGAGGAATTCAAAAACAAACTCAGAATTGCTGAGGCCTCTGATCAAGATGCCGATGAATTACGTTTAGAGAAAGAAAGGATGGAAGAAGCCCTCAGGTCGACAAAAGAGGAGTATGAAGAACAATTAAGGAAACAGAAAGAGGCGTTTGAGAATCACATGAAAGAAATGGGCCAGCCAGTGCCGAGAATATACGAAAATGGCTTTGCAAAGCTGGATGAACGAGAAATTAGAATCGCAACCTCAGTTTTCCGTCACTGGTCCCAGCACAACTACGTCCGCATGGCCGAGAAAATATTACAGCATGCGTCGCTCCTAAAAGAGGCCCAGGTGATGAGCCAAATCATGGACAAGAATGTCAGTTTTCAATTCGCAATCATTGACCATGGACACAACATGGCATCGTCTTACGACCTCGTACTCAACGGCATCTCGGGAGATGAGGATGTCGTTCTTGAGGAAGCCAAGAAGCCTTGCATCGCAGTTCGGGTGATTGACTCCAAACAACGCGTCATCCATCTTTGGTCGATCGAGAAGCTCCATCGTCGCCTCCAAGCCATGCGCCAATTGCACCAGTACATAGATCGTCCGGATTACATCCAGCACTTCAGGCTTGAGAACCCTTTCTCTGAGCCTTGTTCTCCGCAGTTCTCCCTTGTGGGTGATGCCGATATCCCCTTGACAGCTGTCTTCGAGACACGGGTTCAGGATTTCTCTGTCGAGGTCATATCACCGTACACACAGAACGTTGTGGGTATAGTCAGATTGTCATTGGAGCCCTCATCGGCGCAGGCGCCGTCATCAACGCTTAAATTCAATGTGGTCATGCGTGATATGGTTGGCTTTGCAGAATGGGAGGGGACGGATGTGCATGCCCAACTTTTTGTTCCGGGTATCTCCGAGGAAGGAGGGGCTACTACTACGCAGATGATTAGCGGCTTTGATGAGAGTCCTATCCGCTTTGAAAGTGTGCATAGCATGAGCTTGCCTCTTTCGAGTCCAAGGACGTCAGCGCTTAAGATCTGCATCTATGCACGTGTGACGCAGATGCACCTGGATAAGCTCATCAGCTGGGATGAAATGCGCGATTCCGCGGAGCTGCCTCCCCAGAAACGTAAGGCCCCGCGCATAGCTGAATCAGAATTCTTTTCTGAAGAGAGGCATGATGTATTTGCCAGGGTGCAAGTCCTCGAATTGGCAGAGTCTGGCGAGTACCTCCCTGTCGAAGTGGTACAAAACAATAGTCTTGACGCGGGCACGTATCAACTACACCAAGGTCTGCAACGTCGCGTTCTTGTCAGTCTAACCTACAACTCCACGGAGGGTCTTCCCTGGGACGACTTGACCAATATCCGCGTTGGTTCTGTGAGACTGCTGGATCCATGGGGCAAGATCCCCGACCAAGACCTTCAGACCCCGGATGTGCCATTGAAGTTTGTTCAGGAGCCTGCCGTAAAAGATAATGCTGATGGTACATCGAACGTCACGTTGGTTGCTCAATGGGATTCGAGTTTACATGGTTCTCTTCTCCTTGATCGCGTTACTGCGGACAAGTATCGCGTGCAAGTCACAGTTCGCTGGGATCTCGTATCCTCTCGTTTGCAAGATCCCGTTCCATTCGAGGTAGATCTCACACTTCAGATCCAAGGGCGAACCTATGTGCGCCCGCAGTCCATGTTCAAGCAACTTTTCAATTCGACTCGGGTTGTCCATTCAACAGTTCGCATGTTCTCTCTCGCTATCCGTCCAGTTTCCGCCAAACGTGCCGCTGATCTCTGGCGTATGAATACACAGAACGATTATGTGAAAGGCGAGGAACTTTTGGCAAGGTGGTCGCCTCGAAAGATTTCACTGGTGCGAGATTATATCGCAGCTCGCAAACGACGCCGGCGTCTTGCTGAGCTGAATGCAGCCAAAGGGGCTCTCAGTGCCAATAGCCTTGCTCCTTCACCAGTCAGAAGCGGACGTTCAACACCTCTCCGGAGCCAAGAGCTGAATGAGCGGAAAACGAGACTGCTTCGGAAATATCTTGATCTTTGGGTGACAAAGACTGACCCCATTGAAGCAATTCTTGTTCGAAGCAACACGGAGCCTCCATCGGACGGAGCCGCTTTCGCGTTGCGCGCGAAGCAGTCTTCACTAGTCTCTGATGATGGCAGTTCTGTATCAAACCAGGAACTATTAAAGCCACGGTTTATCGCAACGATCCAGACACTCCCGAAAAATATGTCTTCCTTGAAATCCGGCTACCTATTGACTCCCGACGACACAAACAGTCACTGGGTGCGGCGTTTTGTGGAACTCCGCCGACCCTATCTTCACATATACTCTGTTCCGGACGGCGATGAGATCAATGCTATCAACTTGCGCAACTCTCGTGTCGATCACGATCCGGACTTTGCACGACTGCTTGCCGGGTCTGACAGCGGAGTGTCTGCAAAAGGCCGGCCCAACGTATTTGCAATCTATGGAACGCAAAACACATTCCTCTTTGCAGCTCGGACAGAGGCGCAGAAGGTCGAATGGATTTTGAAGATTGACGAGAGCTACTTTAGCAACGGCGCCTCTCGTGCTTCATCCAACGGAAATTAATACGACATTCAACGCGCATGGCTTCCCAATGCGGAGCTATTGACTCATGCTATCACTTGTACATTCTGCGGTTCTGTTGACTGGCTACCCGCTCAAGACGCAACAACCTTGTTATTCCTTCCTACGTTTATGTTCTCTGGTTGAGCTGAGGATCGGGCGTCGATACGTCATTCGGTGACTGCAACCTCTGTTTCATTCTTTTCTGGTTCCTTTTGAGATACCCCTGAATACATACACCTGCTACTTGTGGCACTCGGATCCCCTTGTACATACTTGAGATATATTGTTCTAACACATAGATTTGACCAGTCGATATAATACGAGAGCCTGGGCCCTCTGCAGGCCATAGCGCCTTTGTCTATATTTCCTCTCATTTCTGAAGATTATGCTTCAGATAACTTCCATGATCCCGTACCCTGATGTCATACCGAGATTGGCTGTTGCCATGGTAACACAACCACATGTTTATCATACGGAAAGGCAATAGAGGTTCGATAAGCGAGGGCTGCCAAACTGCCCCAGTGCCCTTCTTAAGTACACAATTCTGCTGTCCAGAGTCTGCATATACATTATCATCAATCTATATATATATCTTACGTCGTTGTACGAGTATAGTCCCAATGCGCTGGACGCAGGGACAAACCCCCTGGACCCGCTTCCTGGTTCCAGGCGCCGCAATCTCATTGATCGTTGTCACATTCCTTATCCTGGGATCTCAATATTCAAGTGACTATGCCAAATACGCCCTGAAGAATTCCTTGAAGACGATCCCGCCAAACCCTCACTGTGTCTCGACAAACCACACCGACGCGGACTGGGAGTTTGAGGTTCAGCGCGATGGGGATAACCACGGTCTTTCGGATGAGCAGTGTCGGATAGCGTTTCCAAAGCTCTTTGTCGAGATTGAGAAGACTGCAGCTCTGCGAAAGGAGAGACTGATTACGTTCAAGGAGGTGGATGATGTTGTGGTTGAGGATGGGATGGTGCGGGCCGCGATATGGAAGGGAGAGGTAAGTCGTTCCTCTTGACAGCGCGTCTACTCATCCGTGATCGCATTGTATTAACAGTGTGTGTGTGTGGATTAGTTGTATATTATTGACTATGCGGCACAGCCGTATACGTATTCTCGAGCAAAGGCAACACTGAACTCCCTGCATCGTGCCATGCAGTCGTTTCCGGACCGACACAATCTGCCCGATATCGAGTTTGTACTCACGGCGGATGATTTCAGCAATGTTCCAGGACCTGTTTGGTCGTATTCAAAGCGCGACGAGGACGAGAGTATCTGGCTCATGCCGGACTTTGGATACTGGGCGTGGCCGGAAGTCAAGGTTGGCCCGTACAAGGATATCCGGAGGCGCATTGCCGCTGTGGACGAGGGCGAAGTGCGCCCCGATGGCTCCCTGGTCCCCAGAATGGAATTCAGAGAGAAGAAGAAACAGCTCGTGTGGCGCGGCAGCGTGGCGACGAACCCCGAGCTCAGGGGGAAACTGCTGAAAGCAGCGCAGGGAAGAAGCTGGGCCAGCATACGAGTTATCGACTGGGACAACGAGAATGATGTTCGGTACAACCTACTGCCGATGGAGGAACACTGCCGGTATATGTTTTTGGCACATACGGAGGGGCGCAGCTTCTCCGGCCGCGGGAAGTACCTGCTCAACTGCCGTTCGGTAGTCGTCTCGCATAAGCTGGTCTGGCGAGAGGCCCACCACGCGGCGCTGGTTGCATCTGGTCCCGAAGCGAACTACGTGGAGGTCGAGCGGGATTTCTCAGACCTCGATCGGAAGATCAGCTTCCTCATTGATAATCCTGAGATTGCGGAACAGATCGCCGATAACGCGGTGAGAACATTTCGTGATCGATACTTGACTCCGGCGGCGGAGTCGTGCTATTGGAGACACTTAATCAGACAGTACGCTGCCTCCTGCGACTTTGCGCCTGTGCTGCATAATTCCCAGCAGAATGGGAAGCAGCAGGCGCGGGGGGTCCCGTTTGAATCATGGCTTCTCACGGGTTCTCGTGTGAAATGAAAATCGGCATGATAATGTTATGTTTCTGTGCATATATCTGGAGTTATGTTGGCTTGGTCTCTTCTACTTGGCAGGCTTGCTTATGTGTACGCTTCTCTTTGGGAATTATAGTGACATCTTGAACTTTGAGTGTCGGTCTATCAACTTGGACTGCAGTTTCTGTTCTATCTTCCTGTTTCTACATTAGAATACGTAAGGTAAATCTGGTTACCTAAAGGTAGACCTGAGGGCATCACCTGGCACACGAAATCTGCTCTCTGCTTGACCTTGCTCTTTCATCTCTTTCATCACCATGTACTCTGACATCATTATATAACCACCTCTCAAAAGCGCTTCATCGGCCTTTTTTATTGTAATCAACCAGCTATAGACAATGACCGTCTTGACTCTGTCGGTCTTGAGACAGACTGCATCAAATTGTATCCGCTTCCAGCCTGGCCAGGTCACTTGCACCTCATGGAAAACTTCTGATCAACGGCCTATTATGCGCGACTGAGCTCATCGAATAATCTCCGGTTGATGTTGGTTTGCTCCCCTACTTTATCAAGGATGGCTTGTGAACTTGGTGCCAGCAGCTAAATAATCTAGTGACCTGTTATTAGCATCATATCGGTTTCTCCCCGCGATTAGAATTATTCACTTAAGCCTTAAGCCGCCGAGGCGCGGGCTTGATCGAACAACGGTCTCGCATGACTGTCTGCCCCATGGTATTCCATTCAGTCAAAGGTTGAAGGTAGTGGGTCCAGCGAAAAAGCACATCCAAGCTACCATGCGGCGGCACTTGAGGCGTACAAGCTAATCTGGTGGCCCGCATCCAAGATTTAGGCGTTATCTTCCCAGACCTAGATGCAGATCGTCGACTTGTGGGGTTAGAGGTCCTCTGACGGAAGTGCCATTATAAGACTCATGACTTCTTGCCAAGCTGCCAACGCAGCTTAATGGTGCCCATTAGGACAACAAAGTAAGATCTTGGAGGAGATGACCAGCAGGCATTCACACCATAGCCGACTATCTTCAACTACCTGCCATCGAGCTCTCAGCGGAGAAGTTGGTGGGAAATTCCTAAGTATCGGGCATAGCTTCTGATCGATTCCCATTATCTGCGCGCTTTATCCAGGCCAGGGCCTTCAGGAAGCATAATAGTCTGTGTGATATCATTGATGGCCCGGAATAAGTTGATGATCGACATGTACACCTTACATACGCAGGGGTCCCTTGCGCACTTGGCCATGTGTTGCGACTCTGATGGACGGCACTTCTTCTAAGCCTGGTGTCATTCGTCGACTTGCGAATCGGGCAAGATCCTATTATTCTGCTTCTCCAGAAGAGAACAGACTCGCTGGGTCACATGGTACATGGATATCGTTGGCCTTCTGTGTTCATATTGGACAAAAACAACACTGTTTATTTGCTCAACTTATCTGCCTTTCCGGAAACGTCTGACATCAGATCATGCATGGCATTCGAATGTCTCGACTCCTTTGATTGGCTTGAATCATACCGACCGGCAGGAAACAGGCATGGGTCTGGTGTTCACAGCTCACTAGTACTTGAGGGACAAAAAAAAATGCAGAAGCATTGGAAAGTTCTTTGAAACGACCCTATTGTACGTGCGTCCAGCCAGACTGACATAGGAGCCTCTTGCATGTTACTCCTTGCAGTAACTATTCGCTTTTTTTCTTTTCACCAGGTCCACTACAGAGGCCTCGATCCTTATCGCCAATAGCCCGAGCGAGCCACATTTCTCGGGTATGGGCGGTCTGCATCGCCCTTGCGTCGCTCCCCTGAGCGAATTATGTGCTCTCAATGCACCATTCACAGGTCACAGTGTCGGAGCATATCATCCGTGTGCCATGATGAAGGACCTACTCCTGCTACAAAATCGTCAGGACTTGATAGATGCCAGTCCCCACAAAATGATCGGCACCTCGGCATCGGGACTTCTCCACAAATCATACTTCGATTGCCGTTTTCGGATATTTTGAATCTTCAGATGATATCGTATTTGCAGGTTGTTGCATTCGCTTTCCTGGGTCATCACTGCTGCTGCTACACCATACAGACCACAGGCTTATTGAGATTCCTTGGCTCTGTAAGATCCACGAGGACCCAGTGACCGAGTGTTACTGTCGTATGGGCGTTAGTCTCTCGGCCATTACCCAGAACGACAAATATGCGCCACTTTAGCCAAACGATGGCCCAAACATGATGAAATTATTGTTGTTTATGTTGATGACCCAGTAAATGCCCGATGATACCGAATGTTGTTTCTACAGCGATCCTTGCCCAATATGCTGCATAATGCGCCCAATGTCCAGGCCAGCAGACCCAGCCGCTATCTCAATGCTCGAATCCACTTGCCGCATACTTGTCGTGGGACAATATCGCATGACTGCTGATTTCGTCTGAGGGATATTAAGTTATGATAGTTGTCGAAGGACAAATCAATCTGGGAATGCCGGGCCTCCCTTTCTCGGCAATGCCGAAAGCATTTGAGTATAAATCAATGACGCACCCCGAGCTCTACAGACGTAATGTAGAATTCTTTGTTGCGTTGACCTCGAGAGAGATCGGCAGATTGTGAACCTGAGGTTCGCTGATACAGAATTAAACTTGACGATCTCCTTCTCTGTGTTTGGCCATCCATTCTGCAAGCATGTGGGTTCCTCGATCAACATTCTGGACTTTGGGCCTTACCCTGACAGCTGTCTTCGCTTCACCCTTTGAGAAGCGAGCCAGAGGGCCGTGGATGGCAATCAATTCAGACTTTCCGGACCCTAGTTTTGTACAGGATGCAGAAGGGGCATGGTATGCCTTTAGCACAAACGGCAATGGCAAGCGCGTCCAAGTGGCTAGATCCCAAGACTTTAACACATGGACGCTTCTCGACATCGAGGCACTGCCAACGCTTGCAGGGTGGGAGACTGAAATAGATCATTGGGCACCAGACGTTATCAGAAGGGTATGTTCTCTATTATGTTTCTCCTTAGCATGTGTTGATGTATTTGCAGAACGATGGCTATTATGTTATGTACTATTCAGGCGAGGCCAAAGAGATGGTGAGGCATCACTGTGTGGGCGTCGCGGTCTCTAAAGACAAAGACCCCAGAGGACCATATGTGCCCAATGAGACGCCATTATCATGCAGGCTGGATCAGGGAGGTTCGATCGACCCGGCGGGATTCCTCGACAAAGACGGTAGCCGCTATGTTGTCTTCAAAGTAGACGGCAATAGCATCGGTCATGGCGGAGACTGCAACAACGGCGTTCCTCCCCTGGTGTCTACGCCGATTCTACTGCAGAGAGTGGCAGATGACGGCTTCACGCCACTTGGCGACGCCGTTCCGATACTTGACCGTGACGATAGCGACGGACCATTGGTCGAAGCTCCCAATCTGATTCTGCACGGTGACACGTACTTCCTTTTCTATTCCACACATTGCTTTACGGATCCCAAGTACGACGTGCGATGGGCCACCTCGAAATCCATCACGGGCCCGTATGTCAAGACTGGTCAGAAACTATTCAAGACCGGTGACTATGGACTAACATCACCGGGCGGAGGTACCGTCTGTGGATGTGGTGACAGGATGCTCTTCCATGCGTTCTGTGAGTCCAACAAGCGGTGTACGTATGCTGCAAACCTTGCCATCAATGGCGATCAGGTTACACTTCTATGATTCACTGATTGGGTTATGAGGTGCCCGGTTGATACTCTTGCAATATTTTCTGCCACTGGGCTGCCTATACATACTACTACATGATTTTTGCCATTATGATGAGCTCATTGATATCAGTCCTCAGTCTATGTTATTGGAATGTATAAACTAGCCGTTTTCCTGATTTTACTGAGTGTTTATCAGTTGCGTGGACTTTCACAGATTGCATGGTGATGGTTCAATCTATTTAACGCATCATTTCATGGCACATAATGTTGCGGGTATCACTGGTCTCTATTATTTGGACTGTTCCTTTTCCTTTCGTTTGGCTCGAACACTTCTCACCCACTCCTCAACTGCATCGATAGCAGCCTCCGGCTCATTCTTATAGTTGAGTAGATGGCCTTGTATCTCGGCAGCGGTGAATTCGCCCTCTGGGATGCGTGATGCAAACTCAGAAGCCAGCTCAGCGATCTTTTCCTTTGACAAGCGCTGCCGCTTCCGCTGGGTGACTGTGGCTTTGGCATGTTTCTTCTGCACTTGTCCGGACGCCTTTCGGACTGACGTCATCTTGGATGTCCGCGCATCCCCCTCGAGCATACTGTAGATGGCCGAGAAGAGCTCACGCATGGCATCGCGGTCAGCGTATCCGAAAGCAATAGTCATGTCGACGCGACCTGGCCGGAGAAGAGCCGGATCCAACTTCTCGGCATGGTTGGTGGTCATAATGAGGATCCGGCCCTCGCTGGCGGCGACTCCGTCGATGACATTGAGCAGACCCGAGAGCGAAACACCCTTGTTCGCCTTCGTTTCGGGCTCCCTCTCCTCGGCGCTGGACTTGTCCTTTTCGACGAGCACGGCCGACGCCACGGAGTCGTCCTCTGCGCGCTTCTGCGTGATCCCAGCGCTATCGACGTCCTCGAGCAGCACAATACACCGCCGCGGGAGCTCCGAGAACAGCGACATCAGACTGTCCTCATCGAGACTCTTCGAGTTCAGACTGAGTAGGTACAGCGTCAAGCCCAGCAGCCCGCTCGCCGCAAAACAGAGACTCGTCTTGCCCGTGCCTGGCGGGCCGTGCAGCAGGTACCCCCGGCGGTACGGGATGCCGCGATTCGAATACCACCGCCTCGTCCTCGGATGCAGATACTCCTTGATATCGTCGATGAACGCCTGCTTCTGCGCCTCGTCCAGCACGACCGTAGACAGCGGCCGCGGCGGCCGCGCCATACACCGCACCCAGTCGAAGTCGTCCACCCCGCTCTTCTGCCCGCGGTAGATGATCGTCCGGTTGCCGTCGCGTGCCACATACGCCCGCTGCGCATCAGCCAGCAACTCCTTGAGGATGCTGGGGTCGCGTCCCAGACACGACAGGTACAGCCGCTCCGGCACCCACCGCAGACTCATGCCGCTGTTGTTCTCCTCCCGCTCCCGGATGAACGCCAGCGGACGCCCCTTGTACCAGAAGTAGTGTGTCCCTTCGGCGGGCGTGAACCGCAGCGTGCGGTACTTGTCCTTACTGATGACCTTTTGCCAGTACCGGTCAAAGTTGGCCAGCGTGTCGCTGTTGTCGCCGGCACTGCCGTTGTCGTCGTCATCGTCATCGCAGATGTCCTCATCGTCGGACCCCTCGCCGTTATCAGAATCCCAGTACCGCATCCCACTGCTGATTTTCGTCCCCGCGACGAAATGCGTCGTCCGCTTCGTGAACGGCTGCTGTGCCATCCAGAACATCAAATAATTATAAATTTCATCGTCGAGGCGGATCTCCGCCGTCGAGGTGAAGTGTTCCCCCAGTAGATGAATAATTCTCTTAATGGTGTAGCGCAAGGAGGCGGTCACTGCGGCCGCCATCACAAGGAAGGGCAGGTAGTACGACAGATCGATCTGGAGGTACGACACCAGAAAGCGAGAGAGAATAGAGTATCCCGGTATAAAGGCGTCCAGGACAGCCGTGTCGAAGGTGGTGGTGGTGGCATTTCTGCTATTATTGCTGATATTGCTGTCCAAATACGACGCCATGTTCGGCACAGCCATCCACCGTGAAAAAAATGACGAGAAGTCGAAAAAGAGAAAAGAAGACTACCCGTCTTCATCGCTCATTATATAGGTTTCTCTGGCTTTTATAGGCTGGCAGCCTGGTAGGTCCGCGCGCATGTTGCACGGCGGAAACAAGTAGGCAGCATCCAACGAGGCTGGCCTGGGCCCACGACAAAGAGCCTCATGATCGTAAGCCCCATGCAGAAAAGGCCAGTGTCACTGAGGGGTTATTTCAACTAACTGCGCCGCGCATATGACTGCATTCTAGTGGATAAGAGGCTAAGTGGACCTCGTCGGAGATCAAGTTGGGCAAAAGTCGGGTGGCACTGCGATGGACTGACTCAGAGCTGCGGAGCCATTCGACTTTGGTGAACTGGCCGTAGGTCCGTCCACAGCTGATCTAGTGATGGTCCACATTTGAAGTGAGCAAAGTTAGACATCGGGGTTCCAAGTGGGTTTGGTCGGATCTCTGGTCCATGGTTGATGGGTTCTTATTTACTCCTGCTTCTAGGGAGGATTGAATATGCATTCATCTAACAAGCAAAAGGGGTATCTAGATTAGTACT
Source organism: Aspergillus fumigatus Af293 (assembly GCF_000002655.1). Taxonomy (NCBI): domain Eukaryota; kingdom Fungi; phylum Ascomycota; class Eurotiomycetes; order Eurotiales; family Aspergillaceae; genus Aspergillus; species Aspergillus fumigatus. Next base: position 3,890,104 of record NC_007195.1, read on the forward strand.
CCGACAATAGTCGGCTGTATTAACATGGAACGCTCCAGTAAATGAATCAACGTCCCCCGGAATATCGCCCGTCTATCCACATTTACGCGATATTGTCCTTGACGGTCTCGATCATATCAGTAGCCCATTCCTTGATCTCCTCAACTTTGCTCCAGAGGGTTCCCCACCAAGTAGGGCCTTGCTCGTCGTCGCTTTCCGGTTCGTTTTGCGGCTCTGAGCTGGGCTCATTTTCAGATGGTGAGGTTGGCTGGGCAAGAAGAGCTGTTGCCGGCACCTCTGAAGATGTCGAGGCCGGTGTCGTGGTTTGCGAGGGGATTACACTCATGCTAGCGCTGCTGATCGGAGGGTCAGCAGGCTTGTCGACAATCGGCGCATCTTCATCGGAATGAAGGCCCACTGGCTGTAGAGGAAGGCGCATCGTTCCATTGTTGGGGAGCGGATCAATCCCCAGAGAATCGCAGACAAAGTTATACACATTGATATTCTCTGCACGCATGTTAGCTTATACTCGATCTGTTTGCTGTAGGAGAAGATTCGCTTACGGAAAACTTCCAGCCGGCTGTTGGGTGGATGAGGAAACGCAGGCCCCCTAGCAATGAAGATGGCGCGCATCAGAGGATGCTCATGGTCGTAACCATGAACACCCTTTGGGTGATAAACTCTTCCAGTTCGGATGGCCTCTTGAGCATCAAAGTCTGGTCGCTCGACGATCGCCCATCCCGTCTTAGGGATCACCCAGAGGGGAGCAATTCGGTCATTGCGGGAAAAGTGATATCGCTCAGGCATTGTCTCCCGTGTGTAGACTTCCACCGCTTGTGGGTATTGTAGCGTCAGGTTTTCCAGCTGTTTTTGCAAGACCTCAAGATCCTCAGGCTTTCTCGGCCGGATACCGCGCAATGGCCATCCATCAATACGATCGACCAGACCCAGCTCAATAAAATCATCCAGTTGTATCAACCGTTCCGTAGCAGTTGTAGCCATACCATGATCAGACACAATAATAAGGTTGACAATATCGGTCAGATTGCGGCTTCGAAGGCCAGACATCAGCTCAGCCAACATGCTGTCAACCTGCGATATTGTATGTCGGATCTCAGTACTGTTGGGGCCAAACTTGTGCCCATCTGCGTCAACATCGGGAACATATGCAGCGATGAACTGCGGTCGCTCGGGGACCATCAAAGATTCTTCTTCCGCGCCTGTTAAGTCAAGCAGCTCCAGGATCCGATCGACTTTTCGCGAGAGCTTTTCTGACCCATTGTACTTGTCCAAAAATGTTGGGTCTACTCCTCCAATGTGCGCTTCGGAGCCAGGCCACATATGAATCCCGGTTTTAAGGCCGTGCTTTTCGGCGGTCATCCACAAGGGTTCGGCATTCCACCACTTAGGCTGCATACTGATTGACTGGTTCGTATAGTGGAAATTTTCCTTTAGGGCAGGATCCCAAAAAGTGTTGCTCACAATACCGTGACTTTCTGGATATAAGCCTGTGACCAGAGTGAAGTGGTTAGGAAATGTGACGCTGGGAAAGCTGGGGAGCATATATGGTGGCGAAACGCCCTCGGCGATCAGCGCATTCAGTGTCGGCGTGAGACCACGATCAAGGAAGTCCGCACGGAACCCATCGAGGGAAATTAATATGGTGGTAGGACCAAAGAGGGCGGAGCCGTTGGAGAGCAGATGTTGGGAAGAGTGCGAAGCTCGGAAGCCACTAGAGGCTTTATATGCACCCAGCAGGAATATAAGGAACAAAACCAAGACCGCCGCAAAGACCTGTGCCAATCTCGTCCCAGAAATTCGTCGTGGCTAAAGTAGATTAGCAGTTTGAATTGGACAGAAACGAACTAAAAGTCCGCCCTTACTCGAATACTCGCATACTGCTTCTCCAGCCTCTGGTCTAGCTCCGATGACGAGCCGCTCAGGAGAGAGGATTCGGACTCTCGATAGCCCTCTTCCATTTCGTACGTTAGCTCTCCATTTTCCCCTACCGCACTACGACGACGCCGTTTGCGCTCATCGTGGCGCTTCCTCCTTCGGTCCCGATTCCGCTCGTATTTCCCGATCTTGACGCTGCTGCCGTTCGGGCTGAAGATTCGTCGCAGACCATGAGCTGGCCCGCTTCTGACCAACAATTTCTCCATCTCTTCCTCCTCTTCCAGAACTGCACGATCATGTTCGGCTAGCTCTAGTGTAGTGCGAGCCTTGCGAAGGAATTCATCGTCGTCGGAGTCAGAGTCCTGCTCTGATAGGGATCGCAAGGAGGAGGCATCATCGTCGTAATCACCCGGGGAGAGGAGGGAAGGACTGAGAAGATCAGGTCTCGGAGGCATGGCCGTGCAGGACAGGTCCTTTGTCACGACATACACAGTGTAGAGATTGCAGAAATGAGGATTCAAGTGTTGATGGCAACCAGCATACTCCGTACTCCATAGATGATAATCATCGCCTCAAGTGGCTTCCTCCATGATAATGTCGAAAGTGGATCAACCTTGCCTTACCTAATACAGATTAGCGCCTTTACCCATCTCTCCACTGTTTATCTCCATCGATCAACACTTCCCAAACATTGATATCGAGAAAAATGAGCGTATGGACAGATGGATAACTGGTGTCTATTGCAGCTCAATTATCACATTTTGCACGCCAGACGCTCCAAGTCTGATTTGGATATGCTCAATCATATACCGCCAGAACATGTCATGAGTGGCCAGGAACTCCTCGGACCCATGAGACTGGCCTTCTAGAGCAGTGTTTCTGAGTCTGCAACAACCTTTCCGCTGACAATATAAGCGATTTGTTTGTCTCCGGCCGTTACTTAATATCCGTCGGTCATACAGTCCAGCACATCCAATATATCCGGGGTCTTATAACGCCAGCCTATGCTGGTCGGTTAACCATATCATTGCAGTACAACTGCTGCCAGCCGTCTGCCAACTCTGCCATTGCATGAAATCCTTAAATCACGAATTGACTCTTGAAGGAGATTTTGTGTGCTTACAGTGGCACCCAACTTCCCCTTCTATGTTCTATCCTATCTCACCGCTGGTCAGGCCTCCTAGGTAGGGAATCCAACCATCTCAAGGCTACGTCATACTTCATGGTTTTAGGAAGGCTATTGCACCCTGGCGTTCAATAAATGCTGGGCTAAAGAGCTTGCCAAAGCATAAAGCTATTAATATTTTGTAGGTTTGCACACAAATTGTCAAGGGAATAATTTTGCTTACTTAAGACGCAGATAGAAATAGCTTGCTGGGCTTGGCAATTATTGCTAAGTAAATGGGAAAACAAAGGAATTTACAACTCATTAGAATACAGTTATTTGGTTTAGCCAGCCGTCAAATTGTAATCTCATAATATCGCCCAAAGTTGTTGACCCATCTGCTTCCACTGCCACTTGCCCCATGTCTTGGAGTATTTGCTCTATATAATCACCCGCGCCACTGAGTTTCAATATATGTGCAATAGCACGGTGAACGCCGAGAGGTTGAGGAGAAGGTGGGTCAATAGTACGCTGAGGACTGAGCATCAGCGTGCGAGTAACAGGGAAGAATGGATCACGTAGAAAAGCACTCTCTGTAGAATTAATACTGTAATTGTAAGGTTTGCCTGTTGGCTCAAAGTATGTTTAAAATTCTTCAAACAACCGGTGGCACTCAAGCATCAAGGTGAGAGCATTCAGAGGGCTATCGATCTTTGGGCCATCTTTAAGATGGGTGATGCCAGGATCAAACATATCCAGGATGCGCAGCACATTCTTCTTCGAGTCGGACTAGAATCGGACTAAGAACTCATCAGCAGAATGTAACACCGACTAAACTTACTCATACCAGTCTAGGATCTCCAGGGACAACTGTCGTTAGACAGTGTGGTATTATATAGGCGACTTCCAGATGAACAAAGTTGGCATGAGCTTTAGAGTCTAGTCGCTTCCCATCATCCTCCTCACAGTCTTTATCCTTAACACGACGTTTTCTGGCTTCTGCGATATCGAATTTCCCAGTTACAACGCATCAATGGTGATCACGGATGAGACAATCGTGCCGAAGCAGAGATATGCGCTGTTTCATCAGAGTTAACCCTAGTTAGGCACTCATAAAGATAAGTAAAGCAAAAGGCTAGAAATGAATCCTTTCGTAGTTGAATGAGCTGCGGATTAGTGTTACATGTAAATAACCCTGTTGTGAAGTTTGCTCTAGGCCATAGTGTTCAGTAAGCATATTAAGTAGGCTCCTCGCTGTCTGATGTTGCTAGGGCGTTAGGAGGAATAGTTCCGAGATCCTCAAGAGACCACCGATGCCTGGACATTGTCCTTCAGCTTAGCATAAATGATGAGGGTGTGAAGCGTCCAGGTTGGGATGGGTTGGGTGTACGGATTCATGACGGACTGGATGGAGGGAAGTTAAGGGTAGTCTAACTGTATTTAACTGTATTTGAGTGCCATTGTGCTGCGCATCTAGAATTATATCACATGGCATTCACTACTTTGTCCTTTACCATGCATTTCAATTTCTGAAAAGACAATGGTATCTCTGTCTAACCATGTACAGGTAACATGTCTTGGCACATTAGGATTCAAAAACAAGTTCTTATATGACAGACATGGGAGGCGAAGCTGGGTGCCACTGTACTCAGTTGATTAGGAGCTGATTGCAGGGAATTCAAAGACTCAGTCCAGGCCACATTCCGTTATACCGGAACCAAAGGCTTATGCAAGGGGTTGCCATGAGTGAGCTGAATTCGTTCGTTTGTTTGTTGGCAACGCTGTTTTCTGTTTCCGGCGATGGAGAAGATAGAAGCCGTATATCACGTGCAACAGCATTCCTCTTGGAGGCGATCAACATCTGCAGCTGGAAAGATTTTCTGCAGACAGTGTTTTACAAGGGATGGTCCTAGACAGGTTCTAGAAATGGACAATCATGTGTTTGCTCAGTCTGTGCTCTTCCAGATGCAGTACTCTGCTTTGTTGACGATCAACCTATTCAGGAATATGCCGTCTGGTTGAGCGAGGACGAACCTGGATGCGCTTGACAATCGAATACACTCGAGGGAAGCCGCATTAAGGATCCTCGTTGGTCTATAAGAACCCCAAGATTTCTTTCATCAGCTTCCCCTCGACATCATTCAACGCCTGCTATCCTTTCTATCAATCATCTATTCGTGTCTGTGATACTAAACTGATTCCTCGAACTTCGCAACTTGCTGCTTGCCTCAGACTCTTCTAGCACCGTGCTCTTCAACCCAACTTGTCTCTACATCTATTCTCCATCCCAATTCATTAAAAATCACAATGCGTGTCTCCGCTCAGCTCATCGCCGGCCTGGCCCTCGTCGCCAGCGCCAACGCAGGCCTATACAGAAGAGCACACGAGACATCCACTAGCACCGAAGTAACCACTACCCCAACCGAAACCGCCACGGCCACCCCCGTTGTCGACCAAGAGGTCTCCGCCACCGAGACCAACACCTCCGCAACAACCGAGAGCGAGGATGTCGCCACCGTCGTCTCTGACGCGGATGCCCATCCCACCGAGACGACAAGCATCCCTCTTATCAAGGCCACCGTCGCCGTATCCTCCTCCGCTGCTGCTAGTTCCCCCGCCGCCGGCATCTCGACTAGTGCGAGTCCCAAGGCTACTGGCACTGGCGACTACGTTGGTTTCGTTGATCCTAACGAGGAGTCAAGCACCAGCAGCAGCCACAGCAGTGGCAGCGACAGCGACAGCGACAGTGACAGTGACAGCAGCAGCAGCAGCAGCAGCAATGACGACGCTAAGGAAAGCTCTAAACCCACCACGTCCCGTCATACCAACCTGGGCTCCACCCTTGTGGTGCCTGGCCTCGCTGCTCTGGGTAGTCTTGCCATTGGCTTGATGATTCTCGTTTGAGCGGATGTTGTTAACTCTAATCGACATAATGTCGGTGGGTAGATGAAGGGGATCAGCTATGATGTTATTCATATGAGGTGTTGGTTCAGCTACGTGCCAATCTGTTGGACAATCATACGAGGCGTCAGGGATCTATAGAAAGCAATTCAGAATTAATCATTAATCAATTCGAGATCAAAGTCCAGCTTTTCTCTACATGAACAGCATCATTCTGACAAGACTGCAAAACACATGCACTTATGGTGTTAATGACAATGACTTGTTCTCTAGATGCAGCTCGAAGATCATGACGTAGAAACCCAATTCACCCACTGGCACGAACAACCCCCCGTCCCTCCATCAACTCCATCCTGCATTGCGACCTCGTCCGACGAGGAGGTGAGGTTGAATATGCCAGGTGCAGGGTTGACCAGTGTCCCACCAAACCCCCTGTCCTCAATCTGCAGTTTCTTTTCCGTCGAGTTGACACGCTGGTTCTCCTCCATCGCGTAGCAGTACACCATTTTTTCCTTTGCGACGCCGCCGTGTCGGTCCACTGTGATGGTCACCGGGTACGGGAATGACCCCGGCCGGACGAAGTTTGTGGCGGAGGAGGACGCAGTTGGGCTGCTGGTCCCTGAGGCGAGGGAGGTAGATGACAGGGAAGACATGGTGGGTGTGGTACTAGGGCTGATGCTGGCGCTGGGACTACTGCGGAGGAGCGTCTTGCGCGCGCGAGTCGGCTGCGTCCAGATCTGCACGAGGAAGCGAGTCTGGGCCCATGTGCAACGGACGCGGGCGTCAGTCTCACTGGCGCCACCGTTGGCGTCTGCAGCGGAGTTGTCTGTTGTGCTGCCGTTGAGAGGAGCAAGGGTCTCGAGGAAGATAGACCGATCGAAGTACGTGTAGAAGCCGTAGTGTTCTGTGTCCAGGCCCCGGTTATAAAGGCGTACGGGTTGGGATTCAGGGAGTGGATAGAGAGTAGCGGCTGCGGCTGTGCCATCGGAGTTGAGATCGGGGGATGGGATGAGGGACTCGATGTCTGGAAAGGAGCTGTTGGATCGGCGGGATAGTCGGGATGAACGGAGGGAGGCGGTCGAGAGGATGGTGATGAAGAAGGGGGTATCCTCGCCTGCGTAGGGGATGGCGTTCTGGTCAGTCGTATTGCCCAGAAAAATCTGGTCTTTGAGACTCGGTGGAGATGGCGATGGGTTGAATGATCCATTTATATCCCTGGTCTTGTGGCTTGAAGTGGAGGCAACCGTTGTGCTGTTCGCATAGGTCCCGTTACGGAATCGTATCTCGACTCGAAAGCTGGGCTGATTTGGCGCGTACGGCTTGTTGTCTGACTGCTGTTCCGGCGGCAGAGCGCAGCTCCAGAGTGTAGATGGAGTGATGCATCCTGAACTTTGGGTCTGTGGTTCTGAGCCTGCGATTGTCGCAATGCCAGTTGGCATCGGGGGATAGCCGGTCAAGTTGAGCCATTGCGATTGAACAGGTGTGCCATCCCCTTTCCTGGTTAGCATAACCGCCAGGACAACAGCAACTACCACAATCAGGACAAAAAAGGTCGTGATCGCCATATACCACCGACGTCTCAGGCGGCCTTCTCTTCCCGGTCTGCCGAAGCAGCCTTTGTTACTGAAACAGCCTCTGCCTCGCCAGAGTCCACCGGCTTTCCTTCCAATAGCATCCTCCCTTTCTAGTCTTCGTCGTCGGGTTTCAATCCTCTCCCTTTCGAACCAAGGGTGCGTCATCTGCTCCTGAGTGATGGGGGCAGGGTCAATACGAGGCGGTAGTGTATGAGACGCGCTGCGATGGGCAGGACAGGCTGGAGCTGGTCCAGAAGCTATCTCAGTCAATGGAATTGATCCACTCCTCGCTGTTGCTTGCTGTAGGCCAGGAGACGTAGCATCAGGTGTTTGTGGTTGGGGATGCCCGCCTCCCCCATAATTCTGAGGTGGTACAACAATATATTGAGGGATGATCCTCTCCTGCGGAGCTCCAGAGGCTGATGGTAGAGCTCCAGGTGGTTGGATGTTGATATTCGTGGCCGCAGGACTGATAGTGTTCGTTGGTTGGAAAAAGAGGTGAGAAGCTTGTTTCTCTGGTCGATCACCTGCATAGACAGGAGGCTCCCTTTCGATGGGTCCTGGCTCAGGAGAGTGGCCTCTTGATTCTTTTGGTGTGTCCTCCTCCAAATACTTCTTTCCCGTATTCGAGATCAAAGGAGACGCAGGTTGGTCATCCACAGCGGTGGTCCCGGATATCGAACGAGCTCCAGAGTGCGAGACACTCTCAAAAGGATTCACAGGAGCTAATTGAGTCACATCGTCATCCACGTCAATAAGGAGATGCTTCTCGTTATTCTCTGGCTCGGCAATAGAACTTGCAAGCAGAACCGGGATCCTATCCTTCGGCGTGATGGAACAAACATGGTTGACGCATTCGAAGTACGGCCTTCCGCTAAATAGCTCGTGGGCGCAGGCCTGGTAGTATTCAGCAGCTGCTCCCTGGATCGACTCTCCTTGGAACATCATCTCGGCTGTGTGCTTCTCATCGGTGGTATTGGCATCCATGGAGTTGCCATCCGCGAAGGGGTTAGCATCACCCTCTTGCCAATTGGTCACTTCGCCTCTAGCAGCAGCGGCGGTCTCGGGGGTGTCTGGCGAAAAGTACGAGACTTCTTTCTCCCACCACTCATCACTTGACACAGTCGAGTTCGTGAGGAGCGTCGGCAGGGGGGGCCGCTCCGTTCTTGTCGGTGTTGATCGACTGACTATCGTGCTAGACCGTCCCAGCATAGGCGACAGGAGATAAGTCCACCAACCCTGAGATTGGTGTCGATTGATCTCCGTCGTTACACTCAGTCGATCCAGCCCTTTCTTCGAGCTCTCCGTCGAGAAGGAACGAGCACGCAGTCCCTGTCGCAGACCATCTTCTTCCTCAAACACGGTACCTGTTGAGAATGAGCGTTGCTTCCTTGTTGATAGGACAGACTCCCGTCGAGACACGTCGGGCTGATTCCCCTTCTCCTCGAAATGGGACGCCGGTATGGCCGGAACTGGTGGAATTCCAGGCCTGCCACTTCCGATGAATGACGTGCGCTGAGAATAGATACTGGAGGTGGCTCTGGCACGGTGGAACTCTGAAAGTCCTTGCCAGAAACCCTCGTCTTTCGCAGGCGTTACAACAATTGAAGGCGTCATAGGCGTACGCTGGCTTCCAGCACTGTCCAGTCCCATTCTTCCGTCATCCTGAGGCTGTGACGATTCCTCGCACGGTACCGTATACCCGATCATGATGGGCCGATCAGAAGGTGACAGCTCGTCCTTATACTTCTTCTTCTTCCGCGACGTTGTACTCTCCGATGTGAGCCAGGACAATCGCCTTCTCGCCGGCTCGGAGGTTTCGTCAGGTAGCCGCTGGAAGCCTTGAGCCATCCCGTTCTTCAAGATACCTCTGATCTTCTGCGAGGCCCTTTCCCTCTCACGAACTTTCGACAACACCTTCAAATCGTTTAGATCTACAAAGGCAGGGCCAGCGGCCCCAGTTTGTACCTTGGGAACTCCAATCGGGAGATCCGTGATCAAGTTCAAACCCTTGGGTTTACCCCCCTGCGCCGCTCTCCGCGCAGTATCAAATACACCGATCTCGCGTTCAACCAAACGATCGCGTCCCGTGCCTGTGGATTCTGCTTCAAGGAACGGGTTCTTGTCCGACACGTTGGTCAGGTACTCGAAGGGACGACTCCGTTCCATCTCTCTGTCTTCATCTGAGGACGCAGCCGGGCTGGAGATCTCCTCAGTGATTGGGGATGATAGTGGAAAATGTGGGACTTGGGGAATCTGCAGCTGCATTTCTGGCCTTTTTCGTTGAGGAGCCATCTCCTCTCTTGACTGTACGAAAGCGTATTAGACTTGAGCGCCTCTGTTTCAGTATATAATTCTGCAGTCCCACGACATACCAGGACAGACTTGAAGCCTTTGATGGTAAGCCAGTACGTTGTAGGACGAGATCCACAGAAGTCTTCAGAGGAAGAGCAGAAAGTTCATCTGGACCAGATCAGACAATGTTAATTCCGAGTATAAAAGACCGAACAAAGCACAGGCAAGAAACCAGTGAATAAAGAGAGACTATGACCACTGAATGAAACAACGAAACAATGAATCCGCTATTGTTCTCATCACACGGAAACAATGAAGAGATGTCCCAGATATGAAAGAGAGAGTGCTTCAAAGCAAACAAATAGAAGGCCAAGTACCGTGCAAAAACGAGCCAGACGGATGCATGAATGAAAAAGAAGATCAGAATGCAAGAGACTCTGCAGAAATGAATAGCTACCTTACTAGTGATGGATCTAGAGCGCATGCTTCAGGTACCTACCTGCCCACCACACCAATCGAGCATTGTGTTGACCTCGTCCTGCATCGACACATGACGGAGACAAAATTTCCGAACTCCATAGCTGCTACAGTTTTGCCGGTCCAAATCACTTTGGTTGGACTGAGGTCGACTACCAGACTCTGCAGGATGAGGTTGAAGATGGGATTGCGACGATACCATTGGGTCGCTGGGTCCCCTGAGGAAGCTGTAGCCGCCCTGTACTCAACTCTGGCCGGGCGCTTAGAGAGATGGATTGGCACGGTTATTAGGAGGGAAGAGTGCCAATCAGAAGCACATTGTCCAAAAATAGAGCCAGAGAGACTGAGTCGCAATATACTCAGACCCCTCGTCCTGGATTGTCAGTTTATTTCCGAAGTACTCTTGTCCTACACCTCACACTTTATACAGAACACCCAATGAGGGATTCATGTTGCTATTCTGAAAACTGTAAATTTTTATTGTTTCAACAGATCATACATAAACATCGTCAACCCCGTTGGTCGAGTTCTTTGACGGATAGAAAGATGCCATCAAATATATCCCATACCCAAAATCAATTGCTCTTGGCGGATCCCATCTCATCTCCCATGCAAAACGAAGTGAAAATGTCATGATGCAAGAAAATAGGACAGATCAATAGAGACAAGCGAGAATAGAGAAAATCGGAGCGTGCAAAAAACAGTGGTCCATCGTGGTAACACATACACATCTTCACACAATATCTGAAAAACTTTATAATGAGATCAGAGAACGAAATTAGAAGGATGATGAATCGGGGTATGAATTGCCCTTGGCAAAAGTGATAGAATAAAAAAGGCCAAACAGACAAAATCTCGCTCAGAACAAGATACACCACCCGAATGAGATCTACAGGCAAGTAACATACCGTTTCAGATCTAGGGCCCAGAGTCAGAAGAAAAAGTCAATATCAAAAGTATGTAGCTGCACACGAGACAAAATTGCCGCTATGTTGAAGGTGGGTGAGCAGTATCAAAATTCAAAATTCAAAAAAAGGCATTTGCTAGGAGACAGACTACCGACGGTCGTCGGTATATTGCACTCCCTGCATCGGAGCAACGGGGCCATTCACCAGAGGAGGCAATGTGCGTGGTTGTTCTTGCATCATTGTAGAAGAATTAGGACCATAATTAGAGAAGGCCGGGCCAGGGCCATGCGACTGTCCATTGGCCTGTGGTCCGTTCATTGGGTGGTGCTCGAATATTGACGGAGGCCGTGAATGTTGGTGTGCTTGTTGTTGTTGTTGCTGATTCAGCTGAGCTCGCATCTCTTCAACCTCGCTCCTCAACACGTCGTTTTCACGACGGGCATTACTCAACATCTTCTCCAGCTGTCCAATGTACTCGATCGCTAGAGGAAAGTCAGTGTGAAAGCGATCGAAGAAGCGGTGATAAAATCGGTACCTCTTGTCAGGGTTTCCCATTTGCTGGATTTGTTGTTTTGGCTCTGTGGTAGCCGCATGCGCAATGCCTCGAAACAGTCCTTCATCTCACTGCGACGTTTGCGTTCTGCTAACTTGTGAGTTACTCGCAGCTCGGGCGTGCGGCTGTACGGAGTGCTGCTGGTGGGCGGCTCTGGGTCTCCGATGAGATCCCGTACTTGTTTGTGCTGCAGAGTATGGTGGTGGACATTCTGAGGGAGTTCTAGAGGGCAGTCAGCCAAAGTTGTTTGCAACCTAGAATTGCACTATCAGAGAACAAAAATTTGTAAACCTACCATGTTGGCCACGAGGCAATCGCGCATCCGAATAGATACTACTGGCCAATGATTCGGCGGTGCTTCCCTTCCTTGAGAATGGGTGCTGAGATTTATCGTTTGTGGAAGACATCGAATTTGATCGCGCAACATCCGGGTCGGGAAAGGCATAGGCAAGACCGGCGGTAGGTGTCTCTGCGGCATAAATTTCGGAGCGAGGATTTGATGAAATTGCGGGAGCAGTGCGGCCAGCCGCAAAGCTACGGTGCTCTCCGGCTCGTGGGCCAAGGGGAGAGAGGGGCTGGGTCCCGGAGTAACGGGGTCCTCGGTATGAATTGTTCATATTTACATCCATGGAAATTCCACGTTCCCTCTGCAATCCTGACACAATCGATGTCTGCGAGGCGTTTGTGCTGTGGTAAGGAGAGGCGGGGTTGATGGCCAGGGAGCTGATTCCCTGATTCATCCTACTATCAACACTGCTGCGCCGCGATTCTGGTGGCTCAGCAATGCTGCCGCGTTGAGAGGGAGCGTCAAAATTCTGATTGAGGGATGGAAGGGTCGGGTTTGTCTGGGAGCCAAAGTTGGGGGACGGATGAGCGCCGGCAGAGGAAGGGGTATTCGTGCTCGAGTGGTCATTCGGGTAGGGAGATCGCTCGGAGACAGAACCACGATTCGGGGATGGTTGAGAGGAAGTGAGGAACGATAGAGAAGGATAATTGCCGGTTCCGTTTGTGGCCGTGGAGTAGGTGGACGACCCTGGTAGGCTGTCAGTCCCTGGCATGGCAGATGTAGAACAACTAATCATACTTGTGCTTTGGGGCATTGACCAGTTTCCCGAGTCGCGTTCTACCGTGTTCAAAGAGGCATTCCCTGGGGACTTCTCTGCGGGAAGGGGTATATTGCTGGCCATACTTGCGGTGAGAGTTGAAATCGAGGGTAGTGTTTGCGCAGAAGAGGTCGGAGCATTCTGCGGCCCTGTTGTGGTAGGTTCCCAAGGTCGATGGGTGAGAGTGGTTTCCATGGCGAAGGAAGAGAGGTTCGAGTGGTGATAATCGCGAAATTCGTGGTGATTCGGATGATGGCTTATAAGGTGTGATACGTCACGTTGCTTAGACTATCTCATAATCCGGGCGACAGGTCACGTAAACACTCGATGGCTGGAGGGCAGGAATTATATAGTCCCAGAACGAAGTAAGGAGCAGTATAATCAATGTGCTAGCGATTGTCGTCACAGCAAAGGATAGAGAGAATCCGAATGCGCCGGGGACTTTCGAAGAATGCCAATCACGTTGCCAAGGTAGAAAAGAGTCCTTCGCGAGGCTAATTCAGACGTTGAGGGTCGGAATCCGCATAACAACTTCCTATTTATGATAACAATTCAAGTGATCACAATTGGTGAAGTTCGGGTCTCCCTACAACTCAGCCCGCTCGGCGATGCGACTTGGGGGCTTTTTTTTCAGTTGGCGCAATCCCAGGACTCGGTCGACATGGACAACAAAAAGGGCGCAGCGCAGTCGAAACCACACGAAGAAAGCTTTCGCACTGCGCAAGACTGCGAAGTGCAAGTCGAACAGAAGAGAGAACAAGGAGATTGTCGAACGGGTGGTTGCGTGCAGCGGCGGGCCCGTCGTTTGTGGTCAGAGCAATGCTCTAAGTGGTCGGCGGGGAGGACGAGAGGTGGAGGACGGTGGCAGAATGGCCGGATCTCAGTAGTACAGTCGAGACTTCCGGCGCACCGACGAGGGGAACAAAGAAAAGTAGAAAATGACGCTAGACTCGTATACTCGGACAATATGCCTCTCTGAATAAGTCAGAGTCGCGTCAGTTTTAATCGACAGAATTTGCCAGAGAAAAAGACATTAACCAATAATAAGGATAGTGGGAAGGGCAGCACGATCTTCAAGCAATCATATCGCACAAGAGCTTACCTATTGCGAAAAGTACAGCGTGCTCGGATGGTCGGGAGGAGTGGTGAAACGTGGCACAGGGGAGGTTTGCAAGGCGAAATGCGATGATCAATTGGGCAGTAAGAGAGAAGTAGGGCCAGATCGGCTGTAGAACTCCTTACCAGACCCTGTCCGTGTAGGCACAAACTGGGTGGGGTGCGAAGAGCAGATACTTTTGATGACGAGAAGAGGAGAGAGGGACAAGGTAGCGAAGGACGGGAATTGTCGTCGTTCTGACTTTTAACAGGCTGCCTTGACCCGAAAAACAGTGCAAGCAGTAAAGTTGGGAACACCTGGGAAACTTGGCTCTCTCCTCGTGTCTTGATACTTTAGACTCGTTGAGTGGATTGGGGAGAGCCTAACAGCGGGAACTATCGATCGGTGCCCGGGCTAGAGCGTTTCGAACTTCGTATGGGCACCGGAAAGAGGAAATGAGACAGAAAGGATTGTAAACTCTGGAGGAACAGAGAGAAAAGGAAGGGCTGGAGAATTTGGCTCTGATAGCCACGAGTTCTCGTTGAGACGGCCGAGAAAGTGGGGAAATGGCAGAAGGGATTGCTAATAAATGAGATGTATATAAGTTATGATTTGAAACGACAAGGAAGAATGGGACAAACGGTAGGGGAAATGGAGAGCGCTACTGTGTGGTGAGTAGTACTTTGGATATTAGCAGTCGTACTAAAAGACAAGACTTGTGGAAGAGTAGGGTGAAGACCTCGTGGCGATGGTAGCGATGGATGGGGAAGAGAAGTATGTATGGGGTAGTATGCAGTGGCAGCGGCTGCAGCAATGGTGGGACTCTATTACTACGTGGTAGCCATAATAATCACAATAATCATAAGCAAGACACCACAAGCAAGGAGAGAATGAAAAGGAATGACGAGACCGAATAATCCATCAGATAGCATCATTCATTCCATTGGAATGCAAGCTCCCTTCCCACACACGCACACTCACCCACACAAGTCTCTACATTCTATTGTATGATGCATATGAATCTACCTATCTTCTTATTTTTCCTTTCCTCTCCGATTGGCGCTTATTACTATGCATCTATAATCCAATGGAAGTTCCAAAACGGCTTCTGGGATCTCATGGGTCCATGACAAATATTTGGCTCAAAAAGTAGAACAGCAAGCCTGATGTCTTGGCATTATTGCGCGTAACGGTGTATTTAAAAGGGTCCATTGGGCCCTGTCACCAGCGATCAAACGCATAAGATTTTATACAAGGACGAGTATTATCTGCCTAGATGACTGGCAGTAATCAACCATGACTATTCTGTATAGCTAGCTCGGACAAGGAAATGTCAAATTATAGCTAGTGGTGGTCTATACGATGAAGATAAAGTCCTGCAATCAGAAAGTTTCGTGGGGCCAGCCAAGCAATGGATGTGCACTAATCCTGCGACCAAACGAGAAACCCACCGCCACGAGGTAACCACCTTTGCTGGGGTTGGCAATATCAATTGAGGTCTTTTGGATTTCTGCTGTTTCTGAGGATTTGCCATTGCATTGGCTGAGCATGCCATGACCCATTACTGACGTTTTGAGTGAGGTGTGTGTGATCAAATGTCACGGACAATTGCCGACTAACCCTATCTAGATCCTAGCTGCTTACCCTCGGTGTTACTAGTTAGATCAAGGGAAAACTAATGAATTCTTATTATATTCTAAATATTCTGTTACCTGTAATTACCCTCTAACCTAGACTGTGTAGGTAAGAAAACCCCATATCTGGTATCAGAACCACCGTGCAGAATAGGTCTCCTATACTGAGTATGGAGCTTGCCTGACTTAGGCAATTGTGGGAAGCTGTCTTAGGCAACTCTCACGTAGATCTTACGGCACCCACCTTGCAGTCCCGCATCCATGAAGTCGTCAGTTTGGGTGTTGGCTGACTTGCCCCACCCTCATCTCTGTGGGACTCTGCGGAGACGATGAAGAACGGGTTTGAAGCTCTATTTAAAGTCCCTTCAGGTCAACAGTTTAGGTCATTCTTCATGAGAATATTGGCAGTTGAGAAGTTAATTGTCTGGACTTCAAGTATGAACTGGTAGAACTCCGAACTCGACCTGTGCAACTGACATGGGCGAGCTAGCCCACTCCACACCACACTTAAAGTGCTCTGGAGACCATGAGGGATCTAGAGTCGCAAGATCCATAGAACGGGAAAAGTTTAGCCTTTCCGTCGAGGTCAGCAGAGTCCCAACTCAGCTTAGCTAGTCCGGGAAGTGGGCTGAGCAACTGGGTCAATGCAACCTAGGAGACCACTCCGTACAAAATGATAGGACCGGGACACCCAGTGAAAGTCCCATGGTCTTGTCGCCTTGAAGAATTTTGGCAGTCGGCCCATAGAAGCCGTTTTGGCAGCACGTTGTTGGGGTGATTTCGGTTATTCGAACAGTCTACCGAGTCTCTTCAAAGAGTGTTTTAGAGGATCAGACTGCAGCTTTCGTAGAACGTACATGCTTTGCAACTGCAACAATTACAGAGTCAATGCATCACTGGAATTCAAGTTGAGAATCATCCTATATCCGTATTACCAGAGACTTGGATTTTTGCATAATCCTGAATAAATTGCACCGGAGTACATTTAACCGTTTGTGTAGCATAAGATCCAGGACCTGCTCAGTCCGCATGAGTCTATGACACATGAGCCCCCAACTCGCCCGAACATCGACATTGACAATACCTTATGAATCTACGTATTTTCCCAGTGAAAGATAAGTATTGGAAGGCGAGATGAGGGAACTTAATGCTAGCTGGATCAACAGGTCACTGGCCACTGACCACATCTATTTACTGCTTACCTCGAGCTAGAGAATTAGCGCCCCGTAGCGCTTTCACGTGGCTACAGTGAACGATCGCCCTCAGGGGTCCCACGCTTCGCGAACTGCCTTAAACGGTCTAGTGGGGTCACGTTCAAATCCGTGGCAAGTGTAGTGGGCCGTGGTATTTGCACTGGAGAGGAAGAATGGTCTGTCCTTCCCCTTGCAGATCAGAAACTTTGTCATGTACTCCGTACATTTTTAATGCTATGGAATCATGGTTGGAGGCAAGCGTGATTGATCCCCTGACTTATCTCTCTGTTTTTTTCTTTCTTTCCTCCACACGCTATTATGATTGTTATAGTTACTTGGACCAAAGCTGAGTGATGACCGATGACTGATGATGGTGACAACGGCATAAAGCGCCGAAAGATGCACCAACGACCGGGGGGGGGAAACAGCTGCCAGACAGGTCGAGGTGCGGCTGCTTGCGGGTGGCTTGAGCAGTTTGGACATCATCGAAACATGAGATCTTGGCAGTCTCCTTCTCAATTCTGTTTTAGATCTTCTCTCTTTTGATTTTTTGGCTGACGCGGTAGGACTCTAGGGTTGTAGGACTAGCAGTGGCACATGTTTTGACTTTCCAGCAACGTACAGACACATGGCGACCATGGTGGAATGATCGCCGCTAAGGAAAGCCGTCTGAGTCTTAGGCATTCGAGTATTGGGCGTTGGACTCCTATTGGCGCAGCTACTCGGCTTCTGTCCGATACTCCAATTCATTAGTATTCATTATTATTCACTGCACATTAGTGAATCAATCCCATGTAGTTTAAGTCTTTCCTTCAGGAGAGACTGTCCTGATACGCCCTGCCGGAATTCACTATGCATTCTCGGGCACATATTGATCACAAATGGGATGGATTTCTGCCTCAGGCTGATGCACGTTCCTCTCGACAATAAACGTCCTGCTTGATTTACCATCAGCAATGTTACAGTCAAGTTACGGCATGTACTGCAACTTATTCGTCAAGCCTGCTGCGTACCCTGTACTGCACTACAGCATGGCTACCAGACAATTTCCACACATGGACAGGGAGAATGTGGTGGCGCGTATATCCTGGTTCTCTTGTTCTTAGCCCCACCTCATCATTCTCTGCAGTTGACAGCCCTTGCTCAAGATCCTGGTTTGTCCGGAAATTACTCCGTATCCGTGACTGTAACCTCGCATTCTCAGGTTGTAATGTATTAAATCTATGCTTAACCATATGAAATCGTTAGACAAAATGTAATTGAGGAAGCTTGTTGTATGTGATCGAGGACAGAATAACTGCAATAAGCATATTTCCCTTCCGGGAACTGTCTAGTGCCGACAAACACCGACTCTGGCAGAGGGTTTAATCTGGTATCTACGAAGTCCAGAGTAAAAAGTGCCAACCCATCCCATTGGCATGGCTGGTCTGACCTGTCCATAACGCTCAAAGGTATCCATCCCTGCTAGCGTGCGCCATGTGCCAACCCAGAATTGATTGGCAGTGCCATGGTAGCACTCGGAGATTGCTGCTGCTCGCTACTGCATCGTCTTCGCTTCGAAGAATATGCCTTGCAACCCTAATCATGGGTCCTATACTCAAGGATTATCCCGTCCAAGACCAGACAAAGCAGGCCGACCGAGCGCAAGACAGATTGGCAGGTAAGCCACGATTGAGAGTTATTTATTCAGTTATATATATATATATATAACCTTGTAGTCTGTGCGCTGCGCTGGTATCCAACCTGTCCCTGGTCGTCCAGTCCTTTCGGTCGCCGATGTAGAGTGGTTTATATTTATACGACCCAGGCTGATTTCTTCACGATCCATGCAACTAATGACCCGACAAGCATGGCTTCTATCAGTCCTCCACGGAATAAAGAACCCGTCCTCCCCTACAGAGAACAGCGTATGCGTACAGGAGAGATATCGGATGGATGATCATGGCCAAGCTGTGCGGGGCTGTACTTGTGTCTGACTACCTTTCCCCCCTGTCAGCTTCAGCAGCTTACTTCTTCCTTAACAACTATCGGCTGATTCTTGAATGATGGGTTATTATCTATGTGCTTACCCGCCAGCGACAAGCGAATTCATATGTGGGTGATTGTGCCCCTTCCTCTGCAGCTTGCAGACCGCAGCACCCCGAGACCCGTCTTAGACCCGTGTGACAGAACAGGGGTTGGCCTGACTAGTTTAATACCGGTCCCCATCGCTTGATCAACGGTGATCAATCAATAAATACAACTCCATAGACGAACATTGCTTACCGATGATCGACCAAGGCCGCCTCGCAAAAAGCCCCCGTCGGCGGACATGGTCGTTCATCGGATCCCTGTCCAATCGGCCAACGGACGCCCATCTATTTGATACACTATTGAGGGCAAGCACTGGCACCTGCCATAGCGGGCTTAGGCCTTGATACTGGGACCAGGGGATCTGTGATTGGAAGGCAAGCCAAGCTAGAGGGAGCGGTTATCCTATGGTCTACTGTCTAGCCTCTGCTCGCACGACTAGCTGGATGTCGACTGGCGAGTCAGCTTCTGCGTTGACGGAGAGTGTCTTCGGCAGCGCAGATATTGCAGGGGTCTAGATACTCCGCGGAGTGTAGGAGATTAGTTTACTCCGTCCGTTCAGTCTGGGCTGCGTCAGTCAAGTCATCAGTACAACCTGACTCCAACCACGAGACATGACACAGTAAACTGGCTCAGACTCCACATGCAAGCTGCGGGTTGGACACCACTACCCAGCCTCTGACCACTATCTCAGGCTCCACGCTATAGACACCCCATATGTAGCGCCAGTACGGGCCTGCAGCACTGCAACTGATCTCTAGCATGTCTTAATTTTCAGATGCGTTGTGCTATCAACCTCCTCGATTTCTCTCCGAGCTCTTCCGAAGAGACTATATCGAGAACGAGCACGAGAACTATGATGCCGATCGACATTGCAGAAGAAAGCTCTAGAGATATGCACAATGCGTGGAGTGATGAATTCAGCGCTGACCTGTTGCGTGCGTGCTGCAGTTCAGTATTTGCGTGTGATTGGCGCTGGCTGACAGAACCGGCAAGAGCAATTGACGTTTACGTGTCGGTGTATTAGCGTGCGATTAATCCAAGTGCGCAGAGCATGGCGACTATGGTGTCTTTGGCAATGGGAGAGGGCTGTCAGTACTACGTGGGATGAAGTCTGTTGACAGAGGAGTTGTTCTATCACTGGAGTGACTTGGGGTAGGATTGAAATCGTACGTATTACCACGGTAGATAGTCGAGGAGTGCGATGGCTATGCTATGCTGTGCTACAGATGATCAAGCCTAAGCCACGAGACTGGCTGGTCAAATAGGCAGCAACATATTAATGTCTGCGGTGCAACCTATTTTTGGATAACCAACGCTGAATTCAGAATAAACATGAGTATGTACAGTACTTGGTTGAGAGGTCGTCAGTTTTGCGGGGTCGGGTCTATTCATCGTCATCCTCATCGTCCTCGTCGTCGCCAAAATCAACGCCCATCTCGCCGGTAATGTCCCACCGGTCTCCGTTGGCCGCGGCGCTGACATACTTGACAAACTTGAGAGTGCCGCTGTCGCGCAGGACGATGCTAAGCCGATTCCATCCGGCCGCGGTGCTGAAGAGGATGCCGTCGTCCTCGTCCGCCGCGGCGGACTTGTAGATAGCTGCGTCGCCGTCGTCTTCGTCGTCGCCAGCCATATAGATCTCGTAGCCGCCTACCGCAGGCTCGTCCGCCGAGGCAGTCTCCTTCTTCTTGAATTTCTCCTGCGCCTCGCCGTCCTCGTCTTCCATCTCTTCATCTTCGTCTGTTTCCTTCTCCCAGCCGGGTGTTGGCGTCAGGCCCAGCGTGAACTCGAGCCGGGGTTCTTCGCCGTCGTATCCGCTCGCGAGTGTGTAATCCTGCCCGCGGCGGAACCGACGTGCCAGGAGATCATAGCTCGTAATGTGCTCGGCACCGGTAATCAGAGCCAGCCATTTCCGGAATGCGAGGGAAGGGAACAGATCGTTGAGTAGTTCCTGGATAGGAGTTTTCTGGTCCGATGTGGCAGTTCCATGTTGCTGGAACAGATAGCGCTGCTTGTGCGGCGGGCGAGCAACCGTCCATTCGGTCTTGGCCTGGATCTCGTCGGAGGATTTGGGAAGTTCCTGCTTCTCCTGCTCTTCGATATAGGCCCGTACCCGGGCAGCAAACTTGTCCGACAGGAAACGGTCAAGGTTGAGCGATGACTCGTTGGAGAATGTGTCGGACATTTCCTCGGCGATGTCGGGCGTCAAGTAGGACGGCGCAATGTACTGGAGGAGAAAGTTGAGGTCGGATTCGCTGAACTCGGAGCTGGGCTCTTCCTCCATCTTGGCCTTTCCCTTGCCCTTGATCTCCGGCTCTTTCTCGCACACGACCGGCTTGGCCTGGGGCAAATCGTAGATGTCGCCGCGGCCCTGGAGCTGCGCCAGACTGCTTCGCTCGGCCAGCTTCTCCTCCAGGCCTTCCTCGTAACCATCTTCTCCCTTCTGTGGAATATGGAACCATCCACTGATGGCCATGCGCACGCGCTTGGCCGATTTATCCTCGCCCTCCTTGGGGTGATACACTTCCTCAACGTCATGGAAACTCTCGCCAGGCTGGACGGTGAAGAAGCTGAGCTGGTTAAATGCCGGGGGGATGCTCAGGCTGAAGTCAGGGCTGGGGACTAGGACATCCTCCCCGTTGATGTCTTTCTTGGTGGTGGTCGGGTACAAGCGTAGAGCACCGCCCCATTCTGACTGCCAGGGAGTGTCAGGATCAGTCAGGTACAGAATATAGCTCAGACGTCGGCTTCCGATCACGTCGTCATGGCACAAAAGGTGGCATCCTTCGTTGTAGATATTGATGGCCATATCGGTCTTGCGCCCGCTAAGTTTGCCAGAGCCCGTCACGGCCGACAAGTATTCCCGGAATCGGGCAGAGTACAGGGCATCACGCAGCTTCAGCAAGGAAGGTAGCTTTGACAAAGAAGCATCGTCCAAGCCGTCCAGATTCGCCAGATCACCAGACTGAAAGATCTTGTAGATATCGGTTTCCTTCTCAGTGAAGTCGAGGTGTTCTTTGATCTCGTTACGGACCGATCGCAAAAGGGAATCCTCAATTAGGGGATGAATCACTCCATGCTTGTAACTTGCTCCTGTCAGCATCTCTGTACTTTGTCTCAGAATAAACAATTAAGCGAGGAGACACCTACGGGCTAGACTGGGCATATGCTTTGGTATACTTCTGCTGCTCCGAGGGCTCAAATAGGCCGTCACGGAAGCGCGCAGCCACTTCTTCGTTTGACAGTGCGCGCTTCTTGGACTCCGGCTGGCCATTGCCATTCAGAGCCTCTCTTGTATCGGTCTTCCGCTTCATTTTGCAAGTATATATCGATACTTTTATCGAAGAATTATGGAGAATGGACAAAGATTACCTTTCTCACCTTTTTTTCGCTATTTTTTTTTTTTTGCTAAGGCGGTGAGGAATCGGCCAGATCAATCAGGCCATCAACTATCCATCGATCAGCCCATGGACAGTCCCATGTTGTGTTATAGTATGTCAATGATCTGTGTCTCTTTTCATTTTAGAGGTAATTGAAGAAAGCTCAGAATGGAAAAGTCGAGAGATATCTGACCCGATCTTCACTTCCCTGTTATATTAGATGTTTCTGTGAAATAATATGGCTGCAATCAGTGTGCGATAAGGCTCCAAGGCCATCAATAACACTCCGTAAATGAGAAGTCTCAATGACCTGGATCACTTTGGCTTTCATAGAAATAAATCTCAATGCTCATTCTGCTTATGATCCAGCGCAAGGTTGCTCCCACAGGTACGTACAATAACTTCAATTCTTTGTTTATCATCCAATCGGTCGGCGAGAACCGAATGTCCGAATCAGGCAGAAGCGGCAAGACGTCATTCTCTCGTTGTTTCATTGAGAGCAACACAAGCATTTGATCTATCTGCCCCTGATCTACTCGACCTACTTGACGCTTTCCCTTTTCAACCGTCTCCATGCTTGTCTCTACACCATGAATACCCTTCTTTGATTGAATTTAAGACGGTACTATGCAGCCAGCGCAAGAGAACCACGAGAACGACGATCATCAGCCAGGCACCCCGCCCCGCCCGCCTTATTCCCCAGTGACTCCAGTTCTGTCGCATCTCGCCCCGGCGAACGACTCCGCCATGAGAAACGGAGCTTCCCATTCTTTTGAACCACCAGCTACATCGCTCTCACCTACTACTCCAGCTCTTCCCTATGCATCACTCTCGAACTTCCCAGACACACAAGGCCAGGCTGTCTTTGGTCAAGAGCCCGCGCCAGTACCGGTATCGGAAAGTGAGAACCCCGATGCGATCGCATTGCGGTCCGCCATTTCTATCCTGCAACTACAGAAACAACAGAGTATACGAGATATACAGACATTGGAGAAGTTGAAAAAAGTCGCTTCTGCGGATCCGGAGGGGTTTGCTCGCGAATTGGCCGCCGGGAATCTCACCACAGCAAAAGATCAGGGGGCTTACATCAATTTCACACATAAAGACGACAAAGCGGTTAGCGACACGACAGGAGAATCAACCAGTGAGGCGTTGGCCGACATAGGACCGATTCCAGCGCCCCAAAATGTTGTCCGAATGCCACCGATCAACTGGGCCAAGTATCAAGTCGTAGGTGAACCGCTGGATCGCATGCATGAAGATCAATTGCGACATCCGTCTCCTGGGGAGCCGAGACGTCCAGAAACTTCGCAACGGGCGCCTGAGCATGTCGTAGCCTCACCCTATCGGCCGTTGGTAGATAAGTTGGATAGTCCCACACAAGTTAAAGGGACCAGCAAGAGCAAGAAAATCTGAAGAGACACTGTCCATTTCCACAAGAACTGATCAGTATTGTACATTCCATGCCAGATGGTCAGACAGATTCAGTCATAGCACATCATTTGTCGGTTTATCGTGCCACATTAACCCACCAAGAGGAGACCGCAGAGAGGGAAACACGCCAACATCTGGGACCAGCAGACCACTTAGGATGAACCCAAGCATCTGCAACGCTGCAAGCCAACTTTACACGTCCAGAATCTCTGCCAACGCTTTCTGGAGTCTGTCGTGGGCTCTCTGGACCCTCTCCATAGGAGTCAGCTTGTCATCGTCCACCTGGTCGCCTCGCACTGCCTGGAGATTGGTAGGATTCGCTTCGAGATTGTTCATCATCGACTGAGCATGCAGCTTGCGATAAATCTTCTTGCGGAGGTTCTCACGCTCCTCCATTTTGGCCTTCATTCTCTCCTGAATGGCTTTGGTGAACTCATGAGCATGGACCCAGGTCTGGGCCTTGTTACACTCCGGCTTGGTGTATCTGAGGATGGCTGCGATAGCCTCGTCCGAGAGAGCAGGGCGTCCCTTTGTGGCTCCGTCATACACTGGCTGCTTGTGATTGGTCTGGCAGAAATGTGAGCGATGCTGGACGGGCAATGACTCTGAGCACTCACGCTCGGAGATTCCTTGGGCCCTGGGACGTTCTTGCCAATTTCGTTGCGAGCCTGGAAAGGCAGCCCGAGTGTGGCCTGTCGAGCTGCCTGGGACTGAGCCATCATAACCTTCGCAATCTCCTCGCGGTTGATGCTGATACGCTTGGAGGTCGGATTTGGCTTAGGCTGAGTCTCATTGGAGCCATCCTTTGCTTTGGCTTTCGGGGTATCACCCTCGACTTCGCGGGCGTTGCGCTTCATCTTGGGATCCAGATCCGTCCCGTCTTCGATAGCTGAGGGGAGAAGCCTAACGATATGTCAGATCAGTAGTAGCGTTAACGAGACTGACAAGTTCTTGAGGAGAGGAAGACGACTGAAAAGATGCCCGAAGAGAAGACGAAGACAGATGAATGCAAATTAATGTCATGAGAAGTTCTACTTACCCTCGCATCTTAGTGTGTTGGTGTGCTTTGCTCGGCATGGCTCCGCTTGTGGTGGTGAGCGAATAGCGGTGGTGATGGAAGAGACGTTGCACGGAAAGCGAGTTTTGTCGTGATACGGACTCTCTTCTAGCCCTGGAAAAGTCCTAGTGCCGAGAGAAATGTCTTGAAAGGTCCTGTTGCCACTGTTGGGATGAAATAGTGAATGCGCAGTGGTCTTCAGTCTGATATCCAGCGACCAGCCTGCCTCCAAGGCTACGTCACAACAAAACGGTGACTTCTTGTCTTGAAATATCATTGCAAACTCCCTCGCGTTCATTGCAATGTCAGAAAGTATTTTAGGTTTTTCATTGACCCTCGTTACATTTACAAGGTATTTAAATCATCCAGCGGATTCCGATACAGCTTCAGATTCGCCTTCACCCAACAGTTTGTCGAGTTTCAGCCTCATAACTAGGGTGCTATCAAGTTGTCCTTGACAGACGAGAAGTGAAATAACTTCCTCGTTTGACACTGTTTCCAAGAACGGTCATTGTTCTTCATTAAGCTTGTTGTATCTCATAGCTGAAAGCTTCATTGACTTTCCCCCGGTCGTGTCGCAATCCCTTAGCCCGTCCAATCCTCCTTGATCAAATCCGCTGTGCGCTCTGCAATAGCGTACAGGTTAGCCATCGGATGACCGCAAAGCTGAAGCGGATGAATAGACGCATCGACAACGCGAACATTCGCCGTGCCGTACACCTGCAGCCGATCGTTGACGACTCCACCTAGAGAACGGGGCATCATGGCCGCTGTGCCGATGGCATGGAAGTTGGACGCATCTACAGCACTGAGTTAGAGACATCTCCTAGGAAAAAGAGAAAATTACCCCACGTACAGTTATCTTCCAACCAGTTCCCCCACACCTCATCCGCGGCATCCCCAGGCACCGCCGACAGACCAGGCCTCGATTCCTCCTCAATCATCCCCTCAAGCGGCGCAGAGCGAAACATCCGCCGGATGAACTTGGCAATTGCAACCTGCAGCTGGATATCCCAGTCCAACAGGCCGTAATTGGGACTGATCGCGGGCTGGGCTGCCGGATCAGAAGAGCGGATGTGCACGTTCCCGCGTGCAAAGGGGAGGAGGCCCCAGAACCCGGCGTTGACGGTTTTCTCGCCGCCGGGCTTGAAGATTATTTCTGCAATGGGAATGTTGTTCTTGAAGATAAGGTCGTGTTGCACTTGGAATACAGCCCGCAGGTGTTCGGGTTGCATGGCTCCGTTGCTCATGTTTGCGACGAGGGCAGCGTACGAGGGGAGCTTGGTATGTGTGAGGTTGGCGAGGGAGGAGATATCCTGACTGAAGATGTCCGTGGCCGATGCGAAAGTGACGGTTCTGCCGCCGGTGATGGGTGAATGGGTCGACGCTGTCATGAGAGTGTTCATCTGATCCTGTAAGTTTTCTCCGACGCCTGGGAGTGAGACGTGAACGGGGATGTTGTGTTGATTGAGGATGCTATAAGGGAGTTTCAGTGCCTCAGCTCAAGCCCGTTTATCGCGGATATAAGACCGAGAAGCAACTCACCGTGGATTCCCGATCCCGGAAAGCTCAAGAATGGCGGGCGACTTGAGCGCTCCAGCCGAGAGAATCACCTCTCTTCTCGACATCACAACACTTACAGTGCCATGCTGTGAAGTAACCTCCACGCCAGCTGCACGGGTGTTCTCTCCACCAGGCACGTCTCTCCAAACAATCCGATTCACCCTCGTGTTCAACCAGGCATGCAGGTTCGATCGCGACTGAAACGGCCAAAAATAAGCCCGAGCGGCATCATACCGAATATACGCCTCCTCATCGATGGTCCAGGGGTAAATACTAAATCCACGCATGCGCCCAGCATTCACATCTACGTTCCACGGAATCCCCGCAGCGTGAAGCGTCTGGTTGACCGCAGGTGTCAGATCATTATCACCACTCTGCATACGTGGGAAAGCAACCTTGAGGGGACCGCGGGAGCCATGCGCAAAGGCATCGTATGTTGCGCCTGCATCCGTCTGCACGGCTGTCGGCAAGGTCAGGTTCTCGCTCTTGAGATAGTAAGGAAACAGACTCGTCCAGTTCCAGCGCTCATTGCCGATGGACTGCCAAGCGTCCAGTTGGACGTCCTCAGCACGCACGTAGGCCATTCCTAAACGCAGTCTTAGCTCTTCTGCATATTCATATCCATATCCGGATGGGGATGATTCACCATTGATTGCGCTCCCGCCACCCAGCGCTCGTCCGGCCCGGAGGATCTGTGGTTCTCCGCCGAAGAGCTGTGATTCACTGATGAACTGCCAGTCTATTTCGGTACCAAACGCACGGGAGTACGCGTCGACATCGGTCACATTCTCGTTGTCAAGGACTGATGGACCGGCTTCGATGATGAGAACGGAGACGTTGGGGTCCTCGGAGAGACGGTTGGCGACGACAAGGCCGCTGACTCCTCCTCCGACGATGATGAAGTCATATTCGGGGGCCAGAGCAGTGACCAGAGTGAGAAGGAGAATGAACGCACTGAGAATCATTATGCGTGGTGGGTGAGGCGCCTGTATGAACGAAGTCAAAAGGAGACGAACGATAGAGGCAGAGAAGTGTGTGGGAGATAAGCGCGTTGCCATTACTGTTTAGACGAGATAGTGAGGAAGCAGTGAATGAAAACAGACTTATCAAATCTAAAAGCTCAATATATACAAAGCTGCACTAGCGCAGGCATCTCTCTGAACAAACACCCATCACTACCTACCATACTTGACTTAAAGCTTCGCATTTCTCTGCTTCTCAAACGCCTCCACAGCTCTCAACGCAGCCTCTTCTCGCGTCCCTTTCTTCTCCTCCACCTGCTCCCTCCACGCAAGGTTACCCGCATGGTTATCCAAGATGTCCAGCGTATGCCGGTACATCTCCTCCTTCATCGTGCCATAGATCCCCGTCGCCGCCTTGGTCTGCAATCCGCGCTCCCGAATCAATTGCAGCGTCTCCTCAAGCCCGCCTACGCCGTCCACCAATCCCACAGCAACAGACTGTGGACCCGCGAACCGTCTCGCCTCAAGAATTAGATCCCGGAAGGCGGACGGGGACAATTTCTCCCGGAAGATGCTCATCATGGGGCTCTGCAGGGGCACCCCGAACTCGAGCTCGTTGATGCACAGAAACCCCTTGGTAGGATTCTGGATCCGGTAGTCGTGGTACATGGCCAGCATGAGCCCTCCTGCGAAGGCGTGCCCGTTCAGCAGGCAGATTGTTGGCATGGGGAACCTGTGCCATGTTAGAAAGATGCTGCGCTCTGAGACTTCAAAAACAACATACGTGAGAAAGCGCCGGAATAGCTTCCAGAGCCACTTATCGAGGAAGCCCTCTGTGGTAGTTGCGAGTTCGAGGTCGAGCCCGTTGCTGTAGAATTTGGGGATGCCGCTCGTGGTGATCACGACGCCTTTGGGGAAGCGGTGCTCAATTATGTCTAAGGCTAGAATGAGGGCGTCGATGAAGTTTGGGGTGATTCTGTTATCTTTTGGCGAGGTGAAGGTGAGGAGGTAGATGTTTTTCTCTTTCTCGGAGGAGGTGGGATTGGTGCAGACGATGCTGCCTCCTGTGGAGGAGATGGGGATGGTGAACAAGGACATGATGGCTTTGTAGTGGAGAGTGCTTTATTGATCTTTGCTGGTATGAGAGCAAAGGATTTCACAGCATGAAGCTATGTACATCATTGTTAAGATGAAGATATGCTTTTATGGAGTGGTAGCGATAGCTCTTCCTTGAACCTCGGTTGGACCGCTCCATAGAACGAATTATCATCAATCTTTGCGGTATATCACATGCTGTCGAGGTCCGATAGAATAATCATATCCACAACCATACCTTCATTCCCAACTTATGTCCATGTCGATGATTCTTGCGTAATCAAGCTGGAGATGGGATGAAGTTGAAGTTTGGATGCACCTATGCAGTGCTCTGGTCTGGGGCTGGACATGGGCGCCGTGGGACCACAATGCACCGTTAGATCAGTCATCGACGATTATACATGACAAACACCGACAGGAGTCTATAGATCTCCTGCAGTTGATAATTAAATGAGTCAACCAACTGAGGGACCACCTTGCAGGGATGAAAGAACATCACCAATGAGAGCGGGGCAAAGACCAACAGTTGATTAAGTCTCCGACGTTCAGAGGAACTCTCCGTGGTTGGATGTACCCAGGATCTTTCAAGCTTCAACACAGTGAAGTTCGTCTTTCAATCTGACCCCACTGTGAAATCAAAAATGGCAAGCATTGCATTCCCAGAGATCGCCAAGCTCCACACTCTCTCAACTTCCCATACATACAACTATGTCTACCACGCAGCAACTGCGTCACAAGCAACCATCCTTCTCCTGCACGGGTTCCCGTCTTCCTGCTATGACTGGCGTCACCAGATCCATCACTTCATCAATCTAGGATATGGAGTCCTGGCACCAGATCTACTGGGGTACGGCGGCACCTCCAAACCCACCGCGGTAGAGGAGTACAAGCTCAAGAGTATGGCAAGGGAGATCATAGAATTACTGGAGCATGAAGGTTTAAGACAGATTCATGCCGTGGCGCACGACACTGGATGTAATCTTCTTTCAAGGCTCGCAGATTATTACCCGGACCGTCTGCTGTCATGCACGTTCATCGCTGTACCCTACTCTAAGCCGGGGGAGCATTTTGACTTGGACATGGTAAACAGGTTCACAAAACAGTTGTTGGGATTTGAGAAATGTGGGTATATTGAATTTTTCGTAGAGGATGAAGCAGGCAGTACTTTGGATCAGCATGTGAGAACACAAACTCATTGTTAGGAGACCTCTCAGGCTAACCTTGCGGTCAATGACTAGCCGGAGTCGTTCTTCACGCTGTTCTACTCCAACAGCCCAGACTTGTGGGCTGAGCATCTTGGCCCTGTAGGCGCCATAAAGGCATGGCTTCAGAATGACAAGCAAGGTCCTTTGGCGTCCTATGTCAGCGAGGAGGTATATTAACATCGCATCATCCATTGACATCCGCTGACAAGCTCAGGAACGAGCTATGCACATCAGGATCTTGCAAGGCCACCACAAGCCAGCACTCAACTGGTACCATGCTCTTGTCAGGAATGTGAACAAGGATGACGAGGTCGAAGCAAACCTCGATGCAAAGTTCAAGATGCCAGTCCTCATGATCGGCCCGCAACTGAACAAGTTTGAGATACTCGGGTTCCTTGAACAGATGGAAGACTTCGCTGAGGACTTTACGCTCAAGCGAGTCAGTACGGCAGGTCACTGGATACAGCTTGAGGCGAGAGAAGAGCTGAATGCTATGCTTGAAGCATTCCTCGCACGCCCTGGCTGTGCCGGTAAAGTATAGTCATGTTCGCGTGTTGCACGCAAACGCGGACGACGAGAGCCTAGACGGATTTCATTCAGAGAAAGCCCAATGTATTATAAAACAGTATCGTATCGAATATCAATCTCTCTTCAAGTCTTCATATCAAGACAGTTTTCCTTTCCTCAGCTCCAAATGTTCCCCATGGCATAGATTCAGCGCAGGAATTAGACCTCAACCTCCATATCTCGAGCGACACTGCCCTAATTCGACTTCCAAGACATGCAGTTTAGCTTTTCGATGGAGCTGACTTGACCCTAATCGTCCTGGAGATCTCAGGCCTCTCGAGATCATTGATCAGTCCGTGCATCAGCAAAACTGGCTGGAAGTAGGCGTGTTTACTTCCAGAAACGTAGGAAATCAAAACAGGTCGCTGATGTCCTCGACGAGCTCATGATAATTCGAGATATGACTAATGAGCAGATTAATGAACTCTAATAATGAAACGGAGCATCATGAAGTTCGCTTCAACAAGGTGGTAACGAGCAGCTATTGTCTTCAGAGGTGTATATAAATGAGACGTGGTCGTCCAAGGACACCACACAGAACACCCCAAGTCGAGAATGACAAGCAGTAACAAAGCTTCGAGTAAATCAGATTATTTGTATTTGCCTTCATTTACATTCTCCTACATTGTAGATAGAAATCATCACATAGGACGATCGCAAGAGAAGCAAGGCATCGTCACTGACGTCATGCATCCATCAAACTGCGTATCTCCCGCGAGGACGCCAGACATTCCATGAATGAAGCAATCTATTGTACAATCACAGGAAGACGAAGTCATTGTATTGCCCCTTCTATTGATCTTTTTTTCTTATCGCTAAGCTGCGTTTGCAAGCATCATCATAATGGAATCACCCGAACAGCCAGCGCAACCCTCCAAGCAAGCCGCATACGACCAACCCCAGAACCCCGTCACCCAGACACCCCAAGAGCAGCGAGTTCAGCCTCACCAGCGCCAGCGCGGTGATCCAGTCTCTTCCATTACCCGACGTACCGTAGACTCCAAACCATCCAATGACGAAGAACTCGCAAGACTAAAGCAGAGGCGGGAACAGGAGCAGAAGAATCTGCAGGCCGCCTCTGATGTTGACTTGGAATATGGCGTGGAGGAGCAACCCGCAGAAGGAGACATTGCTCGAGCTGTAAGACAGAAAAGCGAGCGAGCACAGGCTGGGGCGCATGCAGGTCCCGTTGGCAGTGCACAAGGGCCAGGACACCCTGGATTTGGAGAAGAAAGAGATCTTGCTGCGGACATGGAGCGAAAGAGGGAGGAACATGATCGAATTCTAGGTGATCGTGTTGACCAGAGTCCTGATGACCCCCGCGGAGAGGCCGCCGAAAGGGAAGCGCTGAGACAGCGGAAGCTGAAGGAAGAGGAGAATCTGGATGTGAAAGGAGCCGTTCGTGCAGGTACAGGAGATCCAGTTGCCTGAAACAAGTAGGCAGGGATAAATTGGAGCTGGAAATTGTGTTTTAGTAGATAGGCATGAGGATATGTCATTGCTAGTTGTACATAACATGCGATCGGGTATCAAATCAAATGCTAAAAACATGGAACTGTGGATCAAGTATCAGCGTCATCGCCCTCACCAACAGAGACCTTCTTCAAGGATAGATCCCGCTTCAAATCCTGGATACGCTTGGCGAGCTTGTGCTTCAAGATTTGGTTCTGCATGTTCTCCCACTTGACCGTCTCGGCGCGAATAAGGGCCTCGAGCTCGGCAATCTCTTCGCGATGTTGTTGGAACTGTCGCTGTTGCTCAAGCTGCTCATCATCCAGTTCGTTTTCAGGCACATCCGCCTCCTCGTCAGCATCTGAGTCACTTTCATCGCCCGATGTATCCGCTGCAGGCGTAGAAGGTTTAGTCGCCATTGGAGTTCCAGCTTGATAGAGATTCGCAAGGCCAGTATCCGAGGAAGGCGCTCCCTGTGGTTGCGCTTCATTGTCCCCGCGCAGAGCAGCTTCCATCTCCTCCAGGAGAGGATCGAGACCTCCATCATCGGCAGCAATCTCCTCCATGCCCTCATCGAGCTCGCCCTCTGCGTCCTGTTCATCGTCATAATACTCATCTTCCTCATAATACTCTCCACTCTGGACAAGTCCTTCCGCCCGGTTCAATGATGTCTTGTCCAACAACTCATAGCGAGATGCAATAGCGGCTTCGTCTTGCGCAATCAGATCCTCCACAGCCTTCTCCACTTGTTCTATCGTTCGCGTGCTGAGCCGTTCGCGGAACCGCCGCTTTCTCACGTAACGCAAAGGGGGTGTCAGACCATGTGGATACTGCAAAGTCTTTTCATCCAGGATCTCGACGTCGGAGGGAAGAGGGTAATTGAGGGCCTCTGCATCGCTCGAAACAGGCCCTAAGACTAAAAGCATCTGACAGATATCTGCAGACTTATACCATCCACGCCGATCCCAACTTTTCATGCCTTCAATGATACAGGGCAAGTCCACCAGCGCCGCTGCGTACTGTTTATCACGGATCCGCAGGACGGCGCGTCGGCCCTCGCGCGTGAGGGGCTTGAAGGAGAATTCTGACCGATCGAATCGTCGTTCGTTGATCGTTTGACGTAAATATTCGCAGTCTTCGCCAGGAAGCATGCGCAAAATGAATTGCTCCTCGATGTAGGGATCGATTTCCGTATCAGAGGCTTCAGAGTCGTAGCCAACGCCGACAGGTCTGTTGGGGACCAGCCCCTTGTTCTTGATTCGGATCGACTGTACCCCTGGCTTTTTGGAAGCATTGAGCTTGATACGTTTCGGTCCCGCGGGCTGCGCGGATGCCTCTGGTGCAGAGGGACCTGCGAGCCCCTCCGCCGGTCGCTTTTTCGATGGCTTCTTCTTCTTTGCCTTCTCCTCTTCTTCAGTCGGTTGTGGTTTGCGCGCTATTTTCAATGTGATCTTCCGCTGAGGTGTTTCTGACGAGGGAGGGGGAGGCTGGTTTGGTGGCTGCGAAGCTCCCTCGGGCGCCTTCTTCTTCCCCAGGGTGAGCTTGAGCGAAGGGCGAGGGGCGTCAGACATGATGACGATGTATAATTAGGAAAGATAGAGCACTCCACAGAACCGACAACACCGATGAGGTTTGAAAAAAAGAAGTAATCCTCTAAAATCGTGTTGTGCCGTTGTCATGATGAGAGAGAAGAACCAAGTGGAAGGAGACAGGAAACTCCGCCAGAGTGTGAGAATCGACCGGCAGAAAGTGTTGTATCTTTCGCTCCGCCTTTCTCTCACCTCTCAGTCAATAATCCAACCTCCACTGATCAGTTCACAGTCGCCTCTTCGTTACTCGACCGGTATCTCTCTGCTACAGCTTGCCTGTCGTATTTCGTCTCATTTACTACGTTTAACCGACAGGTAGCAGCATCATGTCCGGGCCTAATCTACACAATGCTCTTCTCCGCCCACCCATCATTCAGATCTTGCGCGCAGCCGGCTTCCATGCCACGCGTCCGTCGGTCTTAGATACACTAGCCGATCTTACAGCTCGGTATATGATGATCCTTGCATCATCTGTTGCATCCCATGCTGCCAATGCTCACCCGAACGATCCTGCCCCTGCGCCGGTGCTAGAAGACGTCTACCAGGCACTTCAGGACGTTGGCGCACTACGACCGCAATTGCGCGAATGGGAGGAGGATTGGCAAGGCGAGGAAGATACGCGGGGACTGGAGAATTTCTTGGGTTGGTTCACAGGACCGGCGAACCGTGAAATCCGACGAGTGGCTGGCTTCCTACCTAGCGAGGGTGACATGATCGACCCCGAGTCCTTGGAGAAGGAAGATTTCCTTACAGCCCTGAAGAAAAAGCACAGCAAAACAGGCGAGGAGTCTCGATATGCGGGCACTGTGCTTGGCAAAAGCGCCGAGGAACATCCGATCATTATAGAGGGAGGCGTTCCCAGCATCCAAGAATGGAGCCATCAAGTGCGGTCGCGGGCGCCATATGTTGCTGGGAGCGACTCGTCTGGTGTCAGTAGTGCACCCAGCAATTTGTCAGAAGCAGATGGTATGGAAGTGTGAGGAAGCACGAGGCCACCCGACATTCAATAAGATGCTCAAACCATGCACTTTCGATAAAAGGTTCACCAAAATAACAGCCAGACCGATCATCAACGGCAACAGTCAAGCAGCTGAGAGTCTTTAATAACCGCCTCCACGTCGCCTGGCGTCTCAGTCAGATTTCAGTATGAAGGCTGAATGAATTTGGAGCAGACCCATGCTTGATTTCCGGCGAAGCGCCAGCAATCTCGACCCCATGACCGGACTGATCTTCCTTCACGATCAAGGTTAAGACCCAAGCCTTGGCCAGACAAACGACCAGACGGGGCTGACAACACGACTGGTCTCTCCCCGGAATATACTCTGATCTTGCGAGGTCCTGAGTTCCCCCTGACAGGTCAATCGGTGGTTACGCCAGTTTCCAGCAGCCAGAGATAGCTTATGTCTAGGTCATGTACTTAGCCCTGAAGTGAAGACAAATACCAAAATGCTCTTATATTGGCAGTAGCCAGGGAGACAATGCTTAGCACAACCCGAATACATTCTTCAGAATTGTAGACTGCATCTGTAAATAGGCTGTGCTATGAAGACGACTCTTGGCCTCGCGGTGACATCAACAGCGGATCCTTTCGCTTCCTCATCCCCACCATCTTCAACCTCCGCATTGCAGTAAAGAAGTCCAGCACCATGGTGTATGCCTTTGCTCTCCCTACCACCACTCATCTTTCCTTTCAAACTTTTCTCTCATCTAGCACACATCCATCTCTACCCCAGGCCGCGTCTACCGCTCGACATGCACTGCGACTCGCCCTCAAGGCCCACAAAAGACTACCCCACAGTCCACAACGAGATTCCCACCTCATCACAATCCTCGACGCGTTGAACGGCTACCTACCATATCTCGCTGCTATCTCTCATGGATTGAGCGGCAGACCTGTTGAAAGTGGAAGCAGCACAGGTGGTGAAGAAATCGAGGTCACTCTCCACAGCGAGCTCGAAACAGAATGGCGCGCTACATTAAGCTCAACTCCGTTATCGCTGAAAAGCCGACCCATAAACGGCCGAGTCCGCGGACAAGGAATCGACTTTGAGATCGCCTTCGTCCTCACGACACTAGGCTACGTGCTGAGCGGCTTGGCTCGCTCAGGCATCTTACGCGCTCTCTACGCCCCCACCACTCCAACCCCAGAACAACGCACCGCGGCCGTCCAAACCGCCACGAAATACCTCCTGCAAGCGAGCTCAGTACACTCCCTACTCGCGTCTTCGCCCTCGTTTATAGGCGCAGCACGCCAGACGAGCACAGCCGCCGCCGTACCAGACCTGGACCCGGCGGCTCAGGCGGCACTGTCGTCACTTGCGTTAGCTGAAGCGACACTCCTGGCTGTGTTGAAAGACGACTCCTATGTTGCGGCTTGCATACAGGCTCGAAACCCAAACGATAAGGACTGGATGGTGCGGGCGCCGGAGATCCCCAAGGTGCGGGCGCTGCTCTTTGCGCGACTGTGCGTTCGTGCGGCCGAGTATGCGGAGCAGGCGGCTGCTGGCATGGGAACGGTTGGCGCGCATGGGAAGACCGGGATTGACGAAGAAGTGGTCGGCTATGCGCGAGTTTTGGGCCGTGTCGCGCGGGCTCGGGCCTGTCGGTTTTTCGGTGTTGATGCGGAGCTTGCGGGGAAGATAGGGGAGGGGATTGCCTGGCTGCGGGCAGCGAAAGGCGCGTTGGGGCTGAGAAGTGCATCTCAGGGAGAGAAAGAAGCTTCAGGAAAGAGCAAAGGGGGCCTTTCTAGATTGAAGAAGGAATGGGCTGAGAGACGGGAGGAGCGAAGGTTGGAAAAGGAGTCGGGCGGCAAAGACCGCGTGGCGAAGGGTGAGCTCGATCCCGGCGATGACGCAGGCAGGGAAGAAGAGTGCCGTGTGATCGAAATGCTAGAGACAAAGTGGGAGAGGATGAATGACACGGTAAGCCTCTTTTCAGCAGCCCTGGGGCATGAAAGGTCTTTGACAATTTGATAGATCAACACGCAAATCATTCCACCTTCGACGGACCTCCTAGCCAATCTGCCGTCCGGTCGCGACATTCATTCACCACCTGGTCCTTATAAGCTCCCATCCCTGGACGAGGAACAACTCGTGCGAATGCGTGCACCACCGGCAGAGGATGACTATGAGCCCCGTATGAACATGGATGACAGTGACGACGAG
Organism: Aspergillus fumigatus Af293; assembly: GCF_000002655.1. Classification (NCBI taxonomy): domain Eukaryota; kingdom Fungi; phylum Ascomycota; class Eurotiomycetes; order Eurotiales; family Aspergillaceae; genus Aspergillus; species Aspergillus fumigatus. The sequence goes on from NC_007195.1 coordinate 3,926,359, forward strand.
TTGACTAGCCCTGCCGGGGTTGCTCCAGGAGCGCTTCCAGAGCGAAGCGATAGCACTTATTATTGACGATACCCTGCTAAATCTAAGAATACGATGACTTTCAATACCTTGTATACACAACATATTGACTTGTTCACATGCGTAGAAGAACTCCACCGCCATTGCCTCGTGGAAGACTGACATCAGTCTACACAGGCACGTTCGCTCCAACCTCGTATGAGCATGTAATGATGTATTGCAATGGTGTCAGTGTCAGGATATATGTACAGGAAACCCGAACAAAAACCAATACAATCCTTCTAAACAATCCCATGCCCATCCTACTCTTCACTCAAAGCCAGGTATCTCTGGCAATGACTAGACTAGCCCCATCACCACCCTCAATCGAAAGACAAAGAAAACAAATGACATGACACGCATTGATTCACTGCAAAGCTAAAACACACAGATCCAAAGTATACACACAACCTCGCCGGTGCTCACTCACGCCGACTTCTCCCCCTCACCCGCAAAATAGTTCTTCTCCTGGAACAGATAACCCTTGACCTTGCGCTCTTTCAGCAGCTCAAAATATTTCTCTGCAGATTGCAATCGTCACCCATTAGCCATGCCACCACCACACAGCGCTCGGAGACAAAGGAACCCCCGGAGGAAAACTCACCTCTCAACTTCCCACACTTCTCCAGATGATTTACACCCTCACGAGCATAACACTTGCCCAATTCCTCGCCGACAAGTCGGGACATCATGCTGCGCACCCATTGTTCACGGATGATGGCGTCGCGGGCATTGTGCAGGGCGACGTTGTCCTCGAAGTCGACGCCTTCGTATGTCGGCGGCACGGTGGGCTTCTTAGCCAGGAATGCGGCGGATTCGGGGGTGGGCATTTTAATTCTTTTTTTTTCCCCTATTTTTGCTGGTTGAGGTTGAGAGGAAGAGGATGGGTTGTCCGGAAGGGATGTGAGGTTTGCTGTGCTGGGAGGAGCTGGTTGAGCTGGTTACGGGCTTGTCGGGGTGATTCTTGTGCCTTTTCATGCATGTCGTCGGCGGAATGGGATTGGGGAATTGAAGTGATGTGATTGGCTGTATTGTAGGCGGTGAGACATAAGGCGGGCGAGATCTGCTTAGTGTGCATTTTCTAGGGCGGTAAAGGCAGGCTTTCGACCATCTTCGTTATCCTGACCAGGTGAGGCTACAAATTCAATGCAATATTGGACCTTCAGAAAATACAATTAGGTTTCCTGATAGCAGTAGACAGATATGAATCAGAAGCACCAAGCGCCACGCCAGATCAAACAACCTCAAACCAGAGACGCCTCAGAGGCTGCAGCCACGATGCAAAGTAGATCAATCCAAGAAAACATTCAAGTCATACATGCGATCAGTACAGGAGATACAGCGCTTGGGGAGATAGTTCATCAGCTATCGTATGCAGTGAAACAAAGCCTGTCCTTGCAAGGAAGAAACAATTATGTTTATTGCTGTTGTTCTTGCGACTTGTCCTCCTTTGGCAGTAGTCTGCTGTAAAGTTCGCCTAGTCCATCCTTCAAACGCTGCCAGCGCGTGCGGTTGAGCTTCTTGCTGAGTTCGCGAAATTGGTACATCTCCCCCCAGCAGTCTCGGCCGAACTGGCAACCGGCCATATTCACCAGGAAGTCACGATCCTTCTCCGAGTAATGCACGTCCGGATCGTCGCCTTCACCACAAGCTCCTGGAGGGAACGAGTTGATGTAGCGCTGAGGCGTAAAGGCGACATTGCTGCGAATCCACGGTTGACTTTGGTACAGATACTCCAGCGCATCCTGCTCCTTGTGCTCCCAGTCCATGTGCTTCTGCTCGTACATAACAGGGTCCCACCAGAGATCCAATAGTCGGTCAGACCACAGCGAGCGTTTAATGAAGAATGAACCCAAGTTGAAACCTCCGCAGTCTTGTGACAGCAAAAGATCGATAGAGGATGGATTCCCGTCTCCTTCCGCCGAGCGGGATAGTTCGTCCAGATACGGGGCTGTCGGGGGGTGGCTGATGTTCAGCGGGTTGTACAAGTTGATATCGCGATACGTCAAGTCGCCCAACCGATCGAAGATTTGATCTTGCAGGGAATAAGAGTACTCCATGATCCAGGTGTTTAGGTCCAACCACCAAAACCTACATCAATCAGTTAGACGTGGTAAACTCCACATGCAAGGTTTGACTGACCACTCCGCATTTGGATACTTCCTCATAGCGTCTCGGATGATATCAACTTTCTCCCAGCTCTCCCGCCATTCATGCGAGTACCGCTTTTTGGCCAGCATGTTGACAATCTCCAGTTCGTAACCCCACCGCTTCGCGTATTCCTCCTTGTTAGAGATACTATTGCGCTCGATGGCCCATTCGCGTGCTCCCTTCCACTCCATGACCCCTCCTTCCACATTGGATGGGAGGATGATCACGAACTTGCGTCCTCCGCCAAAGGATGATCGCCGGTAACTTTGAACAATAGCTGCAAGCACCCAGGGTCAACAACAGATCTGTTCACACACACAGTCACGCACCAGGCTAGGATTTTGTTTCGCATACCTGTCCAGAAGAACAAATACCCAAGGGAAAGGACAATCAGCGCCAAAATGGCCCGCGACCGCCTCCTCCGCATCAAGCCCCTGGCGAACCCGAATCGCAACCCTGTCCCGGAATAGTTCTGTCCCCGCCAGTATTCATCCTTGTCAACGTATCCATATCGCGCCGAACCATTCATACGAAACCGAGGCAGGCTAGACGTGATCTTGCGTTTCGACCTGGAGAAAAATCCATTATTCCTTGTCGAGAATGACGGATATCCTCGAACTTCCTCGCTCTTCGCTCGAGCCGCTGCCCACGATATGCCGCTGGGCCCGAGTGAGTTGGGTGAGAGAAAACCGCTGCGCGGGGTCGAAGTTCCACTGCCGGGAGTAAGGCCCGGACTTGACCACCCTCCTCCCGGGTGGGGAGAGGGTGATCGAGAGAGGGACATGGCGGATCGAGGCCGTCGGGGAACTTGAAGATTGTGGAATTGTCGGCGCGGTGATTCTCATACAAGCCTCTGGTTTCCGGCTGGTGGTCAGTCAACGCAGGCGACCGCGATCGTTACTGCTGGCACTCAATAATAGGACCGTCGCTGTTAAAGTAGGGACCGTCCAGGAGGTCGGTTTTCGGTGGAGTAAAACTGGCCAAGGGCCAAGAATTCTGTAGAAGCACAAGATGGTACGGAGTAGTATGTGACCAGAAACCAACAAAAGAAAGATAACACAGGAGAATCATCAATACGGAAATGGCTTAGTAGCCATTCAAGCATAAAGGGGACTGACTTTCGCCGTGAACGGGTCTGCCCGTTTCCGTCGAGAGCGAAGAATTCAGGGACCTGGGTTGGGGAACCGTGGAACGTTGACGGGGGAACCTATAGATAGACAGAAGCACAGATGAGCGATAACAATGTGATTGTTTGATGCTACGTTGACAGCGACATGATGATAATGATGATGAACCTGAACCCTGTGCAACATGACGGATACACATAGTTCAGTCAAGAAGCCTGTCTCACATATTGACCAGAGTAAGAAGACAGATTTAATCAAAAATAAGATTACATGATGGGACAACCATGAGACGAGAAAAATGATTCGAGAGTCTCTAATTAGCGGGGAAATTAAATCGGGAACAGTACCTACGGAGTAATATTCCAACCAGATCTGAATGGTTCTTTTGACCAGCATGGATTATGGCAAAGGATTTCAACGAAGGAAGGCAGCATGGATGAGGTAGACTTTGAGTAGTTTAAAAGATGGTAATCTTCCTTGCTACCTCTCTTGATAAACTGTTTGAAGCTTGCAGTGTTAACGGATTGTGAGATACAACGTAACTAGATAAAATGGTTAATTACCATAAGATTACCATACATCGTCACCATTTATCAGAAGCATCGGACCCTGAATTATGCTCATGACCTCATTCGTTTCAAAAAGTGATGATCGACAAATGCGTGGCTTGGCGTACATATCGGTAAGCTACCTACCTTATAAACACTGATGGATACGAGAGACCCCATTCGAAATCTGTTGACTTGTAAGATGGTTGAGTTGACTTCATTACAGATATCGCAGAACTTGGACCAATGCTGTATGCTCAACTCGGACGCTGATTCCCAACGAAACCTCGCCGAAACGTCGTGTTCCGTATTAGAGCCCCAGAGTGAACAGCTAACAATAGCAGCGCCATAAACTATCCAAAAAAAGCAGGTGACCATCCCAAATCTACCTAACCCAAGTGCCCTCTCTCATTTCACATTCATACCGTGTTTCTTTCCCCCATCGTCGTCTTTGCGCGCCGGCAGTCGATTGGCAGCCACGCCCTCCTTAGACATCAACACCTTCCGCACTACGAAGCCCTTTTCCTCTTCTGGTCGCGAGCGTGCGCTGTCTCCATGGTAGAATTCGCATCGAAACTTCAAGAATTTGTTGCGATGTCTGTAGATTGTGATGATATCGCCGGTGTACAGTTTCCCAAAGTGAAACCCCTCCCGAGTGCTGCTTCCCTCTGATCCACGGCGCAATTCTGTGTCATTGACCCAGATGCACTTGCGAGTCTTGGTTGAAAGAATAGCCATTACTCCAGGAACCTCCAGCCAGTTGCGCCCTGCTGCAATCTGAGCCTCAATAGCCGGCGCCCAGAAAGTCACTTCCAGTGCGTATGCAGGAATCCTCGTGTCCATAGGGTCAGGATGGCAGATGGTTGCTAGAGGACCACGCCCCCAAGATGTCATTCGATCTTCCAGGCGAATCGTGAGGTCGAATATCGAACCCGGGAGAGTAGTAAGCTTTCCTAAAAGCGGACGAGACTGTTCATGCCGCTGAAGAGAGATGGTCGGAGGAATTTCGGTGGGCGACCCATGTCGCACGGCTGCTGAAGCGGCGTCGCTCACTATGTCCTCGGGTGGATGTGAGATTTGTCGACCTGTTCGAGCGTCGATCGTGACCGCCAATTCAATGTCAAAAACCTCCCCGGCACTCGCTTCGGGTTTGTCAGAGGGGGCTTTGCTATTTTCCCTGGTGACCTCCCGACTGGAACGTTCGCTAGCGGTATCGGGAAGTGGTAATTCGATTCGGCGGCTGAATTTGGCTCCTTTCGGGGTCGAAGCACTTGGGTGCGTTTCCCTGTTGAATTCCGGGCGAGGACTTCCACCGCCTCCTTCATCCAAGCTAGTCTTCAGAGCCGGCAGCTCGGCGGCCGCCGGGGGACTGTGTGCCGAAGTGCCAGGGTGCCACGAGTTCATGTTCAGCTGCCCAACGAGATTCTCAGCCCCCATCAAGCTTGGCGCGGATCCAGCAAAGGGATTATCCGGAAGGGAAAGGACAGAGTTTAGGCTGTTGCCGTCGCTTATAATCGACTCACCGGTGGAAGAAACGAAGTCATGAACGCTAAGGTCGTCACCGCCGAAAGCATTCATACTGGCCCCAAAGACATTGGAACTGTGCAGGGCAGAAGAGGTAATTTCGCCAAATAAGCGTCTCGGAGTACTTTCAGGAATTGGCCGAGCAGCTGGTAAGCTTTCAATGTTTGGGAGTGATGGATAGCGAATGTCAGCAGGAAGATGGTCAATCCTGGGCCTCTTGGATTGTGCCAAGTTGTTGGAATCGTGGCTTTCGTCACCGGTAATGACCGGTTCTTGATTGTCATTGAGCGAGATCTGTGACGCGTCAAGCTCATTCTCCAGATCTTCACCGATATCAGATAGGGCCCCGAAGTCCGCGGGTTGGATATCATTATCATCGTACTCGTCAACATCTGGCACATCACGTATCCATGGATGTTGAAAGCATTCACTTTCCTTCGGCCGTGAATGAGGGTCGCGGTTCAGGAGGCGCCTAACAAAATCGACACCGGCCTCCGATACACCTTCTCTACGCAGTACGTCATAATCAGGCTCGGTAGTCATGATATTCCGCAACATCTGAGATCCTCTGTCGTCGCCTCGACCCGTGTACGGAGGTGTACCACTAAGGATATGGAATAGTACCGCACCGAATGACCACATATCGACGGACTGATCGTAAGGGGACGTTTTCGGAGGACTACAAATCAATATAAGCTATGCCCACAAGAATTAGTAGTTGACTTACGGATCACCCAATCGACGTCTTTTTCTGATTTCACCTCGTCGGTAGTTCTCATATTCCGGATACACCTCGGGCGCGCAGTACAACAAAGTGCCACAAAATGTCTTCAAAAAGGTCTCCTCTTGAGCGACTTTCGACAATCCAAAGTCTGACAGTTTCACTCTTAACGGTTCAAGCGAAGCGATCAGGATGTTATCTGGCTTTATGTCACGATGCGTAATCCTGCGTTTGTGAAGATATTGCAATGCATGCAGGAGCTGCCGGGCCAATGTTTTGACCATGTCTTCAGGAATTTTGCCATGAATTGAAAGATAAGTAGAAAGCTCGCCGCCAGGCACATATTCCATGATAATATAAATCCATCTGTCATGTTCATGGTGATCAATGTATTGCACGATGTTGGGCTGTCCTCAGTAGTGATTAGTTCTAAGAGTCCTGTATTAGACGAAGGAGTTCCAAAGCTCACATGTTTGAGATCTTTCATAATTTTCATTTCATTGTCGACCTTCTGATCAAGAATCCCGTTCTTCATGAACCTCCTCTTGTCGAGCTCCTTAGCAGCGTACACGGCACCGTGTTGTTTTGTGGCAAGTTTATAAACAGTTGCAAACGCTCCTTTTCCGATTTGACCAGTCACGTTGTACATGTTACCGCCTGTCCAGTGCATTCCATACGCATTGGCTACTGTCCATTCCAAACTTGGTCGCACCGAGCCTTGACGGTGCTTCTGCATGGCACCTGCTGGTTGTTTTTGAACTCGCTCGAGGTAACGAAGCATATTCTCAGTGTAGCGCATTGCATATCCATCCCGGGACGGAATACGAACGACGAACCTTACCTCATCAGAGGCATTGTTGCCGCGCAACACTTGTATGACAGAGCCATTAGTCAACATGCGGCTATTCTCTTTTTGATTCTTGCGAAGACGACAATCGTCTACAACGGTGCCGTTAGTCGAGAGATCCTCAAGCATCAGAATTCCATCACCAGTAAGGTGGATTCGGAAGTGCGTGTTGGATATGCGCTTTGCACTGTCGTCCGGGGCAAGAAGAAGGTCGCACCGGCTTCTGTTGCGCCCAAAGCAAAAGCCTAAATTTATATTACGGACATTGGAGGATAGTCTGAGAGCGATATCCAGAGCTGCGGTGTCCGGATTTTCGTATTCCAACTCATCTTTTTGTAAGATGTGCTGAGGCGCAAGAGAAGCAGTCGCGGCCACTGCATCATGAGCGGCAAGAGACGTTGGATGCAAGATGCAGATGATGTCTGAAACATCTTCCTCAAGCAGACCAGAGTTGTTCCGACCAATACGCCGGGGATCTGTACATGGCTGAGTCGACTCCTGGGTCGCCTCCATCTAGAATGACGAAGGATGGCTCCCAAACGAGAGGGGGGAAAAGAAAAAGAAGGAAATAAGAAAAGAGCTAATGGTTTGATAACGCAAATTATAAAAGGAAAGACTGTCAAGGGTGGGTTCCCGGGGTATCAAAGCCGATGCGTGTAGGGAACTATGTCTGCATAACCAACTCAATAATCAATACAAGTTCATAAAACACTTCTGCTGTTGTTAGAAGCCTGGCACTTCGTCTCGCATTCCTTACAGGAGAGAGAAATGCCCTCTCACCTTTCAGAATATCCAAAAGTTGAAGCCAACAAAGAAGAATTGTGTCCAAGGAATCTGATTCGGGGCCGTCAAATGGATAATGGTGGCCAAACGCTCTTTCCTGTGGAAGTGGTCCTCTCGAACGGGTGTTTCCAGGCAACGAATCCACAGACACGGGAATCCGGATAGAATACGGAAAAAGAAAAGGAACACCAAAGGCAATGGAGCCTAGAATTCCAAAAACTGAAAGCCCTTGAAGGCTACCAGGATGCACAGTGATATGCAAGTCTGCACTCAATCCACTGATTCATCACAAGCGGTTATTTCTGGTCCAGACAGTTGAAGGAATTGGACGAAGGGGATCATTGAGGCAAAAAGTGATGAGAGACTATGTATGAGAAAAGCTATCTGAGCCACGAAGGTTATGCCTAACGTACAATAGGGAATGGTTAGTCCACAACAGCGATCAGCCACACGCAGAGACATTGCACGGAAACTCACACTCTCAGCTGTTCCCCGTCAGCCATTTACTGGGCTAACAAGATCCTATGAATTCTGTGATGGCTGTCACTTGACAGGACTGGAGCCAACGACAGGGACGAGACGAGAGGCTGTCTTGTAGAAAAGTCGTCGTCCGAGAAACAAGCTCCTAGGCTGAGGGTGAAGGTCCGCCTTTATTTCGGAGTCGAGTACGCCCCAGGCATCAACAAGGCACCAACAAGGCTAGTTCCCGAGGCGTCCACTAAAACTCTGACCAATAGGACTGCATCGTGGTTTGGCGGCTGGGGTCATCCATGGAACATCAATGTGACTGATCAACTCAGTGTTTACAACTCTTTACGACAAACTGGATTTAATGTTTTCGATGTCTTCTTACGGAAAAAAGTATCTGAGTATCTATTACCGTTTCATCCCATAAGGAGTACTTTGATCTGTGCTGCGCTGGTATTCGCCACTCAGAGCGCGATCAAAAACCTGCCCCAGTCTGTTGAGCGCTTTCTCGGAAACCTCTGTGACTAGTCAGAAACTAGGTACCCACCACATAATTGCTTGGGTACCGGATGCGACTTACGATAATGCACGACGATTCGGCCTCCGAGTAATTTGAGGCCAAGCTCCTTTCCGATCTCAGCCAGGTCATTGGGACCTACACCAGAGGATTCAAGGTTCAGCCATACCATGTTGGTATGTACTGGATGTTGCAACTTGCCGCCACGGGTTGTCCACATCTCAGCGACTCTCTTGGCATTGATGTGAGTTTCTCGAAGTTTACCCTTCTGACCGTTGGGATCTGGCCCGAAAGTCTCCTCGAGGGCCACCCGCGCAGCCGCAGCAATTACCCCAGCCTGACGAACGCCGCCACCGATGGATTTGCGAAACCAGCGAGCCTTCTTTATGAATTCAGTGGATCCGACGATGATGCTCCCAATCGGTGCTCCCAAGCCTTTTGAGAAGCAGAGACTCACACTGTCGAACAGGCCAGCATATTCTGGCAAGCTGCCGGCTCCAGAAACCACTGCTTCCCAAAGTCTCGCGCCGTCCAAATGCACCTTGACTCCGTTCTGATGAGCCCATTCTGTGATCCGACGAGCTTCGGCCAGAGGCATCACCATGCCATCCAGGGTATTCTCCAAGCTGATAAGCTTTGTTGGGCAGTAATGTACGTCTTCATCGAGCACTGCGTGCTTTTGAATGTCCTCTAGAGTAAGGTGAATACCGTTACTCGGCACGATAGGTTGTACCATGGCCCCTGTCAGAGAGCTGACGCCTCCGGCCTCGTAGCGCACAATGTGAGAGCGATGATCACAGAGAACGGAGTAAGGAGGTTGCACGAGATGTGTCCGAATCGCAACCTGATTGCCCATAGTCCCCGACATGACGAGTAAGGCGCTCTGATGGCCAGTCCGTTCGGCGACGTAGGCTTGGAGGTCATTTGTCACAGGATCCTCTTCAAAAACGTCGTCCAACAAGGTTGTCTGACAGATTGCTTCGAGCATCGATGGGGTAGGCTTGGTCATCGTGTCGCCTTGGGTGTTCTTCCGTATTAGTTCCTCGTGTCTTCCACTGCACTGCAAAGAACTCACTTCGCAAGTCGAATTCTGCTGCGCCGGCACCCTGCCAACTACTGATCCTGCCATTGGTCCCATCGAGACGGGCTGAAGTGCTCGCCATGGCAAATACTCGATTGCGTCCGAACGTTTGAGCGGGAGAATGTGGCCGGAAGGCAAGAAGTTGCCGGCGTAGAATGCGAGCGCTGTTCATCAAGAAGGATTGGAGGCCTTTTTATTGATACTGCTCAAGCGTTTGATCCGACTAGTAAGCAGCCGTGCGGAGTCGCGACTCTTGATCTTCCCCTAATTCGGTGCCCGCCTACTCGGAAACGGCAGAAAGAGCTAGTAGTGTGCGGGGTCAGCTTCCATGATGTCCTGACTCCTGAGACCTGTCCTCGGAGAGCAGTTGCAGTTATATTGAAAGGAAAATACGCCACAATACTTTCGTCCAGTGCTCAAACCGACATTTTCATTCTACCAGCGACCAGGATATGACTATACTTCGAATGCTAGGAACCAGTATCCGTACAACCGAGGATAAACGGAAGGTCCCAGTTCCACGTACTGTTATATTCAGATGAGACCAAGTGTTAAGGTACCTATTCGGGCGAATATCTCTCTGTAAGATGACTGCTAGTTCAATACCTTAGCAATTGACCGTCAGGACACGAAACACCATGATGAAAGGGGAAAAAAAGTGAAACACCCCCAGCGCGTTTGTGCCTTATCGATAGCCGAAAAAGGAATAGCTGGACCCGCCAGCGTGTTAGTGGAACGTCTTACTCAGCATTCGAGATCATTGTGGGCATCCTACTACAAGACCGCAATTGGATTTGCCCTTCTTTTGTCCTCGACAGTCATCGATTCTTGTGCTAAATGTGATCACTAGAATGGATCTGACGAAGCTTGCTCGTCCCGCTATTCTCTGCCAGTGTTCACGCTGTTCGAGCTCCCTTGCTGCGCTTGAAAATGAGTGGGCGAGGCTGTCCAACTCCTACGCCGTCGCTACAGGATGGCTAAGTGTGGAACTTCACCGAATCGCAATCTCAACCGAGAAGAAACAGGTGCCGCAGAACTCTGATATGAGTCTCTTGCGGGGTCGTATCCTGCAGGAAATTGCTTGCAAGCTGTGCCAGCAGAAACTGGGGGTTTTGTGTGCTTTAGACGATGGGTGAGTGCAGAAGTTAAGAAGTAGGGTCATGTGCAAGTGCGGCCTTCTAACTGGGCTTACAGTCCTAATATCTTCTGGAAGCTACCCAAGGTATCATTTAGGGAGATCGTCACCATGCGCACCGTTGAACCACTTTTCAAAGATGGATCCCTCGAACGTTTCCTCTGCCCGACTCCGAAAGAGTCCACCAGTCGGGCTTTAGTATCTACCGGTCCTCACAAGGTCGACGGGAGTACCATGTCGATGGAACAGCAGATCCAGCATCAAGGTGTCAGCATTGATTACATTTCCAACTCCGTTAACAACCTACATGATACCATGTCGGAATTGAAACATTCCTTCACATCTCTTCGGATAGAGTTAAATGGTCCCGGGCGACTTCCCCCTGACAACTCTGGTACTCATGGAAGCGATTTTGATATGATCAGGACGGTGTTGAAAGAACTCAAATCCAAAGCCGAAGAAATTGAGACATTGAAGTTGGAGATCCAGGCTCTCCAGTTAAAGAACCGATACATGGAGGAGCAGGCAACAAGGCACCCTGCTGCAACTTTCGGCACGGAAACGACTGTAATGCCAGAAGTTCGGAGCCCTGGGCTCCTTCAGGCTGGTAGGAAGCGGCCCTGGCCCGACTCATTCCCAAGTGGTCGCACCGAGCCCATTGCGGACTCGTTCGATGAGGAAGATGGCACATTCGGCGACTTTTCTCTCGCGGATATGCATGCTCAATCGGTCAAAATACCCTTGAAAGATCCCGAGCCTGGCCATGCCATAGCCGATTCAACGCACCATCAGATACCGCCTGAATCACCTAGACTTCGCATTGAGGTCACTCGATCACGTCAACATACGCCTCACTTTGACAACATGGTTGAAGACACTGAAGGCACAAACTTGGATACCCAACAGCCCGCTGTGGTCAAACGGCCTCGCATATTCGATTCGGCTGACCGGACTTCCGGTGGAAACACCGAGAAGAGAAGGCCAGGACGACCGCGTAAATCATTGAGCCAGTGTGCCAAGCCGGACTTTTCTCAGACACCAAAACCGACACCGTTGAGCGAGCAAAACGGCAACGTGGGCACAGGTAGTCAAAATGAGCAAATACCATCAAACACGAGCCCTAGCGAAGCAGTGGAGGTCAGGCAACGGAGCTCTACACGTTCGCGCACCTTGCGCAGTCAATCGCGGCCCCCCTCACGACGTCAGTCGGGCAATGCAGTATCCCAATCGACGGATGGAGATCAAAACGCATTAGAAGGAAGTCTGCCAATGACTACGGAGGAATTATCCCAACACTCAAACAAAGAAGCAGGCAGTCAACCACGGAATCATGAGATTGACCCCGCGAAGGAGAACTCGCTGACACTAACGCAGATCAAATCTTCAGGCATTAACAATGATGACGAGAGACGAAAACAGATAGCAGCGCGGGACACCCTGGCGCGCTTGGTAATGCAACGCGAGGAAGCAATGGAGACTGAGGAGGGCCGGTGATAATGTGGGGTGCATCTTATTAAATCTCTTTCTACAAAACTATTCAGGACAAAGAATTACAAACTGGCCTTTACTATGCCTATTATCGTAGTGGTTTGGCACTGCAGAAATGTCCATGTCACGTAATTCATCTATCTTCATCAACCTCAACCAATTGCCTGGGTATCCTGACTTCGATCATTCAACAAACCAACGATAGCTACATTTACACAAGATGGGGCCGTATATGCAAAATACAAATGATCCCCTTGAGAGATCCCTCTATTTGACACACATAAACCCACAACCCTCCCTGGCCCTTTCGCAGGCCTTCTTCAACGCCTGTTCCTCCGCATCCGTCCATTTAACTGTCAACTCATCCCACGGTTTGCGCGAATTGAACTCCTCCCGGAAAGTTTTGTGCATGGACTGCAGGCGGCTGACTTCTCGTGGGTCACCGGTGCCCGTGTATACGATGAACAAGGTACAAGGTGGAAGGGATTCGTAGATGCGTTGGATGTTGGCGACTGTGCGAGCTACTGTATCTGCCAGAGAATTCCGAGCAGCAGCAGCAGGCTCGACTGTGCCCGAACCCGTTGGGGTGGTTTCTTCGGGTGGGGGGACCAAAGTCGTCGACTCGTTGGCGTTGTTCGGGTCGGGAAGTCGATTGCACCACCCACGGAGAACCTCGAGTTCTCGCATTCGGGCCCAGGTGAAATCCACTCCGCCGCCTGGAATGGATGGATTGCTGGGATCGCCTTTCACGACGGCGGACACGCCTTGGACTACTTCTTCGTCGTTCTGACACCCAATAGCGACGGTCGCCTGCGACCCGAATCCGCGCTCGGGGTTGCCCCAGTCCACGACGGCTCCTGTACGGCCCTCGCCAGAGGTGGTTGCTTTCCCTGGGCGCGGGGAACGGCCAAGACGCCGGAAGATGCTCTCGTTTGAGGCGTCGCTTGTGCCCCATCGCTCACCCTTTTCGCATTTTTGCTTTACCAGTTCCAGCACGGCACGGGCGTCTTCCACGGAGTCATGGCCAGTTTGGCCCTTTTGGATTTCCTTTCCGAGATATTTCTGAGTGAGCCACTTCAAGCTGCATTTGAGTGGTGGTCCGCGAGGGTGGGGATAGATGATTGCGGTGTCAACGATGAAGGGATGGGTAAGCTTGAGCGCGTTCAGGTCGGAATTGAGCGAGTGGCCCACCAGCACCGTGCGCGGAGTGAGAATATTGAGTAACTTTTGTTGAATGTCGGCGAGGGTGGTCGTGACAGAATCCAATTTCTCTTTTGTGATTCCGGAAAAGCGGGTCAGGTAGTCAATGATGGGCAACTGTGGCTTCACAAGCTCATCCAACACCACTTCGCCATCCCACCGTACCAAGCTGATACGTGTAAGTTCTGATTTACCACCTTCTGTAATGCACATCTCACAATCCAGAGCCAGTATATCGCGACCGGCAGTTACACTGCCTTGCTGGATCTCATGCTCAGGAACTTGCCCCGCTTCCCAGCTCGAGACATGTGTATCGACCCAACCATCCTCCGTCGACTGGCCAGCTCTTTTGCGATTTTCCGCCAACGCCAACTTTTCCTTTTCAGTTGACAAGAGGGCCGGATGAAGAACATAGTCGTTTTCGCGCAGATTGTCAACACTGCTAATAAATGCCGTGATAGGCGTACGCTTAGGGACATAGCTTTTGTCTACCTTAGGCGGTTTAGGGCCCTTGCCCCCACTTTCTTTATTCTTCGGTAAAGAAGAAAGTAAGATGGCTTGAAGAGGAGAATGGACCTTGTTATACTTTGAGTCCCCAGGAGCTTTGACGGGCCAGATGTGTGGAAACATGTCCGCTAATGGCTGTAATGGTTCCGGAAGATTGTCTCGCGTTAAAGAGCGGGGGTTGAATCGGTGCGATCGATCTTCCAGCGGAAGGCCTTGTTTCCAGCGAAGGAAGTTGGCCTTGTCCTCGTCCTCTTCGGCCGACTTGTTAGCATCGGGGTCTTTCTGCTCTGCGTTGGAAGCTTGAGACGATCGTGAATCCTCATCTTCAGGTTGCGGTTTCAACGGAACAGTCCCGTCAAACATCCCCATTTCTAAACCGGGAACCATCAACACGACAATCTTTCTAATATGACCCGAATGTTTGATGGAAATCCACTGCGGTGCAATGCCATCCGCGAAACAGTACAGCAATAGGTTTTGGAGATCCGAGATGCGGATGGAGGATTGCAGTCGCCCTTCCACATAGGTAAGAACAGGATATTTTGTCTTTTCGCCGTCAACTCTCTTCTTTTTCGTGGGTCTTTGCACCGATACACCGTCTTTCGCCTGATCATGGGCTCCTTCTGTAGGTGTCGCATCAGAACCTGCAGTAGCTATCGCGCTGTCGTCTGCCGCTTGTGATTTTGCGTCGTGGAGAAGTGATAGAGTTCGGGCTACTCCAAAGCCATTAGTATTACCGGAAGGATGTCCGACTGGATCCTCATCATCTGAGCAGTCGGCTTCTCTGCGCTTGCGCTTGTTTGTTCTGGCCATATCTGCACCAGTGGTGGCCAACAAAAGCAGATATTTAGTGGCTAGGTATGTTGCAATCACTTAAGATATGGGACATCCGTGTTCCTTGCGAGTAACTGTCCTAGATTACAAAACCGAACTCGGCATAAAGCAGTCAGTTTCTTGAACCTCCTCGCCAGTTGTTTCTCCAGAATGCTCAGCAAAAGGGATTGGATGGACTTTTTGAGACCACGTGATGATAAGTATCCCAAACAGTAGATTTGGGTATTGAATCACGTGATGATAATGTCCACGAGCTGCTTACTGGCCAGACGTCACGGCTTCCAAAGAGGCAGTTGAAGCCAACCTAAAGGTGAAGCGGTGTGGGTGAGCTAGTCACGGATACTTTTCATTGTTGATGGATTTGTAATGCTTCCTGGACTAATTACTCCCTGATGCGAAGTCAATGGACGAGGGAAATAAATCATTGCTGACTCATTGCGATGGCGTCAGACCGGATTATGATTGATCCGTAACTTATCATGTTTCTCCGCGGAATCGAACCTAACAAAAGCGTAAGAAACGGTACGGTATCTTACGTGCCTCCAAGTCTGGGCCGATCTGATAAGCCAAAAATTCGCCTTCCGGTCTCGTGGATCCCAACTCTTTCCCCTCCGTCCGTCCTTCCATCATCTTGTATACTTGAGAGGACATTGCGTCTTCTTTCTTTCTCATCCCTACTCTTTAGTCCCCCTTCCCTTCAAAAAAGACCCATAGATTGTCTTCCGCCTCCTAGCTGCTACGCTACCAGCTCCCCGTTAATCAAAAGGTCTGTTCCGTCAGGCAATCTAACCCCACGACTTGTGCCCCGCGACATTCTCTCTCAAGCACCATGTCGACGCTCAACGAAATCACCTCGGACGCCGACTTCTCGGCACACACCTCCTCTCTCCCTCCCTCCACCTTACTAGTCCTCTACTTCCATGCGCCGTGGGCAGCTCCCTGCGCCCAGATGCGCGCCGTTCTCTCCGCCCTCGCCTCCCAGCACCCGGTTACTACCCCGCCCACCATCTCCTTTGTGAGCGTCAACGCTGAAGAACTCCCCGACATCTCCGAAGAGTACAACGTCACAGCAGTCCCCTACGTGGTCCTTATCCGCAACGGCCAGATCCTCGAATCCATCAGCGGCAGCGACGCCGTCAAGGTGCGCGATGCGGTCGAGCGCCACGCGGGCGCTGGATCGGGCGCGGGTGCAGACGGCGCGAACAAGACGGCTATCCCTCCTCCTTTGACGGCTACGCCTCGCGAGAATGCCCCTGCGGCTGCTGCGCAACCGCCCGCTCCCTCGACCCAGGCATTGACGCCCGAGCAGTCCAAGGAGGCGCTGTTTGCACGGTTGGCGGAGCTGGTGAAGGCCGCGCCGGTTATGCTCTTCATGAAGGGTACACCTAGTGCACCACAGTGCGGATTCAGTCGCCAGTTGGTTGCCATCCTGCGGGAGAAGAGCGTCAAGTACGGGTTCTTCAATATTCTGGCCGATGAGGACGTAAGGCAGGGGTTGAAGGAGTTTGCGGACTGGCCTACATTTCCTCAGTTGTGGGTTGAGGGCGAGCTGGTTGGTGGACTAGATATCGTACGTTCTTCTATCGTCGCTCCTGCGGCTCGAAAGTCATTGCTAACTGATATGTTTTTGCCACACAGGTCAAGGAAGAGATCAACAACGACCCTGATTTCCTGAGCCAGTACTCCATTAACAAGGCTCCTGCCAGCGCTTGAAGGTACGACGGGTGCTCTTGGTACATAACACAAACTTTCTTGAAGACCATTTATACTCCCATGTATTCCCTCTTCGTTAGACTTGAGATTTAGCAATGATGAATAAAATTCCTTTCATGTTTAATTACGATTACACATGTACAGTGGTGTGCTTTGCCTCAACCATGCATGCGCGGCGGAATCTATCATGCGCAGGTATCGATGATTATTGTCTGATAACCCGCTACAGTACATGAAGCTTCATAGCAGTGGATTAACAAGTTAAAGGTGGATGTTCCTTGTTGAAAAGCGCATCGCTAAAGCTAATAGCTAAACTTGCGTCCCCAATACCAAGAAGATGTCTGGTTTACTCGGTTCTGTGATTCGCGGCGATAGCTTCACCCTCGGCGGCCGCCTCGGTCGCATGTTTGGGCCCTGTAACCCTTGTCCAGTGCCAGGTATGGTACTGGGTGTTACGACACTTTCTGAAGGTGGAGAGGACGTCGTCCTCGTCGACGTAGGTGCCGGCCAGCCACCGCTTACCCTGTTCGGTGTTGAACTGGTTACGGGCGTGGAGGATTCGGCGATTCTCGAAGATGACACATTCGCCCGGGTTCAACTTCAGCTGGAAGACATTGTAAGGGCGTTCGATTTCCCTCGCAAAAGCCCGTAGAGCCCGACTGTACTCAATCCAGGGCATTTGGTGGTTATCGTCCGAGAGGAGGGGCGCTTGGAAAGGGGGCGAGTAATTGACGTGAAGGATTCGCTTCTTCGGGTCGCCGTCTTCCGTCTCCACTACAGGCCAGCTGTTGTTGTAGATGTGTTCCTTGTGGTTGTATTCGTAGTTCAGGCGCAGCTTGGTCAGATCTTCGAATTGCTCTGGGTATTTCCAACGTATTAGTTCCGCAACTCGGAAGCCGTCCACGAACAGGGACTCGCCCCCCTCGCATGAGTTCTCGAGGCAATGCAGCAGCTGGAAGCCCGGGGGCTCGTTCATGTACATAAGATCCATGTGGAATCCGAGGAAGACGTTGGTGTAGGCGACGTTGGGCGCTTTGGGAACGCTGCGGACATCCCATGTCGGTCCATAGAAGGTGTTCCGGAGGGGCCCCATCTTGGTTGCAATTTTCTCAACCATCTCCCGCGAGTCAGGGATATTCTTAACGAAGATGATGCCCATCAAAGCTAGATGGCGCATGGACTTTATGAATGCTGTTTCGTTATTCATGTAATCCTCGTACGAGACCCAGTACTGTCTCTCTTCCATAGTCTTGTTGTCCCAGAGGAATCGACGCCTCATCGTGCCCGTATCCGATTCAGGAGGGTTGGCTTTCGCGTCTTTAAGCATTTCCACACTATATTTGGACACATGTCCCGGGCTCCATCCCTTGATATCAGTTGCCCACTCTATCTGCAGTTCCTTGCCGTCCCACTGAACGTCCCGAGGAACAATTGTCGGAGGGATGTCCGAAGTGCGGAACTTGCGCTGTTTCGAATGCTCGTCTATGCAGAGGTTGCATTTACAGGCGTCGCGTAGGAGCGGGTACCTGAAGTGCCGGGTTTCTCCCTCAATTATGATTTCCAGCTTGGAGTGCACTAGCCTGACCCCTTCCGGGGAGGGCCTTCCCAAATATTTGTGAGAAAAGTCAGCAGAAGGACGTGCCTCTGCTGAGACTGCTCTGTTCAGGTCAAGGTAGTCTGTCTTTAAGCCCTGTGCCTGTTCCTTGAATCGGAATGAATAGCTCCGTCGGGCGAGGAATGGGCGTAGAGGGACGCTCCGCCATGGTAGCCGGACGAGAGGTCTTAGAGCCTGGCTCATGGTGTGTCAGCGGTACTTCGATGAACCCCCAATCTTCAACAATGTCTGGAGGAACGGAAGGGAGGTTGGATGTTTACAGTGTTGTGTCATGCAATCCAAACGCGGAGTCGCGTGTGTCCGGTTTCCACGCCGAGGCTACAGATCGCATATGGGTTAGTGGAGTGCCGCCTTAGCAGGCCACCCGAGTTCCTCCCAGACAGTGACTTCTGCAGACATCACGATAGAAAGCCCTGCCATTGGTGGTATAATTATACCCAGCACGAGGGATTGAGCAAGAATGCCTATCTTGACAATGAAAGCATTCCAGAGTCCCAGACAGTATCGTTGAGAAAAGGTAGCAACGGTAGCAACAGTAGCATAGCAGCAGAACGGAGAAAACCCGTACGTAGCGTTCCCTTTTACGTATTGTTTACCCAACAAGAACCATCCAGCTCCATCCCCCAGATCCTGATTTATCCACAGCTTATCGGTGGAGTGCAAACCTGATTCCATCCTTAAAAATATTTTATCAATTTGCTGCAACACTAAAAAAACGCCGTTAGGATTTATCCATCCCATCTGATGAAAGGTTCCTGAGCACCAAGTTTGCGCTGACGACCCCCGACACCGACAGCCCAGCCTAGTCCTTAGCCAAAGAAAGCCCTTTGCTTCGCACATCACATGCATGTCGGCCGGGGGCGAACACCTCAAGGATGAGGTACGTCTGGCCTTAAAAGACCCCGCTGATAGCGATATTGAGCATTCAATCCAAATAATAACACGAGAAAAGGGCACACGACGTCAAGTCGTTCTCTCAGGTGGAATCGCCGGGCTGGTCTCGCGGTGAGTACAGCCTGCCTCTATTGTTCTGAGTCGTAATTGCAGCCGCTAATCCACCACCCTTTTGCTGAAACAGATTCTGCGTCGCCCCTCTAGACGTCGTCAAGATCCGCCTCCAACTACAGATCCACTCCCTCTCCGACCCGGCCTCCCACCATGATGTAGTCGGTCCTATATACAAGGGGACCCTTTCCACCATGAGGACGATCATCAAGCAAGAAGGGATAACAGTGCGTTTTCCTTACCCCCCACCCGACCAATCAAGTAGAAAAAAAAAAGCAGCTAACGGATCTTGCCAACAGGGCCTCTGGAAAGGCAACATTCCCGCCGAACTCATGTACGTCTGCTACGGCGCCCTACAGTTCACAGCCTATCGCACCACAACCCAAATTCTCGCACAACTCGATCCGCACCGTCTCCCGCCCGCCCTGGAATCTTTCGTCTCGGGCGCTGTAGCCGGCGGCCTCGCTACGGCGTCGACGTATCCACTCGACCTGCTGCGAACGCGCTTCGCGGCCCAGGGCACCGAGCGCATCTATACCTCGCTGCTGGCGTCGGTGCGGGACATTGCGCGGAGTGAAGGGCCGGCGGGATTCTTCCGCGGCTGCAGTGCGGCGGTCGGCCAGATCGTCCCGTATATGGGGCTGTTTTTCGCGACATATGAGTCGTTGAGACCGGTGCTGTCCGGGCTGGAAAACATGCCGTTCGGGTCCGGTGATGCCGCTGCAGGAGTGATTGCCAGTGTTCTGGCCAAGAGCGGGGTGTTTCCGCTTGACCTCGTGCGAAAGCGACTCCAGGTCCAGGGCCCAACGCGCACACTGTATGTGCATCGCAATATCCCCGAATACCGCGGCGTATTTAGCACCATCGCTATGATAGTGCGTACCCAGGGAGTCCGGGGCCTCTACCGGGGACTGACGGTTAGCTTGATCAAGGCCGCACCAGCAAGTGCCATCACCATGTGGACTTACGAGCGATCGTTAAAACTCCTCCGCGACTTCCGCGTCGCTGAATGACGTGAATGAAAACAACCCACCTGTAATATTATCTACTTGTACAATAGTTCTTGGTTGAGCCTGTACCGTCCTCACGAACATAGACAAAAAGTGGCATACTGGATTATTTCTAATACCTCGCGATATCTGCCTGTTCCTTTTTTTACAGGAAAAGAGTTCAAAAGACTGAAGATCAACGCTAGGAAAAGCATAACAAGAGGGGTTGTCGCAAACGGAAGGATGGAATACAGTCAGGGCTCTGGCAGGAAAAACAGAGACACAGGAAGCGGTTTCATCGGGTGATGGCGAGCGGACCGAGCAAAAGAAAAGGGCGATTTAGTACTCGACCCCTTCCTCCTCTGGTTCCATACCATCATTGGCGACCTCCTCATAGTCCTTCTCCAAAGCGGCCAGGTCCTCACGAGCCTCGGAGAACTCGCCCTCCTCCATACCTTCACCCACATACCAGTGCACAAAGGCACGCTTCGAGTACATGAGGTCGAACTTGTGATCGAGACGACCCCACGCCTCGGCAATAGACGTGGTATTGGACAACATGCTGACGGAGCGGTCGACGGGGGCCAGCTCGCTGTCGGGAACACGCACTGGCTTTTGATAGTTGATACCCAGCTTGAAGCCGGTGGGGCACCATTCGACCAGGTTGAAGGATGCCTTTGCCTTGAGGGCAGCAACCGCTTGAGTGCAGTCGCGGGGAACGACATCACCCCGGTACAGAAGGGCAACGGCCATGTACTTGCCGTTACGAGGATCGCAGACGACCATCTGGTTGTTGGGCTCAAAGCCTGCAGCATAAGTCAGTTATGGTGATTTGTCCTATATTCTCCGGTGAAGAGAAGGAAACGATAATGCACATACACTGGAAGGTAAGATCCTGCACCTTGAAGCTCTCATGGGAACTGCGGTTGCTCGAAACTACGGGCGCATATGAGATCAGGGGATAGTGGATTCGAGGGAATGGCACCAGATTTGTCTGGAACTCAGTCAAATCGACATTGAGTGCGCCATCGAATCGGAGACTCGAGGTGATAGAGCTGACTACCTGCGCAATCAGACGGTTCAGGTGTTCGTAGCTGGGGCGGGGAATGTCCAAGTTGCGACGGCAGATGTCGTAAACAGCTTCGTTGTCAACCAAAAAGGTGCAGTCAGAGTTCTCAATCGTGCTGTGGGTGGACAAGACGGCATTGTAGGGTTCAACAACGGCAGTCGACACGCGGGGGGAGGGGTAGATGGAGAACTCCAGCTTGGATTTTTTGCCATATTCGGTCGAAAGGCGCTCCAGGAGCAGTGCACCAAAACCAGAACCGGTACCGCCGCCGAAGGAGTGGAAAATCAAGAACCCCTGCAACGAGTTGCAGTTGTCTGTTCAAAATTAGTGAGAAATTCAGTCCCGGTCAGCGGCATGGGATAGAGCCTACCGGCAACGCGACGAACTCGATCAACGACACTATCCACGAGTTCCTTGCCAACGGTATAATGACCGCGAGCATCTGCCATGCATTAGTCCTTACTCTTCTTCCAAATGCATCCTTTTTGCTAACAGTTGTTGGCGGCATCTTCCTTTCCACTGATCAAGAGTTCGGGGTGGAAGAGCTGGCGGTAAGTGCCAGTGCGGATCTCGTCAATAGGCTACTATAGTCAGCGTAAATGTTCATCTTCCATTCGATCCTGGACTCAGATCCGAGTTGTGGCGCACCGATGGATCAAGGTCAACGAAGATGGAGCGAGGTACGTATTTGCCGCTGTTCGTCTCGGTGAAGAAGGTTTCAAAGGAGCCTCCGTTGTTGTGTGATTCAGGCACCTCCGGATCGAGACGACCATCAGCCTTGAGACCATGCTCTAGGAGGTACCTGTATGACAAGCAAGTCTATTAGCCCAAGCAATTGCACTCAAAGACCAACATAAGCGATAGTGTCAGCAGAACAAAAAGCGGTGAGTCCTCACAGTTCCCAGGCACTGTTACCAAGCTGAGTACCAGCCTGGCCAATATGGATATGGCAAACCTAGAATACCACGACAAGATACGTCAGAACTCCATGTATATGAAGAAGCTCGTGATCGACATTCTGGACGTTGACAGGGGACAGGCCATCCCAGGTTCGGGGCGAACGTGCGGGGGAGAAGGGTGCATACCTCGCCTCGCATGATGATTCAACGCAGACTTCAAAGGAGAAGAGAAGATGGCTCCTGATAGCTGGTTCTATGACGACAGGCTTATTCTGGCGAAAAGGGGATAGCAGAGTATTGATGAAGAGGAGGAGAAGAACAAGATAGAGAAGAAGACAGTCTGAAAGGCGGTCGGTAGATAGTTCAGGAAGGTGCGCTGATGGTTTGTGCCTACCCGTTGCGGGTGGACACCGTCAACAATCAACAACACCACCAGTGGCCAATCAGCGCTTGCCTTCGCTACTAGCTGGTTTACGCACGGGTCCTACCAGGCCCACAGCTTGGTTTGTTTATTGGGTTACAAATGCCTGAGCATACGCACCCCATAGATGCATCAGGAAACCTCTGAACTTGTAGAAATTGGCATGGTGTGTCTGAACATTTTACCTACCTTCTTACCACGTGCCGGCTTTCTCAATGGAATGTGGGGATTAGTAGGATATTTATTACACGTCCTGTCAAGGGCCGATTGAGGAGCTTCCAGCGCCTCAGTTTAAGCACAGACCAAGACTTATCAAAGCATCCCAATAGTTCACAACAGGGTGGTGCAGAAGGAGCTCATCGCGTTTCTCACTTGTGTGCTGTCCATGGCTAACCGGTCTTCTGGGTAGTCTTTTGGTTCCATAGGAAATTTCGCCGACCTCCTAGACTGAGGAGCGCATCATCGCCTTCTCAGGATCCAGGATAGCCGCCGGTTCAAAGCGGAGGTTGTATGGACTACAGAGTTCATAGGTCAGGTTTGTCGCTTTTTCAGTTCTTCCAAACGAGGTGTATTGTGAGACATCCGTTCAACATGTGATGGCCTTCTCTGTACAATAACGACAGGAACCAAACAATTCGCGTCAGTTACCTTACCTGGATATAGCATAGTACTGAACGACCAATTTCGCCAAGGTCGAAAAGTATTTAGTAGAGAAAGGGTATAGGTGTAGATCCTCGGAAGGCGGGGGTGAGCCACGTCAATGCAAATGATGTCGAAGGCGACCGGGAATTAGAGGTTGCCCCTGCTCATTCGTTGCAATTCGCTAGCTATCATGAAGCAACAGAACTATGCATTGTTCTGATACATAATGTCTGGACAGTGCTTCAGTCAGTATGCTAATAAATATATGGAATAGCTGTCCAACTATAAGTATATGCAAGTATTAAAACCCTCCATGCTGGCCATAGTAATAGTACTTACGACGCGCAGCGCTGCATTAAAACAAACTTTTTTGTGGATTCCTTGGGGTGGAGCTGCCGCTTGTCCTCGTCGGTTTCTACTTAAGTACGGACAGAGTACTCCGTAGCTGATGAGCATACCTCGTAATATTCATTGTAGGTAGTAGGTATATTTATTGTGTTTAGTGCTGATGGTATACTCCAGAATAGATTCCCATAAGGCACTTGGTTAACAAAAACATCCGAGCCCCATGCTACGAGACTCCCCATTCGAAGATAATTGCTTATAAAAACTGGGCTCTTATCGTCATTTCACCTTTCAAAGTGGTCTTTCTAACAGCCCCACCAAGTGTCTCGAATGGGAGACCACAAGTGCCTGATGTGGCGTCGATGGCGTTGCTTGGCAGTGGCCACTTCTTTGCATGGATTACCAAAAGGCCCTTATGCATGACGTTGATACCTCGAGGAATTGTACAGCCATCACGGAAATAACATTAGTCTATGAGATGATAGAGAAAATCCCCCTAACTGGCTGCATAGATGAGGAAAATTGAAACTAGGACGAAGTAGATTGACATATTCCGAGTATTTTACAATTAATGTCTCCTCGCCGGAGACCCATCGCCATGCTCTCTGGCCCTATGGGTCCATGAATCAATCAATATCTTTCATGGGTCCAGGCACCACTCACCCAAAATAACTCCCACCACGGTCTGATATAGAGACAGGACACACAGATCTCTTCATGCATGTCGAATCAGATCGTTCTTGCGGAGGCAATCCCCAACTTTCAACCAAGAAAAAAGGCCTGGACTTAAAAATCTCTGACTCGGTGGTTTACTCTGGGTCCTTCCGCCCACACCGATCGGCGTCTCTTTCTCGATTCTGTCGGCTTGTCAAGTTGATTAAAAGCTCCTTCTCTCGTACTCTTTCTTCTCTACCCATGATGCTGGCTGGTCGGCGACTCAAATAACCTCAGAGAACCTCTCCTATGAACCGCTCTTTTTCTTGCCGGTTGTCGTTCTCTAGCAGACATATCGTCTCATCTCATTTATCTCTTCCTGCCCTTTTTTTGACAAGAGGTACTCTCTATCTTCAATCTTACCTGCATACAACTTGCTTAAATCCATTCCCGGTCTCTCAAGAGACTGCCCCTTTTGGCTTCCCCGTTGCTCTTGGTTGGTCTCATCCATCTCCTTTCTGCTCTCTCTGAAGATTCCGCTGTCTTTTATTTATATGGCCCACATTGGTCCCTAACCATCTACTACTGTTTTCACTCGATTATTCAAGGTTCTAACTTTTATTCTCAGCTTAATCGATTGTTTTTATAGAGTTCTCCCCAGTATTTATATCTAGCCTGGTGCTAGTATGTCCACCCCCGTCGAGGAGCACCCTGCTCCTAGATATATAGACGAAAAGAAAAAAGAGAGGTTGGATGATGTTGACGTCTCCGCGTCCGATGATGGCACCTATGTCCATGATGGCTCTGCCGTCAGTAACCACAATCACCTCAGGGTTGACACCTCCTACGATGACACCCAGAGATTACCCCTGCGCTCACCTTCGGCCGCGCGAGAACGATCCCTGCGTCTAGAGGATGACCTGGCTTTGCTTGAGGCGGAGCGTGTCGCATCTCGTTCGACCCATGAGGAGATGGAAAAGGGAAGCAAGGCGGAGTCTATCTCGCGAATCCGTTCGCATCGCTCGCGCAATGTCGACGAATTTGACGAAGCCACAAATCCACTGCACGAGAAGGCCGCCGTTTACAACCCGCCTGAAAATCCAAATACGAAGATTTCCAAGTTCATTAAGAAGGTTCACGAGTCGAGTTTCATCGTTCGCTATATCACCTATATCGTCCCGCTGGTTGTGATCCTTCTCATTCCCTTACTTGTTGGGGCTTTGGCCTTTCCTGATGCCAATGTTGGAGGTGTCTCTCTGCTTTGGTTCTCCGTCTGGCTAGAGATTGTCTGGTTGACACTTTGGGCCGGTAGAGTACGTATTTATTCTATGATAATACTTTACCCTTGAAAGACCGACCATTAACTGTTTCTAGATTGTGGCTAAATTCATTCCTATCCCTGTGGGATTACTTGCGAGCATCTTCACCAACAATGCAAAAAAATGGCGTGACTTGGCTAAGCAGCTGGAGCTTCATGCAACGCTCTTCTTCTGGTGGTTGGGCGTGGAAATTTCGTTCTTGCCCACTATGAAGAATCACCACGTTGATGGAAATTCCGCCACCCGCCGTTGGGAAAACTCTGTAAACAAGATCATCATCTCCATTTTCGTCTGGACCATCTTGAACCTTATCGAAAAGATAATCATTCAACTCATCGCTATCAGCTTCCACTTGCGTACCTATGCTGATCGGATTGAAATCAATAAGTTCCAGATTGGCAGTCTCACCAAGCTATATGCCTTTTCAAAAGCAAAAATCGAGGCTGATGATGACGAATTCGAGGAGAAAAATGATCAGAGTGGCAGCGGCACCAAGACACCGTTGCGCGTTCCCATGCAATATGCCGGAAAGGCGCAGCGTATTGCCAAGGGCGCCCTGAACAAAGTCACGGATGTGGCGGGTGCAGTCGCTGCTGATTTCACCGGCCGCAAGGCTACAAGCAGCAGCCACCCCTACCAGGTTGTTTTGACCCTGCTGCGCACCACTACCGGCTGTCAGGTTCTGGCAAGGCGGCTCTACCGCACTTTTGTGCGAGATGGGTTTGAAACCGTGTTTTCCGGGGATTTGAAAGAGGCATTCGACAACAACGAGGAAGCTGAGGCCGCATTCACCATGTTCGACAAGGATATGAATGGCGATATCTCCATGGAAGAGCTAGAGGCAGTCTGTGTGGAGATCGGACGGGAGCGTAAATCGATCACTGCATCTCTGAAAGATCTCGATTCGGTCGTATCAAGACTTGACAATGTGCTGGAGTTCTTCGTCATCGTCATCGCGCTCATTGTCTTCTTGTCGCTGATCTCCACATCGGCCGCTGGTGTTCTTACCTCTGCAGGCTCCAGTATCCTTGCATTGTCCTGGTTGTTCTCCGCCACTGCTCAAGAATTTCTCCAATCAGTCATTTTCGTTTTCGTCAAGCACCCCTTCGACGTGGGAGACCGTGTCACTATCTACGGTAACGCCGGAGATGCTGGCCTTGGTGACGACTACTTTGTCAAGCAGATCTCCCTCCTGTATACCGAGTTCAAGAAGATGCAGGGCCACGTCGTCCAGGCGCCCAACAGTTATCTCAATACTCTCTTCATCCTGAACCAACGTCGCTCGGGCGCTCTCGCCGAAGCCGTCCCCATCGTAATCAAATACGGGACGACGCTCGAACAGATCGACGCGCTGCGCCAACGCTTGCTGGAGTTTGTCCGCAGCGAAAAACGCGAATTCCAGACCAACATCCTCACCGAAATGCGCCAAGTCACCGAAAACTTCTCGGTGACTCTCAACGTCGTCTTTTTCTACAAGTCCAACTGGCAGAATGAAGGCCTGCGTCTGCAACGCCGCAACAAGTTTATCTGCATGCTCATGATCGCCCTGCAGGAGATCGGCATCGAGGGCCCGCGCATGAACCTCCAGGGTGCGAGCGTGGACTTCCCCGTTCACGTTCGCTACAACGGCAACAACCAACAATTCGCTCCCCCACCCGGTACTAGCGATGGCCGGCCCCCAGCTACGCCTCTCAGCGAAAAGGAGGACCACGACCAGCCAGGCACCGGCACCTCCAATCGCCACCCCTCGATCCTCCGCAAAGGGATGAACACCGCTGCCGCGCGCGCCCGTGGCGAATCAATCTCCCGCAAACACGTTGACTTCTCACTCGGCATGCGTGACGTCTCCTCGATGGATGTCATGGGCGATGTCTTTGAAGGCCGCGGCCGCCGCGTTGACGAAGTTGTCCGCCTCGCGAACCGCGAAAATGACGAACGGCGCATCCAGGAAGTAGAGGAGGAGGGAGAAGAAGAGCGCTGGAGCCGCGCCTCATTGTCCAAGACCCGCACTTCCAACTCCGGCCCCAGCGTCCGCGCCGCCACCGGCTCCGATGGCCGCCGTTCTACTGACTCCCACGGTGGCCACAGCATCTCCTCCATCAGCCGCAGCCGCTTCTTCCACCATCGCACACACCCCGTCCAAGAGCAAGAGGACATGATGGAACAGGGGCGGTCTGACATCGGCCCGGCGCTGTCGCAGATCCGCACCATTTCACCTTCTGCTCGCTCGACAGACGACCGGGGTAGCACTATCAACCGGCAACCGACAGGACATTGACCGCACCACAGCTATATACCCTTCCCATATAAGTCATCTTGTCACTACCTGCTCATCTCATCCAGATCTCTTCTAGCATCTCCCTGGATCTTCTTTTCTCAATCTTTTTATAAATACGATTTTTCTTCTCATTGAGCCACTGATAATACCTGCCCTCACTTGTCGATGCTGTTGAACGAGGCGTGTCCGGAGTGTTCGTTCGCTTTGGATGTGAAACGGACTTGATGTCGGTTTCATCCAATGGCTGTGAATAATCATGTTGCTTTCTCTGCGATTTATTAGATTTCACCACGTATCTACATATCCAGATATACAATCCCTTACCCAGACACTGGCATAAGGCAAAATAGAGTATTCTACTCGAGCATACATTCAAGAGCGGTGCCGTAAATCTAGCTTACTCGAGCACCTTGAGCAGGTCCGAGTTTCTCAAGTTGACGGATACATCCCTGCACTTCCAAAAGCTTTTGATTCTGCTTTTGTGAGCCCTAAGTACACAATTTTGGTCTGAAAAAAGAAGCAAGCAAAATCGTACAAAAGAGATGTTGAGATCGTAAGTGATGCAAGTTGGCGGTAAGAGAGGAAAAATAGAAAAAAGTCCAAAGGAACGAAACGAAAACAATGTTCACATGGAGTGATGGCAAACCCCCCAACACCCGCTTAGCCTTGACAAATCAGATAAAAGAGCAAAAGGGAGACGAAAATCAAGTGAGGAGAGGCAGAGGTGACACTCTTGATAGGAGAGGATAATTTGACAAGTGAAGATGCATATTGAAACAGGTCTTTGGTGATGCAAAGAAGATGCGCCATCGTAAAGCAGATTGGTATGCAATGCCTTGCCATGTAGTGAACTGTCAAGAAAACCTGACTTCTATCCTATCCGGTCACTGGCATTGCCGTGGATCTATCGCTCAGATGGTCGCGGGGTATGATCATGATCTAGATTTGGGGAAGGAGTATGTCGAGGTCGAGGCGTGGCTTCGGAGTCAGTAGTCCGATTGTAATCGTCGGCATCCGTGCCTAGATTGTCCTTTGACATTCTGGGCGATGGTGTGTTTAGGATCATCGCGGAAGCGCCGGGTTCGTCCTCTTTGGACACGATGATCGGAGGAGTAACTTGGCCCTTCTTGAGAGTTTCCGTACTGGACTTTGCGGCGGGAGACTGGCTGGCAGTCCCTCCATAAATCTCAGTGATCCTCCTATCATGTTGTGAACAGGACAGTTGCTTCGGCCGCGTCGCTGCAGACGGAGTTGAGTCCAGATCTGTACCATGTGGTAGTGGTGAGTGTCCTGGGCTGATTTCCTCGTCGGGTCTCTCCTCTATCGTGTTGTGAGAGATCTGCAGTCCGTCGAACCTGTCCTCCACATCACAGGTGCTTGGAGACGATGAGGTCGGCTCCTCGCCGCTCTCAATTGCATTCTCAGATTCTCCATTTTTGCCCTTTTCCAGTGCCTCGCGTTCTTTTCTCAGCAGCTCTTCACTGCCACTAACCACACTGCCCCGGCTGTTCGTCCTCATCATCTCTACCCCCAACTTAGAAACCGGTCGGTGGGAACGAGACCTCGAGCTAGGCGTGCGCACGGGCGCATTTCCAAGCTCCTCATCTTCGTCATCGCCAGATTCGGCGCACTCGTAGCGCTTCTTCTCCAATGACTGTCTCTTCGCGCGGATGGACTCACTGGAACGTTGTTTGCGAGGTTTCGCCTTTCCAGATGGCTCCATGGCAGCGGGAGCTGAAGCGGCATGGAGCAAATGTGGAAAAGGAACTGCATTTGAGCTAGGATAGGACTCGGAATCTGTCGAACTTTTGGGAGTTGAATCGTCCGAGATGCCCAGGCCTTCTGGGTGGCTGGACACCCACTCGTCCTTGGGGCGACTCACAACCAAAGGAGGCTCTTCGGCCTTGATGGAATCCATATCTCCGAAGTAGCTACTACCGATAGAATCCTCCCGGCTCGAGCCTCGGTATGAGCTTGAAGGTACGACTGCGAAGCCTGGGGATGTTGTCGAGCTAGGGCTTTGATCTGCATTGGCGGCGAGAGCAGCGTGACGAAGTGTGGATGGCTGGCCGGCGAAAGGCTGAGAGGGGCTATAATCCTTCGGCGGAGGTTTCCACTGACAGAACTTACACAAAGCCTCAGTGAGTTTGGTCAGGGTTGGGGGCTTCTGAATCAGCGCGTCGAAATGATGTGTTTCAGGTAAATCCTTCAGATATCCAGTCACCGCAATTATTGGCGTATGTCGATTGGCACTGCGCGTTTCGCGTACCATGCGGGCCAGATCTGCTCCGTTCACCTGGGGTAGCTTGAATTCAGTCATGATGATATCAAACTGGACTTCACTCAGGGCGTAGCGCATCGCCTCTGCACCATTCACTGCGGTGATTGTGCGACAGCGTAGTTTCTCAAACAAGCGCTCCATCACCATCCTGGAAACCGGATGATCTTCACATATAAGCACGTCCAAAGGCCGGAAGAATGGACCATCGAGGATGTTGATCTGGGACAGGCGTCTCGAGCTCTGCCGACGGCGCTGGACTTTAAGCAAAGCTTTCGTACGAGGGTCCTCATTGTCTGACGAGGAAGGTGATATATCAAACAACTGACTGCGGCGCTTGTAATGACCTGCGACATACGATTCCTTTGCGAGAGAGGACGAAAATTCTCCATCTTGAGATCCGATCGTCTGAGATCTCGCTCGGGTCGTTGGGATACTGCCCTGTCGATGGCCCGAAGGTGTTTTATCCGGCGAGTGTGTACCTCCTCGACCGATTTTAATGGGAGATGATGCTGATGAGCCTAGTTTGATATTTGCCATGCGGCCCTGATCAGTACTGCCGGTCGCAAAAGACCCGCTAGACTGATGAGAATTCGTCGAGGATGATCCTGACGTCTTTCTGCGCTCATGGTTGTTGCCGGTACTGAATTGCACAAGAAGCGGGGATGAAGGCTGGGAAGGACGGCTCGGAGAGGAGTTAGCTTGGCTCAAGCTGGAAGGCGACGACGGTCGGTTGTTGCCTTTATTATGAGACAAGGTTCGCTGTAGTGGCATTGGCAACGGGCTACCTTCCAACAAAGGGCCGGACGTGGCTGCAGAACCCTGCGTTGGTGGAATTGCTTGAGGAATGGAAGAGCTGTATTGGCGTTGTTGGGCCTGCAAAGCTTCCTGGCGCAGCTTCTGGATAACGTCCTTGTTGGCCTTTTCCAGCATGGGGAGATTCTTGAAGGAAAAGCTGCCAAAGTCGTCGGCCAAGGCTGGCTCACTCAGTCTCCTGCTACGCGAGTCACGGACATGCGGCGGAATGTGAAGAGGCATCAAGGGCCGCTTCATCGAATTGACCTGCGAGCGAACCTTAAACAGCGCGTCGTGAGGGCGGTCTGCTGCTGTGACATGTTGCGAAGAAATTCCTTCCTCTAACTCTTCGGCAAAAGGCTGTAGGGTGGCGCCACGGGCGTCGAAGTACTCAGTGTCCTCGGGATTCTCAAGGTTGGGCACGAACTGTGCTTTATCCTCCAGCAGAGTCTCCCAGTTGATATCTGAGAACCAAGGATGACTGCGAATTTCCGCCCCTCCGTTCGGGAATTTGTCGCCAACATTGGCTCCGATGCGTTCGCGAGGATCCAGAGTCATAAGTCTTTTCATGAGATCAATGGCTTCCTGGGATGCTAGCTCTTCTGCCTCATGCGGCCAGTTAATTCTCTGGTGTAGGATGTTCTCGAACACTTCGTCTGGAGTGGGGGCATTGAACGGGGGGTAACCGAAGAGAAACTCGAACATGATACAGCCTAAGGACCACCAATCGCTCATTTCATCTTGGCCTAGTCCATTAATAGTCTCAGGTGCGAGATAGTCCGGAGTGCCAACGAATCTTCTGTTATGATCTTCGGGGTCAAAGAGTGCCATGAGGGGTGGCATCATCGACTGCTGAGGCGGAGTGCTTAATGGCACCGAGTTGCTTAAGGTCGGCAGAAGCGGATACAAGCGAGGAGACTCGCCGGCTTCACTTTGACTCTCTTCTTCGGCTACGTTACTGGACGATGGTACCGGCACAGGTAAGGAAGATGGCGGTAAAGAAGAAGCAGTCTCGTTTCCCTCGGTAAGAGAGAAATTTCGGAACATGGCGCTCAGATTCTCGCTGCCACCACTGTCACTGCGGTAGCCGGATGCCCGGCGCGAGGGTTGGCGGCTGAGACCGCTCTGATTAAGGCTGAAGTACGATGGCTGGTTCAGACTGCCAGAGAGGTCGGGGGTCATGAGCGGTGTTGACCCTGGTGAACCAGGGGCCTGGAAATCGAACGACGCTGACCGAGAGGACGCAATAGACGTGGCGCGAGGAAAGGGACCCTGCTTCAAAAGATCGGGTGCTGGCTCATTCAAACTCTTGAGGACGCGCTTCTGACGTCCAACCAAGCCCATACGGGACAGGCCAAAATCGGTCAGTTTGAGGTGGCCCCTTTGATCGATCAGCAGATTGTCCGGCTTCAGATCACGATGAACAATGCCCCTGCTATGCAGGTGTTCTACTCCGAGGACCACCTCGGCTATATACTTCTTAGCCCAGTCTTCTGGGAGCCCGCCCAGGACTTTGACAAGGGAAGCACAGTCACCGCCATTCAGATACTCCATGACCAGATAGAGATAGTCTTTGCTCGAGAACGTCCAATAGAGTTTGGCAACGAAGTCGCTTTCCCCCTGCCACATCATGATGGCACGTTCAGCCTTGACATTAGTTACCTGATTTTTGGCAACCATGTCGGCCTTTTTGAGAACTTTGATCGCGAAGTATTCTCCCGTCGACTTTTTCTTGGACAGATAGACGCTGCCAAAGGCGCCTTTGCTAATAGGTTTGATGATCTCGAAATCTTTGATCGACGGCGGCGCTGGGCGGGGTTGAGGCTGACTGGCTGATGTCAGGTGAGGAGAAACCGGGGGCTTCGTCGCATCCGACGAAGTTGCTGATGACTGACGTCGATGATGGCGGTAGTGATAATGCGCTAGTTCACTTGCGTGAGTGGAAGGTGAAACTATGGGCGACGGCAGGCTTTCAGCG
Organism: Aspergillus fumigatus Af293; assembly: GCF_000002655.1. Taxonomy (NCBI): domain Eukaryota; kingdom Fungi; phylum Ascomycota; class Eurotiomycetes; order Eurotiales; family Aspergillaceae; genus Aspergillus; species Aspergillus fumigatus. The sequence goes on from NC_007195.1 coordinate 3,959,347, forward strand.
CCGCTGGAGAGCCGAGGTTTGGGCATGCGCAAGGGCGAGTGAGGGGTCGACATTCTGGCGGGTGAGGGCTGGCGGCGAGGGGAGCTGGACAACCCCGGGAGCACCAAGCTTCTGCGTTTTCTCTCCAAGCTCCGGTCGGATGCTGGAGACTCAGTCCGTACGGCTCCGGTAAAAGCAGAAGAAAGCACACTGCTATCGCTCATTTCTCCCGCATCGAGATCCACCATCGAGAGCCCCCGACGAGAAGGCTGAGATGTGCCTAATAATCCCGCGGTACTTCTGTGCGACCGGGGAGTAGGACATTCCATCGGGCTGTTCGATCCTGTAGAGACGGCAACCGACGAGGACCGGCCTTCGGTGTGCGGAAACTGGAAGCGTTCGGATGTATTGCGCATTGACATGGTCAATGCAGATGTCGACGGAGTTGGTTGCCGGGTCACGGGCTGCGGTGACAGGGGGGGAACGACGGCAGTGCTACTGCCATTAGCCGTCGCAGAGGAAGCAGTGACGCTTTCAGGTGGAAGTTCATCTTCCGATGAGCAAGTGGAATCGCTCAACTGGCCAGCAGCAATACGTTCAGCCTTACTAAGGGCAGCTGCAATACAGTCTTCCACCATCACCGTATATTCGATACGAATCCGCTCTGCGTATTCGACGATCTTGCGATGGCGAATAACAGCGTCAACTTTTGCTTTGCAGACCTGCTCTGTGTCAGCGCTCAACGCAGCGAGACCCTGCTCCTGTTCCAAAGTGTTGGAACTGGGAGATTGCCACTGCATGACTTGGGAGATTCGAGATTCGGATTGCGGCGAGAGAGTCCGGAAATCGTCCAAGCTGTCCCCACGAGGCTCTTTGATCACGGGCATGTTAATTTCGAGAGCTGTATCGCACAGATCGAGAATCAGCTCAACAATCCGTGTCAACGGTCGCCGAACTGCAAATGACCGGCCGCGTGCATGGCCGCCATCCGAAGCCGAATGTTCACGAGACCGGGGGGGAGTGCATGGAGCCGAGCTAGAACTCGAGACATTTCCAGACGAAGGTGCGGAAACAGCGGGAGATGGCCCAATCGCTAATCCTTTATACTCCGGCTGCGGCATCGGAGAAGGCGTTTCGCCCGCCAGAGGCCTGCTTTGTCGAGCCTCCAATGCATCTAGAACCTTCACGATCGCGTGGCGATGCTCATTAAGGTTTTCCTGAGCGATCTGGACGTCCATCTCTGCCCGATGTTCTTGAAGGCAGAGATCGGAGTGTTTCTCGAACCACCAAGGGGTGATCTGACGCTCACAAATGCGACAGAGGACCGGATTGGGCGCCGGGTACTTCGAGGGATCGGGTTCATTCGCCGCAGCCTCAGCGAGAGTTGTCAAATAGTTCGCCAGCACTTCAGCACCGACACCCAACGACTCCACCAACAGGGGGGGAAGATCAATAGTCACTTCTCGGGGTTGATTGAAAGGCCGTAGCATCCACATAGTCTGAAGTCAGAGCTTGGTTAGTTTGTCATTCTGCGGTTAACGCGTTATGTCGGAATGGGTGGAAACCTACATGGCCCGTCCCATCTGGCGTCCGCTCAAATACCATAATGCCCTGCCCTTCCATGCTCAAGACATCATGGCAGTTGTCTACTTCCTTCGACGGTTGAGAGCCCTCACTGCTTTCTTCTGTCACCGTGTCGACTGGTCGGGGTTCAGGCGAGTACTTCAGTATTGACTCAGGGCCCATCCTCACACTAAAGCGAATGAACCGACTGCGAGAATCATCTTCCTTCATGGACTCAATAGCGTCGTGGAAGGCAGTTTTGTTGTCGACTAGGAAGTCCGAAATCATTCGCCCTTCTATTGATTCAGGACATGACCCCACCACTTGTCGCCATGATGGACTGACCCATTTGATGCGGCCGTCCAGATCCAAATCCACGATGACGTTCAAGGTCTGCTCCGCTGCCTCCTTCAACTCCTCGCGTTCTTCCCGCATATTCTCGCTAAGGGAACGAGTCATGGGTGGAAATTTCGGGTCGATCCCCCGAGCTTCCTGCCTCAAGGCAGTAACGGCCGGGGGAGCAAGGAACTGAGCACTGGGTGTGCCATTTCCCGCCATGCTGTGAGGTCCACCCGACCGAATTGGGTACCGAGAGCGGCGTAGACGACGTGTTGTGAGTGCAGCGCGAGAGGAGGATCAAGGGAGCGAGATGAACCGAAAGTGTACAGTAAGCCGAGCAGAGCGTCTGCCGGGCAGAGCCGGTGCCCTCGTGCGGTGTTATGAATGCATCCGCAGGACTAACGGGCCATGGCTGGGTCGCGGGGGTACGCAGGCGTGAACGGTGAGAGATGACCTCACAGAGGGCGACAGGCGTTGTGAGACAACAGTGTCTCCCAAAGCAAGTAGCAGAGCAGGCGGATTTCCCCAGACACGAAGGATATCGAGAGATTTTTGGTCAGACAAAAATTCAAGGTCGAAAGAGGATTGAAATTGGACGGAGGATAGCGGCTATGCGGGGAATGGCGCTACGGAGAAGTGTAAACGCGAAACTAGGGTGATCGACAGAGTCAACCCTCAGGAGAGATGATTGACTCAATCAGAAGTTGGATGTTGTGTGGAAAACTTGAAGCAATAAAATGACAACAGTCGAAAAGAATTGATGATAGTCAGAAAATAGAAAAGGTAGTTCAAAAGAGGAGAAAGAGAAGTGAGTTAGCTGAGGATGGAAGGGAACAAGCCGAAGAGGACGAAACAAGACGAAACACTCTGACTGAAGGCGGGAAAACGCAACAGCAGTGCAGTGCAGCACTTTGCTACCTTAACAATCTCCCTCTGTTTCTCTTAACTATTCTACTTCTATCGAGGGAGAACGGCTTTAAGATTCTAGTCCACTTTTTCATTATGTTTGTACTAGAAAAGTAGAAATACCTACAAGGTTAAGCCCGTAGGTGAGAAACTCAAGTCTCAACATGATTCCATCCAGACGATACAATTGGTATGATGTTTTTGAACTTGATTGATCAGCAAATAGGCGGTCCACTTACGATAGACTAGCGGATGGCACGATGTATTTATGGTCTTGACTTTGGAGTCTAGCTATCTCATGATTGCATTCTCGTGGTTACTTAGTTTATTATTGTATGGCTATAAACCTGATGGCCAGTATTGGTGAGTTAGAAGTAGTTCGTTTTATCCATGGAAGCCTGTGTGCTGTTTTCATATCCGATCTACTTAACTAAGTTTTTTTTTTAACTCTCCCTGTCATTATGAGAAGGCTCAGTCATCCAGAATCCTTCCCCAACTCTTCTGGATATGGTTGCCTCTCTTATTATGTGACTGACTGCCTTCCCCCCTCAAGGGATATCATTCCGACCACACGACCTACCCCAACAGCCACTGGCCGCCACCTTCTGTCATTCTTCAAATGGCCATTATGCGTTGGCCAAGTCTGTATCTAATCCATTGTGGGTGGTAGATGACGATGCGTGCATTCACTAAACATCCATGCCGTTCTAATCCCAGTCCTCCCAAACCCGGTCCCTCTTCCGTGGAATCTAGATCTGCATGTCCTTGTTGTACTGAGACTTATTCTTACTTGATAGTTTCTTATCCCTACACAAAAATAGCTGCTAGGCACACGTTGACCTCCCTTTCTGGCAGTCCTTCCGTCTATTCTTTCTTTCTAGGTGGGGATACTAAGACGGACTACCTTACCTACAGTATCTACTGAACTCTCTTTAACTCATCTTGCGTTAAGTAGACACAAATGCTAGCTGCTGATTTGATCGGCGCACACCTGTAACGTCAAATCTCGTCATGGGCCGTTTGGTCCCATGGATCGTTCTCTTCCCCAGAGCACTTGACCTAGCTCAATCCAGGGGCATCGCCTCTTAGAACAATAACTTTTCGACTGGAATGAGACAGTTTGACTCTGGCACTTCCCAAGAGATTAGACTAGAGGATCGACCAGTGAGGCGAAGGACGGATCATGCACCTGTGCTTATGCAAGGGTACTCCTTTTTGAATGTTTGCCATTCTAAAGGATGAAGTAGCTGTTTATCATCTGCCGCTCGAGCCACGGTAGTCATAGCAATAACCCATGAGGGAGACACCTTTTTAGTCTATCTATTGGAGGTTCTTGAATGGTGTTCACAGAGTAATTCGGTGGCCATTGGCCACTGGGGCGGATTGCTCGGAGATGATTCCTACTGGCCTCCAGTGTTGAACAATGTTTCGCGTTGTATTCCATGGGTTATCTCATATTTGAAACAATCCGGTTATTCGAGTATGCCAAGGGAGAAATCTCATAGTGTTGGATATTGGTATCTCTAGGTTGTTGATGCGTGGTGGTGTAGGACCAGTTGATGGTCTTCTGCGGGGTAAGAGGGCGGGGGGAACAGCAACTCCCATATGCCGCAAGTATCCTTTCTGCCGCTCACTCACTCCCGACCACCTACCTACCTATGTCCTGTGGATGACCTCTTCCATGACGGCATCCAATTCCACCTTCGTTGCTACCCAGGCAATGTACTCCGTACTTCAAAGAGTAATCAAATTGTATATCCATGACAATTGGAGTCATTGGATCTGACCCATCATACTCCTATCTCAAAGCAGCCCACCCCATAATCTTAACGCCTTACTTTTTCAACTCTGCAAAAGCCCTTTTAAGCTTATCTCCATCTTTAGAACGGATTGCATGTGAATGGAAAATTGACTCAAAAATTCGCTAGAATACTCTCTCACATCACCCGTCGTCCACGACCCATTCTTTGCTCCCTGCCTCCAATTCCATGGATCCTCCAAGCAACACTCGACATCGCAAGCGTTCAAAAATGGCACCGGCCATCATTACCCCAGGGATCTCTAGCTGGGGCTGATCAGCATCCTCTTGCGGGTACGAATGACTTACAGCCAGATACTGGAGCGTGACTGGACGAGATGGGGAGCTCGTCTTTCCACATAGGCAAGCGTCCCTGGTAAGTTTCACGTTGGCTAGGTAGGCAGGATGGCTCTAAAACTTCCTCTTGATCCTTATATGAAATACTCTGTCCTGCACGTCAACGTCTCCTCAGGGATCAATGGCCAAGTTGGGCTCCATCACACTTAGCCTTGTCAAACAAGGTCTCCTTCCTAGACCATGACTGGCATCCTAATTCCTCGATTACGTACAGAATAGACTAGAATACCTCTCTTAGAGTGATAGAAATGGTTCATGATCTTCATTGTCAACACGCATAACCCTCGTCATTATGATTGGTTTTGCTAATTGACCCTAACTTGTCATGTTACTCATGCTCTTACCCACAGACCGACTCCATACCATGCGAATTCCCCCTGGACTTCCTGCTCTAGTTAATATCTCCGGGTTGGTACGATGAACCAGCAAATCATCATTGTTGATGTCGCCGTACCACAAAAGGATAGAATTGGTGGTTCGTGTGGATCAATCAACCGATCATGTCGTCAAAGCCACCATGGAGGGCTGCAGGCTGCTCTACAGTCTGAGATATGGGATTCGATCCTTTTAAAATTGCATGCTGATATTAAGCATTCAACAGTATGCGCTTTTTGGCTTGAGTCGAAAATGCATACGACCCTAGAACGAGGTCTAAAATCAATTGATGCCATTGTATTCTCAAATTATAACAAATACCGAATATGTATATTGGCAAGCTCTGTAGGAAAGCTGTTCAGAAGCCTTCACGCAGATCGCACCGGCTCAAGCCACTGTATATATAGCTTCCGGATTTTCATAAAAATAACCTCTATTTTTGCAAAAAGTGCCATGCCTTGAACTGCGGCTCGGAAGTATCAAGCTGATGAGGAGGAGATGATGTCGGATGCAATCTTCTCCGCAAGCATATCTGCTAATTGATTAGTTAATGGCCCCAGAAGGATAAACTCCTGCATCTTACAGACAGTAGACTGGGGATGTCCAGGCGGCAGGATGGGAAATGCACTGGCATCGACAACCCTCAGCCTATCGACACCAAAGACTCTGGCCCGACTATCGAGGACTGCCATAGGATCGTCTCGTGTTCCCATCTTGCAAGTACAGGCAGCGTGATATATAGTCATCAATGTATTGCGAATAACTTCGAGGATTTCCGCGTCTGTCTGATACTGACTCCCGGGGAAGTACTCATCTCCCACAACAATCGGCGCCATGGCCGTGCTGTGAAACATACCACGGATACGCTTATACGCTGCAATCGCTATTTGCTGATCCGCCTCCGTCGAAAGCCAATTTGGGTTGATTATAGGCAGATCTGAGGTATCATTCGAGGCAATGGTCACATTTCCGCGAGATGTTGGCGCAACAAGGGCACCCAGGATTGTTGCGTATTGCTTACCACCCGAAGGTTGCGAGACAACAGGATTCGAGAAATTTCCCACGTAAGCAGCTGTTGAAATGTACTGTCAAAAAACCAAGTCAGTTATGCATCAACAAAGCAGTACATCGAGGCGACCAACCTCAATCTCCGGCCAGTCATTTGGAAACCACGAAAGGTCCCTGATTGTTTGGACTGAGAAGTTCAAACGAAAGGAATTTGGGATCTTCTCAAATGCAAGATAGTCGATGACCGGACTTGTCAGTACTCCCCCATGAGAGAATATGTATTGAGCCAGTTGCGATGCGAGATACCATGGGTCTGTTGGTACTTTCGTAAAAGTCTCGAGAGCTACCTGGTACGTTGGTCCAAAGAAAACATGGTCCCACATATTCTGACCGACGCCAGGGGCATCCTGGACAATATCAATGCCGTGTTCTGCAAGTGTATCGGCCGGCCCGACTCCAGAAACCATCAAAAGCTGTGGGGTATGAAATACACCTGCCGATATGATCACCTCTCGCTTTGCGTTGAGGGTGAAAGTTCGCAGTAGACCGGTGACTCGTACCCCAGACGCTTGCTTTTGTGGGTTGAATAGTATTCTCTTTGCCATCGTACTCTGATATATTTTCAGATAAGCTGATGAAGGTAGCGGACTCAGAAAGGCGGCTTGCGAACTGCTCCTAGTCTCATCAGAGGGTCGGATAGTAAAGCTGCCGTACTGAGCACCGAACAATGATCCGCTGTTGAAGTCCAGCGTTTCGTTTATACCCACCTCTTCCACTCCAAGTCTCATCCAGGTTGAAAAGGGCATAGCGTAAACAGGGTATGATACATGAAGCGGGCGTTGTCCTTCATGAGCGAAAGCATCAGGATTGTATTGCGCTGTAGCATTCGCGGCTCGCCGCAGCGCGTCTGGGGGCGTGAACTGAACCGTCTCCTGATAATAGGGGAGAGTGTTGTCAAAAGTGTAACTCTGGTTCTGAACAAGATCAGCCCAGAGCTGCATCGAGTCCCTGGTCGGTCTAGCACAACAACTATCAGTCTATTTCCTGGACTCGGCATCAGAGAACGAAGAAGTTGTTGAATCACCTTTGGTAGGCCATAAAGTTCAGAGCTGACCTGCCCAGTTCAGAACATCAAGTCAGTAAAATATGCTGTCGCCTTGGAAAAAGGCAAAGCAGCGCGATGCTCTTACGATCCTCCAAGACATTTGCCTCTGGGATAATGGATGTCACGGTGATTAGCACCAGTGACATTTCTAGCCACAAATTTCCAATCGATTGGCGTTCCAGACTCAATATCAGAGCCCACACCTATACTGGCGGCACCAGGGATAGCTGCTATTGGGAACCTGAGTTCGTATGTTTTCCCGGCCTCGACGAGTGCGACACGGAGTTTCTGCTCAGCTAGACGGACCGCGAGAGTAACACCAGCAGTACCTCCACCAACAACGACATAGTCAAACGTCTCATCATTAATCAATGTGCTTTCCCACAGATCGGAGAAACCGTCTATCCAGCTTTGTAGTCTTGTGAACAAACCCAAGAAGCTGACCAAGGGGATAGGAAACCGCATTTTTATCACTGGTCGAGACAAACAAAGTAGACAGGAGAACAAATCAGCTTATTCCACGCTTCCAGAACGCAGAATGCGACGTGAATCTTTCTGGATGCGGGAATTACAGCGGGCCTTCAATTTTAGATGTCGCTGGGGTAAGGTAGTTCTTTCTGTTGCTGTAAGGTCCGTCTTCACTGCCGACGACACAATCCCAAGTCTGTTATATGAATTAGTCAGGCAACCAGCAAAGACACTCTCATTTGACTGTGAAGGCAGCCTTTCTCTGACTGCCGTAAGACAAGCAATAGTTCTGAGACAGCCTCTTGTGACACCAAGAGACATAAAAAGAGTTATGAAAAGTCAGAATCGAGCTTTCCTGTTGCTTTCAGACTTTACTATGGTCGCCCTCTCGATCTTCAACACTATCAACGAAGGATTCATGACCTAGCCGACTGATAGCACAACCAGGCGACTCTCCTGCAATGGCAGCGTACACGCGCGCGTTCTTCACCGACTTCCCAAATTCCAAGCCCAACCCAGACGCCTCCGTGGACGATGAGTTAAACGGTCTAGCAAACCACAGAAAATGAAAGATCGGATCAAAACCTTGGCGCAAGATATGGAACCGATGCATGTTCCTGGAGTACCAGACTGCTTGGAAAGAATCTCATAGTGGACTTCCGAGCTGGCAGCAGTTATGCGAGGAGCTAGACCTGAGAGGACCATTCACGTCTCTCAAGCAATTCAAGAAGGTATGTTATGCTGCCGAGAAAGTTGGGAGGCGGGATACTGATTTGGTTTTTCAGACTTTGTCGAAGGTACATGTCAACATCGTGGATCTTCTTGATTGTCGTATTTTGAAGAAGAAAACCGACAGAGTTCCCGAGTCTCAAAGCGTTGGAGAATTATACCAGAGAAACAGGAAGAGTCTTTAGTAGATATCTTGCGAAGCAGGACAAGTTACTCCAGGTATTGCTCAGGAAGCTGTGGTGACACTATGTTGGTGTATTGCACTGGCATGACAGGAACCTGATTCAGCCCATATGCGAACGATTCTGGTCTACAAGATCTGGCTGCGATTCATGTGAATAAAGGTATATGTCCTGCTTTGGCTTCTTGATTGGTAGTATGGGAATTCCGTCATGATGACTGTCACGAATAGCATCAGCAAGTGCGGCTTTGCATGAAGAACGATGAAGAGAACAAAGTCAAAGGGAATAGGGAATGTCACGAGAAATAGTCATATCATATATTACAATGCATATACGCCATATCGACCCTGAAATCTTCCAGTCCACGCTTCACAGCCCCTTCTTTTCGGACTCGAGTCGTTCGCGTGCCAGCACATATCCCACCGCACGGGAGAGTCCCTCAGGGACCGAGACGATTGGACTGTACCCGAGTCGGTACTTGGCCTTCTCGCAGGAGTAGTAGCGAGTCATGCATGAGTACCGGACAATACGCCTTGTCAAACGGGGAGTCTTGCCAATAAGACCAAATACCGTCTCGAGTACGGCGCCAACGGGCCCCAGAAGATCCTCTGAAAGCTGCCACACCTGGTTAGGCTCCACAACCTTCCCAGCCAGCGCCCATGCAGCGCGAGTAATGTCCCAAAAGTACACAGGAGAGTCATTTGTGATGTTGAAAGCTTCACCGTCTACTTTCTCATGGTCTAGGGGGCCGCTTTGCCCGGACTCGTAGCGCGTCTGAGTGGCAAGAAGACGGTATGCGGCAAGCAGATGAGAGTAGGCGACATTGCCAACGTATGTGAAGTCGAATAAGTTGTTGTTATCACCGAGCTGCATCCGCAAAACGGTCGGGGATGCTTTGGCCGCGTGCTCCAGGACCTTGAAGGTAAATGTCGTGTCCTTCTCACCGTATATACCTGCGGGGCGCAGAGCACATGTCACCATTGATGAGGGAGAAGCACGGTTGTACTTCAAGACTATTTCTTCGGCTTCGGCCTAGGCAGGTTGAGTTTCCGTCAGTGGAATCCAGCAAGGCCAAAGAAGTGTCGACAAACAAACCTTGGTATCGGAGTAGTACTCCAGTTGCAACTTGCCCCGAATAAGCGGCCAATCCTCGTTCACATTTTTCAGATCACTCTGTGTGTCGTGCAGAACGGAGGCCGAGCTCGTATACACAAAGGCCTTGCACTTTCCACCCCAGTCGCCACGATCACCGCCCGCGACCTCCAGTAACGTCTTGGTTCCATCGACATTGACCTTGCGCAGCAGCTCCTTATTTCCTTCCAAAACGTTTGCCGTCGCCGTATGAATGACGACGTCCGGCTTGACTTTGCGGAAGATAGCCAGCAGAGATTCTTCGGACGTGATGTCGCCGTCGTAGTACTGTGCACCGGGTAGGCGATTGTTGGCTGTCCGCAGGTCGAGAACGGAGACCTTCGCAACGCATCTGGGGTACCGATCGGCCAACCGAGGATTATCGAATCGAGAGTCCCCTTCTGGTTTCGGGAGGGCAACGCTGGCATCGGTCTCCGAAGGGAAATTGAGCAATTGATCGACAATGTGCCAGCCCAGAAACCCGCATCCTCCGACCACCAGAACAGAGCCCAGCTCCAAAGTAGGCCGCTTCTGAGGCATCAGGGGCAATCAATGGTCGAAGGATATTCTTTCTTGTGTCACCGAAGAACGGTATGGGGTGAATTTGGTTTTGGTGGAAAAGTGAGGTCGAGAACACGGTCTTGTTTTTTCCTCCTTTTGTTCGGTGATTGAACCTAGATAAGGGGGGGGGTGCTTAACAACTCTGTAACAAACTAACTAACCAACTGCTTAGCCACCTTGGACGATTATTAAGGTATGGTGCCGCCTTGAGGTCTGGGGCACGAGCTCGGAACACCCCACAAAACCCCTCGATAAAGTACATCCATGCCTACGAAATGTGGACCACAACTGCTTTCTTTGCGAATTGACGGTACCTGAAACCTGCAACAACTGGTAATGCTTAGATAAATTGATGCAAAAGTAAACCTAGCAGACAATGGTCATTTTTACCCGTCGTGCCACCTTGCAATCGTAGGGTTTCGACGCCTGCGTCCAAACTATTAAAGGGATTCTCGGCCCCAGGGCAAATGAAAAGTGTCTTCTGTCACCGAAAACTTTGGCAGAGCCATAGAGGTGCGTGACGAAATTGGTATAAGGGCAGAACTTGGCGCCGCCAGAAAGATCGTTTGGCAACTTGAATTTTTCCAGACAAGTTATCAAAGCCCAGACACCAAGCCTCCAAAATTCATCGGGACAGTTGAACATATTTGGACACATCCATGTTGTCTTGAAGCGTTTCCAGCCAGCAAAAGCTTCACTCTACGCTCTTCTGTACCGAGCGACGGAGTGCACGGTTGTAGCTCTTTCGATCCTCAGTGCTACCCCAGAACAACTTGGATGCTTCTGGGTTCACGGTTGTCCGCGGATCGTAAGGTGCAGACTCCTCTTCAAGTGCCTCCACAATTGCCTCGATGTGATGGCGCATTTCCTCTGTGCGTTTTGGAAAGTAGCACAACGTTCCATCTTTAGACACCCGGTAGTGGAAGAGTTCTGGTTCTACGACGACACGGGGTTGCTCTTCCGGGAATCGTGGACTTATATAGATTTTGATCTTAAACACACCACCGTCAAGTTGTGTCATGGGGCGGCCAAAGTAGATCACTTCCCAGAGGAACGGGTTTTCTTGGACAAGGCGCAGATCCGCTGTGAAGTTGTGGCGATGCTTGAAATCCTCAACAATCTGCTCGTACTGACTTTGCAGGCTCACAGCAAGGCTAGCCTCCTGCTTTTTTGCCTCGAGACCTTCTATTGGCCAATTGTGCGTCTCTTTGAGGATGGCTTCCTTGACACAAATGAGGCGTCGTCTCAATTCGGGATAATTAAAATGGCCCCTCATGCAATTATCTTCGGTCTCAAAAGGCATGGTTTCGAATCTCTGGCGGCGTCTAACCTGAGGTTCTGCTTCTTTGATTGCCTGCATGTAGGAGTCAAAATACCATAAGAAGCGTCTCTTGCGAAGATCTGCAAAGGGCTCCACGAAAGTGCCGTCTTCATCATCGAACGAGTCATCACAATCATCATCCTCGCCTATATTCTTGCTCTCGGATGGCTTGACTGTTCCGTCCGACTGGATGCCCAGTGACGATTCCAAGGGTTGGATAACTGCAATGCGAAGAGTTTCATGGCGTATCTCAAGGCGAGGTGAGCGCACAGTTGACCATCCTACCTTGGACAAACTTACCTTTTCAATATAAGCCTGGCTGTTTTCCTGATCCTCGGTTGCATGTGCCCCTTGGTATCCAGGCTCATTCTCATAGGGATTGTTCGACATGAGGCTCTGAATGGAGATCAGAATGGACTCCAGTCCTTGAGCCGACGACCATTCCTCCCCGCGCTGAGCACCCCAGGTACTGCAAGGCGAAGATGTCAGCATTATTGGCAAGCCGATTTTCAGCAGGTTCTAATTACCCTAAGATTGACCTATAGTGCCAACACTGTCAACATTACATCTATGTCGGCATGGGCATGATCCGTAACTCACAAGCAAACCTTCCCCCCAGCATAGAGATTAGGACCGAAACGGCATCGTCCTGCGTTGGTCGTCGTAATTTGGACAATAGGTGGAGTAGCAGGATAGTCTGAAACAATATCAGCCATTTGACACTCACCGCAGATTGTAATCAAGCGATCAGCGGTCCTACCTTTGCCAAAACCGATGCTGAACTAGCTGGCAGTCAGCCCATGGGCCTCATCCTCAGTGTGAATGAATTCAAACCTCAAAGAGACCGAACTGATAAGGAGTCCCCGGGGTTCCCAACACAATAGCGGCAACATTGCGAATATCAGAGTCCTTATACGCCACAGCGAGCGCTATAGAAGAAGAAACGTCAGTCAGTAAGGCTTTAGATTGCGAGTGGGAAGCAAGCCTTGCTTGAGTAAGGACATACAGAGATCTGCATTGTGCTGGATATGCTTGATTTCCTGATACCCATAATGAAGTTTTTATATGTCAGTCAATGTGATGCTTCGGAAGAGATATACAAAGAATGATGAGGAAATATGGTACCCGAGTGATGCGAAGTATGGACTGATCAGACATTGCGGTTACTGGGGGGCATTTGCCCCAGTAGGAGCGAGCCTTATCGAGAAGGAGAGCTGTTTGAGTCAAGCCTATTAATCAACAATAATAAGAAGACAGAATGTGAGGTGAACTGTAAGACGCGTGCTATACAGCAGAGATAACTTCTGAGGTATTTTGTACCCTTAGAGAAGGACTAGGTAAGAACACCAAGAGCCTTTAAAAGAAAAGGGAGAAGGAGAAGTGAGGTTTTTGAGGGTTTGCATAAGAAATCAACAGATAAACACGAGCTAGGCGAGAATGACTTTGAATAATAGAACTAATAGCCCAGAAGAAGCTTTAATACTTCAGCAAAAGTGATAACATAGAATTGATAGATAACAACACTAAAGGTGAATGGTCTGTGGCAATGGAGTCATGTTACCAGTATATCCTAACAGCAAGAGACTGTGACAAAATATATTGAACCTCAGACATGAGGGGCGACCATAGTCTATCAGGCAATGATGATGAATTATGATTCAAAACCCGTAAATTTGGCTCTCCTACTACAGAGTTGCAGCCATAGATAAACAGTATATGACTCAAGTTCAGTTGGATCCTGAAGTTGAAAAAGGTTCAGGGCTTCAGGCAGTCAGAAATTGGAACCAAGACTTTCCAGCAACGGAGTTTAACGGTGTCAATCCGGGCTCCACACCAAGTAGTTCTTGTCAACAAATTTATTTACAATTAGAATGAATACACAAGTGCTTCGCAATAGAGTCTATGAAGTTGTCATGATCATGGCTAGACACGGACATTGAGTAGACGCCTTCTTGTGCCTGGCCCTTGGTCCAGGTCTGTTTGGATGACACATGAGTTTATCCATAACTCCACAAAATGGGTGGGCGGCTTCGGGCCGCTCTAAGGTACAATAAAGTTACAAACTTACAGGTTGCTTTACGCGCCCTTTCAGTACCCGTACCACAGTATGGCGGGACTATGAGGATGGCCTTTGATCATGTAAATACTTACATATTTGACCCTAAATTATTGCCAGGGAACATAGGATTAGTATGGCCGGTGATTGGAAGGTACTTTTGCCCTGATGCTTATCGGTGGTTGGGTAGAGGCTTCATTATTCATTTCTTCAGAATCGAGAGTCAAGGGCTGAATGGCGGACCAGCTGAGGATCATGTGACCCCTGGCCTTTCTTTATTTTTTTTTGCACTTAGAGAGGTAAACAAGTGTTCTCTCCCAGCCTCCTTCCTCATCTTCATGCCGGACCTGTACCGGAAGTATTCTCCACACCGTTTTCTGCAAGGTTTACTCACCATGAGGACTGTCCATTCATGACGATATGGCGCCTTTAGTAGTAACTTGCACACAGCATTACCCACCCTCGCTTGGCGGTGATGGAGGCGGTGAGCACTTTCACGTGATGAGGCCTAGCGGGCAGCCAGCAAGACGAAGCATAGGGGGGCAGAGTAACAACCGCCAGCGAGCAACATTCCCACCTCCTCCAAAACACGCTGCTTTCTCTTCTCTATACCTCCTCACAACTGTTTAGACTGCTTCTTCTAGTTAATCTCGGTTCCTCGTCAAGCTCTTCTAATCTCTGCTCGGTGACACCAAGTTGAAGCTCTCATTTCAAAAGGCGTCTTGCTCAAGGGATTGGGTACGGTTATGCACCTATCAGACAGCGTACTCCGCCGCTCTCTTTGAAACTCCGGATCTTTCTCGCTCTCCCAGCCCTCAACGCTGGCAATTTGCGTTTGCAGATCACTGTCGTTGGCAACTTGCTGCAATTCCAGGCGCTCGTTTGCGAAAATCAAAGAAGAGCTTACAACTATCACTTGGTCACGCGCCTCGGTCGCTGCTCCCTCAAGTATCAACACTTCCCCGCAAGTATTACCTACATGGCTTGAGGTAAGTTTTGACGGGGACCACCACTCACACTCCAAACGGATCTACAAATAACACACTCTATGGTGCTTTGATCTGATATGTCTTCCTTAACAGACGTCTTTATTGACCTCGTTGCTCGACTTCGTCCTACTTTTATCGGAGATCTTCCATCACCCTAACCTGTACTTGTCTGTTTGGTATCGACGACGCTCAATTGCCTCGGACAATAAGCAACCGGTCTGGAAGTCTGTCGCGATACTAGCGGTATTTCATTGACGTACTTTTGAAGAGCAGCCGTCAGGGATTACAGAAAAGAGTGCTCCTTGCGGATATGCCTCCCGGCGATGTCCCACTGCCGGATAGCCTAGTGCCGGGCAACGGGGCTGTCCGTCCGACTTTAAATACCAGTGGGCAGGGCGGTAGTTTTCAGAAACAAACTCCCACTTCGCCGGCCGATAGCAATAGGACTTTCGACTCACCGCGTGCAAGATCTGGTGGGCGGAATGGGTCTGCTGTCACAAGCCCGGTGGATGGGATGCAAAATCCAGACGGTCGCACGGGCCGAAGATTGGACTCGAACAACCCTGGCCAGCGGGATCCATCAACTCCGCGTGATCGAGCTGGTTATTGGGAGAAGTCAGCGCAACGTGACAGACCTTCTCAGAGCGGCCGTCCGCCCACAAAATCCCCCGGTAGTTCGCGTATTTGCAAAAAGTGCGGCGAGCCTCTGACGGGCCAATTTGTACGCGCACTTGGCGCAACGTATCATCTTGAGTGTTTCAAGTGTGAGGTTAGTTTAGTCGTCCACCTCAACGAAACCCGCCGTGTCCTGTTAGCTAACTGTCTCTGCAACAGGATTGCGGGCAAATTGTGGCATCTAAGTTCTTTCCTGTCGACGCTGAGGACGGAAGCGGACAGTATCCACTGTGTGAGACAGATTACTTTCGGCGATTGGACCTCCTCTGCCACGAATGTGGCGGCGCTTTGCGTGGTTCCTATATCACCGCCTTAGACCACAAGTATCACATCGAACATTTCACTTGCTCCGTTTGCCCGACAGTTTTTGGCGCCCAAGACTCCTATTATGAACATGAAGGCAGGGTTTACTGTCATTTCCACTATTCCACCCAGTTTGCCCAGAGATGCCACGGGTGTCATACAGCTATTCTGAAGCAGTTTGTGGAGATTTTCCGCAATGGTCAAAATCAGCATTGGCACCCAGAGTGCTATATGATTCATAAATTCTGGAATGTGCGCCTAGCTCCAAATGGCCAGCCCCTGGAGCATCCTGAGGCTGGTCTCGATGCCACTGACGAGGAACGCAATAGAGTGCGAGAAGAGGAAGATATGATGGAGGAGAAGGTTTACAAGATCTGGAGCATTCTTTCTGGTTTCGAAGAGTCTTCAGCTGCCTGCATCTCGGATATGCTACTACACGTCAGCAATGGCTCCTATCTGGATGGAGTCTTAGTCGCTAAAAGATTCATTGGTCACGTCGAAGTTCTTTTCCGAGCCATCGATGAACTTGCCGGATACATCAAGGCGCAAGAGATGAAGGGTAAGTACCGCCTTGCCAGGACAGAAAATGAAGTTGAGGACTGACAGAGTACCCAGACCTTGCTTACGGACGTGAAGCCAAACTTTTGTGCAAGAAAATTGTCGCTTTCTTCGCTTTGCTATCCAAGACCCAGGAAGCTGGGGTACGGAAACTAGGTGTCACGCAAGAACTCCTATCATTAGTCACTGGTCTTGCCCACTACCTTAAGCTCCTCATCCGCATCGGGCTTCAAGGCGCTCTGAAGCTGGAGAGGGAGAAGGAGAGTCCCGAAGGCTTGTATCATTTCCTCAATCACTTGGCAGATATTGAGACACTCCGGCCTCCGGAGCAAGAAGAATCACCTGCAGATCTCATGGCTGGAGTAGCGAGTCTTGCTGATCAGCTTTCTGATTGCTGCGCAGCTTGTAAAGAACCAATTGACGATGAGTGTGTCATGCTGGGTGAATCCAGGTGGCACATCAAGCCACCTCATCTTACGTGTGCAGCATGTCAAACGGACCTTACCGATACTTGTCAAGAGGCCCTCTGGAGTCCTAGGATTAAAAAGGTTTTCTGCAATAATTGCGCCTCGCAGCAAGGTCTTGCGAACGAGACTCAAGGTGGCTTTACTCGTGTGAGCAAATTACAGCAGTTTGTCTTCCTGTTACGGGTTGCACTCGCGCGCCTTCTTGCTGTTTTGCACGCTGGAGGAACCTTGCAACCCACTTCAGGTATGTTATTCCGTCGCAATGCTAATACTGGTCAGTTATGGGTTAACACTTTTCTTCCTCTAGATGACCCGAGCTTCGCTGGGAGTGAGACTCAAGATGGTAACCAAACTCAATCTGGCGGTAATATTCACAGGTCCACGACAAGGTCGAAGTATGCGGGCAGAGATGGTGCTGCTGAATCATCGCTTGAGCAGACTGTGGGCGAGATGCGACGCTTGCGGTCCATTCGAAACGAGCGTACTCTGTCGACTACATACAAGCGAGCTAGGGCATCAAGAATTATCGACGGTCCCGAAGGTCGAAGTGTTAGGCCCGGCTCTTCCGGCGGTGAAGGTTCCGATGCTCGTGGCCATGGCTTTCAAATTGTAGAGGAAAGAGATGCAAATGGCGAGACTGTCACCGACCTGACATTCGGTAACCAGGACGCTTTGACATTGGACGATATTCCCAGGATCGTGGCCGCCGAGCAAGCAAAAGAACAACGTCCCAACGCTTACAGACATGCCGGCACTAAACTCGTAGGTACGACTGAGCCGCTTCCTAGGTACAATCAAGGCCATCAACGTGGTGTATCTAGCGGCAACTTGGAATCTCACCTCGCAGAGAGAACCACCAAGACTAAGAAGTACTTCTCTGAACTCTCAGCTCTCGAATATTTTATCGTACGGCATGTCGCTGTCTTGTCCATGGAGCCTTTGCTGGAGGGCTACTTCACGTTGGATGAGTTACTCTCCTTGATTGAGTCTCGCAAGCCAACGATTTGGAACATATTCGGTCGCGCCTTCAACAAAGATGCAAAGAAGGCTGGCAAGAAGAAGGGTGTGTTCGGCGTGAGCCTCGACTTCCTGGTCGAAAAGGAGGGCACAGAATCCACTCATGGCGTCGGACCCGGCGCTCTTCGCGTTCCTGCTCTGGTTGATGATGCAGTATCGGCGATGCGGCAAATGGATATGTCTGTGGAAGGTGTTTTTCGAAAGAATGGTAATATTCGACGGCTGAAGGAGATCTCCGAGCTGATCGACAATAAGTACGATCAGGTTGATCTCACAAAGGAGACTCCTGTGCAGATTGCGGCTTTGTTGAAGAAGTTCCTCCGCGAGATGCCTGACCCGCTTTTGACTTTCAAACTCCATAACCTATTTGTTATCTCTCAGAGTAAGTTGAGCTCCCGCATCCCAGATTCAAAGCCTCTGCTAACGTCACCATTTACAGAAATACCTGACCCCGAAAAGCAAAAGCGGTTACTGCACCTCACGTGCTGTCTGCTGCCCAAGGCTCATCGGGATACTATGGAAGTCCTCTTCGCCTTTCTAAATTGGACGTCGTCTTTCTCGCATGTGGACGAGGATACGGGTAGCAAGATGGATATCCACAACCTTGCAACTGTCATAACACCTAACATCCTCTATCCAAATACCAAAAATAGCACAGTTGACGAAAGTTTCTTAGCAATCGAGGCTGTCAATGCTCTTATCACTTACAACGACACTATGTGCGAGGTAAATCCTTCCACAACCCAATGCCCAGTGGACCAACTCGCTGACTGTCTCATTAAGATACCGGAAGATCTTCAGGCTGTTCTCAGCGACACCACATTCTTCAAGGATAACAACGAAGTCAGCACAAAGGAAATTCTGAAGAGATATGGTGACATTGCGCGAGGAAGCTTCTCTCCAAAACCCAATAACGGCGGAGAAACTGTGACAATCACAAATCCTCATAACCGAGGAGCCAATACTCCTACGTCTGCGCGCATTGAGACAGACCAGTCTCAGGACGGACCATGGCAGGCGCAAAACCCTGTACGCCACGTGCAAAACACAGGTGGTCACAACCACGCAAGCAGTGCATCGGCGCCTTACAATGGAATGGAACTTGCGCCTGGACAGTCCGCCAGCTACCGTGAACGAAGCACCAGCAACGGCAGCCAACAAAATCCCATTCCACAGGAGGGACAACCCCAACAGATGCCTTACAGGTCTCGTCCAGGAGCGGGACCCATGGGAGTTGCTGGTTGATTTAAAATCAGTCCTTCCAAACCATTAGAATTACCCTATCTCATTGCGCTGCCTATCTCATCTTCAGACGAGTCTAGTTGGCTTCCTTGCCGACCAATCACACCGTTTTCTTCTTTTGATATGCAAATGGATGTTACGGCGTACATTTGAACCATCTAGCGTTCTCTCGTTTTGCTTGGGTTGGATGGAGTTCTTCTCGTTGTTCGCTTGATCCGAGTTCTGACATCTCGACATTGCCGGCTGCTCAGTTCTTGGCACAGCTGCTGGCAGTGTTCCTTTTATCCCTCTTCTCTCCACGTTTTCTCCCTTCACCGTGCAGGACATGCAACCGCGAGGTTCGCGTTAACTCGATTTTGTCTCGCACATCTTTTCTGGCTTTTGATCAGTTGGTGGTGGCCGTGGCTGTTGGTCAAGTCTAATTCGACTCTCGGCTTACCATCTCACCTTGGATTCAGATCCTTCTCTTCTAGCTTTCACTTTCTACTTTGATTACTTATTTTCATATCACGACCTGGGCATGTCGTTGCATTGACTGCCTTTTTTCCTGACCTTCCCACTTAATTTTCTTTCTTCCTTTTCTTCTATTCCTTTACTTTGCATTGTTTCCTCCCTGGTGTTTGGCATTTTCATCCCATCAACAATGGTGCGTGAAATGGTGTGTATCTCTTGATCTTGTTTTCGCTAGTCGGCCTGCACGACCGCAAAGATACCTGTTCTGAGTCAATGTCGTGACTTCGTTGTTCTCGGTCCCTTTTATTTTTATTCTTCTTTTTCCAACTTGATTTAATCCTTGCTGCCTCCCTGAGGTGATATTCCCCAGAAGTTGTTCGATTATTGCATACATGTCCTGATGCGGTGTCATTTCCTCATAAAAACAAACCAGAGGTGTAATCTACTTAGGATTTGAACAAAGCCGATTCTGTTGCTTCACCACAATGATCCTCTATCCGTAGGACCGCTTTCATAAATCTGTGGTACAATGGCAGTAGTTCTTCTGGTTTGAGGTAACCCTAGAGACACGAAGAGATTTCGCCCCTGTGAGAAGACTTATTCCATTTTCGATCCCGGCGTCACTTGCAGGCCTCTGTAAGAGAGCACGTAAGGGACAAATGACAAATGGCAAGCAAGGGCAAAAGCAACACTTATAACAAAGCTAGAAGTCCGGGTCTCAATTCCACAACTAATTTATCAACGCCTGGCCGAATGGAATCCTTCAAAACTGTCGAGACCAAGAGCAGCGCCTTCAACTGAAGAGGAAGCGATGGAAGCCCAACCGAGTCGGAAATCTGCATAGAATGCCTCCCAACTTGATAATCGAAAGCCAACACTCCAATGAAAACCCAGGAGCAGAGCATGAATGTACAAGGACAAAAGCCGAACGGAAAGCCACAAGAATACGACCATTAAGATAACAACCAAGGAAGTTATGCAAATGCCACGGCCCCAATGAACCCAAGCTCGAATTGGTTGACCCTTCTGAGAAACAATTACACCAGCCCAGATTAAATAACACCGTCACTGGTAAGTAGTTCCAACTCTCTGTTTGTGGAAACAATCTGCATTCGAAGTTCACGCTCGCTTGCGCAGCACTCGACGTCCTGTGGCTGAAGCCTCGTTACCTGCGGGGGCAGTGGCCTTCCTGGTCGCAGACGCTGTGCTTCTTTTGGAGGCCACGGAAGGCGCTTGGTTGCGGGCAATCGTTGTCCTCTTAACGGGAGCACTTGCAGAAGAAACAGTGGTTGCTTTCCTAGTACCCGCTCCTGGTCTGCCTGGCTTCATCACCGTCGTTCCCGAGGAAGCGGTGGAGGAGATGCTCCCCCTGCGGTCGAGTTGGGTAGCAGGACGGGACAAGGGGGACCGGACAGTCTTTGTTGTCGTGGCAGCTCGGCTGGCGGGTCTCTTAGTTTGGGATGGTGGCCTCGTGTCCCTTGTGGAAGTTGTATTGGCCTTGGTGGTCCGCGACCGTGCATTATCTGCGTTTCCCGCTGCACTGGCTGACGTCGATTTGAGGGGGCTGGATGGTTTCAGGGGCGACATGGGACGAGAGAGATATGATGAGTTATGAGGTTTCTCAGGAGAGGCACGGAACGGTGACTGTGGGTACGTTCTGGAGTTCAAAGACTTTGGTGAGAGGATCCGATAGTCTGCGCCTCGGACCTCTTGAGAAACGACGCGTGAGGGACCGGCCGCGTTGGCACGCCTCTTAGGGTTCTTGAGCACATCAAGAGAGTCACCTGCAGCAGGCGCATTTTCCTTGTCCGAATAGAGTCCCTCATGACTAGACAGCAGTCCGTCAGCGTGCGATAAAGGGTCGGAAGATTGTAAAGGGTCATGGTAACTCACCTTTGCCTCTTTACTCTACGTGTGCTTGGGCTTGCAGTAGAGACACTTTGTTTTCCGCGTTTCACTGAGGCAGATGTGAGATTGCGCGTTCCTTTACCGGGACTGGCGTGTTTCTTGGGGGACAGGGCGGTCTGTTGCATTCGGAGAGAGTTATTGTGTTTCTCGAGCAATTCGCCCATCTTGGCCTTCCGGAGTGCGACGGGAATACGATTTATGCGCCTTTCGATTCGAGACCGCAGATCATGTGCCTGGAGAGCGTATTGTGCGCGAAGTTTGCGAGCTCGTTCTGTGACTGCACCTTGTGTTAGTAGATGGCGCATACAGAGTATCGAGAAGACCATACTCTCTAGTTGTAAATTATCGATAAGAGCCTGCTTCTGTCTTCGAGTTATCCGCAGCTTCTTCTGAGGAGGAGCATCGGTGGGTGTTCGGGCATCGTCGCTAGGAAACGCGTCATGGTCTGCGTCTGGAGACTTGCGTTTAGTAGGAGAAGCCATTGTAAAGGGTGTACTAATTGCTATTAGGGAACAGCGAGCCAATTGATTGTGATGAATAAGAACAGAGAGTTGTGGGTGAGGCCAATGAAGAACAATGAATTCGCGTAGAGGATGAATGGTGTTGATGGCAGTCTGCCTGGGGAGTAAACAAGCGCTGACTTAATTCGTCGTTAGCTTCCGAGCGGAGTGTGACATCTCGCCTGCAGCAGCTCCAACCTCCATCATCACCTCTGCCCATCTTCATCACTTCTATCACTACTAACTTCCTCACTCCTCTTTTGCCTTTTCTCGAAGTTTTTATAGTCCTCAAAGAGTCAGTTCTGTCCTATCGAATAATAATATCTACATACTGTCTCATCCCGAACTTGCGAAATAGACCTTAGCCAACATGTCGCTCGAAGCAACCATGATCATGTCCGTCCCGCCCAACTCAGATTAGGACCATCTGTGCGTTAACTGACCTCTTCGCAGTGTGGATAATAGTGAAAGTAGCAGAAACGGAGACTATACGTGAGAATTCCTTGGTTTTTCCAAGCTTTGATAAGCTCTGACGCTCAAGGGCTGACAACTTGCAGCTCAACACGATGGCAGGCACAGGTCGATGCTGTCAGCGTCATTCACAGCGCCAAAATGCGCGCGCATCCACAGTCTGCTGTTGGGCTCATGAGTATGGGTGGCAAGGGTCCTGAAGTTCTTTCGACATTTACCTCCGACTTTGGCAGCATTCTCGCCGGTCTGCACCGTACCAAGATTCATGGTACTGCCCATCTCAGCTCCAGTATACAGGTGGCTGGTGTATGTGATTTGTCCTCAGTCTCAAGTTTCGTCGATGGATACTGACGATGTTGATGATCTAGCTTGCTTTAAAGCACCGTTCCGAGAAGTCTCAGAGACAACGCATCATCGTCTTTTCCTGCTCCCCTATCGAAGAAGACGAAAAGACACTGGTGAAGCTGGCTAAGAAGATGAAGAAGAATAACGTCTCGATCGATGTCATTGCCTTTGGAGACCTGGAGTCCGATCAAACCAAGAAATTGGAGGCGTTCGTGGAGAATGTCAAGGGTGGCGACGGCTCTAACCTAGCCATTATCCCCCCGGGTCCGAACCTGCTCAGTGAGGAGCTTCAGGCCACGCCTATTTTGGGCGGCGAGGCGGGAGTAGGCGGCGCCGGTGCGGAAGGTGGTGACGGCGGCTTTAATTTCGAGGACGCTGCTGAAAACGACCCTGAGCTCGCATTCGCCTTGCGTCTTTCGCTTGAGGAGGAAAAGAATCGGCAGGAGAAGGAGAAGCGTGAGAGGGAAGAGGCTGAACGCAAAGCGAACCTTGAAAAAATTCCCGAGGAAGGCCAGCCGGGCGGGGAATCGAGTGGAGGCCAAGACAAGAAAGAGGACGGTGACAAGATGGACACCGCGTAAGAAAGCGTCGCGTGATTTTCTATATGGTGGATGATTCTAATGCATACCCGGCGTTTCTCTGTATTGACATCTGCTCTTGTAATTCTAGAAAGCGTGTCTTCCCCCCACGCGCTTTGAAGAAGTGATACAAAATGTATTGCAAAGTCTATCATGACCACAAAACCGTACTGCATGTCAGCACTGATCACTCCGCTAAGTGGCGAGCACGTCCATTCGCCAGCACTCAATATTGGTCTAATTCCAGTCCTGACAGCTCATCATGTCCTCCCCCGCAACCAACCACCTAGATGTCGATCAAACGCCTCACACCGGACAGGCATCTCCAGCTGATAAAAAGGATTCTTCATCACATAGTCCGAATATAACTCGTAGATCTTCTTCATCACCGCATCAATATTCGCCATGAGCGGATCCGTGAACAAAAGGAACTTGGTCCCCGTCAACGTCTGGAAACACGTTAACCGGAACTTATCCGTCTCGAGCGACTCCAGGCCCGTCACTGGTGCGCCGGGATTAGGAAGGCTGTATGCCGACGCCGCCGGTGTCGGGGTGGATGTGCCTGAGGGCGACGAGAGGGCGACGTTCGAGGAAGCGGGTGTCGTTGGGAGGGGAGAAGAGATGGGGATTTTGGGGGTGATGGAGCGGGTGATGGCGTGGACGCTGTGTACGACGGTTGCTGTTAGCAATTGCTTTCAAAAAGTGATTCTCCCGTGGCACGGCGGTAATTAGAGGCAACGTACCCGTGAAACGTCCCTGCTAGGACGAGGTAGTCGTTTGTAGAAAGTTTGCGTAGGCCCGGCTGGAATTCGCGCTGGTAGATTAAGCCACCGGCTTTGTTGATGATGATGAGGGAGAAGACGGCCCTGTGTATGAGGTTGGTCAATCGCGATGTGTATATGTAGGGGAAGGTTTGATGTACATAGTGGATAGTGAGGATTCGGACAATCGTCCTGCTGGAGAAGGGAGTTCAAGGCTTTGAATCGTGCAGCATCACTCTAATTCGTGATTCGAGTATGTTATACGTGTGGTGTATATCGGATCGGGAATCTCATGTCATCGTTATCGTGTCGTTATAGTCATTGATATTGGCCGCACCTGAGGAGATGCGGAGATAGGAGTTGTTTCGGGGACGGATGCTTGCTGGGTTGTGGTGCTATTTATTCCGCACCCAAGGCGACGAGATTGGACGCAGACCTGGCTCTGACCGCCAATAGAATACTTATCTTGGCAGGTTCTTACTACGTTTTAGATCATACAGAGCAATCCTCGACTTCCAGAGATATACGTTCGACATATTCAATACCGAGTTTTGCAGCATTTCTCACACAGACTCATGTTAATTAGGCCAATTTCAACGAAAGTTTGCTGAGGAACCGTTGCTGTCAACCAACTTGTCCTCTGCATTGTCCAAGTGAATACACCTCTCAGTCTAACAACACCGATCAAGGAACCAACATCAAAGACAGTGCTATCTGCGACAAAGTTCTTCTGCAGAGTTACTCGTCCGTTTAGAAAGTAAGACATCTATAGACAAACCGTGTAACACTCTTCCGCTACCGCCTCAAGAATGACTGACTACCATACTGAACAGTCCCTTCCCTCCTCGACCCCCAGCCTTGACATAAACCAAGTATCCAGGAGCTCAGGCATATCGATATTGTCCGCACTGATCAGGGACCCTTTGTGGAGCAGCTTTACAGCTTCATAGAGCTGCGAGTCAGGCAAATAGAACTTCTTCCAGTGATCGAGGCCATATTTCACTGCCCTCGGCTTCACCTTTCTTTATATATGCAACTTCTTGAGCGATTCCGCAGCAGGACCCTTCAGGACACAAATGAGGTCTTCCATCCTAGCTACTTGTATAAGGGCTCGAGCTACCTGAGCACCTCCTGAGCTCAATTCCAGAGTATAGACGTTGCGATCGTGCCGGCCGCATAGAATCGCACCCATGCGATGGCGGAGTTACTAACATAGGCATCGAATTCAATTATGAAGTTGTGACGGCTAAGGTTAACCTGATCTCTTTGAAAAATTATCATCTACTTCCTCTGTGTGAAGGTCTGCATGACCTTGGCCAACTCCCAGGGCTGGTTCCCAAATCTCTCTTGCGGCTGGGTAAACGTATGCTCGTGCAGAGCTGATGCTGTGTCTCTAACTTGAAGTTTATCAGCCTGAGTCATCTACCTGGTGGAAGGAACAAGAGACGTACCGGCCTGGCTTCTTGTATGTTTGAAACTGGTCACCGATTGGACCACCACGGTTGAACCTTTTTAGAAAACCGTTATCCCTTAATGACAAAAAAATGATAGCAAAAACAGTGGTATAGGATTAGTCTGGATCTACGCATTTACGCGCTGTCTGGACATTGAAGGTAGAGGAACACGTAATGAACTGCTCACCCATCACTGGATACGCGCTACACAATGGGTCAAGCTTTACTTATCTCCGAGATGAAAATCAGCAGACCAAATAGCAGATCACATCTGAATGTTTTCAAGATCCCAGAAGATCCGAAGCTCCGTGCATCCGGAGGATGGTCTAATCTCCCGTCAGGGTTGCGAAGTAAACCACGACCTAGTGTTGCCCTCCACTGCCCTGCGCGAGTACAGGGTACAATGAAAGGTCTCATACTGAATCCTACGTAGTGTCTCTGCCTTAGTTAACACTTGTATGAGATCGGCAAGACCGAAAGATATTCGATACGGATGTGATGTGAAAGTGTTTTCCAGTGACCAGGCGCCTGAAGCAGAACCGTTAAATCCGGCGATCCTGACTCAAGAATAGGTAGATATCTCCCTTGATTCGGCAATATTCCATGTCTAGTCTCCTCGACCGAACAGCCCTAGATCAGCAGGAACCTATATTGTGTCTCTACACACAAATGCTTGACATTGGTAGGGCTGTATATATGCAGATGTGGTACTCGCCTTACCTTTGTCTGGAGCGAGACATGGGATCTCCACAAGGCAGTTGCTAGAGTCAGGAGCAACTGAGCTATCAAGACCTTCGAATATTGCAAGATTCTTAGTTGGATATTCACGTATGACATTGTTCACTTTTCGAGTTCGAATGCTCGAGAAAAGGGTATTCAGGGGGATGTCTATCAAAATGCGCATGTAGGGGAAATCTAGGGCACATAGGTCGTTGTGAAGTCGTCAAGTCGTAAAGAGGGGGTAAATCTCCCAGGCAAACATAAGAGCACGGAACAAAATATAGAATAAGGCATGACTGGGTTGGTTTGATGCGGGTCTTCTCAATGGAAGATTTCTTCTGTCACTGCCCTTAGGTTGGCAGTTTGCCTTTTGAACTCGGCGTTCAAGACAAGCGGCAGCTTTCAAACTAATGTTGATGCCGGTGTCTCTTCACTCTCAAGGCCGTTTGAGTATGATACTCCGTAGGACGGCAGTCATGCAGGGCTGAGAGTCGAATCAGAGTCTCTGGAGCGTTCATGTCATCTCCTGTAGCTCACATGGGCTTTGGTTCTGCTGAGGCGCGTTGTGGCCACAAGTCTCTTAAAAGACGCGACTTCCGAGATGCTCACTCGAATGCCGGAGGAA
This sequence comes from Aspergillus fumigatus Af293, assembly GCF_000002655.1. Classification (NCBI taxonomy): domain Eukaryota; kingdom Fungi; phylum Ascomycota; class Eurotiomycetes; order Eurotiales; family Aspergillaceae; genus Aspergillus; species Aspergillus fumigatus. Next base: position 3,986,291 of record NC_007195.1, read on the forward strand.
GGGATTGAGTTGGATGAGCACATCTCCCAGGCACTCTAGCCGGTGCGCGCTCCAAGTTCATCGTGGTGGATTATAGGGAGAGTTATCTCTCATGATGTAGACCTCCCCAACGAGGACGGTACAACCTACAGCCATGGAAATGGCAATGATGGGAAGGTTCACTCGCGCAAAGTCAAGGCTGCGGACGCGAATATGCTTTCTCGCAAGAATATCCCGCCAAAGCAGACCGGCTAACGATGCACTAAAAGCGGTGCTAAAGGCACCGTAGTTGACTCCGATCGCCATACTGTACACGGTCGCCCAAAATGTCCGGTCACTGATGAAGGTGCCGTGCTCGTCGTTGATCTGCTTCCATGCTTGTATGACCCGGGAAAGGAGAATGGTGGTACCGATATTGGTGCCAGCAAACTGGAGTAAACGTGACAGATTAGTTGAGCAAGTCCTACTGCGTCAATGTAGAGCTTCGCAACTCACGTTACATAGAATCACCGAAACAAAGCCCATGCCTCCAATAGCTCCGACGGTCCCCGTCTTGTCCACCCAATGGTCCCATCCGTAAGCGAAGACGGGGACCCAGCCCTTGGTGACTAAGGCTTGTACGAGGACAAACATGGCAAAGGAGAAAGGTACAAGTGCAAATGGCATGTGTGACACAACCGCTGTAGCTGTGGGGAATGTCTCCTGCGACCACCTGTACACGTCTGCGGCAAGGGACACTAGGGTTACCCGTCCTCGACCATTTCCTGATGAGACCTCGTGTGAGACCTTCTCGGAGAATACCCGTCTTTCCACGTCCATCTCAAGAGTGGAAATTGCACCTGACAGCTCCCGTGGTGCGGATGTGGGGAGTTCCTGCTTTTCGTTCAGCGTGCTCATGGCGTCGGTTGTGAATTGTCCGTTCTGCAACGGATCATCCTTGGGTGCCAGCGTCGAAATGGATGATTCTAGTGGAGAGGCCAGCGTCTGGCTTTGGCCATCCGACATTTGGGACGAAAAGCCGGTGGAAGCTCGATCTGATGGCCGTATGTTTGTGACATAGGCCGTATTCCCCTTATCGGTGCCTGCTTCAGGGTGGGGCTCTTTCTGTAATCGAGCGTCTGTCGATTCGGCGAATTCATATGCCTCGGCAATCTGTTGTGCGCGCATGGTTTCCTCATCCCTAAGGGCACGCTCTGCTCGGGCCTGTTCAATTTCTGCGCGGCCTTTACGGGCAATCTCGCGTGTTTCACGGCGGTGGTACCATCCAAACGCAAGGTCCCAGCACAGCATCACCCCCGCAGCTGGCAGGGTCACCCAGTAAACGGGTTTCGGGTGGCCCTTTTGGCTAGAGGCATTGAGGGCTAGCAGAGTAATGAGCGTGGCCGCCATGATGAGAGCTCCAAATGCAGCACCCCCTTTATCAAGAAAAGGATTCATAATCTCTTCAAGAGAGAGCTTTTGTTCATCATCCGCGAGGTCTTCTTGCTCATCGGCCCTTCCCCTCGCATGAGGTATGTTGGGGTTTACGGGCTTCTTCTCTTTTTCTTCTTCTGTGAGCTCGTGCATCTTGATGGAAAGAGGAATGAGGGATTCATCCGCGAAGATGATGTACAGTAGGAAAGGAAACAAGACAATAGCGGTGACCACGACGGGAACAATCATGTTAGCAGTGTACTCAATGAATTTGACCTGGAAGGCCCCCGCTAGCACGAGATTGGTTGGGTTCGAGGAGACAAGGATCGCGGAGGCGATATTGGCAACAGCAAACTGACTGTGAATCCAGGCTCTTGGATGGACGATGTTGCTTGATACTCGAGTCATATAGGCGAGGAATGCGGTACCGGAGAGAATAATCGGATCATTTCCAATGAAGCTTCCTAGGCCGAAGAAAAAGGCGTAGAGGTAAAAGAAGAGCCGGTGCCCGACCCTACCACCTTTTTGAAGGACTTTGAAAGCCAGGTACCTAATCAGACCGGATGCATCGATGGAGATAGCGATATAAGCCAGAGTTAGGAAGAAGGCCATGATATCGATTGGGATGATATTGTCGGCCCCAAGCGTGCCACCACGCACTTCCTCCCGTCCGATCGCCAGAATCGCTAGCAGAAACAGGTCTGCAATGAGCGGTGCTGTGACAAAGTTAAGAGGAAAGTTCATTCGCACATATGGCTTAAGTTTGCCATTGGCGTCTTCCTGATCGTCGGGTTGAAAGCGATTTTCCCTCGGAGGGATAATTCGCAATTTGCTCAAAAAATCCAGCACTGCATTTGAGAAAGCGCGTGGGACGTAGATGGGGATATGGAAGGGGAAAAGTACGATGATATCTGCAAGAGTCAGTCGCTTAGGATCCGATGCGGTCCACATTCATCTAGCAGACATACTAGTGATAATGAAAACAATAAGTGTGACGATGGAACGCCAGTTCTTGATCTTGCCGGTATCGAGATCCGCCGCCATTCTGTAAACCGTCCTTGTATGAACGAACCCCTTCAAGGCTTGCCGGAGATTCAGCGTTTCCCCCCTCGAATTGCGGTTTTCGAGCTTGGAGGGTTGCGGCCCGAGACCGCTGTGATAGAAATCAGATGCACCAAGGACTGCAAACGTGGAAAAACGCTTTCAAGAAATAGGTATAAGCACACAATCAAGCGTTAATAGGCAACAGGCGCCATTTGACAGGGTCTCGTGCGCTTTCCTGTCTTCAAGGTGCAAGAATACAAAAGCTCCTTGGTCATAAAAATCCGACCAGCAAAACTGACGTCGAGAGGAATGTTTAGACTTGATTATCGGTCGGGAACCATGTCGTCCTTCAGACACACTCCATCTTTGCCGAGTCAGTCAACCACCACATGCATCGTCGATGAAGAGAAACGGATAGAACAAATCAAAAGGAGGACGATGGCCCTCTATATCATTATGTCGGAATAGCACTTGATCTCCTTTGGCTGGAGGGGATAAAAAGGGCGGTGGCACAAGACAGATACGCTCCGAGTGCAACCAACCCTTAAAGGGTTAGCAGTGAGGGATTGGGTGCACTTTCTTAGGATAAAACTCGATTAGCCGAATGCTAATAAGAATGACCTCGTCACCCAAGCGAGGCGCAGCAGAGCACGTAGCCGAAAGGAACGGTCTAAGAGGCTCAGAATCTCAGACCATGTTCTAGCACGATTCTTTTGGGGTCTTGGGTTCCCCGCTGACAACTGACAAGTGTCTTAGACTAGGCACTAAGGCATTAAGGCTGTCATTAGCTAGGCGTGATGTGGGGACTGCGCCCTCCAGCCCTGCCACCAGCCCACCATCGATCATCACCTCGATCCTCCGTGGATAGTCCGTACCATGGGCAAGGCAAGTGGGAATCCACCTCGATTTGTATGCTTCAACAATGAGTGGAATAGTGGAAATTCCTCTGTGAACAGTCAGAAGCGACCACAATCCAAAAAAGATATTGGGGTCCTTGTCAACTGGACCCATGAGAGAGACAGAAAAGATTCAGCTATTGCCCAAACAGGAAAGGACGGGCAGCAGAGCTAACGCGCCTTCAGCCGTGTCTACCACTCTCTGATCACGTCTTTTGCCCGGTGCCAGCCACCTTCTGAGTGGTTTCTGACCAGCTATTAGACTGGCTGAACTTTGTCGGGGATACCTTGTTCATCTGATCTTTCCAGTCGTCGAAGAGCAAGGACATGTCCAATAAGCCGCTCCAGAATTATACCTTCCGAGCAAACTTGAGCCTCATGTGGGGACCCGGCTTTTCGTGTCCTGGGGTCTTCTTGATTTGTCGCGAACAACTCACGCCAATCATGAGCCGAATGAGAGGAGCAACGGACATTTGGCAGATGCTGGATTTGTCTGTCATCTCTTGCATAATCGCCCACTAAGTACTAAATGATACCCTATCTACAGTCAATTTTGGACCGTAGGGCGTTGTTAGCCGAGGGGATGACCGATCATAGACTGGTCTGCTTACGCGCGTCTGCTAGCCTCACAAACGACAATTGCTGCTGGAGTGATGGGATCTTCCTATTCCTCTTCCTCCTTCCTGAAGAATGATGGCTCGACCTTTCGGTGTCAAAGATTGACCTAATACCAAGTTTAATGACCAAAGTCCGATCTATAAATTGTTTCCAAGGCCCCTGTCTCCACAATTTAACCACCTAGTTTAATACATAGATCCCTGGTTTACTGATACGGACTAAGCATCAATCTTTGGGCGATACCATGTCTAGTTATGCCGGCAATACCTCATTTATCGACGGAGGTCAATAGAACGCTCGATACCCCCGACGCTGCCAGCGACATTCTGCAGGTCATTTGTGCCTGGCCAGTCTCCGGTCAGTATGGGCCAGGAACAAGGATTCTGTATGTGGCCGTGCTCATCCGCCATCTTTTGGACTCTGTAGTGTTTACTATTTGGTGACCGGCATTTGTTGATCTCTCTCTCGGCGGTTCTCTGCCATTACAGGTACTATGTTCTTATAACAACCTGCGTCTTTGGTCGCAGAGCGGAGTGGCTCAGAAATGCCTGTCTTGCTGCTGCACTGCTTTTCCCCGCCGTTGCGGCCCTTCATAGCATTGTACTCGCGTCACTGCACATCGAAGGTAAGCTTAATATTCCTGTCTGGTATGTCCTACATCCTAACTGACTGCCTGTGCTCTTCAGCTGCTGTCGATATGGACGTTTTCGGAGCCTTTCAGCTTTGCTCAATCGGCATCTTGACAGCCCCAGTCACCGTGAGACTATCCAAAACGTACTTCAATGAGCCCGGCCGGAATATCATCTTTTTGTGGACTGGTCTTATACTTGCAGGTAAATTTCCTTTCCGGTGCTGTTGTACGACTCTGGTCAACTTACCTCTCCGAAGGCCTTCTGAGCTTAACAATCGAGTTCTATCGGATCAACCCGCATCCTTGCACGGTCAACGGCCGTCCGATATTCAAGAACTCCCATGAATTTCTTTACGGTACGACTATGTGTGATCTTACCTGCTCCGTCGAAGCCGGCCCATTCTCGCCTATGCGACAGGACTCGGCAAATGACATCTACGTCATCCCTGCACCAGAGAAGCTTACGTTTGGCGCTGCGACGCTGTTGGCTGCTGCATGTTGTATTCCAGCCATCCTCTCGCTCGCGTCGATGTGGAACAAGATTCTTGAGATCAACTGGACTAGACGGTTCGGCAATCCGGACCGGAACAAAATGCAGGACGAGGTCATTGAAGGCACGAACGGTGCGACGCTCGGGACAATGAACAAGGTCAATGAAATGATCAGATCATTTCTGAGCGTCGTAGAGGTGCCCATATTCGGAGCATCAGTCCTCGTCATTACTCTCATTGGCGAGATGAACTTTTTCAGTCGTCAAGTCAGATATCAGACTGAGCGAATAGAGAGTATAGGTAAGTTCCCTCGTGAATTATCTACAGGATATGTACCAGTACCTGACTTGTGGGTAGGCCAATGGGCCCCGATTGTTGGTGCTGGCCTGGCCGTACTTGGATCGCTGTCGCTGTTCTGGGCAGCGAGAGTAGAAGATCAGGAAGAGGATGTGGAGGGAAAAGCTAGCAACACTTACTCCAGCCCTCTACCTCGCGACCGCATTCTAGGTGATGCTGAGGCGTCTTGTGTCCAGGACCGACCAAATTCTCCTGGCAGCGACCAAAGTTCGTCGATGGAAGTGGGGCATACGATGAGCCGGAGTAGTAGATGGCCACTGAAGCGCTCTGCAACGGAAGATCAGGGCAGTCGTCGCAAAATTGCGCGAACCCTTTTTGCCGTCAGCAATTGGATGAGCAATGCAGCGCATGATCGATATCAAAACTCCGATTTCAAGAACGGCCCAGCCCTGCGGTTTCCAGAGATACCCGGCGAGGAAAACCGGAACGGCGAATTGAACAAGATAAGGAAACAGTACAATCGTGGTCAGAATACAGACGAATTCAGCACATCAGGGTCTCCCGAGCGGCTTTCCCGTGTGCCTAGTTTTCGGGGCAGCATTTCTTCTCGGGGGGGTCTCGAGGGCAGCCCGCCAATTGGAAGATCATCTTCCCCTGCGCCGAGCATTGGTGGAAGATCGCAGGCTAGCATGTCGCAGGCCGATCGCAGCTCGTTTGACGTCCAGGATTCTTCATCATCTGGAATCGCCATTGGAAGTCATGCACGGCCCCGGGGCAACACCCTCGAGGTGCCAAAACCAGTGTATGCCAGCGGTGGTCGAATACGATCATCCACTGTTCCAAACAGGACAGATGATGAGCTATCAATAGGAGACAGCTCCCCAATAATTGTAGTGTCTCCAGATCCTAGCCCGAGTTCTCCTGGATCAATCCCCCAGACACCACCTTGAGCATGCGAGCGGTTTGCTAGCGTCATGTAGCAGCCTGCCGATCACAAACGTAGAGCGTTGTCAATGGCATGGCTACAAGCCAGCCACATGATATATTCGTCACGTCCCGGATTTCTTCAGACATGTTCTGCCCCATACCTACCAATGACATGAGGCAAAGCACGCACCCGGCAAGAGTCCTGTCGATACATTCAAAGCCTCCTTCTACCCACGCGGCTCGACGAAACAGTTCCAGACTACGGGGCCATTGTCCTTCTGGATAGCTCAGCCGCAGCGTGGATCATGGCTACTCACTGTTCAGTCTTTGCTGAAGCCACAAATTGGTTGATGCTGAGGCCAGAAACTTTGTTTGTGCTCTCAGAGGGGTAATATACCAGCAACAGGACTTCTGTGAATCTTTCACAAACAGACTTCATTCAGCCGATTCTCTTCATTGTATATTTCGAATTTTTACATCGAGGATTTGAGTCGTTGGAAAGGTGCACGTACGAGTCGGGTTTTGTACATTTAGAAGTATTTTCAAGGCGAGAACCCATACATAGGTTGATAAAGAGATGAATAAACCTGTACAAAGCACAATAGAAGACGTTTCAAGAGAGTGAATGGGCCCCCCGTCTACAATAGATGACTCGGGACCCGAAATCCGATTCTAGAATATGAATATAACTTACTTGAAGAACAGAATAGGAGTGCTTTCATGTGTATTGACCTCACTAACCTTGAAAATTGGCGCGCCAGGGCAAAGAAGGTGGTCGAAGTTTAGGGTTTGGAATTTCCTTGAGTAAAGCCATTTTTATGTTGACTTAGAGTGGATGCGATGCGTGCTAGGCACACTGTTGCAATCTCACCTTTCAGGCCAAGAGGATAAGGTACTATTGCGTTGCGCGGCCTGACTTGATTGGCAGTTTAGTATGTATCACTAAGAGGAAAAGCAGCCGAGCAGAAAAGATTAAAGTTCAGTATTATGTATGCAGCAAGCACATCGAAAAGCTCAAAATCCATCATAGCAATACAGGATATCCATCGTTAGTCATCAAGTTGGTTCAGTCCTTCTATAAAATCTGGGGGTATAGCGTGGTTAAAGACGTGCATGCAAGGTAACGCCGAAGTCATCAATCCGAGAAAGAGGAGAAAAAAAGAAAATAAGGGAAAAGGAACGAAGCATTAGAAGTAAGAAGCGGAGAAGACGAATGATTAGCACAAAGCAGTAAGCATCCACTGCCCTTTACTATCACGCTGGATGATCCGTTCTCTGATGGCCCAGTCCCTTAGGGCGATATCCTCGGCCTCCTCAAGAGGAGTCTCATCCTTTTCGAAGTGCCGTCCGACATGGTCCATACGGTCATTCCAGCTGTTTGGGCCGGAGAAATTGCGCCCGCAGAATCCACAGGAACTCTGTTGTGGCGGCTTGCGTTGCTCATGCCAGCAGCGAGCGCGGACATCCTCGAGACTGGCCTCGAAGGCCTTCCGTTCCTGCTCGGTGGTGGCGTCGGGCCGGCCCGCGAGGACCCAGGGTGCATGCATGCGGCGCTGGTGCTGGGTGAAAAGATCCTTGCGGTTAAAGTCGTTGGTTTGGTGACCGGGCTGGTCGTGGTGGTTGAGGGTGGAAGTTGAGGTCATTTTGTTGTTGGGTTTGTGGCCGCCGTTGCAGTTGCCGACGTCGCAGCGGAAGAAGCCGAGTTGGACGTGCTGAGAGGCAATGTGTCGCTTCCATTCGTTCTTGGAGGCAAAGGTACTTGCGCAGCCGTAGCGTGAGAAGCTGCAGACGAAGACGTGGCCCTTGGTCTTCGACTTGGCAGGATGCTGTTTCGAAGCTGACGCTCTAATGTTTGGCTTGACCTGAGTCTTCCTCTTAGTGACGCGGTTCGGTGGCGAGCCTTTCTGAACGCTGCAGCGAGACTTTCGACGTCGAGGGGAAGGTGGAGGGGTTTTGTGACCCGACGTACTATCCGAGCCGCGGTGATGAGCTTGAGCTGCCACGACTTCCAATCCTTCAGAGCAATTGTGTTCCTCGTAAACATTGGGCTGTGCTGGCGCAGTCACTGAGTAGGGTGAGTTCACCATCGGGTCGGGGTCAGGATAGGTTTGTATTTGAGGCAAGGCGACCGAGCTAGTGATAGACGTCACTGGTGAGGAATATTGTTCTGCCTTGACTGAGGAATCTCTTGGATCATCATAGGCATAGGGTGGGGACGGGTAGGGTTCCATCATGTTGCTGTGTGCAAAGCTACCATCTGCGGTGCTGCCAGGGCTCTCTGCACCAGAGATGGAGGAGTAGCCGCTCCAAGGTGATGCGACGCGATCTGGACTCAAGAGAACAGGGTGGAGACCCATCTCCATTACCGACAAAGGACCAGCAGTGTGCGAGGGAAGAGATCCGTGGGTCCACGACATATACGCAGGGAAGTAATGAGTCTTAGGAATGCTCTGGAGATGGGACGATCGCAGTTGAAATTGAGATTCGTTCGGAAAGTAGGCTGGATCGGCGCAAGAGTCAGGAGCTGGGTAAAGCTCGCAATCTTCAAATGATACACGATTCCCGATCGTCATCGGAAGGATGTCGGCATAAGCGCTTGAATGCATTTTTCAAAGGCGTCCAAAGGGCCTGTTCGTCCTTGGGACTGAGCATTCACATAGGAGCCACCAGTAGCCTGAAAAGAGGCAACAGGATCTTTTATAGTCTCCTGAACGATGGGGGATGCATTTCCAACACCATTAAGATTACGACTCAGCAGAATAGTCCTCATGCGATATGCAGGAGTAGTCCATGGGGCGGCGCAGGAGGGCGATACACAGCATCCCCAGAGCATAACCCACGCCAACCTCTGATTTGGCGCAGTTGAGCCGCAAGTCACCCTTTGGCATCGTCGTTCGTGTCCCAAGTCCCCAGCAGCTCGACGCTAATTTGTCACCACAGGTACGGGTCGAATCGATTGGGAAATGATCCCACCACAATCACAGACCCAGTCGCAACGGCCCTGCGGGACCAGGGAAATTGGTCATTTGGTGGACAGTAGTTGACCATCGGAGTTTCCAGTTGGGTGAAGTGAATTAACTTCTCACTCACCCCCTTTTTTTCCTGCTTCTCGATGTCTATATCGTCAGCATCTTCAGTCTGTAAGACGGTGAGATCCCTGAGTGACCGCCAGAAAAAGTAGGCCCCATCGGCCGCAAGAGATGGAAAGATACCAGGGATCAGAGATGCGGTACTCGTGATTGGAGAAATCAGGGACATGAGACTAAGGCCCACATGGTTCATTGGTCATCGACGTCGGTTTCCCAAACCCACCTGGGGAAGCCCTCCTGGGTCAGTGTCGGTCAGGTTCGGACATGGCTGAGCGCCTTCGTGGATAGCACCAAACCATGGTCTAAATTAGTTTGGGCAACTTGTCGTAGATACCGTCAGATAGACCAGTTTAGCGCTTGAAGATCCACGTTCTGGAATCTAGACGTCCAAGCCATCTTCCAGGTGGATACTTGCGCGTGGATACTGTAAACTGTATGTCTACCGGAAGTCCACTATGCATGCAAGAACGGCTCACAGCACGCGTCGATATCTAATGAGGGGAGATTTGGAAACAATTTGCAGTCGCCACCGTCAAACGAGCGGTAGTATCCACGGAAGTGTACTGTGTATAGGGTTATTTGCTTTTTCTTCTTTTTGCCCTGCATTTGCCCAGCGCCCGCTGTATTCATGGCGGGAAAAGGAGGCAGACCATAACAAGAAGCCATTCCAGCCAGTGAGAGAAGACATCACTCTCAGCGATAGGCGGTGTTGTCTACGAGCTTGCATTAGCTCGCTGCGTCCGGGATGGCCAGCGGGGGCCAAATCACTCCCCCATGACTCGAGGACAATGCGAGTGCTTGACTGGATGAGGGAAAATGGAGGGCCATCACAATAAACATTCGGCGATCAGGTCGCTGCCTTTTCTGTCCAGATGCCTCGTAGCCTCACTCTTTCTTTTCTTTTCTTTTCTTTTTCTTTTCTTTTTCTTTTCTTTTTCTTTTCTTTTTCTTTTCTTTTTCTTTTCTTTTTCTTTTCTTTTTTTTTTTTTTTTTTCTTTTTTTCCTTTTCTCTCTTTTTTTCCCCCTCCTTTGGGTTTTTCGTACTTTCTGGGCGGTCATCTCGCTGACAGGCTAAGGTTCGGCCCACCTGTCATGGAGCTATTTTCTCCTTACTTGTGCGTCGCAGATGAACAGAATGCCATTTTACAAGGATCAATACCATCTTGGTGCTAACGTTTTATTGGGAAGGGGTTCCTTATCTTGCTGATCTCCCTTGAAATCGAATTTGCCGACTCCACATCTCTTGACTATCTGCTCCAAACCTCAAAAAGCCTCAACAGGATGGGTCGTTCTGAATCACCCGTCTTGTGTAGTCTTCAAAAACAATGTCGGAGAGGGTTGGTACGCTGATACAGCATGACGACACCAGAAGCTTCGGGGCTGTGCCCTCTTCAAGGGTTGAAAGCAGGACTTTGTAGCCAACCGTTGCTGCGGTGGTGACTGTGGATTGAGCCTGACAAGGCGCAATCTGCCCTCTTGTCATGTGACGATCTGTACACTTGATGGATTGGCTCCCAGTTGGCAGGAATGACGAGATCTTCTTCGGAGAGACGCAGAAGGTAGTTATGACAACAGAGAGGTGACTTTCAGCAGACGATTCTTTCCATGTCAAATGGATGGCCGCTCTTCATTCGGGTATTGTGTCATTGATTGCGTACATTTTAGATCCGTACGTCTTAGAGTAGGGACTTAGACTGAAATATGTCCCAGGATTTTCATGGAGGATTCAATTCTCGATTTAATGACGGACTGAAACTTGTCCCAAGGTCACTGGCGTGGTCCTCCCTGGTCTAAACGTAACCTGTTTATTGCCATGCTGCATATATAATTTGTCATCTATCAAATCGGCCGCGCATATAAACGGCAAGATAATGCTGCTATCAGTGCTGCAAGTCATGCAGGGTACATATACATCACAGAAGCCCAGCTGACGAACAGCAATAAGTCAGGTCCGTTCCCCTTACTCCTCCTTGATCTTGCGAGATCTTTTCTTAGGCACCCGAATGAGCCAATACAGAAAGATGGCGGCAAAGATGTTGAACACAATGTACACGAACAACAGCCCCACATTGCGCCAGCGATCTGAGTAACTGATGCTCACTTGTGCCAGAAAAGTATCCGTATCTGCCACTGGACACACCTGGCAATCCGAGGTTGCCTCCGGGTTAAGTAATCTGCCGTGGGACATCTGTACATATGCATCCAGGAAGCTCGAGCAATTCTGGCCTTGCGGTGGTGGAACATGGAGGATCTCAATATCTGAGCACTTGACGCTGGTTCCAGCGAGGCCCACCGACAACACTGCGGACACAAGGTACGTGAATGGGGATACCCGGTACATGAAAATCCAAAAGCCCGGAAGAGCCGATGGACTTGCCAGCACACTGAGTCAAACGTTAGCAAGCGCTGTCATAGCTGTCTGCTTCATGCTTCGAGGGATTTTCTCACCCATTGAAAATGAGACAAAGTGAGAAGAGCAGTTGTGCGATGTTGCCACCCGTCTCTGGCTGCTCAATGCCTGCAATGATCATCGAACTGAACGTGGATGTGAACATCATGAAGATGAGAATCAACAGGAACATCGTGCCACCGCGCTCAGTTACGCTGTCCGTTGGATAAGCATTACGATAGAGGCCGATTGGGTAATACCAGCAGAAATATGCTGGCACGGCCATTAGAATGTTCCAGGGCAATTCGACCAGGATGCTCGCAAGCATAAACGCTTTCCACGAGTACGCCTTGGATGGTCGTTCGCGCACTTCATACAAGGCTCGCTGAGTTACAAAGTACGGCATCATCTGTTGAACCAGGTTGGGGAAGATGACCAGCAGCATGAAGATGGCGAACATTTGGTTCTGCAGGCCTTGCAAACTGGTCGGCTCCCGCCAAAATGTGAAGCCAATGAACAGAGGCTGGGGTGCTGGATAGTCAGACGTGCCGACTCCATCGTGTCTCGGGGAGGAATGCCACTCACCGGAATGATACTCGTTGCAGCCTTTGAGTATATGTACGACGGACTTCGCCAATATTGCTGGAACATGCGCTGGAGACAAACAAGGAATTGCGCCCAGAGAGGCATAGCGAACTCGCCATACTCCTTGGTCCGAGGCGGCGGAGGTCGTTGTAGTAATTCCTCTTTCATCCGTGCCAGCTCTGCACGTACTTGAGCCCGTTCCGGGCTATTATTCCAGACTTCCGGCCAGTCCTGGTCTGCATGCGAGCCGGGAGCTGCACCGATGACTTCCAACATCCACTCCGCAGGGTTTGCGTTCTTAGGGCACTTGGAAGAACCCTTATTCTCAAAGTACTTGATTAGCGTCTCCATGTTGGGGCCTAACTCGCCAAAGTATACTGTTTTCCCGCCCTTGGCGAGGAAGAGGAGACGATCAAACTGTTGCATCAGAATGGCTGATGGCTGATGAATGGTGCAGAGAATGGCCTGCCCATGGTCCGCCAGTTTGCGCATGAGGGTGCAGATGGACCAGGCTGTCTGGCTATCAAGACCAGAAGTGGGCTCGTCGAAGAAGCAGAGCAGCGCCGGCTTGGCGGCAAGCTCAACACCAATCGTCAACCGCTTTCTCTGCTCGACATTAAGGCCTTCACCAAGAACTCCAACAACCGCCTCCGCGTACTCTTCCATGTTCAGCATCTTGATTACTTCCTCAACATAGGCTAGCTTCTCCTTGTGCGGTGTGCTCGCTGGCTGCCGGAGCGTAGCGCTGAAGATAAGAGCCTCGCGGACGGTACTTGTTTCCAAGTGCAGGTCCTGCTGTTGAACATAACCAGTTTTCCGTTGAAAGGAGTCATCTCTCATGCGACCGTCAACTAGCATCTCGCCCGTGATCACACCCATGGTAACACGATTAGCCAGGACGTCCAACAGCGATGTTTTACCAGCCCCAGTCACACCCATCAATGCTGTTAGCGTTCCTGGCTTGACCCATCCATCGATATGATCCAGGATTCGGCGTGTCTCTCCTTTGACTTTGATGTCGTAGCATACATCTTGCCAGTGGAAGATCGAGGTTTGCTTGACGATTGCCGCGGTGCTGTCATGACCCGCATTATCAAGCTGCTGCTTCTCGAAGGTCGGAGCTCCTTCCAGATCGCCGTCGCGCCGGGACTTCTTGACAAATGCCGGTATCTTCCCTCGAGGAAAAACCAAGATTTCCCCTTTGGAGGGTTTTGCACGGACTAGCTCGCTGCAGATGATGTAGGCAGCCAGGAAGAAGAAAAAGAAACCTAATATAATGCCATAATTCCGCCAGAGATGTGAGCTGAAGTACCGATATGAAGTATTAATAAATGCGTCACCGTCAACGTAGTCTTGTCCAGCGACGGCGCCCTTCTGGGAGCAAATTTTTGAGCTAAGAGGAACATCCTCGTAACCTGGGCCAGCGGGCACGTATTGAGCGCAGGGGAATCTTCTGTCACTGAACTCGTTGATCATGAGAGACTCGAAAGCATACTATCCCCTGCTTAGCCGAGTTCTAAGAGTTTGAAATAAGAAGTTGAAAACTTACACCGATCGGATTCAAATAGTTCAGCCACTTGAACCACGGATGCATATCCCGTACTGGAATCGTAAAACCCGTGTAGATGACAAGAATCATCATGAAAATCGAGGAGGGCACCATGGCCTGTGCCATCGAGCGGGAGATTGCTCCGATCCAGCGAAAAATATTGGACATGGTCAGGGTGATTGTTACAGAGAACAAGTAGAAGACAAAGAAATGTCCCGGGGTACGACGCAGATTGGTCATGAAGTAGAGGATAAGGTTGAACACGACGGAAACCAGAAACTTGGAAGGTAAGTCGACAATCATAGAACTGATGGCTTCTGCTGAAGGATGATAGAGCGCGTATTTGTCGTGCTTCTCTACAATCGGCCGTTGCTGCCACAGTGTCAAAATCTCAAGCGAGCTCGCAAAGGCATTCAGTAAAATTGCGAAGAAGAGCAGTGCACCGCGGGAGAAGAAACTGTTGGTCGTTTGGTCCAGGTTGTAGAATACGCTGGAGACGATGAACGCCATGATGCTATTGCCAATGACGGTTGCCAGGGTCATGCTCATGTCGCCTTTGAGACGGAGAAAGCCTCGGCGGAGACAGAGACGAATTTGCATCGGGTACGACAGAGTGTAGGGCGACGGCGCCCTGGTACCTTTGGCTTTTTCCGCTGCGCGAGAGACAGTGAACTCCTTGTATTTGCTGCCACCCAACGGAGACTCGTTTTCAAATGCTTCAATGTCAGCCAGGAGCCGTTGCCGCTCGGCGCTTTCCCTCCATCGAGCCGCAAACTCGTCCGGTGTGCGCGGGACGAGGGCTTCGTACCCTTTCCGGACCAATCTTTCGGAAGGACTCGTCAGAGATGTCAAGAAGTCACCGGTGGTTTGCCTGTCTGGGCAGTCAAACCCCATGTCAATGAAGAAGCGCTTCGCATCGCTGGCTTTGCCAAAGTATATCTGGCGGCCTTCATAGAGCACAATGACCTTGTCAAATATGTCGTAAATGGCCTGACTAGCTTGATAGATGGCTACTATAGCTGTTGACCCAGTATAATCCGTGGACAGGCGAAGGTTCTTGACGAATTCCAGAGCCGTAGAGCTATCAAGACCTCGGGTGCTGTTATCCCAGCATTGCAGGGGGCAGCCACACAGGATAGTCTCGGCAATACTGACCCGCTTTCGCTCGCCTCCAGAGACGCCTCGAATGTACTCATTCCCTATCCGTGTATTCACCGTGTGGCTTAGACCCAGCATGGTCATGACGACGTCCCTCATATGAGTTGCATATTGTTCGCGAGAGACACCAGGGAAACGGTTTGCTGGGGTTCGAGCCTGGGCGGCGAAAAGCAGAGTCTCGCCTGCAGTGAGCTGTGGGAAATGAATTTCGGTTTCTGCCTGGTAGATGACCTCGCCGCGGAAGCGACTGTGCATTTCATCCCATGAGATACCCTCGTATTGAATGTGAGTTCCTTCGTCCAGCCACAAACCATGAGTTTCTCCCGCAATCGTCTTGAGGAAGGTTGAACATCCACTATGTGCGCGACACAGTTAGGACCACCCGAGACATTCCTCTCCATTCGAGTCAAGGGTCCTGCGAAGCTTACCTGCCTGGCCGGCCAAGTACAACAAGCATTTCGCCGCTGCGGACAAATCCCTCAAAATTGCGCAAGATGTCAATCTGGACCCTATTCCTACACCCAAGAATACTTCGAAGCCACCCGAACCCTTTGAGCCACATGTTGGCTACATCGGCCTGGTAGTCGGCTGCCGTTCCGTAACCATAGGCATTCAGGTTGCGAAAGGAGACGCCTGCGGTACGACGGGGATAACGGTCTGGATCGCGCGTCTTAATGTGCAACAAATTCTTCATCCATTTGCGCGAACTGAATTTGTCGGAGTTGGGGTCTAGCTCCGGGTCGCTGGAGGGGTCGAGAAACGTGTTGGTTGGGCCTGCACTCTTCTGAGATATCTGCGAGAGACTCCGCGCAAGAGCTGTAATCTTGTCATGCCCTTCCTGATCAATACCGTCCTCGGAATCAGGCCCTGCCGTGTCTGAACTGTCTGCCTTCTCTCCTAGTGGGGTCTCCACGATACGATCCGCGTCAGCATCAGTGAATTGCCGCCGGATTGTACTTGCAACTTCCTGGCCCGCACTAGATGAGATAGCCGCCGCCCCGAAAGGAGCTGGATAGGATGGTTGCATCGCCATCGCTGCACGACTCACACCAACCTCTGGGATGACTGCCTGGTCATGGCAGGAAGAAATACCAGAAAGAAGACAATGAGGAATTAAAATATTCCGCGTGTCGTCCCTCAGAATTTGAAAAGAATCAAGAGCGATGGTTGAAAGAGGAATGAAAGGAAGGAGCGAACAATAAAGAAGTCATCCTCAAGAGGTGGCATACATGTCATCACCCAGGAAGCATAAGGTAACCCATAACCCGCACACGGAGAGCGGATACAGAGATATCCGAGCCCGGGTAGCATAAACAAAAGGGAATAACTCAAGGATTATGGATGTAAGCGAACCCGGATACGCGACCCTGGCCCTACTCTGGATGGTCAGGCCCCTCCTGCTAAGGTATCGCCAGGGTCACAGCGATGACTCCATAATAGTCAGGCCACTGGCCACTGCCATTCAGTGGTCGACCAGAGACATCGAATCATCTTGGCAAGTCAGCAAATTGGACACGGATCATGTGGGTTCGGTCAACCCCCGGTTTCTCCATTGAATGTTATGACAGGATCTAAAGTAGTGGGGTCGGGCGAGTGGGACGTCAACGATTTCTGGGGTAGCTGGTTATCAGGACCTTGGAATTTGAACCTGGAGCCTGGCTATCTGGGGGTCAATGGCTGCTGCATATTCAACTGCTCAACAGTACGGAAACTATAGGCGACTAGCTAATCATACAGTTCATGCACATGTAAATCCATATCTCTCTGAGCGATGGCCTCACACAAAAGATGAAGATCGGATTTTCGAGCATGATCCCGGACCAAGGACAGGGCGAGCCACCAAAACGGCAACTATTGCTCCGGGTGGCGAATTCTCTATGACCGCTGATTGGCTTCGTATTATCTGCGTATTCGCAAATTCACCCGAGCTCTTGTCCTACATCGTACGTACTCACTAACCTCGCTAGGCGATAGGCTTGTCTGGATGGCTGGATGGCTGGATGCTGATAGATATGAGGAAAAGTGGATTGCCGGTCTCTAAAACCATTAGGGCGGTTGGCCAGATGTTGAGGAGAACAGCATAGAGTCGTGAAGTGTTTCGAATATGTTGGACCAGTGGGAGTCAGTCACTCAGCTCCTTCATTCAGCAATGGCCTGTTTTCATTCAGTTCTCGGTGCTCCCTGATATGGCTAGCGCAGGATTGGAATTACTTCTTATTTTAATAACTGGATCCGGTTGTTTTTAGCTTTTTCTCCATACAATCCAATCGAGTAACTATGCATTGTAGCGATACTACACACTTTGATCATAAAGCGCGCCATGACTATTGTCTATAATTTTTGGACATCTTCTGAGAACTGCAGCGCTTTTCCGTTTCGAGAGTCCGACGACGAGGATCGACACATTAAGCGATCTTGGCAACATGGCTCAATAGTGGAGCGCGATTCCGTGCTTATCGATACCAATGGGCTCAAATTTATTCAAATAGTCCTTTGTCTTCAGAGGGATGAATGATATTCTCGTCGAGCCTGACGACATTGAGCCTCTTTGACGTTTCAATCGGGCACGGGTGCTTTGAGAACATATTCCGTCGGCGACACTGCATCTAATTCCTGGGTCGCAGCACCTGCTCATTCTCGTCATGTCGTCCCCCGCATGTTCAGTCACAGGCAGTGCAACTGTGTTAGATCAATCAGACGATGTTGAATCAACCTTGTCTGCCCTGTACGAGGAGCGACCGCTGCTGGACTCGACGGATGAAACCTGGGCACCACCCAAAGGATTTCTTTGGGTCCAGATTGGTAAGTACATCGCGAGAAACCACTGGAGTAGTGGAACTCACGGTCATTGTCAGCTATCATGTCGAATGTCTTTCTCTCTGGATTCGATGGCACCATCACGGCCTCGGCGTACGCGGTGATTAGCTCCGAATTCAACGCCGCCAACACTGCGTCGTGGCTCACAACCTCTTACCTCATCACTAGCACCGCCTTTCAGCCTCTGTACGGTCGCTTTTCTGATATATTTGGAAGGAGAGTGTCCTTTTTCACGGCCA
Organism: Aspergillus fumigatus Af293; assembly: GCF_000002655.1. Lineage (NCBI taxonomy): Eukaryota > Fungi > Ascomycota > Eurotiomycetes > Eurotiales > Aspergillaceae > Aspergillus > Aspergillus fumigatus. Next base: position 4,004,413 of record NC_007195.1, read on the forward strand.
CCATTACGTTCATTATTGGTTGTTTGGGTTGTGGTATCGCCGACGATATTGTCTTGCTGAATATGATGCGGGCGTTGACGGGAATTGGTGGCGGTGGTCTAATGACTATGGGTAAGTTGCCATCTCCCCCAGCTGGAGGGCCGCCGCACTCACACGGTCCAGCTACAATTGTCAACTCCGACCTCATCCCGTTCAAACGTCGGGGTATGTATCAAGCCTTGCAAAACGGCATGCATGGCTTCGGCTCCATCTGTGGTGCATCGTTTGGTGGCTCGATTGTTGATACGGTTGGATGGAGATGGTGCTTTCTGGTGCAGGTGCCTATAGGACTATTCGCATTGATTACAGGACATCTTGTTCTGCATCTTCCGCGGCATCACCAAACTTTTGGACAAGGGCGGGGTTTTCAGGCGATACTGCGATACGTCGATCTCTCAGGGGCTCTGCTGCTCATTCTTGGCCTTTCAAGCCAGCTTATTGGCCTGAGTCTGGGTGGAAATGAGCTTCCATGGTCGAGCATTTGGGTCATCCTCTCACTCATGGCCAGCTTGTTCCTCTTGGGCTTGTTCATGCTCGTCGAAGAGAAGACCCCGGCAGTTCCTTTGATTCCGTCAAGAATGCTCCGTGGGGTCATGCCTGTATCCACTCAGATTGCCAATGTCTGCGTTGGAATGGCCGCGTATGCAGTGAGCGGACCTCCTATCGGCTATATCTAGGCTACAGCTTACCAGAGGCAGTTTCTCTTCACCCTCCCGCTCTTATTTCAAGTGGTCCTGCTAGACACGCCTACCAAAGCTGGGGCAAGACTCGCTATACCGTCCTTGGCCGCTCCCATTGGCAGCCTGATCGCTGGGGTCGTCATGTCCCGCTGGGGCCGATTGGCGTACCTCGTGCGTGCAGGGTGTTTACTGATGTGCATTGGAAATCTGCTCGTGATGTCTATCAAATTCCACGATGCTGGGTGGAAATACCTCACCTACGTGATTCCAGCCAGTCTTGGCCAGGGGATCGTCTACCCCGGAATCTTGTTTACGTTTCTGGCTGCATTTGACCACACCGGTAAGCTTGGGTCTCTATCTTATCGGAACGTCCGGGCTCATGACTTCCATTAGATCATGCGGTATCTGCATCCACTGTCTACCTAATTCGGTCTCTCGGGACTGTCTGGGGCGTTGCCATCACCTCAGCCATTATTCAGAATACATTACGCTCAGGCCTTTCGAAGGCCTTGAGTGGAATACCAGACAAATGGAAAGTAACATCCCTCAAATGGAGCATCAGTGTGAGATGAAACATTGGCTGACCCTCGCCATTGACGTTGTGCTAGATTATCGAGCAGATTCGACACTCCGTTTCCGCCATACAGGACCTGCCCCCTGACATTCAGATGGCTGCGCGTCTTGTTTACTACAGAGGTATCAGGTTGTCCTTTGCTGCGGCTGCTGGCTTCGCATTTCTTGCGACCATTGCCGCGTTGTTTTCCAGAGGTAAGGGGTTGCACCGGGGCAGCTCCGCATGAGCCTTCAGCGTCCTCCCAGGTAGAATCAGTAATGCTCTATCTCAAATCATTGTATCCTACAGACAATGCACGAGGAAAGGTAGGTTCTGGTCCTGCAGTACGCCGTCGACGAGTTGAAGCTTCGTTGGATTGGGGAGGCAAGTGGAGGGCAAGGTGGCAAGGTGGAAGATCCATTCGGGTGTGAAGAGAAGATTTCTGCATCTGTAAGCCATGTATGAGGCTAGTTGCTGTAGATCGAGTGAAAGTCATTTTGCTCATCCCAAAGTGAGATTATGGCGAAAAAGGTTCGATTCCGCTGTGCGGAGCAATCCCGGAGGCGCGGTAACCCCGCATAGCATGAAGCAGACGACCGCATTGGTTCCGAGATGAGGCCTCAATTGAAGTTCCACTGGAAGGAGGAGTCTTAAAGGTCTATACTCAGAATATCTCGAGGCGATGGATTGGTTTATGTCCGCTGTCCACATGGTAGCCACTACCAAGATAGGGATGGGTCCTGTGGCAGAAACGAATGCTATGGTTTTATATACATCCCAAGTATCCACACAGCTGAGCAACCAACACATCGATTGATTCAAGATCGAGAGCATGCACCCGCTCCCCACAGTTTATCAAACAGCGTCCACCCCTCCACATTAGCTAGCGCTCTTCATTGGGATGGAAACTCGGAACCAAACCGTAAACCTGACGCTAAATCTGGGCGACCATAGCCACGGCTGACTTGACCATCGATATCGACGCCATGGACCAGCCCTGATCTGCGGGGAAATTGGCTTTTGTGCAGCCTTCCGTGGCTGTTGAGCCAGTAATCGTCGTCCGAATTCGTGATCTATTACGCTCCCCCGCAACTCGGTCACAATGCTTTTGAAGGCGAGTGGCCGAATTCCGCTTTGTTCCGCCTAAGTTGACGTTCTTGCCTGAGTACCTGGAGTTTCTGCGCGGTACAGACACGGCTTGTTGGACATAGTGTTGGTAACAGGCTCGGAATCCGATAGCGCGTTCCGACATGATTCTGCTGGCTATCTGACCTAGCCAAGTGGAATTCAGCCATTGCATCATGAGATGTCAGTAAGAGTGGGATTATCCTTTTTACTGCAACCCATGCCAGTGGATGCCGCTATCCTGTCAGGCTATGAATCTCAAGGAGGCGGAGGTTTGAGGGGCTGTCGGGGGACGTATAACTCGTAGTCCATATAGAAGTAGCTGGTCTCCTCGCCAAAGGCTCACACCACGCTCCATATCGCATCTTCCAATTGACTATGGAGATAGAAAGCAAAAGGACAGCGTCGTGTTCCAAACCGCACGACAATGGACCCCTGGAAATCGAACTGGCCACCGGCCAGGTCATCATGGGCCTGCCGGACATGCCCATGAAGCGCAAGTTCAGCATCCTCAGCATCATCGCCGTGGGCTACAACATCTCCAACAGCTGGGTCGCCATCGCCGCCAGTTTTGCTATTGCCGTGCAGTCTGGAGGGGCGGTGTCGTTGCTCTACGGCATCGTCGCCGTCACTATTGCCATGCTGTGCACTGGCGTCACGCTGGCGGAGCTGGCCAGCGTCTATCCCACGGCAGGCGGACAGTACCATTTCACCTCTATTCTGGCATCCGAGCGATGGAGCCGCCATCTGTCGTACTTTAGTGGTCTCGCGGCCGTGTTCTCGTGGATTACACTCGCGGCGTCGATCGCAGTGGCTTCGACGCAGGCGCTGATGGCGGTGGTTATCCGCTGGCAGCCAGAGTATGTGCCTCAGGCGTGGCATTACTTCCTGGTGTATCAGCTCTTTAACATCGCCATGGTTGTCCACAACATCTTTCTCACCAACAGAACCCTCTGGGTGTATAATGTCGGCTGTAAGTTCCCCTCCCTTCTGACCTCGCCATTCGTCGACTAGACTTTTGCCATACTGACATTGCATCCAACAGTTCTCCTCTCCCTCGGAACCTTCCTCACCATCACCGTCACCTGTCCCGCCCGCTCCCACACCACGGTCGACTCCTTCGCCATCTGGACGCAGTTCATCAACGGCTCCGGCGGCTGGCCCAACGGCATCTCCTTCCTGACCGGCCTCTCCACGCCGCAGTTCATGCTCTCCGGTCTCGACGCCACCCTCCACCTAGCAGAAGAGTGTCTCGAGCCGGAGCGTATCGTCCCCAAGGCCGTGCTGGTAACCGTTGTAGTCGGCTTTCTCACCGCGTTCCCTTTTTCCATTGCTATCATCTACAGCTACCGCGACGTGGAGTCGTCCCTGTCCTCGCCAACAGGGTGCGTCGCTTCCCTTTTCCTGCATAATTACAATTACAGCCACTTACTCCGTCTTAGATTCCCCATCTACTTCATCTGGGAAAAAGCCACCCGCTCCCCAACAGCGGCCACAGTTTTCATGGCCGCCCTCGTCGTCATCTCTTCCATCGCCCTCAACGCAGTCCACCAGACAGCATCCAGACTCACTTGGTCCTTTGCCCGGGACAACGCCCTTTTCTTCTCGCGCCGCCTCGCATCCGTCCATCCTTCCCTCAACGTCCCCGTCTACGCCCTCCTCCTGAACGGTCTCCTCGTCCTGCTCGTCGGGATCATATACGTCTGCTCCACGACAGGTATGTCTCCGGACTTACAGCTTCAGCTAAAAATCATTCAGAGATAGAAACTGATAGGTTGCAGCCTTCAACGCCTTCATAGGCACAACCGTGATCGTCGCGCAGATCTCCTTCGCTGTCCCCGCAGCATTGCTCATCTATCGCCGTCGTTCGCATGAGTATCTCCCACCATCAAGGCCGTTCAAGGTCATGCATGTGGTAGGGTACGTGTGTAATGTGATGACGGTTGTGTGGGCGGTGGTGATTACGATTTTCTTTACATTTCCGACGACGTTCCCGGTTACTGGGGGAAATATGAGTATGTCTTCATTCCTTCCCCCCCGTTTTCGTTATGGTTTCATTTGCTGTGGGTGTGGTTAGGCTAACGGGTATAGATTATGCGTCTGTTGTGTTGGTTGCACTGTTGCTTCTGGGGGTGGCGAATTGGTTCGTGTATGCGAGGAGGCATTACCATGGGCCGAGGTTGGAGATGTAATTCAATGCAGAGACACAATTTTGTTCGAGTTCCTCGTGGATCTCTCTTCTAGTATCACTATCTACATATGGTCTCCTTTATGCATTCCTCTTTTCAGTATCTGAGCAGCAATCATTTGTTGCCCTTGGTCTTCAGGACAGCCACGCTCAGATTCGGCAAGCTGAATTCGAAAACACCTTGTTTGCCAGCCCGCAGGGTCGACACCTTGCTGTGGACCTGATTGGCACCACCCACCTCGTTCATGGAAACCGGGTCAGGCGCAGTCAGCAGGGTAAGTTCAGCAGCGGTGCCGGCTTTGACGCCGTCAAAAGTCAGCGAGACCGGCACGTCGGCGGTGCTGTTGTACACGGCCGCCTTGAAGATGTGGCTGTTGGTGCTGTTGTCGACACCGGCGACATAGTAGAGGGGCCCATACTTGTCGGAGGATTTGGTGGGGAGGGTGTTGGTCATGTGGGTGTGAGAGAAGAGCTATGGTTATTAGTATCATGGGGTAGAATAAGATGCGAATGAAGAAGGGCATACATCATAAACGTGCCAGCTGGTGGAGCGGGCTGTCTGATCAGGGTCGGAATTAAAGACCAGGAACGTGGGGGACCACTCATAGTTGTCCAGGTTCATGAGCATGGGTGCCTATTCCGTTAGCTTCGATCATTTCAACTGGAGTACGGCAACCTACGTAGGTCGTTCCGAGAATCTTGTGCGCGTTTCTTTCGGCACCCAGAAGGAACACGGCCTCCGCGACGCTTCCAATCCACCATGGATAGAGGGAAAACTGTCTGTTAGACCAGTCGATTTCGGCCCCGTTATGCTGCACCGCAGCAATTTCGCCTATCATGTGGTTAGCCAGAGCTATAGGTTGGGCTTTGTTATACTTACCAAGCAGGATTGGGTGATCCTCGGACATGTTGTCGAAGAAGCCGAAGCGAGTGATGAAATTGTCGGGAATATCGTACAAATGGTAGTCACCACCAGCGTCACCAGGGAGGGTCAGATCAATGGTCGACGCCAGGACAGTAATGTCAGGGTACTTGGCCTTGATCGCATCATAGAAAGCTTTAAACCGGTAAGATGAGTAGGAGGCAAGTCCGTTGTTCAGGTTATCCTCGTTGCCAACTTCGACATATCTGATGACCCAGGGTTCGGGATGACCAACAGAAGCGCGCAATGCTCCATACTTGGTCTCCACGGAGCCGGTGAGGAACTCAAGCTCATCGAGGGCGTCCTGCACATACACGTGGAGTTCGTCTTCGGGGACAACGTCGCCGTTGAGCGCTAGACCGGCCCACACCGCAAGGACTTGGACTTGGTTAGAGGGCTGACATGTTCGTGACAGCGAATAACTCACTAGGCTCTATTCCAAGATCGTCACACCACTCCATGTACTCGACCAGGCCCATTCCACCGGTTTCCTGGTATCCCCACGTAGTGGCACGACCAGGACGGTCCTTAAGGGGCCCAATGGTCTCATTCCACTTCCAGCGACCGTCAATGGTGTCACCTTCCAGATTGTTACCACCAGGGAAGCGTAGGAATTTCTGCGTCGTTAGCAACTAGCGTCATAAGCTACACAAAGATTCTTACCGGTCCAAAGTCCTTCATTGCCTGCATCAGATCTCTCCGGAGTCCGTTCGGGCGGTTGTTCCAGGTAGGCGGGAACAGGCTAATGAGATTAAAGTCCAACGCACCGTCTTCCGCTTTCTGAATACAATCTGGGTCAGCTAGTCATTTTGTCTTATGTTTCAATTTACTAACCGATGTATCAAAAGTAAGAGAGAAAGTATTGTTGGTATCCGGGGCAGCGCTATGAGGAACAAGGGTAAAGCTGTGCTGCACCCATTTGTCTTCAACGCTATGCGACGCAATCTTAGCACTGGCAAAGACTTTCCCTGTACGTGCAGACTGAAGTGACGCTGTGAAGCTGCCGTTGTAGGCACCCTTCACATAAAAAGAGCCGGTATATTTTTGGGGTCTGACATCAATGCCCCACCAGCCCAGGTTGGTGAGACCTGCTTGGCCCTTGCTACCCTTGACGTTGACCGAGGTAGGCAACGCAGATGACAGTGGATCACTGAGGTTCTTGAGAGACAACGTAGCTCCGTTGACAGCGGTCCACGCGTCCAGGTTTGATGGGTACTTGGAGCTTCCCTGGAAGGCACGATTGCGAATTAATTCCGCATAGAGACCACCTTCACCACAGTGATTGATTTCCTGCACATATCATTAGCATCTGTGCACAGGTCACTGGTGCTTATTGAAGACTCACCTCTTCCATGATACCGTACTGCAAGTTAGTCGTGACATTGCCCCCGGACGACGCAACAGAAATCTCAACGGCGGCAGTGCACGCCGCCAGAAGCGGCAGGAGAATAGACTTTGGTAGCAGCATGGTATTCCGCTCTGCAGAAAGACACGCTGTGGTAGTTCTCTGCAGGTCCTATACCTGGTCAATTGGCAGGGTTATCAGGCAGAACCCTGCAGATCGCAGTGACATTATATATGCGTCCATGGCGGGCCAAGGAAGCATGTCTCCTTCCTGGAGTGTAACTCTACCCCTCAATTGAAGCTGTATCTGCGGGGTTAATCCATACAAAGGTTCTGTCTAAGTAAGGCTCGCATGAATTGCAAGGGACGAGAACGAGAGGCCTGCAAGGTGACTGTTTTCAAGCTTCCCCTTCTGGCAAAATCCCATGAGGGGGACAAGGGTGATCGTCAGGGCATTTCCAAGTCCGTAACAGCAATTAGCCGGGTTGGATGATCGGATGCTAAATCATCTCCAGCAGGTAGAAGTGAGACTGCCAACTAAGTCCAGTCAGTATCTCTGAGGGGATTCAGCAAAGACGTGAATTGCTCGACCACTGGGGAGAGTCTCATTGGGACTCATGCCCAATACTTCCTGTAAACAAGAGCCGTGGCTGAATATTGGCAAGAAAATAAACTCTCTTCATCCCCAGTAGTCTAAATTGCTATCGACCAAGGGAGGAGTTTAGGCCAACACGTAGACGGAAGTTCCCCGCATGGACGGCCCAATTTGCTTGCCATGGAACATACGAGACGAGAATCAAATGCTAAAACGGTGCCGCTGGAGCCTGGAGTAATACCGGAGACTGTGTGTTTAGATGATGACTAGCCTGAATATGAGCAATGCATGAAGAAATGAGGAGATTAGATGTGGGGTTGACGGACTCTATTTCTCCGTCCGAAGCCCCCGGAAGCGCCTCGCATTTCATTTGATGGTTTGCGGTTAAGTTCAAAGGAGGCCTCCCGAGGTACTAGTAGAAGTTTTCACTTTGTGTCTCAAGAATCAGATCTTCATGCTCTGAGCAGAAATCTGAGCGTCGTGACCCCCTTGATGACCTGTGTGTACAATGTACACAGTGCTTGGTCTCAGGGAAGGCGAAAAGAGACCAAAGCACAAGTAATGGCCCCCGTTGCTTGATTCCGGTTGCTTGTTTCCCTTTCCCTTTTTCCTATGCTTGACGCCGTCTTGACGAACAACTATCGGCATGCTCGTGCTTGCAATATCGCTCACTGGACTATCAAGTTGTGCCAACGGGTTCGTCTCCCGTGATTGAACAGAGGATCGCTTAATACAAACCATCGCAGATTGCTCTTTTGACTTACTTTACTCTGGAGTCGACCCCTGGAGACCATTAAGTCAGGACCTATTCCATGATGAGGCCGTAACCACTATATGGCAATGCCACAAGAGTTAGCACTGCCATGCAAGATATCCTGTTCACGAGCGATGAAAGACCGTCCAAATTGTCACATTTGATCGTTACAGGTGGGGGTGATCGGAGAAAATATCTCGAGAATCGAATTCTGATTATAAACTGCGTAGTACTGGAGGAATGGTATCTTCATTTGCGAGCACCTATTCCTGGAAGGTCGTATTTCATGAACAAAACAAGCGGCATACAGAAAAATGTATAGAAGCAAAAACCGCTGAGCAGGATATCCCAAGTATAGATCGTAATAGATATAAAAGGACCGAGTAAGTGGATGAACAGGGAGGGTATCGCTCCCGGCGTGTCTACGGTTCCTGCGGCACGCGATTTGGGGATATTATCGACGTAATCGATCGTGAGGCTTAGCACATTTCGCAGCATTCGATACAATCAAAGCAGCACTCGCAGGTCTCTTCGCAAAGGAAGCAGCAGCAGAGGGTCGCAAGGCTAGCAGATAAAATAGCCGCGTTAGCAATTGCTACACAAATATCATATCCACGCGACTCATGTTAAAGGACGAAAAGTAGAGCTTACCAAGCACCTAGACATCCACGGTCCTTCTTCTGACGAGGCGGTTCTTGGTACGGCATTTGCTGCTGCCGAGTCCATTAGTTCTTTATTCTCCGTAGTCATGCGACTTTGTTGTAACGTACCGGAGGTTGATACGGCTGCTGCGGTGGAGCATAGCCCTGCGGCTGCTGGGGAGGATAGCCTGGCGGGTATTGGCCCTGTTGAGGAGGGTAATAGCCTTGGGGAGGTTGTTGGGGGTACCTATATCCACAAAACACAGATTAGATATCACTTTCAAGCGCAAAAAAAAAAAAAAAAGAAAAGAAAAGAAAAAAGAAAAAAAAAATCCAGGGATAACATGAGAATGAAATCGCTTGATCTTCGTTCTTTCCTTCAGCTAAGTGCTCAAGCGCATCCTTCAGCAGCGTGTCCTTCGAAGAACAAAAGGCATGATGGTAGCGGATGGTTTCAGCCAAAGCGACCTGTGACTGCCTTGAGTTCAGGAAGGCGCGGTGAAGTTCGAAACACCAAGCCGGAAAGGTATGAACAGAGAGGACCAGAGGAGACGGGAAGGATAGACGCAAATAGGTCCAGCATCACTTACTGAGGCTGATGGCCTTGATTGTAGTAGTCGTGGGAACTCATGGTAGCGACCAAGAACGTGCTACAACGTTGGAAGAGTGGAACAGTCAGTATGGATAATAAAAATCAAAATGGCGGACCCAAGAGGAGATTGGCGCGATCGTTTGTAAGGAGAGAACCTATGCAATGGAGAGCCAATAACAAGGGAGAAAGCGTACCTAAGCAAATGCCAAGGGTCAACGGTTCGAGGATAGGGCAATACGAGGATGGGAAAGGGCTCAAATAAGAGGAGAAGATGAGGGCTCAAACAGTGGCTAGGGGGTTTGAAAACTGAAAAAGGACGACGAAGCGGAGGAGGAGAAGGGATCAGAGGGGGCTAGACAAGCTAAGATTCGGACTAAGTGCCTCCAGACGACAAGTTTGACAACCCAAATGGGATATTTATTACTAGGTTTTTATCTAGTCCTTCCACAATCCAACTGACTTCTCAAAACAGCTCATCCGGGGGTTCAGTCTCTCAAATTGACCATCCAAACTCCTAGTCCGAATCGCCCGATTCTTTTTGGTGTTCCGGACCGCGGAACTTGGTCGCCGTTTCCATGAGCCATCTGCGTATTGATAGCCCCTTCAATCGTGGCTCTGGTAACAAGGATGCCTAGAACCTCCTTGGAAAATCCGCTTTTCATGTCTAAACATACCGTTTGTCGTTATCAAATCCTTGGTTTTACAGGATACCAATGAATTCGAAACAACAGCCGCCCTTCGTGAGCTGAGCCACAGCGATATTCCTAGTAATACTGTGTACTACCAGCCTGGCCACAGCCCTACTGTCCACAATAGAACCTAAGCCACGACCGGCGGTCGGAATGAGGTCATGGTTGGCCAAATATCTCTCACCTGCCAGACTGATTGGCTGTCCGTGGCCCGCAAGCAGCCGCCAGCGCTACTTGATTGTGCTGGTGTGCCACTAGAACAGCTCTTAGTGGCTTTAGCTGAACGTGAGCATGAATTACAACCAATGAAGATATAATTCGACGGACTATCTGGTTCGCAAGTTTGAACTATCACCATCTCAACCAATACGGAGTAGTCCTCGGCTATTCTTGATATTAAGGTGGCACTCGTGGCTGGTGTCGAACCAAGCCACACACCATCCCAGTCCGCCAAATCAAAGCGGAACATGTCTTGTTGCTGCCTAAAGACCAATATACTCGATTGACTGGTGCGGAGCACGAAGAACCTAGGTGCCCTCACCATGAATGGTCCCACACAGCAACATATCACGCTCAGCCACCTATGTGGATGATCCATTATTACGATTGTCGATAATGCTCCCTATTGCCTAATTGGGAAGACATGAAGATATTCGAGGAGGAATGCGACCCAGGTTGCCAACGGATGTCAAGATGCCAGGATGGTCGCCCTCAAACACTTCTTGACTGCCTGTTAGGGTCTGCTGAAATAGCCCTTCAGCTTCCTCATATTTCCCTGCTGTAAGAGTGCAGAGGCTAGGTTATTCATAGTTGACAATTTCAATGGATGGTTGGCCCCCAGTTCTTCTCAAAGCTCGCTAGCACATGTCAATTCACTGCTTCCGCCTCCTGGTACTTTCCTGGTACCCGAGCACCCAACCTAGTTTGCTGGTAGTCATTAGCATGTCGGAGCGGTTGACCCAGCCATTTTTACTAATACAGAACATGAGGAGAATGTGTACATTAGTAGTATATGGTGGACCAGATGGCTAGAGCCCATTCATCTCTCCGAACTAGGAGACCTGTATAGAGGAACTTAGAGCTGAAGAAGAGATATACAGCTATGAAGAGAAATCGAGATCAAATCAATGTGTAAAATCACATGAAATAGAAAAGTAATCATGACGGTTACCAAAAATCGAAATGAATGAAGGACTGAAGGAAGGACCAAAGTCATTACAGGTCATCATCATACATACGAGTCGATCTCAGGCGGTAGAGTCTGAGAATCAAAATAACACGCCGTCTCAAGAGACGGGCCCACAGTCATCGTTTGGAGGTCAGAATAGCCTTCGTACCCTTGGGCTATATTGGCCTCCATACCTACTTGAGGGTGGCTGTCAGCTGGTGCCGAAGGCAACCCGTTGAAGACCACCTCATCGGTCGATGCTGACAGTGGCACAGAAGCCAGATCTTTCCCTATTGTCTCCTGGTCAACAGCATTCTGGGCATTCTCAAGAACAAATTCCTCTTGCTGCACCATCCAGTGCTTCAGTACTTCCATCGGCGGATGATTGCCGCCACCCTTACCGCCTCGCTTCTCACTGTCTTTCCCACGTCCTCCCCTTCCGCGCTGACACGGATTGAAGTGAGTACGACGGAGATGGGCAGCGGCGTTGTAATTAGCACCATACCGTTTCCCATTCCGACAGGCCTTGCAGTTGGCCAGAAAAGTCTTGCCTGGAGATATATCCACACAGACCCAAACCTTACGGACCACTGAGTGCACCCGCTCAATGTGTCTTCGCAGCTCGTGCTCCCCATGGAAGCCATCTGGCTGGTCATTGCACATGTGGCAATATGTTTTCGGGCGCGGAGGCCGTTGTATCGAGGCCTTAGGGATAGCCGCGACTTCTTTCGAAGTGCCATCGGATGATGAGATACGAATCATCTTGTGCTGCTCCACCAGCTTCCCTGGAGAGATATTGCGCGACTCAAGTTTCGGTGCAATAGGTCGCGTACCCTGCACGATTTGTTCTTGAGTCCTTCGCGCCGCTCTTGACTGCTGAGAGGCAGCCGAGTTGTTGCTTTCAGCAGACATGGAAGGCTTCATCTCTGTAGCAGGGGTTTCTGGGACATTTGAAGAGGGAGGGGGGTAGAATGAAGTTGAGGAGGGTGCTGAGCAGGAAAATGGAAGAGGAGCAGAGTCAGTGAAGGGAAAGGTGACGGGCTGCAAGGCTTGCTGACTTGGGTAGTCATGGATTGGAACATTTATAGGGGAAACAGAGGGCATGAATTCAGTCGAGGGCATGGAGAAGGGGTAGCTGGGGGTAAGATTTGGTCCGGCGGAGTCAAATCTGATCATGCCCAATCCGCCACATATGGAATCGGTAGTGGTACTCCTGGTCATCTCAACTGCTGCTGATGCCAGTGGCGCTGGTTGATTGGCCAGAGATTGATTCGACAAACCATTGGGGTTTATCGGAAACTCCGGTGTTGATATTTGCAGTTGATGCTGGATTCCATTCAAAGCAGGATCCGCAGAAAGGGCCAGCGACAGCGTAGATACGTTTGACCGGTCCTGAAAGTCATCCAAGCACTGCTTTGCATATTCGGACGGCGTATATTCGTTGACATGGTCAAGTCGAATCTGCGAATGTTGAGGTCCGTAATATTGCCGATGTCCCAAGACACCTGGGGCCAGTGGTTTTCGGTGAGAGACCGGAGTCTGCTGACTCTGCGATCTAACCATGGCTGTGTGCCGGACAGAGGACCCAGTAACCGAGGAGAGGGAGAAGTTGTCCGTCCGAGAAGCCATTCCAGTAGATTTCAGATCGGTGTCGGGGGCCGCTGGCGAAGACACGTGAGAAAGCTCACGGGTCAGGTCAACGGTCACTGGTGGCTCCGGTGTCTGCCAAGTGTCAATCCATGGACTGCCGGCGGGGGAGTCAAGAGAAAGAGGATGAAGTAGCGCAAGAGAAATATGGTGGGTTATGAACGGAAGGTGGAGAAGAAGCGGGAGCAGGAGACCAAGATAGATCACATACGGTGACTCGTCGCTTTGTCGGAGGAAGACCAGAACCAGGGAGAGTCCGAGGAGTGTCCTGTCGAGTCCGTTTCCCAGATTTCTCGTGAGGTGAGCCAGTGTCAGGGATGCCAGAGCCGGGAACTGGACGGTAACTGGATGACGCCGTTGCCGGTAAGAATTGGCTCAACCGCTGACTCCAAAGACGATTGCGCTCTGCTTCTGGAAGATGAGAGTGTCGATCCAAAAAAGCGTCCCGATACCCAGAGATGGCCCTTGTGAAGAGTTCGTCGTCGGCCATGGTGACTGCCATGGCAGGGGGATGATCCTTTGCAAGCGTCTCTCCAACAGAGCTCATGGGGGAATAGCTGCTATCAGTAACACACGAGATCAGGGAAGAGGGAGATATTCTGTATGATAAACAATTAGCACCACAAATAAAACAAAACTGAGCAATGTGAAAGTGTACAAGAGCAGACGCTTGAAAGGCTTCGGGAACGGAGGAAAAGCCGAATGTACCAATAGATAGACAAACGCTAGGAACAGGCAATATGGAAACCAGGCGCGATGCTGAGGGATCCGTGGCTAAGGAAGAGAAGACAATGATTGATTGCCAAATATGCGAGAGTGCTCGAGATGTTTACAAAGTACTGGAGTCGACGAGGGTTCTCGCCAAGAGAAAAGAAAGAGTATCGAGTATTGAGTATTGACTCAGAGAGGATGGCGAGGGGGAGGATTAGGACTTAAATGAGAAGCAGGAATGGGAGGGTCAGAGCGATTCGATGGCGAACTATCCCCACGGCTCGGAGGTGCAGTAATGGAAACTTCTGAAAAGTCAAAAGGGACGGAAGATCTGTCAGAAGAGGTCTAAATCTGGAAGTTGAAACTTGGGGAGCAACCAGGATGGGGAGCCTAGCTCAACTGGGTGGCATGGATGGATTATGGATGGAGTAATTAGATAGATGGTTTATCTAGATTTATTTTCGAGATAACTGACTAAACAGCCTACTAGAACAATAATAGATAGCTAGTTGGTTAGTTGGGTATTATGGGCGTCTGCTACTCTCTACTAAGAACAAGATACGATACCTACTTAGGTGATAGATCATATGAATCATGGGTCGGTGGATCAGCAACCATCGTTGATGGAGATTGACGATGAAGTCCACGAACTTCTGGGAGAATGGAAGGTCTGGAACACTTCTGACTTCTTTGGCTTCATACGATTGGGTTAGAGAAGAAGCCAAATGTTTCTCTGTTTTTTCTTTTTCTACCTGAGTTATTTTCCAATTACTATACGGATATCGGTTTGACGACGTTGCTTCACATTGATTCGTCCAAGCCAACCGATGAGCAGGACACCATCTAAAGGTGGATCAATCAAGCTTGGGAGTTATAGGAGAAGGAAACCTCAACTCCCAGCTATAGTTAGGTAATAGTTAGTTGATCGCTACTTCATCAGGGCAAGGTGCCCCAAGAACCTAAGGCACTAACTTACTTGGTCTAGTTCAAGTTGAGTGGATTCAGGATCAGGGAGTACTACAGAAAATGGAGGGTGAATTGTCCCATCCTCGATCGGCGGAAAGGGGAAGTGTGACCTGTGAGGTAAATTACCTAGCAATACCGGATCACCGCTAACTGGCCAACGTCTATAGCGCAAGGATCCAGAAAAAGAAAGCTCCAGTTGTCCACAGTGAAATGATGTCGTCTCTTTTGGGTAGGATTGTCTAACCTATCTTGAAAGACCAGGCGGTGACGACAGTGGTCAGAAACTATTATCTTCCTTCGAAAAATACAGGTGAACACGGTGTCTTTCAAAAGTGAGGCAGCCAAACGGATTGTGCCAACCAAACCCCCGGCCACCAGGACAGCAGGACAGCGAACAAGATGCATTACGGAGTATTGTTGAGTCCTCCCACTCTCAAAAATCAGTTTTTGAAATGAAGAAATACAATAGGAGAAAAATTTCACTGCTACTATCATCAGCGTAATTGGTTCTCATCACCATATGGTGTCCTGCGGACATCGAAAATCCAGCATGATCTCTTGTTGTTTTAATGGCCAGGACAACTTGTAGATACATTGCGTGTAACTCTTCAATTCATGTGCCTTAGGCGTTAACAGATGAAAGTTTATTAATTCTCTTCATAATTCTCTCTGGCTATCCACTTCAGCGGATAGCTGTTATGACTGGAAGTACTTCTTCAATCATCCCCTGAGCGCGCCTACAGCGGTACCAGCGAGATCGCCTTTTCCACGGCACCCTCCCAGCCAGCGTGGCTAGGCTCAGCAGCGTCAGCAACACTTTGAGCACGTAGTACTGCCACAGGTTGCAGACCAGAAAGTGACCTGACTGTGCCCTTCGACTCGAGGTCTGCCACGTTGCTAGCCTACACCGCATTGGGATCCGTCATTACCTTGCTGCCAGTCGCCGGGCGTCTTAGGCCAACTCCACGCTCAGATGACGCTCTAGCCAATGGTCAGATATGTATTTTCGAGCGCTTGGAGTTAGGCTAGTAGTGGTATGGCAAAAAGTGTTGTTCCTCGAAGGGACTATCAAGGTAACGACAATGCGAAAATTGACACACGAGAATTTAATTCCTGAGGCATCAATTATTCTTGCTGCCCAAATGACCCTTATGTGCAAAGGCACAGCAGTCTGTCTTCAAAAGCGAACTCCATCAGCTTAAACGATACCTTCTGAGTTTGCGTCATTCACCTGCCATCACCCATGCCTTTACAGCGGTGAGATGCCACATCGAGCCGTCGCGAAAATAAACCCATTCCGACCACGGAACTTTCCCGTGCTACCATTCGGGAGGCTTCCAAGGGTCACATGCCCGGCCACGAGTGGCCGTCCCCAACTTGAGACCCATTTCCGAAGAATTTTCAGGACACTCCCTACTGAACTACGGGGTATGTGCTCAGTGCCGCCATGTCCCTGGAACTCCTGAAGTCGCATCTATCACTTCTTTTTCGACAGGCACATCGGATGATGATCTTGCCACTATCGACTGACGGATGATTTTAGATTTGAGTGAAGATGCTGAGGAGCAACGTTTCACGTGTTACACGTGATTGATTTCGTCTGTGCTCCAGGTCTCCGTGCAATTACTCGAATTGGCCAAAGAGGCCTGATACTTCAGTATTCGGTCGGGTTCTAAGTACTACGTGTTCTTTAGTAGACTGTCTTTGTTTCCTCACAGTCACCGCTATCCAAGGGGCTGCATGATCTACAGGTCTTTCTCCTTTCCGATGGATACTGTTTCGGCCACCGGGCAATTTCGTTTCATCTTCCAGATCTCAAATATGGAGCACAAAGCCAAGCCGCGAGCCAGGTTGATGAGGTCACCGTGGGCCTTGATCCTGCTTAACGGCTACGTAACGATCATGACCGGGGGCGTCGTATGAATGGAGTCAGTCGTACGGAGTACAGCGCTGTAATTCGTTCGTGATAGTGGTGCTACATGGTGCATAGTCCCCTGTGTCAGATATCTGGATATCTACGGAGTTACAGAGTGCGCAGGTACCCTCTCCAGATAGCCAAAAATAGGCTCGACGGTCACGCTCTCTTCCTACTTTCACTGGTGGCTTTGCTAATCTTGTGTACATTGGACCAGAAGTGACCTTTTTGCCCAAGTGGGGCCACCATCCGGTGTAGATCAGACCCATGTAGCGAAACTCTTTGTAGATGGAAAACGGTAGGCATCGCATCCCCTTCACATCTGCTACTACTCTATGGCCACTATCGTCATCAATCATAGCAGTTTCATGTGCGCATGCCATACAATGATTATTCCGTTAGAAACCTTTGCAAACATGAGAGGCAAAGCCACGGCGGCAGGGAACACATGACTCCTCTTGCTCAAATCAGCTACGGAGCAGGGCGCACGCGATAATTGAGTATTATGCTCACAAGAGCGAGGCCTCATCTTACCTCAAAACACTGAGCTAGACAAAAGAACAAAGTCAGATCTTGCTCATAAAATCGCGGGCTGTAAAGTGTCTCAGCAAGCCCTCAACTCGAGCATGTGCAAAGCCAGATGCCCGAACCAGACCATTCTGCCTGAAAGCCTCAAAGGACAAGGGTTGACCAGGTCATCAACAACATGGAACTAGTCCTCCATGTCTACATGATATCAATAAGCTAGAGTTGTTGCCTAGTTTGGTTATGCTGCTGTCCCCATCTGATCGCCATCTTCTTTTGGCGAAGTACATAAGGTGTAGATTTCTGCCCTCTGATGAACTGCTCAGCTTTCGCCTTCGTCTAGATTCAGCTCTGACTTAGCAGACTATGTTGGCAACCAGATTTGGAAAGCTGACATATGGCTCAGCTCTGCGCCTCGTCGCAAAATTCCCTTATAAAGGTGGGCAAGGCACCATATTTTCATGTTTGCCCAATGGGTATCTACTGGGTCAGGTGTCGACAGACACTCCTTCAGCCCGTCTCGTCTTGGTGAGGCTCAGGCTTTCGTGTTATCGGTGACGTCTCTAACTGAGAGTCGAGAGGCAATCCGGCGAGGACTTAGCATTAAGACAAGATCCTTGCAATAGCAGAGCCTGATGAAAAGTGTCATCGTGCTAAGTAGTCCAGGATATTGCGCTCAGGCCTGCGGAGAGTCGGTTTCTGATGTTTCCAACTCTCCCCAAGACTTGCTAAGACTCGAGTGAACAGGTAGAGTTTTGGCAAGTTTCCTTCTTTGAGAGAGTAGCATTTTCGTCTAAGCGCCATGGTCTCCCCATTGTCAGGACTGCGCGACCGGTTGATGCTCAGACGCTTTCGCGCTTTTCATTGGCTGGGTCAAAGTTGCCTTGCAGTCATAGGTATTCCTGTCACCCATGAATGCCTAGACAACATTCAAATCAAGACTTCTCTTTTCGGACTCAGGAAGTACAGAGTGAAGTAGTACCGTCTTTCGACTACACAGATTCGCGTGATCATTTGGAACCCAGCTAACTCATCTTTGTGCGGATACGTCAATTTCTATAAATTCATCCTGGGTTGGCTTGTTCAAACTCGTCTTGGGAGAGAGACTCATCGACTATCGACTCGCCTTTATAACTGTGATGGGATACTCAGAGATTTTCTCTATCCTGTGATAGATCTTCTGCCACCGTCGCTTCGCATGACAGACGAATGACTGAGCATCCACACAGAGGAGTTTATTTGACGACGCATCCATCGTGGATACAAATCCCTGAGAAGTGAATTTCGGAGGGATCAATGAAGAGAAGAAGGTTGTCATTTTAACTGGTGGCGAATGGTGTCGACTTTTCTCGTGCTCTGTCTTATGTGCGAAGGAGTACTGAGTACCTCTCCTACGGCTTTATAACATTCCATCAGCCTCCCTGCCGTCGATGACCCATTTTTGAAGGGAGTTATGCCCATACAGTGTCAACATATCAACCTCCAGCATTCCCAGTCCTTCCATAGCGGATCAGATAGATGGCGTTATATTGTAGAACCTACGGGGCACTCATCCGCAGAATGGCCAAATGGGATTCAGAGCTGACATTTGCATGATAAGGGGCATGTAAGTCAAATTTGATACTTCTGGCGGGCCGATCTCAGTTGGCCACCAGGACAGGGGTACCTGTCTTTGGGACAATCACCTTGCAATCCATACTACGAGCGACTGTAAGGTGTACCAAAAAGAGAAATCCAAGGATAGATACCAAGGGCGTCCATCATGCTAGAAATGGGTGGAACTGTCTGCCTGACGTCAGATCGCCACGCCTTAAGTTTGGGTCTCCCATACAATCGCACTGGGGATTAGCTTGGGAGGGAACTACACATAGCAGCAACTTGGGTCCTTCGCAGGCAATATTTAAGAGAACCATCACTCTTTCTTTCTGATCATCACTTTCTTGCTGGATAAACTGATGGGATTTACGGTCTGACCTCACTTAAGCATCAATTGTCGCGTTTGCAAACAACACAGAAACACGTGATAATCTTTAAGGCGTTGCGAGCTCCAGCCCACGTCATAGGCCCTTTTTCGCTCCGCTTCTAAAAAGGAGATAACGAATTCTTGGAGAAAAAGGAGGAGCAACAATTCGCTTCGGTATCACCAGATACCAAATTTCCAACTTCTCCTTTGTATCGTCATCAGTTTCCCCTCTTTTTCCTACACATTGCAACCTCAGCATGTCCGACTCTACTCTCTATCTCTACACCTCCCTCACTGCGGGGTCATCCCACATTGTCACCGCCACTGCACGGTTGGAGACGATTCTGAAGGCCAACAAAATTCCCTTTCGCGCAATTGACGTGGCTACTGATGATGCCGCTCGTAAGCTGTGGGGCCGTCGTTCCAAGGGTAAAAAATTGCCTGGATTGGTGAAGTTTGGCACTGTTGTCGGTGTAGGTCTTTCTGATGCCCCCCTGATGAAAGGAGGCACAGCTATGCGAAGGAGCTACGTGACTAATAGTTTCGCCCATGTAGGATCTAGAGGACATCGAGGAGTGGAATGAGTACGGTGAGCTGAGGATGCACATCGATAGCGTGGAAGATTTCGACAGCATTCCTGCCACCAGCTACCCTCTGTCTACCTCCCAGACGAACACTGGATCTGCCACCCCTGCTACCCCACAGCCTCCAGCACAAAGCGCAACCCCGAAGCAAAGCACAATTAAAATCCAGAGCCCACCGGCGAAGGAGCAAAAGGATGATTCCGTGACGCTTGCCTTGCGACAGGCGGGCGCGGAGGCTGCGGCAAAGGCCAAAGGCAACACGAGCGCAGATGTTAAGAAAGACAACACCTCCGCAGATTCTGAACAGCAGAAGGGAGAGCCCCCTAGCAGTGGGGAGAATAAAGAAGGAGAAGAAACTGTACGTCGGCACTCGGTGGTTCCTGCGGAAATTGTCGGGGGATGTGGAGGGCGTCCACCTTTGAGAGTGCCCGAGTGCGCCGCAGAATCGTCTGCCAATTTCCGTGCTGATAATGCTGAAGCTCTAGGGTTAGTTCAACATCACCGCGGCTCTATTGTCTCCGCAACTTCCCCAGAGGAAATGGAGAAGGTGGCTCAGGACTTGCGCAAGTCAATATCTGGCGGTCACGAAGAAATCTTAGCGGCTTTGAAGAACGAACATGCGGAGCGGGCAGGACAAGATGAGACAATCGTGGAAGAGTCGGACGGCGAGGATGACAAGACTGATGAGAAAACTCATCGCAAGGAGACCCAAAAACAGGATATTAAGGATGCACCTAAGGCGACGTCGACTATTGAAGATTAGGGCATGGTTACAGTCTCCTAGAGCGTGCTTCAAGCTCAAAAGAATTTTCCTTGCATGATTCCTTCGTGTATGATACCAAGCTGCAATTCTTACTCGCTGTCTGTCTCATCATGTTCAGATTTAGATTATCTTAATGCCGAGTTACTGAACCATGTTCTCCCAGACCTGCGTAGAAGTCAAGGCTGAAAATTGCACCGCTGTAGATAGACCGTAGACCAGAATGGTAAATTACATCTTTCTATAAAAGTATATGTTTATGTCTGGCGGCGTTTGTTAACAGCTTCGCGCAGCTTCGCAATGACGTCGGCGGGGTCCTGAGCGCCAAACACCGCCGAACCAGCGACGATAACATTGGCACCGGCATCCGCAGCCTGGTCAATTGTTCCCAACCCCAAGCCACCATCGACCTCGATGTTTAGATCCGGGTACCGCTCACGGAGAGCCTTCACCTTGGGAAGCTCGGAGGCCATGAACTTCTGACCTCCAAAACCGGGGTGTACTGTCATGACAAGAACCATCTACAGCAACAGTGATCCGTTAGTATGAAACCCAGTAGCCTATGCGTATCCGAATAATGAAGACTTACATCAGGCCGTTCCTTCTCATCTTTGTTTTCCAGGATATCCCAGAGGACGTCGACGGGGGTATCCGGCTTAATGGCAATGCCCGCCTGCATGCCCTCGTCGTGGATATAGCGGATGAGTTCCTTCGGGCTTGTCAAACGGCTGGTCTCCTTGTCTTCTGGGGTCATTGCAGCGACGGAGGAGATGGCGGCCTCGTAGTGGAAGCAGTAAAGATCGCATCCGGCGGACTTGAACTCCTTGACCCATTTATGGGGCTGTGGAGGAGTGTTAGCGTGTTTCTCTCAGGAGACTGCTCTGGATGGTGTAGATTGGTTGTGAGGGATGTGCGCCCACCTCCATTATCATCATGTGGCAGTCAAAAGTACCCTTCCCAAGGGCCTGGGTTGGGCGGTCCACATGGGACCGGATCTTGGTGACCACAGGGGCGCCAAAGGTCATGTTGGGGACAAAGTGGCCGTCCATGATATCGACGTGCAACCAATCGGCCCCCTGCGCGATCTTTGTTGAGCACTCATTGCCCAGGACTGCGAAATCCGCGCTGAGGATGGAGGGAGCTATAATTGCTGGAGGAGACATGGTGGGGTGAGTGAAAGAGGGGCTTGTAGATGTAGTTAACGCTGAACAGCTGAGAAAGCGAGATGTAGTAGTAGTAGTAGTAGCAGTATATGGGAATTGTAGTAGAAAAAAAGCTGTACAGATAGAATTACAGCAGGGAGAGCTTTCTGGAAAGATGCCAATCCTAGCTAGCTAAACAAGAAGGGGAAAATAACATAAGCAGCGTCGACATCACCGCTGCTCCCGCTGGCGGTCGACGTCAGTCCGACGATGGCAATCTGGTCACTGATAAGGGCTAGGGTCGTGGCCTTCACGTGGGACGTGGGGTAGATCCATCCGTGGGGGTAGCCAGCCGGAATGCCTGAACCGGGGTTGAGACAAGCAACAACCACATCAACAAATGTTTATGGGAAAGGGCAATCATGCAACATCAAGGGTCATTCCATCTCGGACCGATGATTCATCAGCCATTGGCTCTTTATTAGAAACATGGCCCAAATGACCTGAGTATTGTTGTTGTCTTCTTGGGGTCTCTGCTGGCTCTCCAAGTGGTGACCACTCAATGCCTCCGAATTTAACCGCCCTTTCCGACTATGATGAGCGGAAAGGAACATTCAAGCAAGAAAGCCTGTGGTAGACCATGCGGAAGGAATTAATATCAAGGAACAATGTCCGTCAGGGAGGTTTTGGTTGTTGAGTCATTACTCCTACCCTATCTGTCTGCTCGAAGCCTTCTAAACATAGCCACTCGGCGCTTGCGTCTCACCAATCAGTGCCCTTCCTCATGTGAACAATATGCATGTTCACCTCCAGCGCTTAGTTGCAGACCCCTTGGACTTCACGTTCGTCCTAATTGGTGTGTTCAAGGTTCAGTAGTTCCGAGATCCTCCCTGATTTGGTCAAAGATGCCTGAGCTGTTATTATCGGCGACGCGCCAGCTACACAACCACCAATAGTGGCACTTCTACCAGGCCTTTCTCAAGGACTTCCTGTCCTAAGGTGCGCAATTGTGCAGTAGATTCTGCACGGGTGATTGTTGGTGTGAAATGATGACGAGATCTTAAGATCCCCGCGCCTGTCTCCAGGTATGTGGTTGTATTTATCAGCGTCGTTCGCTACAACCTCATGTTCTGCACCTAGTCCTCAACCGTGTGGTTCTCTTCTTCTTTATTACGTTTTGTGATAGTGCCTCGAGCTCTGGAAGCTTGGGCTCCATTCGTTGACATCGTCCCTTGATTTACGAATACTGGCAGACCTGTTGACCGGTGTCGCCTGTGATTGAGATACCCTAGAAGTACCGTTGATTTGTCTCATTGCCGCAGATTATAGTCATTGAACGGAGGGGTGGAATATAATAGCGGAACCAACAGGGGATACCGCAGCACAGGATGGCTGACGCTTCTCGGACTTCAATGAGATGTCCGCCCTCTCGGCAGGTCCGAGGGACGAAACTTAATACCATAATCGAGGAAGCAAGCGAGAGTCTGGACTCGGACAAAGTTGAGAGCAATGGTGTTGGGTTACATTCAATCACCTCAGGCCCGCAGCTGAAGCTCATGACCGCCGGTCTTTCTAGCCTTTCACTCTCAAAGCTGAATCGTCTTCGCTCGCCGTTATCAGCAGGCACGACGTCATCTTGCTCGGACACGGAATGGCAGCGACAGATGCAGAGCTTGGATGATCTGTATGATGTTACAGATGTGGACTCCGACTTGAGCGACGAGTGCACTTCATTCTCAAGCTCCCGACCGACGAGCCTCACATCTCCCACTACAAGGAATTCAATGACTTCGCCTCTAAATCGGAATCGGTACCCCAGCCTCACAATACCATCATCGACCGCGTGGCCCTCGCTACACAATGTGCCAAAGAGCTCTCCAGTTCCTCCAACACCGCCGCCGAAGATACCAGTCTCACCTGCTGCTTTGTCCATGCTTGCGAGAACAGTACCGGCTCTGAATGCACCTCCATCTTTGGATGGCAGTGTAACTTCGGACCAGGTCTCTAATAGCAGCGAGCCAATAACTCCAGACTTGCAGTCCCTTCCAGATGCCGACTGGGACGCGGACATGCATGTGCGGCCGGAAATGATGAACAGTCGACATGCGGACATTGACACCGATGGGATCGACCCCGAAGTTCAAAGCATTGAGATAGCCATTGAGAACCCGGATGAAGATTGGCAACACGTTCTCGGCAGCTTTCCGCCTATTCCCAGCCAGTCTACGTTGCCGTCGGATGGTGGTATTTTTCTCCCTGAAGATGCCCTCACAACTTTGAGGCACATCCCATTGGGCGGCACACCGGAGCCTTGGTCAGAAACATCTGCTCAGAACGAAGAGATGTGGCAGCTCGAGCTACCTGTGGAGCGTCCTCGCAGCACCGATGATACGACTCCAGCATCAGCGCTCTCCGGATACAGCTTTAGTGGGCTCAGTATACCTTCTCCCGGAGGATTCTTTGCGTCACTTGGTGCTCGGGCTCGTCACACTTGGTCGATTCCAAGAACTACTATGCCTCCCTCTTCTGCCGTCGCGGAAAGTTTCTACAACTTACCCTTTGGTCGCGATGATGGAGAAGTAGTCGAACAAATCATTGAATGTCCCGAGCGATGCACCGAAGAGCAATTAACTGCGACCTATGTACCCGAGGGACCCCCAACTGCAATCAAAATACCCTCCGAGGCATCATTGTTTCCCCTGGGATGCCAAGACAGCCCTGTGAGCCCTGTAGCGGATGTAGTGCACGAGATTTCCAGGCCTGCCACCTATTGCGAAAGCCAGGATCATGATGAAGACTACGAGGAGGAACTGAAAAGAAAGGCAATGTCGAGTCTGGATCGGACGAGTGTCTGGTTGGCGGCGCAGCAGACCTATCTTGCTGCACTCCGCGAAACTAACCCTGTCAACTCCTTGGAGAGTGAAGAGTCTGACGCTCTCGAAGGGTATCACGATAATTGTGAGCAGAACGCCCCTGGGTTATGTCGCAAAAAGTCTGTCCGCTCTGCCGAGTCTGTATCTGAAGCAGCCAGACCACCTTCTGCCCTGGCAAGTAAAGACTCGATTTATTGGCGAGGCTTCCAATCGGTGCTTGGGCTTTCGACTCGTCGAGACAGCTTCATTCATCGGAACACACGCTTTGACGCTGTACAGTCAATTCGATCAGGTTTGCTCAGCATGCATATCAATTGTTTGCTGGGACATTATGAGCTTGTGCGCCCCGAACGACCTCCCTACAAGGGTCCATTCTCACAAGCTCCCCGCAATTCTGTACGTACGTCGGCATTGGCAGAAAAGGCACAATTCTCCATCCTGGAGAAGGAGCAATTGGTCTTATCTCAGCTTCGACCGCCCATGTGGGCCATGGATGCTCTCAGGTACTTGAATGGCGGCCACCTGGTCACTAGTCCTGCCAGGAGTCGACTTTCCATGGCCACTGCACAACAAGCACCTCCCCAAAAGCCTAAAGGACACCGGGTGAGGGTTTTGGATCTGGGCGGACACGCCTCCTGCGAATGGGCATGGCAACTTGCCCACGATTATCCCAACGTAAAAGTCTACACCGTGTTTACCGAGCACCAAGCAGTAAACCATGGCATCAAAGGCCCACCTAACCATTGCCAGATTTCCGTGGCACAACTGTGGAAATTACCCTTCCCGGACAACAAGTTCGACCTGATCTCGGCTCGGTCACTTCCTGCCTTGCTGAAGAACGAGCGCCCAGTCGGGGAGATGCACGACGAGTACGACCTTTGCCTACAGGAATGCCGCCGCTGCCTCAAGCCTGGGGGTTATCTGGAGTTCTTCGTGATGGACGCCGAGATTTCTCGCGCGGGACCGTATGCCACTGCTGCGTCGGTTGAGTTTGCTTTCAACCTCAAAACTAGAGGATATGACCCGTTACCAACAAAGAGATTCCTCGGGCGCTTGCGAAGCGCAGGCTTCGTAGGTGTGAAGAGGGCATGGACGTTTCTGCCTATGGGCAATGAGCCTGTACAAGCACAACTTCCCAGAGAGACGCCAGACCCTCGAGTAAAGAGCTGGGTCGACGAATATGAAGCTGTGCACGGACCCGTAGGCAGCACGGCCGACATCGCCAGCGTAACAGGTCTCTTTGGAGGCTGGATGTGGGAACAATGGCTGCTCAAATTGCAAGTGGAGATGGGTCGTGAGCGACACCGGTTGCTCGAAGGCATCGGCAGCGTTTTTGATGAGGGCCGCAAGAACGGCGCAGGCTGGACCTGCCTATCTGGATGGGCGATGAAGCCGAAACGCAAGATGCCGCCCTCGCGTCTTCGGACCGGCTAACCGTTTGACTGAGAACTGGTTTCTCGAACTACACTCTTCTGATGATGCTTTATGTTGGTTGGATCGGTCTTATAGTTTGATACCCCATTGCCCTGGTGGCAATCTATAATGTAATAACGATTGAGGACTCCCGATAACATACTTCTGACATACCTTGTCCGGCGAGCTCTCATTTAGCTCAATTGAGCATTTATGCGATCTGCTATATATATGCATCAGCGCAGAGATGTAGACACGCTTACTGAGTAAGACCCCACCCATATTTTTTGCTGAGAAGAATTTGCAATGTAGAAGTAGTCGTCATATTGTTCCTTATGCCCGTCGAATTGGTGGTTACTTATCAACAATACCCTTGATGTTTATTCCTGTGGCTCCTGCTAAACAATATACAGAGTCACGTGACAATATCCTGTTGAGTTCAGCCCAGCCGACGCAATGCGACATGAATTTCAATTCCCCAACTTCAGGATATTTCGCCCTTTGCGTTTCTGATCAGCATCAGAGAGGGATACGAGAAGCAGTATATCATCCATCTACAAAACCTGACAAGCAATGCGATAGCGCCTTGATATTTCCTTCAACTACCCCTCCTTCACCCTAAGGTCGCAACCATGCTTTTCTTCAGGTATGAGAGTTAGAGAAAAACCTGGCGCATCACCACTTTTGACTGGCCCTCTAGCTGACGTTCTACGGGTTTGCAGTTTTTTTAAGACCCTCACCAACCAGACCGTCACAATCGAGCTCAAGAATGACATTCGTATCCGCGGAACCTTGAAGTCGGTCGATCAATACCTCAACATTAAGCTCGACGATGTCGACGTCCTCGATTTAGACAAGTACCCTCATCTCTCCTCCGTGAAGAACATGTTCATCCGTGGCAGCGTGGTGCGATATGTCATGCTGCCGCGGTCAGAGGTTGATGTTGGTCTTTTAGAAGACGCTACGCGGAGAGGTACGTCGTGAGATACTGCGGATCCAGCGCGGCTGGGGCGATTCTCTTGCCTGATTTTGAGCCTCTATCCTGGGTGAATCATATCATTTCTGTTAGACGGATGCTAACTTGGAGTCTCCCTGCAGAGGCAGCAAACCAAGCCGGAAAGGCTAGGTGATCGGTGATTGAATTCTGCTTTTCTTAGAGGTTATCTGTCTATGATAATGCTTATCACTCAATTATCTCTTGCAAGGTCGCTCACGATGCGATCTCACTTATGTTCCACGAACGAATCGGTTGCGGGCGAGTGCTACAAGTTGGACTTGAAGGTGATCGTGGCTGAGCATATGATGCCACGCGAGGGGCGTATTAATGATTTCGATGGACGAGATAACGGTTGTTACAGGCTTCAGCTGCCCTCTGACAACTGGCTTATATCCTCGATGGTGATCGGACGCTAGAATGGCTCTCGGGTTTTGGAAGTGAGGGCGTCCGGAAGCCCTGACGAGATTAGATCTGTCAATCAGGATCATTGACTCAGGAACACATTATCCTTATTGTACGCTTTCTCTCAAATGGTAGCAAATGTAGTTGGATCTGTCAGTGTAGAAAATGGCACTCAAGCCCATATATGCACGTGACCTCGCGTCGCGAAAATCAGATTCGCCGCGCTGCCGCGGCTTTCACCCTCTGCTTTGGCTTCTTCAACCGCCAATATCACGACACATGACGATGCGAATTTGTATGTTTCCTGAACAACAGTAACGGAAAATTTTCTTGAGTTTATGTGAATACAAAAGGCATGCTCCTGGAGCGAGCGATATACGGATTGCCATCGTGATACGCACGACGACGTACCCGCAAGACCGCGCCGATTTGCCCGAAGTCCTTTGCAAGTATCCCTCTGAGGATCGACAATGGCGGGCGCCCAGGCGCGAAAAGGATTTGCTCCATCGAAGGCAGCGCCCGCCTCAAACCAGAAAACGCAGGTGAAACGGAATGCCAGTCTGTTGAATTTCTTCCAGAAAGCCGACGGCCCCCCGCAAGCCACTTCGCGGCAGCCTCGAATTACGCAGTTTGCTACTAAGGTCGAGCGTTCGAGTGGGAGCGGTAACAGTCCCATTTCGTTACGCAGACAAGATAGCTCCCAAGCAAGTTCTACGGCTGGGAGTCTGTTTCTGGAGGATAAGAAGGGGTCGAATTCATTGAAAACGGGAACTGGTATTCCGGAATCTCGGGAGTCTAGGTCAAAGACACCGGATGATATCTGGGGGGTTGAGGACGAAAATGAAGGTATGAAGCAGCCAGATGGTGCGAGATATAATGAGAACGGAAACTCGGTCAAGCGACGAAAAGTGGATTCTTCATCGGCGGTTGATCAGGCCGATGTCCCCCGCCCGGTCAAACCTCCCAAGACCCGACAAGTCAGTGGTCCTTTCATCGATGAATCAGACAGCGAGGACGATTTGGGGGTCGATCTGGGTGCCTTCGATGAGGTAGACCAGGAAGTACCGAGCTTTGAGCAGACTACGACGGCGAACGAGAAAAAGAGTCCAACGAGCAACTCTAATGCCAAACAGGCAACTAAAGAGCAACCGCCCGCTGTCGTCGCGCCCTCATTGGTAAGAGAAGCCACGAGTTACGCAGGAGACGATGAATTCGCAAATTTTGACAATATAGAAGACGATAATTTCCTAGACGACGACGATACCCCTGATCCTTTTTACGCAGACGAAGATACTGGCGAGAAGGCGGATTTCCTTGACTCAACCCTCATGGATGACTCCGTTGGGATGAATGATGTTGGCGAATGTTCCGGTGATGAAGGCCCTGTATGTCCGATATGCCAGTCAGATCTATCAGGGTTGAGAGAGGCGGTAAGATGCCGGTTTTGGATTTTTATTCCTTGGACTCTAGCCTAATTTGTTGCAGGACGTGAGCCTGCATGTAAACGATTGTCTCGACGGGAAGCCTACGGCTAACTCAGCTGAAACACACTCAAACGCTCCGAGGCAAGCACTATCGCGGTCCGATCGGGCTGCCGTTCCACGACCAGCTCAACGTGACCCATTCTCGTCGGGCGGTATAAAGTCAAGATCAGCCTTTTCAATGATCATGGCTGGAAACGCTGAGGACGCTGCTTGGGCAAGTGCCGCGGCAGGAGAGGTTGCGTCCCGCGGGAAGCAGGCTTATCAACGGACTTGTCCGTTCTACAAGATCCTTCCTAATTTTTCCATCTGCGTGGATGCGTTTCGCTATGGCGCCGTGGAAGGCTGTAACGCCTATTTTCTCAGTCACTATCATAGTGATCACTATATGGGTCTCACATCGTCCTGGCGACATGGCCCTATTTACTGTAGCAGGGCTACAGCTAATCTAGTGCGCCAGCAACTCAAGGTTGATCCGAAATGGGTGGTAGACCTGCCATTTGAGAAGAAGACAGAGGTCCCTGGAACGAATGGAGTGCATGTCACAATGATCGAGGCCAATCACTGCCCTGGGAGCGCCATTTTCCTTTTCGAGAAACAGATGGGATCCGGACCATCTGCCAGAGTACAACGAATTTTGCACTGTGGAGACTTTCGAGCATCTCCCACACATGTGCAACATGTGCTTCTGCGTCCGGAAGTAGATGACCCTACTACTGGTCAACGCCGCCAACAGAAAATTGACGTTTGTTACCTTGACACGACATATTTGAGTCCTAAGTATGCGTTCCCCAGCCAGGAGGATGTCATCGAAGCATGCGCGAATTTGTGTGTCAGTCTCGACCAGAATCCGGAACAAGGTGTAGGTCAGAGTCTGTTGCAGAAGGAAAGCTCTGGTGCAGGGAAGGTTATGAGCCGGTTCTTTTCTGCGATGAGCGGATCCCGTGGCAACTCAGACAAACAGGCCGCGCAGGCTCAGGGGCGGTTGCTTGTCGTTATAGGGACATATAGTATCGGCAAGGAGCGAATATGTCTCGGTATTGCTCGAGCACTCAAGAGCAAGATATATGCGACGCCCGCCAAGAAGCGAGTATGCGAGTGCTTAGAAGACCCGGAATTATCCTCACTACTCACCGATAATCCAGCTGAGGCTCAGGTGCATATGCAGACGCTGTTTGAGATTCGTGCAGAAACTCTGGCCGACTACTTGGACTCAATGAAGCCGCATTTCTCACGCGTTGTAGGCTTCCGGCCGACGGGGTGGACTTACCGTCCGCCAACAGGTCGAACGTTGGACAACCCACCCGTCTCCACGGTGTTGCACTCACCACAATGGAAAACGCCATTTTCGGCACGCGATCTGACACCCCAACGAGGCAGTACCAGGGAGAGCGCGTGTTACGGGGTACCGTACAGCGAACACAGTTCTTTCCGTGAGCTGACTATGTTCTGCTGTGCCTTACGCATAGGACGGATAATCCCGACCGTGAATGTGGGTAGCCAGAAGAGCCGGGAGCGAATGAAGGCATGGTTCGAACGGTGGGAGGCCGAAAAGAGGAAGAGTGGACTGTACCGAGTAGAGGGAGAACGATGGTAAATGTGCAGCCTACTGTTGATAGAGGTGTACATAGTCCTAGGCAGCATATATTACCGATCTCTCTATACTCTGATAAATCATGTACATATTCGGATATAATGATCGATTGAGGTGCTCCACACCATTCACGCACTACTAGCACAAGCCTTCTTAAGCTCAGTTTGTCAGCTGTAAATACGCAAGGATCTGCAATATATTGTGAGTAGTCCGTATCATTCGCATCTCTGACACATTCGCGGTTCAGGCATTCAGGCACCCATCCAGGCACCCATCCAGGCAGGCAGGCCACGAGACCACTTTGTTCCTCCTCCTCACCATCACCAGTATGGACCTCCAATTACAAGACAAGGCTTGTCTTAGCCACTTATACGACCGCCAACAAGATGATCGTCAACCCCACTCTTGGAACTAGTACGTACCAAGAGTCAAAACAGATTAACCGAGCGGTGACACCAGTGTCGGGGTCGAAGATCGGCTGTTGGCCTATTGTTGGCCTAACTCCAGACTCCCGAGCCCCAGATCCGTCATTTGGATAGCCTCGGGGATCCCCTCATCCGTCCCAATCTTCCAATCCATAAATAACTGCTGCATCGTTGCAGTGTCTGTGATGGTTAGTTAGCAGACTATATCATCAGCAGAGTGTCATGGACTAGATTTTGGGACTTTGTGATCGACTTGACTCTGTCTTGGGAAGAATCCTGGCCGTTTCTTCGCTTATCATTCTTTAGCGTGCAAAAAGTGTTTCCCCGAGAGGCACACTTAGCTAGCTACCAACAAGGTTAGTTCCCCTGGTTTGAAGACATCAAATGTGCGCTTAGTTGCAACTGATGGAAACATAGTATCTCCATCAGTAGTGACCAATAGCTCAGCAATCCTGCTTCAAACTGGCAGATTTGCAGATTGAAATTTAGGGTCGAGCCACAATGATCACCGACCTCCTCAGCCTGCAGAACGCAGGTTTGATCCTGTTGGGCCTGATTGCCGTTTACTACGTCATCCCGTACCTGCAGAAATGGCACCTACATGATATTCCTTCTCCGAGGTTTGCTGCCTTTAGCAACCTCTGGCTGCTCCTGCAGGCCCGTAGAGGTCGTCGATTCCTGAAGGTGGACGAGGCCCACAAGAAATACGGTAAACTGGTTCGCATTGCGCCAAAACATGTCTCCATTGCGGACGACGCTGCAATTCAGGCTATCTACGGACACGGAAATGGTTTCCTCAAAGCGTATGTGGTATTCCCATGATATCTTTTGAATGTCTACTTACTACCCTACAGCGATTTCTATGATGCCTTTGTCTCGATTCGCCGCGGTCTTTTCAATACTCGCGACCGTGCAGAACATACCCGCAAGCGCAAGACTGTCTCTCATACATTCAGTATGAAGTCCATCGGCCAGTTCGAGCAGTACATCCACCAAAACGTTGAGCTGTTCGTCCAGCAATGGACCAAGCTCGCCAAGCTCAATGGTAATCCCCGGTCCGGATATGCCACCATCGACGCTCTCAACTGGTTTAATTATCTGGCTTTTGACATCATCGGCGACCTTGCCTTTGGTGCCCCCTTTGGAATGCTCGAGAAGGGCAAGGATATAGCTGAGATGCGAAAGACTCCTGACTCGGAACCCACCTACGTCCAGGCTGTGGAGGTCCTCAACCGCCGTGGTGAGGTCTCTGCTACTCTCGGCTGTCTCCCGAGGCTTATCCCCTATGCCAAGTATCTCCCCGACCGCTTCTTCAAGGATGGCGTTCAAGCCGTTGAAAATCTGGCTGGTATCGCCGTTGCCCGTGTCAACGAGCGGCTCAAACCCGAAGTCATGGAGAAAAACACCCGTGTCGATCTTCTGTCTCGCCTGATGGAAGGCAAGGACAGCAATGGCAACAAGCTCGGCCGCGAGGAACTCACTGCCGAGGCCTTGACCCAGCTCATCGCTGGTTCGGACACCACCTCCAACACCACCTGCGCCATCCTCTACTGGTGCATGTCAACTCCCGGCGTCATCCCCAAGCTCCAGAAGGTTCTCGACGAGGCTATTCCCGACGACGTCGATGTTCCCACACACGCCATGGTCAAAGATATTCCATAGTATGTCCCTATGTCCTGTTCGCTCCTCCCCCTTTTCGCCACTTGCTAACAACCCTTACAGCCTGCAGTGGGTCATCTGGGAAACTATGCGCATCCACAGCACCTCCGCCATGGGTCTTCCGCGCGAGATACCCCCCGGCAACCCCCCAGTCACCATCTCCGGTCACACCTTTTACCCCGGCGACGTGGTCTCCGTCCCCAGCTACACCATCCACCGCTCCAAGGAAATCTGGGGCCCCGACGCCGAAAAATTTGTCCCCGAACGATGGGACCCCGCCCGCCTTACCGCGCGCCAAAAGGCCGCTTTCATTCCCTTCTCCACTGGTCCGCGCGCCTGCGTCGGCCGCAATGTCGCTGAGATGGAACTACTCGTCATGACTGGCACGATCTTCCGGCTCTTCGAGTTTGAGATGCAGCAGGATGGACCCATGGAGACGCGTGAGGGCTTCCTGCGCAAGCCCCTTGGGTTGATTGTTGGGATGAAGCGGAGGGCTGTGCATGCTTCTGTTTGAACACCTACCAGCTAGCAATATGTTGGCTGGTGGAATTCAAGGATATGACTTGGGAGGAATTAACCGTTGGGAGGCTCGTGATAATGCAATGAATTAGCTGTAGAAATTTTTTTTTCTCCTTTTCACATGTTTCCATATACACGATTCACTTTCTTTGAAGTGATCATTTCCCTTACGCGTTGTTGATATCTTTGGCGTCTTCTTTTCGGTCTTCTGCATAATGCTGCTGAGCAGCGCTTCCTGTTGGTGCAGGGGTGGGGGTTGGGGGGGGGGGGGTGTAAATGTCAATATTTACGAAGCAATCCGAACTTCCGTCTTAGTATGGCCTTAGAAGTTGTTGTCGGATTATGAATTTTATGACCTTGAAAGTAGCTCCATACAAGCATTATGGTAAGTCATCACATTATTATCATGCCATGGGCTGCATGCCCAGTCAGGCAGGAAGGCACTAAACGACAGAAGAACACCACAGAGGGCCCCACAAAAACATCTCCATAGCCCAGACAAACATTGCTCTGCCTGTATCTAACGGGTCGCATGTTTGATTGAATTTGCCATCTGCACGGCATCAAGACCAAGACTTGGGGCCGAAAGTCTCACCTTCTGGCAACACAACCTGGATGGCGCTACCAGAGGCATCCATGGTGTCGGCGGCGATGTTGGTACCCCACCAGCTTGGGAAATCCGTGTTCGTCAATTGGAGTGTGAGGAAGATCAGGATGGTGCACAGCGCCAGGCCGACGTCCAATCCTGCTGACAAAACGTAGGTGTAGTGCATCCACCATCCGCGGAAACGGTTGCGGATGTGTCTGTTAAACACAAGACCTACAATACCCCAGCTGAGGTAGTTCAGTGGCGTCGCAGGGGGAATCAGTCCCGCGCCACCGAAAATGACGGGCGCGCTGAGGAACCGGATGGGACTCTTAGGCCAGTAGCGAGCACCGAGGTAGATGACAACGGGCAAAATGGCACCTGCGAGCCAGAACCACATGAGGCCGGAATATATCTGACCAGGTGAAAACATGCGGGAGGGGCCGATGACACCCCAAATGATGGAAGCATTAAAGAATACGCGGCCGTTGGGACAGGTGTAGTGGTTGGCCTGTTCTGGGTCGCAGACGTTATTAATTGCTCCAAGTGCCCAGTTCATAGTGCAGATTTGGACAATCGAGGACCACAAACAGGCAACCAACTGTCCCGCGAAGGTCACGCGAGGCGGGAGCTTCATGTAGTGACCTAGGTTGGACTCACGTCAGCTCTATGCTCGTGCTAATTCGACGACTCTTCTGTGTTGATAAGTGACATACCCAGTTTCATGTCCTGGCAGAAATACAGGCCCTGCGACATGGTGATGTACCCGAAGGTCTTGAACAGCATCATGGCCATAGGGCGTCCCGGTTGCATGTAACCGATGATGAATTCCGTAATGACGTTCAGTCCGATCTGAATGTTGGTCGTCGCCTGTACAAGACCAATGGGCACAAACCACACAGCGGCAATAATCAACGAGACGAAAAAGGCCCACCAGCTCAAATGAGTTGGATAGCCCAGGACAACACCCAGACCCATTCCGATCATGACCAGTGAAAGCACGGCATACCACCACAATGGGACGGTCTTGAACCGGGACATGAGACGCGCGTGGACGTCTTCCTCCTCCTCACCGAACTTGCGAAACCGCGCCCACAGCTCCTTTCCATGGAAGAGCCCAGTATGAATGAGCACAGCGATGATGGTAGCAAAACTCAAACCATAGTTCAGAGCGAACGTGGTGGACAGGAAGAGAGGCGAATACTGTTCGTACTTGGCTTGATCAAACTCATAATTTGGGGTGAGAATTTTAGACACTTGGTACCGTTGGGCAGTGTTGTCATAACTGTTTGAATCGCTAATGGGCAAGTACTTGCCGTACCACATACCACTATAGTGTAGGCCCATTGTAGTAATCCAGAAAAATATCACCATACCGATCAGAGTATTCATGTGCGCATGCCACGGAGAGATCAGGGGACTGAAGTTGAAACCAGAGATCTGTGTCCAGTCAAAAGTGATGGGAATGAGAGAAAGCCCGGTCCAACCACCAAAGAGCTGGTTGACGATCGGACTCTGGGGCTTGATCCAGGTGATGAACGCGAAGGTACTCAAGAAGGGAGCAATGTATCCGGGGAACCAGTACCAGACGAATGATCCGATCATGCAGTACAGAAAAAGGCGGTATTTGCCAATTGTCCATCCGGAAACCTTTTGGGGATCGGGCTTGGAGCGGTCGTGCAAAGCATTAAAGAGCGCAGAGTTAATGAGGGTAGAGGGCCAGATCATGGCGGCTGGCGTGACAAGGAACCGATGGAAGAAGCCGGCCAAGCCAAATCCTAGAGTCTGGGTAGATATGCACAACAGAAGCTCAAAAGCCCAACTGAATCGCTGCTTGTAGAAGGCTCTCTGAGCGAGCAGCACATCAGTCGCATAAGCAGCACCACCAGCAAAGGTAGCATTGGACATGATGACGATAAGAGCATGCTCCTTCTTGCTGAACGGTCCAGGGTTGAGGTTGCAATCGATGCCAAAGAATTTGAACTGCTTGTTGGGCATTACCTTGTACCAAGCCACTCCAACCGGGTAGGCGATGACCTGAATCACGTACGAGGGGATGACGATGTACGGCTGGCGCATGGAAAACAGCATGTTGAGAGCTGAACCAAGGGTCGCGAACACCAGACCAATAGTCCAGGCGCGGATTGTGTTTGTGTGTCCACCCTCGTCGTAGTTTGGAACCGCGGAGCGAACCTCGACGTAAGGTGAATCTTCCATAAGTTCGTGGGCAACGCCAACACGAGCGCCCTTGTCATCCGTGTGCAAGGCCACATCGAGCTCCTCGGCCACATCGTCGGGGAGATTGGGGTCCCACTGATGCTGCTCCTTGATATGCTTGAGATGCTTCAAGACCTCATCGGGTGCCGTCTCGTCCGCCAGAGAATTGTCGCTGACGGCGACCGTAGGCTCGACGATCTTGTCCTTCATCCTGAGAGGATGATTGAACGGTTGAGTCGGGTGGGAGATATCACAGGAGGATCTTCAATGGAGAAGGTCTGTAAAAGGATAGAAGAAGCAGTGAATAGTGGAGCAGCGCCGTCGTGAGAAGGATCCACCTCAGGTTGGTCCCATACACGATCGACAGGGGAGCGATTAGATGATCAGCGAAGGATGAGAAGAGGAAGAGAAGGGGGAGGAAGGTCGGACGCGAAGCAGATGCAGGGGGTCACGTTATATAAGGGTAGTGAGAGTGGTGCGCGGGTCGAGAACCATCACCCCAGCAGGTGTCGTTATCCCCATTCAATCAGATATCCGACGGTAACCCGCCATGTTATCTCTGATACTTTCATTTACTATGATTTCAGCCACTCAAAGATCATATCTCAAGGAAGGGATGGGCCCCGTCGTCCGCCACCGAGAGAGGAAGTCGTTTGCTCTTGTCAGATGTCACCCTGATAGGTAACCAGTTAATACATACATG
This sequence comes from Aspergillus fumigatus Af293, assembly GCF_000002655.1. NCBI lineage: Eukaryota > Fungi > Ascomycota > Eurotiomycetes > Eurotiales > Aspergillaceae > Aspergillus > Aspergillus fumigatus. The sequence goes on from NC_007195.1 coordinate 4,040,785, forward strand.
GTCTAATCAATTGTCAGTTCCAGGATGGGCCATTCCAAAGTGATCCTCGACACGTGTGAAAACGGAGAATTCGACAATGATAGCTTTTCATTGGAGGGACCCGACCGGTTCGCAGCCTTGGGTTTCATCCACAAGGAAGACATGAACCTAGGCTGCAGATTATCAGCGAGACAGTCACTGAGCAATACTAGTGCCCCTGTTGCCATGGCCGGAAAAGCGGCGCAACCGGAGCTTCTTCTTTCTTATTTCTGGAGGGGGCAGCGCTCCACCACGCTGGTCGAGCCAGAGAGATTGATGGGCTCTGTGAGAAATGAGAAGGCTCAGAAACTGTCCAAATCCGATAGCAGCGTGCGGGAGCCCTACTAGTATCAACTCCGCATTCATTAGATGTTGGAACGGCCGGTTTTTGATAGCCCCGCCGGAAGTCCGAGCCCATGTCCAGGTCTCACAAGGTCTCAGGGATAACTCGACTCGACGGCGCCTTTGCTCAAATCAAATTGGGTTTTCACAATCTCCCCTCTTCCCAGGTTACCTTCCAATTACTGACCGTGGGGCAAAAGCCAGGACCAGTCGAATTCTACAATACTCCTTGCGAACTTGTTGCTGAAGCCGCGATCGACATCAGGAAAAGGCAATACTTACTTCGGGGCTATCTTGATTACACTAAAGTGAAGCGACCAAAGACAAGACTAGAGGACGGGGGGCTGGCTAGTGCTAAATTAGACCGGCCATTTGTACCAAATCCGGGGTAGCGTGGTCTTCTGCATCACACAGTAGCCACTGGCTTGCTTCTGAGCATTTCCATACCCACACAACGAAGGATCATGTGGCTTGTGAACAGACGAGATTAGCATGGGGGGGGGGGCCGAATCTCAAATTCTGGTGGCAACATTGAAGCCCAACAGATATGATATGACACTGGGTCACAGATATGGCACTTGGTATGGATTGATGGGATCATGGAAAGGGCTGGAGGAGGATGTGGAGGATTGGTTTGGAAGAAGACGGATGATAAGCTTGCTGGGGCGCTCGCCCAGGGCCACTTTTGAGGCTTGTCCGTGATAAGCCAACGATAACCGCCGCCAATGATGGTCGAGAATCCGGAGCGGGAAAGCCGAAGGAACTTGGCCTTCGACTGTTGGACACCCAAGAAAAAGGGAGGAGGGGGGAGAAGAAATTGGGCTACAGCGGATAATTCCTTGGGATTTTCGATTACTGTAACTCTGTAACCTCCCCCCATACGAACCGAAGAATCGATTATGCAATAGCATTACTTACCTTCTAGCGAGGTCTCAAATGGCCATGTCCCCGGTGCTACTGGACACTTGTGCCAGCCGAGACAGGGACAACTCCTGGATGTTATGCTTCTTTGTACACTCCTGTTGTTCGATTCCAGACCGAATTTCCTCTCCCAATAGTGGACTTTCCGAGGTAAGTTTACGAGCGCGCCTGTGAAACGGAGTACTCCGTGCCTTTCCTGTCAAGGTCCGAGAAATTTCACAAGTCCTCGAACAAGCATAAATTCAGCTTTTTTTTTGACGCAAACGTGGACATGAATTATTATGGCTACGTAAAGGTCAAGATAACGGCCTTCCTCTGGCCAGCTGCCCAGATCGGAGATAATAATCGCTTAGACCTTCTACGGTGGTAGCTCTGCGTTGCTACTCCGTAGATGCAATAGAGACGAAATGAAGTAGCCTGGCGCTAAGGCTTTTTCTGTTCATGTGCACATGTGCAAGCGACGCCGATAAGGAACAGACAATATCATGTTGGATAGATGATGCCTTTTAACCTCCTGCTTCATCTGCACTAGCTCCGGAGGACTAAAATCAACCAAAGTTGGGCGAGAAGTGGAGCATCTTATCGAGATTAGGCTTAAGCGTAGGATGGTCTGATTTGTGCGGGCTCCGGGGCAGCCGGTTCCCCTTTGAATCGTCCTGATCCTCAAGACAACGTCCGCGATAACTAGTTAACGTTAGAGTCAAAGCATGTGTCAGCAAGGCATGTTCCTGATCAGCATTATTACAATCTGAAAACAGTACAAAAAAAATTCTCTTTTTAATTGGTTGAATGGTCAAATCGCAGTCTCCAGCGAGATCTGGCTTCGATGTCAGGAAGCAGTGCGCTAGAAATGCAGGGTTTTATTCGGATGGACTGCCGTGGAGATTATTCACCAATACTATGAGATTGAGCTTGAGAAGAAGACAAAGATCTTATCTGGCATTATTCACTATTGTGATTTCTGTTACTAGTATTACTCTTATCGACCTGGATTTAACCTGAAAATTTTTTCACTCTGACAAAAGAAGATTTCCTGGGTAGAAAAAAAAAAGCTCCACCGATTGCAAAAAAGATGCTCCCTCAGGGCAATGCTGCTAACATGCAAGTCCTGAATACCAATGCTGAGGAAGATTTGGCTCGTTTTCCCTTCCGGAAAGGTTCCACCTTACGTCTCGAATACCGTTGGTGATCTCTAGGTGGTGATCTCTAGGTATACGGCCCGGAAGACAGGAAGGATTCATCCTCGCACAAGGCCCACTCGAAATCAGCAAGGAAGTGGTCGTCGGCACGAGCTGAGTCCTGTCTGTCCGCGCAGTTGACTATCGCGCTGGCGGCTGCATTGGAGGGGTCGCGGTTGCTTTCAGCTCCTGAAATCACAGGGTCATCAGCCTGTGCGGGATGAGTTTCAGGAATGGGAGGTATAATACCATCCGCAGCCTCCCCCTGCACAAGATACATAGTACGGTATTGTGGCTCGTTCTCATCTCGCCACCACCAAACCGCGTCGAGGACGGGACTGAGAACAAGACGGCCCCGCACTCGGAGGGATGTATACGCGCTGCCATCAGGCTTGCGGTAGGCCTTGGTGCTATTCCAGAGATGGTTCAGGATGAAGACGGCCTTGGCAGCACTATCGTTCTGCTGGACGGACATCTCCTTTGCAAGATTGATACCGGCGAAGAACGAGGCCCTGGCTCGCTCGAGATCCAGATCGCACGATGTGTATAGTTTGAGTATGCGGAGCAGGGACACTGAAGCGAGGAGGAGCCCGAAGTTTATCTGGACGGGGGTAGTCACCAGGCGGCCGGGTGTTTGACCTAAAGACTGGACAAAGTCAATGACTCGGCAAGCTGCGGCCAAAAGACGCGGTAAGGCGCCGGTTAAAGGTAGGGTTTCGGTCTTGTAGAAATGAAAGGCTTGAATACTCAAGCGGCACAGAGCTACATGGAATCTGTCAACTGCTGTAAGTGTGTCAGCGCTTCTCATTCTCGAATAGTTCAGCAGGGACATACCAGAAGTAAACTGGGTCTCCAAGTCTGTGATTTGGCTCTCATATGTGCGGAGAATGATGTCTAACGAGCGCTCTTGTTCCAAAGACAGATTTCGCACGCCGTTTTCGACTACTGCTGCGCTACATCTGGTTACCAGGTCCAAGCATTTGAGCTTCAGCACCAATCCTGGGGCGATTCTCTGGAACAAGCGATGGCTCTGCCCGAGTTCCTGGTGCATATCGTTGAGAGTACGAGCTAACTGCCCTTTGACAATACAAGAGCTGCACTACTATGAGCAACGTGTTGGCCAACCTCGGTGTTAAGGACTTACTTCTGATAAGCAATCACGCAATGTGCCCAGAGCTCCGATCGCCGAACCATATCAGTTTCGGACGGCGCGGGGGTTTTAAATCTAGAAAACTCATGGCTGGACATGGGTATGTGCGTGCCGTTCTGCATGGCAATATGGAGCATCATGCCGCTCAAGGTGAACATCACATCTGACCGGGTTTTGTCCTTTGCAAAGGGCCAGGTGAGAAGCAGCAGCAGTCCTTGAACAGTGTGCCATGGTGTGGTTGACAAGGCCGAGAGTAAAGCCATCTCAACAATGCCCCGAGAGAGAGCCGTCAGTAGAGTTGGATTTTTCGGGTAAGACCTGCACGCAACCCCAATAACAGCCCAGAACAGAAAAGGAGATTGTGAGTAGTATGCGTTGGGGGTCAGTCCGATGTCGAGGATGGGAAGGAACTGCGAGTATTCACGGAAGAACCTGGGACAACGCAATCAGCGTTGTCAATAGACTTGGTGGGCCACCGCTCAATTACTGCTGTGATTGACTTACACTTGGAACAGATCATCGATCTCCGCTGCTTTTATTGTCACGTTATTCAAGGTGCGAGGTACGGTCGGCTCTAGGCGATGATCGTCCGGCTCGATATCCACCTTGGCTAAAGGCTCTTCTAAACCTGCTGAGGATAGCAGCTGCTGGGCATATGATGGAACAGGAAGAGCAGCCGCACAAGGAGAAGGACCAGGAGTCGGCGGAGTAGGAAGAGCAGGAGCTGAAGGGGCAGGCAGACGTAATGCAACCTCGCTGCTTGCAGAGTGCACTCCCATCTCTGCTGCAGCTGTGAGCATGGCTATAGGGGAAGCATGATGGTTTGGGGCCTGTGCAGGGGCCTGTGCAGCCTGTAACTGTCGGCGGAGCTCATTCGCCTCATGTTCCAGTTCGGCTCGACGCCTAAGTAGATTTCGTTAGCCTTCAGTCAACACACACCACACAAGCGGTGCACAACATACTGGCGTTTATGCTCCCTTCGAAAAGGGTCCGAGATGACACATTTAATCTGGGACTTTCGGCATCTTGTGCACGGCTGCTCGGGGTTCAAATACGCATCACATTTGTGCTGTTGACTAACAGTTAGTCATGAAGAAACACTTGGAACAGGCCATGCGCTCCAGCATTCAGTAAACTGAGGCTTACCTTTTGCTGTCTGCACTCTGTGCATGCTTTCTTGGCTCGCTTAAGCGAAGATCTAAGATAAGCTTCTTTGTTAGCGTTGCTCATGAAACCCACCCTGGAATGTTCGAGAGGGGTGAGAAATCTTACTGGGGGTCCATTTCATCTGCTATCATTCGCATGTATCGGGAGCAACGTAGGAGGGACTCTGCATTCTGCTCTTGGACTGACAGTATAAAGGAGCTCTCTCCCTGGTACACTTCACGATGACGGTTGGACTGGCGAGAAGAGCTACGAGTTGAAGATGTTTGGGCTCTCGGAGATAGCGCCATAATGTCCGTGACTGGTGGAGAAAACCTCAGGACTGTTGGCGATTGACATTGACTGGGAAGAAGACTGCTTAGGCGAGTCTTAGGGCTGAGGCTAAGGTAGTCTTAGAATAGGGATAGAACATTCACTTAGCAAGTTGCGTCTCATGCCATCCTTTAGCGAAGATACTACTAGTTATGGGGGAGAGTCATGTAACACGAGACGTTTCCTAGACGGGAATTCAAGGATGTAAAGAGATGATTTACGGATCTTATGGTCTACGCGATTCAGTCTGACCTCTAAAAGCGGATCACAACTCGTCTTGAATATCATAGCTCAAGCCATGACTCGGCGTTCCATCTCACTTAGAGGTATCCCTTTTCTCGAACATCTATCCGGTCTTATTGACAATGACGCTATAATTATACGCTACCATCAGGCCCGGAACCGGCACGGAGATAAGCAATCGGGCCGGATATATGTAGCGCCGAGTTGACCCACCAGTTTCCCCAAAGGAGCGCCGAGCAACATCAGCCATAGTACCGTTGGGATCTATAAGTCTCTATTTAATAGTGAATTTGAATACAAAGCTCAGTTTCCTCTCCATTAAGCGCCCTGGAAACTGTATAAAAAGGAACTTCACCCCGTAAGCGAATCAGCATTGCGCCTGCTGATATGCGCGTCTCCCAGGTCAAAGCCACTGTGGCGGAGGCATTGCAGCCGGACCCTTTGGACATTCGGTTGTTACAAGTGACGATACTGCTATCACAATATAATGGCTGACAGAATTGAATTGACCAGATTTGAAGCCCTTTCCCGTGCTTGCCAAATTTGACTGTCTTTAATGCTGGAGGATTGCCTACGATTCATAGCAAACATGTTCCTAACAAGTCCAATGGACGTCCGGAAGGTCTACATTGATCGACTCTGTTAGAGGTCTAATCTAAGGTGAATTTGCAACGAAGTGTGCAGATATCCCAAAATTCCAAGCTCTCCTCTGTCTTGCTGAGTGGATACAGCTCGGTCACCTGTCACATGTCTAAATGCAGCACTTCAGCTGTCACACAAACCCTACATCTGTTCATAGAACAAGTTGGACAACATGGCTTCAAGATGCTCGATTCTTTTAAGAGTGTGGTTGTCCAGGGTAGGATGAGCACATCTCAATCACATCAGATCCTTATACATTAACATGCGATCAAATGTTCTCTCTCCGCGTGCGACGCTGTGATAGTCGATGCAAGTCTCTGCGGGGACCCTCAAGGGTAACAATGTCGATATCACGGTTACAGGGACCTTAAACTTCTTTGTCTGACTGAGAATTCTACAGTCTCACATGTCGACGAGACGCATTGGTTGCTATTACCTAGCAGATGGCGAATACGACTCGCCATGAACAAGGCTTGATCTAGAAGTTGGATGTCTCCAACTCAGCTTGTCCCATGAATTGGACACCTTGTTGTTGTGTCACAATTGACAAGTCACTGTGCATATTGAGGAGTACATCCTACTTCTCATTTGCAGAAATTGGAACTGGGTTCCGTAATCTCGACTATTGCGGAACAATAAATCCTCACAGTTATAGCTGTCGCAATAGCTTACGGCGAGCCGAAATCTGGCATTGACTGTGAGGGTAGGTTGCCTATCCTCGTGGCTGACTGGGCTTCATCGCAAAGAACCTCCAATGGAAGTTATTGGGGGTACTTCCGATTTTGACTGCTATCCCTAAGTGGTAGCACTTGCAGTACTTCTGCTAGGTAATCTATCTGGAATATAGCCATGGAGACACCTGCTGCCTAGGTTATCTCGATCAAGTATCACCTCAAAATAAACCGAAGCTTAGTACTCTAAATTCCCGTTCTACTAAGAAATCCACTGGTCCGTCTCGAAATGAACAACCGCAATTGCGTACATTGTTAGACTCCCGTACATAGTGCACCGCCAGACTCTACCCAAACTATCAATGACCACCCTTTTACCAGCGCTAGAAGCCGACGGGGAGATGGTCATCGTCAATAGTACTCTCGACGAAGGGCTCATCAGACACATACCGATTTCTTCTAACTACCACTTATGACTAAGGGTGGCAAGCATAATATCAAAACGGTGCGTCGTTATTGCTATTGTTATGCAATTATTGCCGTCTTTCTGCTCTATGGCGAAATGTACTCACTGTGACATCACAGTCACTATTCGTTCATCCCAACTTGAGGCGACACATAGATCTAAACAACATACACCTACCAAAACTATTTCAAGATTCACTGTATTGGCCACTGTTTTGTTTAACTGTAATGTAAGCATGAGTTTTGACCTCCCTTCTGTTAGCGAACTGAAACGCGCGGCCGAGGTTGGCCAGCGCATCACACCCGAGGATGTCTCCGTTATAGCACAAGCGGAGAGCGAGTTGACGGGCAAAGGGCCTGTGAGAGGAGGACCTGCAGGTTAGTTCTTTCGATAGTAGAAAACAGGAGAGCCTTCGATGTTGATCGCGCTTTAGCAACGGCGCAGAGTCTGGCAATGCGGCAGATGAACTTTGACACGAAGTTGGATGAGATCTCGAGGAAGCCCCAGAGTCATATCACCCAGGAGGATGCACGAGAGATCCAAGCTACGGAGGTCAGTCTCCCACTCGCTGATGTTGTTCTTCCATGGCTCTGATAGGTTTTCAAGGGTCGTGCGTTTAACAAGCCACCTGGCGCGGGCTCCGTCGCCGCTCAAGTTCGCTCTATTGCCAACCGCAACGAGGCACTGGGCCTTCCACCCATCAACGCAGGCGTTGCTGCATATGTGACTAAGGATGACGCACGAGAAGCGCAGAGAGCCGAATCGTTCGTGTACGGAGGCCAGAACCCCTCGGGCGGGATGGCAGCTCAGATGCAGGTGAGCGGAATGGCGGGTTGGGCGTGGGTAATCAGACTAACAAACTGCTAATATCTAGAGCGCTGCCGATAAGATAGAGCATGTCAGAAGAGTCAGCGGTCAGGATTGATTAGGAGAGATCTTTGATGGTAGGAGACTCCACCGTGCGGATGTTTTGTGTCTAGCTTCCTCTTGTGAATTCGAGATACGACGGCATGACAAGGAGAGTCTTAACCCTTCATAAGGAAAATGATTCATCTCATAGTACAGAGTACAGAGTATATATAGATTTCTATAGTTCAGCCTTACAACTTGCCAGAATTTAGGTCTCAAAACCTCATGAAATTTCAGACAAGCCTTAGCGTTGGGCACCGAAACGAAGGAAAAATTTCGGTTGGTGAACTTTAACAACTTAGATACGGATGGACTGTCCAACTGAATTGCTCTGTTCAATGACAGAGAGCATATTTTTGTAACGACTCGATAATTTAGAACGCCGGTGGCTTGTACAGGACTTGACTCTCCCATCAATGACCAGTGTGGATTGGGGAGGGCGGAAAATGCATCTCACTGGGGCCATGTGAGCACCGCCAGCTCGAAACTGAGTTTCGCAGAACTGGTAAAAATAGGAGAATAACCAAGCCACATAATCCATACTCGGCGAGCATTATTATTTTTGGGGCTGAAGGGGTCAGGAAGACCCAACAGCCTGAGCCTCTGACGTTTTTATCCGTAAACTCTGCTCTTTCTCGAGTATATTCCACGACAGAAAGATTTCAAATCCCCGGTGCACTGTGATCGCTGTGTTGATATAACCCGGCCTACTGCTTGCTTGTTGATATCAGAGTTCGCATAGGCACCAAGTACCTTTCTTTCGGAAGGCGTCAGCAGTCAGCACAATGATGAAACAAACTGTTTTCACCACCATTACGCCCCTCCCCTCGTACATCAGCAGAGACATAGTTGTGGAGACATTGCATAACCATAAGGAGATGATAGAGCTGAATCCTCTGGTCATCAATTTTGCTCGGTGCAAACCTCCCAGCTTCGCACCAGCAGACGAGTTCCACACAATTTGGTACGAGTTGACCGACAGAATCTCATATCTACCTGGCGGGCTTCTTCACGGCAATGTCAGCTACAAAGGCTGTTTCCATGATCTTCCACGCGGCCTGCAAACACACGTCTATGCACCGACAGGACTCGACATTCGGGATAAATGGACTGTCTGCGGGAATATGCCGGGTGAACCTCGCGAGACCATCGAGCTGGGCTTACCAGAGGCCCCCAGGGAGGGATTGTACCTTCGCGAGGACGTCCAGATGCGATGTCAGATTTGGGCCACGAGCTTTGTCAAGAAGACCCTGAAGAAGGCACACTCAACGCTGGTCGATCGATTAATCATGAAAGCAAATCTTCTGGAAGAACAACGTGCGGACAGGAACTCTGTCTCCTTGGTTTCTCCGACCTCATCTTCGCATAGATTCTCAGTAGCGTCCGCTGAATTACCAGTGCAGGAGTATGGTCAAGCAATGCATTCGCCCCGTGAAAAATGGCAGCAGGTTCATGGAATGAATGGTGCAGCCAATAAGAAAAATTCCCTCCCATCGGCCAGCGAGCTTCCTGGGTCATTACGGCCTGGACAGCTATCCGGCCAGGCAACACCAGCAATACAAATTAATGGCGTGTCTGAATCCAACATATCGGGGCAGCGAACAGTGGTATCCCAGAATCAGGAGAGACACTCGCGCCGGTCGTCGTATCAGGGAAAAACACTCTATGAACTGGAATAGAAAGATCAACGGAATGTGATCGAAAATCCCTGTGCGCATCTGAGTGGTCGTGTTTATTTTCACCCTTGGAATACCCCGCCGATGGAGGAAGCTATTAGCCGTCTGGATAGGTGATGCGCGAGCCCAGATCTTGCCTCAATCCAAATGGTCTCGGTCCGTATCAATGGGTACTCCGTCCCTTCAGACTCGAGAAATAGACTGGTTTGAGTCACTTAAGAGGATAGCATTTGTAGTGCATTGTTGCGTCCGGGCTAGGTTGCCGGCCAATTGACCTGGAGGAAGCGTGAGGATCCTGATTCGGAAAATGAAGCTCCAAGAGGACCGGCTCGATCTATCGTTAGTCAGATACTTCAAAATGTGAGTAAGGTATTATCCGTGACTAGCCCACCCACACCGCTTCCCGCTGTGGGTGAGCTACACCGTAATCACCAATTTCACCGTAATCACCAATTTTCGATATTTTGAAGCTATTCTCAACACATTGGCTGACTATCTAAGAAAAAAACATCACTATTTTCATCTGCTGCCCCTGCTGATCCATTTGATACCAGATTCTCTTGTGTAGGTGCTGGTGGTGGGGGTTTACCATGCACTTTCTCCCACTGCCTTTGTAAACGCCTCTCTTGTGCAGCAGCATCTTTGGCCTTCCTTAAAGCAATTGATCGATTCGCATCACGTACTTTTAGTATACCATCCTGACTGAGTGGCTTAACATGTCGCTTAGTGTGTTGGCGCCGTAGGGGGGCTTACGCAGCCCTGATTCGATTGATTGTTTCATTCGCTATAGCCAGATGCTCAGCAGCAATTTGATTATATTCAAATATCCGTTCAAGATTCCGCTGTAGCTTTGGTGTAAGCAGATCTTTATGCTTAGATAGCTTTGCCTGATTCTTCTTAAGGGCCTGAATCGTCCTTAGAGGGGTGATATCCACACTAGATGAGGAGATAGGTGGTGGAGAGGGTGTCCCTCTAAGGCATGCATCAAGATCAGGCGCGTAGACATCTGGAATTTGTTCCCATGCCTGGATAGCAAGATTGTCGACTATCTTACTACCATCAACAGGCCAGATACCACGATCTTTGAAGGCCTCACGGATAATTCGTTGGTTGAAGGCTTTCTCCCGTACAGGTCCAATCACCCGTAAGAATTCTGACTTCCCTACTGGCTCACCAGCCCAGTAAGATAGCTCATTATTTATACGTCGGAAGTGTTGCTTATAGCTCAAGAATGGCTTGCCATCCAGTGGCTGGCAAAGGTGTGTTGTATGAGGAAGGAATCCAAAGGGAATAACCCCATTATCTTCGCATGTCTGTAAGAAATCAACAGTAAGATGGGAGCCATGACCATCAAATATAAGTATTCGTTTCTCTCCTCTCTTTGTACGCTCATTTGTTGCCTTGATAAAGCTTTGAGGCCATTGATGGGCTAGTTCATCTGATATCCAGCCATTGGCTTGCGTAGCTATCGTTGTATTTGGTGGTAGGGCCTCGCTCTCGTTAAACCAACATTCCATGAAGATCCCGTTGCCTTTAGGAAGCAAGAAAGGTCAGAAAAGAATGGTCTAAAAGAGTAGGAGCTTGCCTTTAAAGATAAACCATGGATCCATCTGCCAACCATCTGCAGCAATACATTCAATAGTTGTTATATTCTCACCCTTCTCAGATTCAGCAAGATCAAGGCAAGAACCTTTTAATCCAATCACATTCCTTGCCTTGCCTTCGCCAGGTCGGAAGCCACATTCATCAAAGTTGTATACCAATCGTGGTGGTGTATCTTTAACCACATTGGCAAGCTGATTATACCAATTCGCTAGTAAACCAGCATCCTCAGCCTTGATACACTTTGATTCCTTCGTCTTTTGCTTCACAGGGCCCAGATTGAGGTGTTCTGGGAGTCGTTTTTCAAAGCGATATGCCCATACCCTACTAACCTGTCTAGCTTCACCAGCGCGTTGAAGTGACTGATTTGCAAACTCTTCTAGTAGCTTAGGTGTCACTGGTATGTTATGATCTCGCATCCAGACTATCCACTGTATTAAGGCTTCCTCCTGGTACCCATCAAGTGCTTTATTCACTGGTTTCCGAGCTATACGAGCCTGTCTGCCCTTTTTGATGCAATCACGTAGTGTTGAATAAGGAACGCCATATTCACGCGCAATCTTGGAGATATTCGGTTTATTTTGGGCCTGAGCGGCTTCGCAGGCCTTAAGGAGGTCAGATTCATTAAATTTAATAGATTTAGGCATGTTGGGTGGTGGGAATAGCTTCGAAAGGTCAAAATATCGAAAATTGGTGATTACGGTGAAATTGGTGATTACGGTGTAGCTCACCCACAGCGGGAAGCGGTGTGGGTGGGCTAGTCACGGATAGTGGCTTTGCTGTCTTGCTTCAGCTCGTTGGACTGCTTGTCACCGAGCCTCTTTTTATGCAAGTGTGACAAATCTTTGCGCGGGCTAGGAATAGGAATCCCAACAGGGGCAAAAGGACGCCAATCAGAGCTCATTGTCGGGTCAACGGAGATATTTGAGAATGAAACTTTGTCCTGTTGATTTGAAATAATGTGATAACGTCCCAGTAAAATGTGGTCCCTGTAAGTGGTCTGTTGTTGATGATTCTGATCCAAAAAGCCGACTGCGAGGGGCAGCCACCAGCAGATCAATTGCAACTCCACGGCAGCTTTGAACTAAAAATGTCCAGTGACAAATACTGGTCAAATAGCTCAATATCAGGGCCGAATCAGGAGACCAAATGGTAATCCAGCAGCGGAGCTAGAATGCGCTACTAGAGCTTTTTGGCTAGTAGAAGAAATGAGCTCGGCGCGACAGTGACGCAACTCTCTCTGTTTCTACCGCGGCACCCCTCCTCCATCATTTTTTCCAGAGCCAAACATGACCGATCCTCGCGGCATAAGCTTCATTTGCTCAATCAAGGGACGCCACTAGTTGTCAAATTAATGGCTGGTGGTTCCAAATCAGATGGAGAAGGAGGTGAGAGATTTGGGGGTATAAATAACCCCCCTCATCGCCATTTCTCTACAAAGGTACTCAACTTTGAGCACCCTGTTGACTCTTAACGTGATACATTTCCTCCAATCAATTATTATCAGTCGAATTAGCCACAATGCCTCTTACTGGTCACTGCCTCTGCAACGCAGTCACTTACACTATTGATGTGGATCAGCCCGCTTTGGTTGGATATGACCACTGCGATGACTGCCAGCGTCAGACTGGCTCAACTTACTGTACGTTGTCAATCTTATTCTTAATGTGTTTCAGTTCTTGAGACATCAATGTATAATCGTTGTTTGCTAATGGCTACACCCTCCTGCAGCGCTCGTTGCGGTCGTTCCCAAAGACAAGCTGAAGATCAATGGCCCTATCAAGAGCTTCGCTAAGAACGGAAGCTCTGGAAAGGCTGTTCATCGTATGTTCTGCTCGGAATGTGGTTCGCCAATTGCCCACGACCCGGACGCTGCCCCAGAGATCATCGCCATCAAGGCTGGGACCCTGGACATAGAGATCAAGAAGAACCTAAAGCCGGTGCGTGCATTAAGAAGGCGGGCTATCGGATTAAATATGCTAACTACATACGTCCCTGGTAGGATACGGAAATCTGGACCGTTAGCAAGCTTCCTTTCTGCCAGGAGCATCTGGCCAAGCCTTTCGAGCACATGCCCCAGTAGATGGGACGAAAAAACGAATCTTTGACGGTCAGACTGAATAGTCACTTCAGTACACGACGAGCCCAGCAATACGAGCACGGAGCTTGGGTTGGAAGACACCTTGTTTCTACAGGGGACTGTACTACTTTCATCGAACCAGTGGTCTCACATGTTTGGAAGCGAGTTGTATTAACTAAATATGCATTCCAAATTTTTCAAAACCCAATCTGTCGCAGTTGCCATCCTCTCAATCTACTCTTGAGGTAAACGCTTCAGGCTATATTGTATCATCAGGCACTCTATTTGTTCAGTCAATCATTGGATAATACTCAGCAAGCCAAATATGGCTGACAAGTTGCTTGGGATAAATAAAGCGGACCCTGGTGTAAATCCCCTACTAATGTCCGGAACAAAGTGCCGCACTTTAGCTTGCTTGCTCCCATCCTCCTTCAGGACGTGCTCAACACACCTGAGCTATGGCCTGGTCGGCACATTTCTATACACACCCCTACTATAATAGGAGCACATTGACCGAGGGAGCATCTTCAACGGATTCAGAACATAGCCACCATGTCGTTTGGGACCCTTCACATCAGAGACTCGCGCACCAACGCGGAGTATGAAATCCCAATTAGACGAAATGCAGTCGTAGCGATGGACTTCAAGAGGATCAAAGCCCCAGCAGCTGGCGCAGATCGAGCGGATCAAGTCGACAGTGGACTACGCGTGCATGACCCCGGTTTGCAGAATACTACTGTTGTCGAAACAGAGATAAGTTTTTCGTGCGGAGCTCTGAACTTTTATGTGAGACGATGCAGTTGACAGACTGACGCTTTTTAGAGATCATTGGAAGAGACTCCTTTTGTATCGTGGGTATACTTTGGAACAGCTATGGGACAGCGATTTCGAAGATATGCTGCATCTCCTTGTCTGGGGGAGTTATCCTACGGCATTGCAGAAGAAGGAATTGAGCCGGAAGCTCTCGGAGGAAATGACTATGGTTCCCAAAAGCGTGCACAGGACCATAGAAACACTGCCGTGATTCTTCCATGTCATCAGAAGGTCCGAGTCCAGACTAACAAAGTGAACCATACAGAAGGACCACATCACCCCTGCCTCTTATGTTAGTCGGACTTTCGGCGTGTCTAGCATACGTTCCAGAGAGTATTCCTGCATCAACCAAACCCGATCTTTACCAAAGCAACAGCAATGTGCTCGACCGCGCAATCATTCGAACCGTTGCAGCCTACGCGGTTGTTTTCGGGCTGGTAAACTGCCATCGAAGAGGGATCCCGTTTGCACAACCCTCTCGCCACACGTCTTACCTAGAGAACTTGTTCCATCTGGCGGGCCTGGTAGATCAAACTACTGGACGCCCAGATCCAACAAAGCTGTCATGTTTCCAGCGCTTTGCCATGCTCAACGCGGACCATGGCATGGCTCTTTCTGTTTTTTCAGCACTAGTCACAGCATCATCTCTCACCGACCCTATATCGTGTCTGATAACAGCAACAGGGGCAGCATTTGGCCCACTGCATTTCGGTGCTACCGAGTCAGCCAACCTTGCGCTGCGGGTGATCGGAACGCCAGAGAACGTCCCCAACTTCATTGAAGAGGTGAAACAGGGCAAACAAAGACTTTTCGGATACGGACATCGCTCGTACAAGGGAGTGGATCCCAGAGTTGCTCCAATCAGGTCCATTCTGAAGGATCTAGACATGTCCTCGAACAGTCTTTTAAAAGTCGCCGAGCGGATAGAGCAGGTTGCCTCTGCCGACGACTATTTCAGAAACAGGGGACTCTATCCCAATGCTGACTTCTACGGGAATTTTGTCTTCACAGAAATGTAAGAGTCCTCTTTGAGTTTAGGCTCAAGAGGTGATACGTTGGCTAAGGGTGTCTGTAGAGGGTTCGAACCAGACATGATTCCGGCCGCCATGATGGCCCAGCGTATCATGGGAGTAATGGCACACTGGCGGGAGTATATGTGTAAGCCTTTGCAACAATCTGTAAGATATCGGCGAGTTTCTCACATTGACTACATTTAGTGAAACGCGGCAAGTTGTTCAGGCCGTCTCATATCTATACCGGGGAAGTCAAGGAGGACAAGTCCCTGCCAAAGATATGAAGATGGATTGCAGACGCCCAGATATTCAAAGTAAGCTAGGTCTATGCGGAGTTTTTTATAATCAGAAAAGATGATCGATGTTCTTAAAGCTGACACGTACAAATATCGAAGCGTAGAATACGCCTAGTCACTCGGCTAATATGACTATAATGCGCCGGACTCTCGTAGTTTGATGTGTTTAGATAGAGAGAACTATGCTTGATATGAGGTCGAAAACAATTTAAAAAACATGGTTTCTGTCAAAGAATATATTCTGCAGGTTCTCATGTGTAGTCAGAATACCACACTATGACAGGGCGATCGAGTATCTCTCAACCACCAGCCACGGACTCAACACCTCTGCTCTCCTCTCATGCAGCATCACAGCGGTTTTCAGTCTTCACAAATGGACAGAAACGCCTCATCATTCTTGCAGCTGCTCTAGCCTCGAGCTTCTCACCTTTCTCGGCCAACATCTACTATCCCTCTCTCAATTCCATCGCGGCAGATCTACATGTCACGAGTTCTCAGATCAACCTGACAATTACTACCTACATGGTATCTCTCCTTGTTGATCTGGTTCCGTTCTGATTACTGATGCAAGACAGATATGTCAAGGCCTCGCTCCCTCCTTCATGAGTTCCTTCGCGGACCAAGCCGGCCGACGCCCAGCATACATCGTCTGCTTTGTCATCTACATCATCGGCAACATTGCCCTCGCGCTCCAACACAACTATATCGCTCTTCTAGCCCTCCGCGCCGTACAGAGCTGTGGAAGCAGCGGCACTGTCGCACTCGCCTCTGCCGTGGCAGCGGACGTCATCACATCTGCCGAGCGAGGCATGTACATGGGGATCACCTCGCTTGGCAATATCCTCGCTCCATCCCTAGGCCCAATTCTAGGCGGTTTCCTGAGTCAGTACCTAGGCTGGCAGGCTATATTCTGGCTTCTTGCCTTCGCCGCAGTAACCTTCTTCATACCACTAGTCATCTTCTTTCCGGAGACTTGTCGCACGATTGTCGGAGACGGGTCAATCCCAGCTACAGGATGGAATCAGTCAGTCTGGAACCGGTGGCACAAACAACAGACCATTGCTACTTCCAACTCTGACCCCGAAGGCACCCGAGACACCTGCCGCGACTCCCATCCACGGCTTCAAAAAACAAACATCGCCATCCCAAATCCCCTGTCCACCATCAGCCTCCTCTTCCAACTCCCCACAGGCCCCCTCGTCCTTGCCAACGGCATAGTCTTCGCAAGCTACTACTCCGTCACAGCCGGCATTCCCTCCCAATTCAAAGCAACCTACGGACTAAGCGACTTAGGCATCGGCCTCAGCTTCATTCCAGCAGGCCTAGGTTCCCTCCTCAGCGCAACCTTGAACGGCCTAATCGTTGACTGGAACTACATCCGCCTCCGTCGCAAAACAGGCGACATCATCTCTAAAGACCAGAAGCAAGACCATGGTGCATTTCCCATCGAGAGGACACGGTTGCAGATCGGGCTTCCTATGACGGTACGTTGCGTTGCACCTTCTGACCTCCTATACTTCACCAGGGTTGTAGTTGTAGTTGGAATTGCAACGTGCTGATAAGTAGCAGGTCGCAGCAGCACTTTCAGTTGCCTGGTACGGCGCACTGATAGAAAGCAAACCCCCACTGAACATTGCGCTGGCCCTTGTGCTCCTCATCTCATTCTGCATCACGGCTGCATACAACGTGATGAACGTCCTCATCGTGGATCTGTACTACACCACGCCGGCGACCGCCATGGCGGCCAATAACCTCGTGCGATGCTTCCTGGGCGCAGCCGCCACGGCCGTCATCCACCCGATGATACTAAAATGGGGTAATCGGACTACGTACTTGGCTGTGGCGGGAGCGATGTTGAGTGTGAGTCCGTTGCTGGGGATGGTCTATTGGAAAGGACTGGTATGGAGACGCAGGAGGATTGCAGGAATTGCAATTGCTGGATGAGAAAAGCGCATCTAAACGGTTTATTCATACTTGCTTATTATTTGCCGGAAGTATTCAAGTTACACAGCGCTCTTTGCGGTAGTTTTGGCATCCTGCTGCGTATAAATTCATCTGTCAGGTCTCTGGCTCTTCGAGCAAGCAGGTAGTCGATCTATCAAGATTTCGACCAATATTTGTGTAGACTGTACTCATCATGAACACGCTCATCTCACTCATCCTATTCACAGCCATATCCTCAGCACAGTGGGCTCTACCCCAGGGAACCCCCACTCTCCAGATGCGATACCCCTCGACCCCCTGGATCTCCCCCGGCGATACGATCAAACAACCAGGTACGTCCATCACGATTCTAGTGACTGATATGAACAATGAAGCTCATGCTAGTGGAGACAAACAGACGCCCTCCCAATTCCGTGCATCAGAACTTTGAACCTCAACGCCGCTCGCACCTACCTCCTCCTCTTCGTCGACATCGACGTGGTCTTGGAAAGCTGTTCAACTACAGTCTTACATTGGTACCAGCCGTACATGACGGCATCCGCTACTAGTCACTGTGATGGAAATGAGAATGGATGGCTAGTCAACAGGACCTCTACTGGAGCGGAATACATCGCTCCCCAATCGCCACCGTATACACGCCACCGATACGTCTATCTTCTCTACGAACAGGACCCCGACTATGTGTTCCCGGACTGTTTTGGGCACATTTTCCCCCCGACAAGAGAGGGGAGGGGAGGATTTGATATCAAACAGTTTGTCGAAGTTGCTGGATTGAGACCGCCTGTGGCAGGGAATTTCTTCTACGTTGACAACGATGCGGCAACGACGACAACAACGGCGTCGGGAGGATTGGTGCCCACCACAACGTGGTTCATATCGGCCCCATGCAGGACTGCGGAACCAAAAAGCACGGGCTTCAGTCCCATGGGGGGGACTTACGAGGTCGATCAACAGCAGGTGGTCATATAATCTCGTGTAGGACAGTCAACGTGTTCCAAGGCCGTGGCTGGAACTTTACATACGTTGCTCGATGAAGCAAATCAAATTCGAGAAGTAGTCAAATCAGACTGTTTTTGGACTCTCTGTCCAAATGTGATATGCATGGAGAAATAGAGACGTTGCTCTGTGTAACCATCAGCACACATCAGCATTGTGCAATTTCCCTTAGACTTGCAACGCACATGCAGACCATGCAAGTATCGCCATCAATGTTAAATTGCTAGCCTCGGTCTTCCAAGTCTCCACATCAACTCTCCGTGATACATGAACCATGTAACATGAATGCCGGAGGGCTGCAGTGCCAATACTACCTCATGGTCTGTTCGCACCCTCAATAGTCTCAGCTGAAGGGAAATGAGAATAGCAAGAGATGTCCTAGTCCATCGACATATGGAAGACCGTCAGTGCCAACTTTCAATCAACTCGTATATACAAAGCACGGTAAGAGAATGAATTGGCTCGAACAGGAACACACCTGCTACCCTGAACAGTATCTACATTCTCGGTCGTTCCTTTCCTTCGTCGGGATGAACAGAGACAAACAACCCAAGCCATCGCCCGATCGACTTCCTAAGAGCGTCAAGGTGCGTTCGACCTGCAACGCATGTCAACAGGCCAAGATACGCTGCAGTCATGAAAAGCCATCTTGCCGACGGTGCCTGAAGCATAACATCGAGTGCATCTACAGCATGTCTCGACGGCTGGGAAGACCTGCGAAGAGGAGGGAGTCTCAATACGCCGGCCTTCCGCCGGATACGCAACGCGTCGACGCTCGATGTCACCAACAAGACAAGAAGGGGCCGGCTTCCAAGAAAAAAGCAAAGGAAGGCCAGGATCGTAGGAAGGACGATGAAGACGACTTCCCACAGAGACTTGCTGAAACAGTAGCTTATGACACCATGGCCGTCGACCAGACTGTGCTAGATGATATCTCCCTCAATGACACTAATCTGAGTACGTCGACCTTTAGCGAAAGGGACCAACCGCCATCATTTGCAGGTAGTTTACGCTCTCTCAGAGATATAATCAGGCCAAGTCATTGACGAAAATGTATCCTATAGTCAGCGATGCCATCGATTTCTCCTCTGACAGCTGGCTGCAAGAGTTTCTCTCTCAGCAAGGTCCTGAACTTTTCCAGGAGACTGATCTCTTTGATGCGCCGGCGCTCGAAAACCCCAAAAATGATAAGCCAATGACTGTCCCGAAATGGGGATACAATGACTCGGAGTCCTCGCTCAAGAGCTTTTCCACGTCGTCGCCGGTAGGAGAGGATCCTCCGCCGACGGTAAGCCTTTATTTCGCGGAAGACCCCATGCCCACCGAGGCAGTTACCAGCAGTGCCCAATATCCTGCGACAATCCAACCCTCCTATCCTGAATTCCTCAGGAAAGCTGCTTCAATCAAGCCTCAGCAGTTCTCAATAGCAGAGGCGTTGTCTGGAAAACCTTGGACTGCAACAGAACAAGGCAATCTGCGTGCCCATTCAAGAGCTTGGAAGCGTCTGAATGACGCTGATTCTCCAAAAAATAACCATTCTCCGAGCCTCACGCCCGTGAGTTCTGAGACAAATTGCCAGTGTCAATGTCAGTGCCCTGAACAGATCGTCAGAGAGCTCATCCGTATAAACATATGTGCCTCTCGATCAGGACCATCACCTACGATTGATTCCGTCTTGGGTTCTCAGCGAGTTGTCCAACAATTGGCAGAAACTATCCTGCAATGTGCTCTGTGTTCCAAGACACGAGTTAATATCCTCATGGTGGTGGTTGTCAGCATTGATAGTTTAATCACAACACTTGAAGACCTCATATCCGGGGACGCCCGTTTGATAGAGGGTGCTTTACCAGGGTTACACGATCATATGCAACTCCAGCCTGATTTCGGGCAGGACATTGCGCCGGATGGGAGCAACCGAAGTCACGCAGGTGGTATTGTCCATTTCAGGGCCGAGGTAGAAAATTGTCCTTTGATGGTCGGTGGCTTCTATGTTCCGCTGGAGGAGAGATGTCGCTTCGTGCATCAGGTGCTGTACGCAAGGCTGAGTGGACTATTGGCCATAATCCGCCGCATCAGGTATTGCACGCAGCAGATGCTGACAACATCTGCTTCGCGTGGAAGGCTGAGCATGATGATGGAGACGGATCGGCGATTACAGCTGTTTATGATGAGGATGAGGATGCTCACCAGGTGACGATGATAGTGGGTACTGTAGCAATATACCTGTCTATTGAGGCAGACATAGTGGCATAGTCTCTTCAAGCAATGCCTGAATGCTTCATTAATATCGACTTGCAATGTCGAAAACCGTAATGCCAATGACTGAGGATCGGTGATTGAGTCTTTCTTCTGATCAGTCTGAATCGGCCTGTCCCTAGCTCTCTCATTCAGCGGTGTGCAGTTTACTAGAAGATTAGAACAACACTGACACCAGTCAGCATGATCATGCCCCTGTGCCAAATACCACCGCTACTCTATCATCGATCCTGCGCAAAAATGACTTTCGCAATGTTGCTGTCGAAATTGGTGTGACCTCCTGCTGACCAGGGAAACGTGTGTGTACCACAATTAATCACGGATGTTCAGGGGCAGACCATTCGGATCCGTCCAGTTAACTGCAGAGAATGGTGAGATTATCTTATCAATATTCTAGCGGGAAATGTATTCCAAATGCTGTTTTATAGTTCTGATAGTTGGATGCGACTGTGCATGTGAATAGCACGGAGCGATGAGGGTTACTGCAACCCTCATGGCAGCCATTGGTCTTTCGGCTCTGAAGAGGACTTGTCCATTGACTTGTACAACGGGATTCCTCACTCATCAATGCCGATGAGGTTAGCAACGTCAGCACTCATTGTCAAGATCTCTGGCCCGGACCTCTATTCTTCTCTAGTATCCTCACAATTTTTCCTCATCCGAGTCTTCACGATATCGCATCAACAATGGAGACGGAGAATACGTGCCAATGTTCCATGGAAGTGCTGCATCTCATGAACGAGCTCCGTAGCATCCACACCGTTGTGGAACTTGGAAAAGTCTTTGATTTGATTCATCGTGTCTGTAACCAAGGCCAAGCAATCATCAAGTGCAAGGACTGCAGGAGAAGTCCCCAAGCATCCATAATGACCTTTCCTACATTAGCAGAGCAATGCCTCCTCCTATTCGAGGCGATCTGTGGGGCGTACAGTATCAACCGGCACAACACTTTGTTCGACCCAACAATTCTTGCCTTCGAACAGCAGCTACCGCCGTTTATTTGTGTTAGAAGCGCCGTGCTGCTGGGGCAAACAGAGCTCGACGAGGAGGAGTCAGTTCTGCTTGTACGGATACTGCTAAGTCGCAGTCTCATGAGGCTACTGGGGCTTTTGGAAGCTCTCAGGGACGTCATGCAGGCGCGATCAAAAGAGACTGTGCTCACGCACCGTACGGGGACGGTGTCGCTTCGATCCTGGGACGCTTCAATAGAGTCCATCATTCACCGGCTAGTAATATTCATGGAACAGTTTCAGCTCCAGTTCAGTGAGCCTTGCGTCCTGTTTGTTTCTTGTTTGCGGAATCTGACTGGCATACCTAGTTGAAACGATGTGGTCATCGACCCTGCGTGAGGGATCAGCTGTACCCTAGTTCGAGATTGGAGGGAGAAGGTGGTTTGTCTGCCTTGAATAGAGTTTCATGTGTTTTCAAAGTGATTTTTTCGGTTGTAAGGATGAGACGAAGAGAATCAAGAGCATACATGGAGCCACCAGTATACCGGTCCAACACCATTACTTTCCTGCTAATTATAGTTCAGTGAATCCTTCCCATTCTTCTCATGTCTCCACTTGAGGGTAGGATAGTCTCGTAGATTTGTCATGATCGATGAAGAACGTTGGGAGTATGCTTATTTAGGCCATGGGCGCTCCCACAGTCCAACCCACTGACCCCAGCCAATGACTTTGCCAACCATGGCCTCTTTGATCATTTGCTTGCTGACCTGTTCCCCCTGGGCAAACTGGAGAGGTTCATTGAGTGCGATAATGGTGAAAACGTACCGGTGCAAGCCGTGACCCAGAGGTGGAGCAGGACCAATATAAGAATTGCCGGTCAGATTAGGAACATACTTCCAATTAGAGCGAGTCAGTCGTTCTCCTGCATCTTTTTTCTGTTTGATGTCGGCATATGTTGCGGTGGTGATTGTGGGAGGGATACCGTAAAACAGGCCATGATGGATCACGAGACGTGGAATGGGCAAGTCAATGTCTTCGCAGATCAGCACATACTCCTTCACGTCACCCTGAGGAGGAGAAGTCCAGCGAAGCTCAGGGAATCTTCCCTTGCTGTCCTCAGCGAGACAAGTATGGAAGTCAAGCAGTACCGAGCCTGTGGGACCACATTCTGGCGCTTCAAGGGTCATGTTGGGTTCGGGAAGATCTCTGAAAGCAGCACTTCTGATGATCTGCTTCGAATCATGGCCACGGACGCGATATAAAAGCTTTCCCAGAGCGCACTGGAGGTAGTCAAGGATCCCGGTCATTTTGCTAGGCAGGACCAGTCAATCCAGACAACCGGATAGCAATGAAGATTGATACTTGCCCTTGAGGAACCGCTTCGAGGAGAGCCAGAGGAGAGTGAAGAGCGAGCTGAATTCAATCTGAGCAGAGAGGTGGTAGAAGAATAGGTTAAAGTAAAAAACCAGATTGTACCTGGGAGAGGAAGGATACAAAAGCTGCCGCTGGGTATTGTTTTTTGTATGAAATGAGGAAGGAGGAAGGCCTGAACCGGCCCGGTAGCGGGTGCTGCTTCCACTTCTGGATAACCTCATGAGGCACTATGTTTGGGAGACGACAGTACTGGAGTTCGGCGAATTATGCGTTCTCTCTGCCAGTAGACCAAAAAGCCAAGAAGTTTGTGGAATGCATCTTGCAAACTCACCCCTTCTCATGTACTACAAGTCGGACTGGTTGGGTGGAGCGGATCTTCTCTCCGGATGGAACCAATCTCAAGCACATTTGGTAGATTTGGGGAGCATCCTATGCAGCTACAACGGCCATGACTCCCCTTATCGACTCAATTGTCATGCATGCTCTCGATTTTCCCTTTGCTGGCACATAGTCGATCATAATTGTTGCATCTATGGCACTCAAAGGGACGCTCCACCTTTGTTCTAGAACAAGTGGTCGTATCATGGGCAACATTGGAACCTCAGAATCATAGGCCAAGGCACCATTGGGCTTTTGCAGCTGCCAAAGATACATATCCATGGGTGGCTCTTGGGATACTCATCTCACAAAGTTGTCGAGATGTGTTTATCTCGCTTGTATTTGGAGCCCCCCCATTATATAGATCGGACGAACCAATCACAACATGACTTCGAGCTTCCGCAACATCCGGTTTGATGATGAATCAGCACAGAAACATGTTGCGTCAACAGGGAGGCAAGAATAATGTTCGCGATCATACATTCATCTTCGCAGTGTTCCGCTCGCTCTGTGCCATGATGGCCATTGTGAAGATATATTGAATCCTCATCCGGTGCCCTCGCTCCATACCCAATATATCTCTATGGCTTTCAACTCCACCCCGCCCGTGTCTCCCGGCGGGGAGGCACAACAGCGTCCGCCTCGGTTTCCCGGCGAGGACACAACTCCGACCAGTCAAAAGGAGATCTGGGGCTGGTACGCGTACGGAATCGCAGCTGAGGTCTTTGCTGTTTGTGGTGTAGGTATGCTGACTTATTCTTCGATCTACTCTGTCCGTGGGAGCTCATTTTTTCTGATTGATCTGTTATGAACAGGTTCATTCCTACCACTCACACTAGAGCAGCTGGCTCGAGAACACGGTACCCTGCTGTCGAGCCACCTACCATGTGTACGCTTTAGCTCGCCTTCCACGGCCCCTGGAAATGGGACAACTACGGCAACGTTCAGACGCGATGGAACGGATAATGATCAATGTGTGGTCAGTGTGTTGGGGCTGCAGGTCAACACTGCCAGTTTTGCCATGTACACGTTCTCGCTTGCGGTTCTCGTTCAGGCATTGACCTTGATCTCTTTCAGCGCGCTGGCTGACTACGGTGAGGACCAGCTTCATACCGTATTGGTAAGACTGTGCTGACCATAATTTATTTCCCGCGCAGAAAATAACCGCAAAACCCTCCTCCTCGCGTTTGGATTCATTGGCTCGATGACGAGCATGTTATTCATCTTCATCGCGCCACCGGTATATATCCTTGCATCGCTTCTTGTCGTCGTCGGTGTGACTTGTCTTGGATCATCGTTCGTTGTTCTCAATTCCTTTTTGCCTGTTCTGGTAGCCAACGACCCTTCGATTCAGACTGCGCACAAGGAGCAAGGGGAAGAGTTATCGCCCGTCAACTCAAACGGAGAATTTGTGCGATTCGAAGATCTTGACGAAGAAATCAGCAGGGACTCTGACGACCATTTTACGACCGGACATAGACCCAAAACAAAAGCAGCGGGCTCTGCTTCACCTGAGTTACAACTGTCTACTCGAATCTCCTCTAAAGGCGTTGGACTTGGCTATTGTGCAGCCGTTTTGGTACAGATTCTCAGTATATTGATGCTATTTGCGCTGTCAAAGACATCATTACCGAAAATTTCGGGGACTCTGCCTCTGCGGTTTGTGCTTCTTCTGGTTGGAATCTGGTGGTTCTCTTTCACTATGGTCTCTCGGCGGTGGCTACGGGACAGACCCGGGCCGCCCCTGGCTTCTTCAAAAGGAGCAGCGAGGAACAGCCGGTGGCGCATCTGGCTGCGGCTGATTGGGTTTGCGTGGAAGTCGTTGTGGAAGACGGCCAAAGTAGCAGTCAAGCTCCGAGAAGTGATCATCTTCCTCATTGCCTGGTTCCTTCTTTCAGACGCAATGGCGACGGTGTCCGGCACGGCCATTTTATTTGCGCGCACAGAACTAAAGATGAGCACGACAGCCGTCGGACTACTGTCTATCACAGCTACGCTGTCAGGCATGGCCGGGGCCTTTCTGTGGCCAGTGGTTTCGCGGCGGCTCCGACTGAAGTCCAACCATACTATTATGCTCTGCATCGCGTTGTTTGAGGTTATACCTCTTTACGGCATGCTTGCTTATATTCCTCTCTTCAAGAAATGGGGCGTGGTTGGGCTCCAGCAGCCATGGGAGATTTTCCCTCTGGGGATTGTTCATGGCCTCGTATCTGGTGGACTGTCATCCTACTGTCGCTCCTTTTTCGGTCTACTTATCCCTCCTGGTAGTGAGGCCGCATTCTACGCTCTATATGCCGCTACGGATAAAGGAAGCTCGTTTATTGGCCCTGCCATAGTAGGAATGCTGATTGATGCTACCGGTCAGGTGCGGTCCGGCTTTTTCTTCATTGCGGTCCTGATCCTCCTTCCCATACCGCTGATCTGGATGGTTAATGCAGAAAAGGGGCGGCAGGACGGGTTAGCTATGGCAGATATATTAGAAAAGTCGCATAGAGAGCATGCCTCCGAGTATGGAGGCCCTTCGGAAGAGGCCGAGGGACTGCTGGCTCGCGATATATAGTCGGTTATGCGTCCTGATAATGATTTTCATGATAGAGCCTTATATAGAGCGCTCATACCCCATGATTCCCTCTATAGGCATATGGACTACTTCTGAACCACAGTGGTTTCCAAGTCTAATTCACGTGGCTTTCGGGCTTGAGTCATGGCGCATTGGTGATTGTTCATGATTGTTCAGGTCGTTAGTCAATCACTACATTTTTCTAGGCAACCTCCACGAAACTCAGCAGCCTAAGTACTAGAGTCCAAAAGTTGATGAAAAAACAAGACGGGGATCCTAAGGTCGCTAGACCGCAACAGGCCGCGTCCTCAAGAATGTTCGCTAAATGCAAGTTGCCTCGAAATGCTTCGCTCCTTTTATGAGACATGTAATACATTGTAATCTCTATGTTTCTAAGTGAGGATCAAGGATAACTGGCAACAAGAAGGTGCGGTGGTAATCTGGAACGTCTTGTGGATGTTGACCTGATAACGGGCCCATGAGTCCTCAGGAACGCTCAGTCCTTCCTGGCTGCTGTGGTCGTCATCCAGATGGCTTCGTACCATTGGTGACGAGATGGTTGTCACAACGCTGGGAACTTCCTCCGGCAGGTCAGGGCGCCAGTAGCTTGGATCGCGAGACTCCTTCGGTGGATCATCCGGTAAGCTAGAAAGCGGGTATTGTCTGTCGCTGCGTTTGGTACCGCGTCTGTGGCGTTCGGACAGGTTGCTGTCCAGAAACCAGCGGAACAGTGGGCGAAGAGTGACAAGGCTGCCGGCTATGATGCCGAGGCCGGTCTCCATTACAGACCAGATTGCGATTTGGTAGGTGGAGTCTATTCGCCAGACGTTAGCAGGGTCCATGGGCCGAATCAACGAATGTACTCACACAAAAAGTCATCATCTTTGTAGTAGTGAAGGAATGGGAATCGGATAATCACTGCAACACTTGCGCTGAAGATGGGTGATTAGTCTACGATGATGGCATTGGCACACGAAAAACGGTTTGCCAGGTGATACTTACACAGCTCCCAGACTGAGAATCCCGCCAAGGGCGATCTTTGTCTTCCTATTCATCTGCAGACCCCATAACAGCAGGGCGGGCATGACGCCGAGAGTCAAGTCGCAAAAAATAGTGAGCGAACTGTACAGATAGGCAATTGCCAGAAGAACGTCTTTGGACAAGCATGTTCCCGAACGGTCCACTCTGAGCCAGAAATAGGAGACGGGATTGCATTCCAGCAGCAGAACGAGCCAGAACATGAGTCCAATGATAATACTAAGAGCAATGACGGCCCACAGAATGATGCGATGCAATCTTCGCACGGTTAAACGAAGGAGCGTCATGGATATGGATACTTTGGCGACAGCAGACGACCAAATGTAGAGCATCTGACCGAGCCACCACCACTGAGGTAATTATCAGCAAGGATATCCAAGGTAACGCAAAATCAGCATACCAGTAACGATCTTTTAAGCTCACCTAATGCCCCCAAACCCACAAACTCGACCATTCTATGACCGACTCCGCTTAGCGTGCCAATCATACAACATATTCCCAAAACTACGAAGAGTGACTGGTGAAATATTGTCAGCATCCTCGTCATCAGAGCATCATCCCAATTGAAGGCTTGCACCAAGTACAAGCGAACAAAGCTACGTAGAACAACTGCCACGGCCGAAATTACCATCATCACAGCAGAAACCACGAAGATCGCAAGTGCCCGGTCGACGAGGGGCAGAGAGCTGGGCATCGTGACGTCTTGGATTTGGCACTTGCCCTGCGCAGCCCTTTAGCTGACCACGGATTGAAGTCTCTTGGTTATCAATAGGCAAGGGACAGATATTCAATCCGAACAAGAACGCCCAACTTGTTGAGTGCCATAGTAGTACCGGAAGGAATCAAGACGCTGCCAGCCTGAAGATGACTCCTGGGTGCCTCTCTAAGAACCAGACAGGCTTTGACTTGATTTCGAAGGTCATTAAAAAGTCGGAACTCTGTATAAGAGCATGCTGTAAGAGCTGTCAAGCTAGCTATATAGCATATAGCACAAAGTAAACAGCGAACAAGGGAGCAGGTCTTTTGATCTAGAACCATTGTCCTGCACTGGGTATGTCGAGTGATGCCTCCGACTTCCGCGATCTAACCTTTCATGGCACCAAATCCGATATCCACGCGGCCATGTCGAGGGGTGAGACCTCGAGAACTGTAAACTGGGAATGGTGGGGCAAAAAATCTGAACACTCTAGAGGCCAAGAGAGTTTTAGGTGAGACCTGGTTGAAGTCAGATTGGGGAAAGACCCGAAGTTTGGGTCATCTCAGGTACTCCGTACACGGCCTCGTAATGATCACTAAGTGATAGTTCGTGACGGCGATAATCTGGAACGCGGAAATCGCCCCTCAGAAGCTGGGAGGAGTAGGCTGGGATTCTAGCCTGTAGGCCTAAGCGTCTGAGCCGCCAACTCAGATAATAGACGGCGGGTTTCAGACTGATGATCTCTTGCAGTGACAGTGCGTGCAATCCGATAGCTATGCCTTTGGCATTGATTTATATCGATCCTGAGAAGTGAGAGAACGGCGGACAGGAACTCGGATAGTACTGTCGTCACTCCGAGTCGCCGCCAATACCACTCCTCTCCGTCTCTAGTCAGATTAGGTGAATGACGGGGACGTGCCAGGCTGCTTGCAGTCACCATAGATCTGAGAAGCGCACCCCCTAAATCCTCCTGGTCGAACCTTAACGAGTCAGAACGCGGGACCCTATTCCGAGAAACGATAGCCGCAATCAATCATTGGGAACTGCAGTGGGGCCGTGTGGGCGATGAACCATACTGAAACTAGATTGCGCACTCCCTCTCTGCATGGTCGAGTCTTTTGTCAAACTCTCACCCAAGCAATCGAATTTGGCTGAAAGACCAGAGGCTCCTAAGATGATGGAAACGAGGGTTAGCCAATGGGATCCCAATTGTGATGTATCAAGGGTAAAACACTGAAGCTTTTTTTTTTTCGTAAGGTGGTCTTAGTCGCCTACCTTTCGATTGCTGATCCTTATTCAATGGAGAGACTTGATGATTTGATGAGTTGATGAGTTGACCTTGGGGAAGGACAAAGATCGTGGAGTTTCTGATGAGGAGAAAGTTATCTCCTGGGTAACCACACAACAACCTCAAATCATCCTTGCCAGAAGACTGCTTTCCAACCTCTACCAAACGATCCGCTCTTCAGTATGTCCCATTTGCCGAAATGGAGAGGTGATATTAAGGTACCTGCTATTGCAGGCTACATGCCTGAACACCTTCATTGGAGACAATAATATACTGAGTACATGACTCATAATAGTCGAGACCGAATTCCGGACTGAATGACCCAGCAGCACGCCATGAACTGATAAGAGATGGACTATCATAGAGCTAATGCAAGCAATTGTTTGCAATCCCTGATATGTTCTTCTGATTGGTGTACACCGTAAGCGTCTACGTTCCCCGGCCACAGTCAGTGCGACACAGATTGGCGGTCTAGGATTCGCATCCCTCCGTCTTTCACATGGACTGACGCCTACACAACTCTCGCCATTCTTCACTTCATCATCAAACGAACATCTACAAGTTGCGAGACGCAATGGCCATCGAGCAACACACGTCCGGGTGGGACAACTTCGTCGCCAAACATGGCAACGTCGAATTCGTCTGGCTACAATTCATGTCCTACCGCAGTCTAGTCTATACGCGCATGTTCCCCATACAGAGATTCAAAGCCATGGTGCAAAAGGGCAAATTCATCACCATTCCGGAAGTCGCACTCCTCCTGGGTCCCGGCGATGTTATCGCCGAAGGATGTTTCGCGTCGGGTAAATTCTGGTTGCGACCGGATTTTGAGACCGTATATTGCCAGCCCGGATCCAATGGAACTCGAGCGGTCATTATGTGCGACTTTGTAGACGATGACGGCACGCATAGCTTGCAGTGCGCAAGGTCGCGACTGAGATATCTGGAGGAGACACTGTTGAGCGAGCTGAAGTGCTCAGCATTGGTCGGCTTTGAAATCGAGGTGATGTTCATGCAAGCTGAGAAGATTAATGGGGCTGTGCGGTTCTCCATGGCCAATTACGAGCATTCGTGGTCCAGTATGACCGCCGACGACGAGTCGATGCTGGAGATGCTGGAGACCATTGCGCGGACGCTGGCTATGGCAGATGTTCCCTTGGAGCAGTTCCATGCCGAAGCGGCACCGGGACAATGGGAGTTTGTCCTGCCGCCTGCGAGGCCCATCCAGGCCGCCGATATGCTGATCAGGGCTCGTGAGACCATCAAACGAGTTGCAAACTCGTTCGGATATCATGCTACAGTGTATTCGCGCCCATCATCCGTCCATCCCGGTAACGGCGGCCACGTACATATGTCCGTAAATCCCGTGGGTGAATTAGACAATTGGGTCCGTAAGGCAGAATCTTTCTTCGCAGGTATTATGTACCATATGCCCGCCATAATGGCGTTCTCCTTGCCTCAAGATATCAGCTATAGTCGTGTCGCACCTGGTCTTTGGAGTGGCGGCGAATACGCCTCCTGGGGGTGGGAGAACAAGGAAGTTCCACTTCGTCGCATCGAGGAGAATCATTTTGAGTTTAAGCTGGCTGACGGCCTCGCAAACCCTTATCTCACTCTGTCCGCAATGATCGCCGCTGGAATCGATGGGATGCGGAGTCAACAGCCTCTGCGGGGAGGTGACTGCGTGACATCTGCATCAGAGCTGTCCCCGGGCGAACGGCAGGCCCTGGGAATCAATACGATCCTGCCGAAGTCACTCGATGAGAGTTTGAATGACTTGGAGAAGGGCCTTGGTTTACGCGAACTGTGTGGCCACATGATCATCATCACATATTTGATGGTCAAGCGGACGGAGGCAAAGATACTGCGCCAGATGGCCGAGGACGATCGAAGGAACTGGTTGATCGCGAGGTACTGAGGAGACAGCTCACCTTTTTGACATTTCGGATACTAGAGGGAATCAAGAGGAGGCCGATGGCGGACTGCGGAGAAAACACAGCTGGCCGTTGACAGTCCTAGGTCTATGGGAGGCTGACTGCCTGTGTGGATGGAGCGCAGTACTTATGAGTTTGAAGATACTACCTACACAGGCACCATGCGCGACAGATTTCTCAAGCTTCAACTACTATCATCCTATGATATCTAAAAGCAAATCCCAATATGATATGACATGAGCAAAACATCTACGCTCGCTTAATTACTGCTGTTGTTTTGTTTGTGGATGCCTGTTCCTCCTCCTCCTCCTCCTCCTGTTGGCCCTCATTTTGCCCCTCTTGTTGAGCTGATCCTGTCACCTTTTATGCATTCGGCGCAAGCTGCAAACACCATGGATCCGGGTTCGATGCCGAATTGGCCTGCTCATCAAGAATCTCAGGTTCATTTTTGGTCCACTATCAAGGGCCCATTCGAGCGCTCTCCCGCTCTGTAAATCGGCGCCCCTGTCCAGCATCAGCTGCACCTGGCGAACCACCGCCCCATGTCCATTCAGCGCTGCGTAGTGCAGCAGCGTCATTCCCACTATATCATGTCTGTCCATTGAGGTCTATTTCTCTAGCAGTAATCGGACCACTCTCTCCTGGTTCTTGCATGCCGCCCACAGCGGTTTGACCGAATATTGCTATCCCTGGTCTTCAGATTACACACCCATGCTCCAGGGGCGAGAGCATCATGCTCTTGTGACCGTTCTACGTCGCCGAAATCAATGGAGTCCCGGCAAAAAACTTTACACAAAGGCATCATGGAAGCCAGCCTCTGAGCGTTAAAGCCATTCCAGGTCAGATTCGACTCGGCTGCGAGGTATCTGAGTGTTGGAGGCAAGTAGCAACTTTGGAACCTCTGTATACCCCTTTTTTACAGCCCTGGAAAGTGCTAAAGTGCTCATGTACGATGCGGTGGAGAAAGGATACACCGTCTCTTCTACGTCGACCCTGACCACCGGCACAGACTGAACCAGTGTCCTCTTCTGCGGGCACTGCTTCCTAGAGACAAGGACAATATCATTTTTGTTCTTCTCCAGAAGATGCGGATTGCTTGGGACAAACGGTGGCAACCTAGTCCTGCGAATACAGTCGAATATCATTGTCCGAAGCACGAATAATCAATGACAGGCAACCCTGGAATGTGCTTTCAATATTGTCCCGATCAGGTCCGCATATAGAAGGAGACCACTCAAGATGGATGATCCAGCATGGAGGAAGCAGATGGAAAGACAACTTGAAGCAAATATCTGATTTGGGATATGTTAATACAATGGTAGACCAACCACTGTATATAAGCATATGGCTCCAGTTCCACACTTCCACAGCGCCCAGATTGCCGCTGCGTATGCCATTGTGCCAGCACTGCATGCTGATGCATATTGGTTCCAGCACAGCAACCAAGGTCAATGCTGATACTCTAACGAATCCTAGTCCCGGTAGTTGCAATGCTCTTGGCGCGGACATGCCCGCATCCATCCCTACATCATTCCTTGTACTCAGCATTGCGGGGTGCATCACCCTGCAGCTGCAGCTGTTGAATCTGGAGACATCACTATTACTGTCATCACAGTGGCTGGAGTTACTTCCAGACAGCCATTCGGTCAGATGAAAACTGGCCGAGGCATCCTCGAATCGGCCAGGTCCGATGGCAGAACCTGAACCAGCGCAGTGGAGATTCGGCTACAATAAGAGACTAACATGCGGGGACAGCCGTTCGATTGGATTGACCGACCCGAGAATCTGTTATTCACTTCTGGGCGTTTTGTCGGCTGGAATTTCTTTTACTCTTTCGAATGCAACGATTCGTCAGCTTGCGGCTGCTACTGTGTATCTCAGTCCCGCTCAAATTCTGGGGAAGACGGCGAAGAACCTCACAATGAACGTGGCACCCCCATCCTCCATCTGGGGAAACGCACTAGAGGCAACTGGAAAAGGTGAGCAAGCACCGATGATCGGCCAGCCAACAGCCCCAAGCGAGATTCTGGGGAATACTGGTCCACTTGGTGTATCACCTCCCCCGGCACCCGCCGATGACCGTACAAATGGGACGTCCGGTATATAAATGCAATTGTCATTTCTGGCAATGGACGACCCGTCAGAGCGGGGCATTGAAGGCCTGATAGCTGTTTCTGCTGTTTCTGTTTTCAGACTCGCCATCTTTGAGATTGAGATACCTGCAGTGCTTGCATATACTTCACTACTGAGATGGCGCCTTATTTTGGCCTCCGTGGCTCTACCTTGAGCCAGGCCATCATCTGTCTGGTCGTGTGTCCGGCCTTTGTTACCTATGGATACAACCTGAGCGTGGCCGGGGGTCTGTTGACGCTCGAATCGTTCGTCAAGACCTTTCCCCAGATTGATACGGTCAATACCACCGGGGCTCAGCAACATTACAACTCCAC
Source organism: Aspergillus fumigatus Af293 (assembly GCF_000002655.1). Lineage (NCBI taxonomy): Eukaryota > Fungi > Ascomycota > Eurotiomycetes > Eurotiales > Aspergillaceae > Aspergillus > Aspergillus fumigatus. The sequence continues at coordinate 4,074,143 of NC_007195.1, forward strand.
CATTCAGGGTATGCCACTGCATCCACTGTTGAAGTATTCGAGTGGCTGATGATCAGAGGAACCGTTGTGGCCCTTTTCACCGTGGGGGGAATCTTTGGCTCCCTGTCGTGCATTTACCTTGGTGACCGCCTGGGCCGCCGTAAGGTGGTCTTTCTTGCATCCGGCGTGACAATCGTCGGCGCGGTTCTGATGGCCACAGCATTCGACTTTGCTCAGTTCATTGTGGCGCGACTGGTTCTGGGTTTAGGGACCGGTGCATATCTGGCGACGGTGCCTGTGTGGCAGTCGGAGATTTCCAAAGCCAGCAAACGGGGTGCGCATGTGGTGACCGACGGCATCTTCATCGGCATTGGGGTCTCCCTATCCCTCTGGATTGACTTTGGCTTCTACTTCATCACCGGCAAATCGGTGTCGTGGCGCTTCCCCCTCGCGTTCCAGATTGTCTTGCTGTTGACTGTGATGGTGTTCATCGTGATCTTTCCTGAATCGCCCCGATGGCTGGTCAAAAAGGGGAGAGTTCAGGAGGCCCGAGAGATTCTTGCCGCGCTGGCCGATGTCGAGCCGGACTCGGAGTCGGTCAGCGCAGACATTCGCGACATTGAGCTCTCGCTGTCCATCTGTGGCAATGGCTCGTTCAAGAGCATGCTCACGATGGGCGAGCAGCGGCTGTTCAATCGCACTCTTCTCGCGGCCGGCGGGCAGATGTTCCAGCAGATGTGCGGGATCAACCTGATCAGCATGTACGCGACGACCATCTTCGAGCAGTACCTGGGCATGAGCGCGATCAATGCGCGCATCCTCGCTGGAGCCATGTGCCTGACGCAGCCGCTGGGCGGGTTTTTGGCTTTCTTCACGATCGACCGGCTGGGCCGGCGGCCCCTGATGCTGTGGAGTGCGGCTGCCATGTCTCTCTCCATGGCCATCCTCGCGGGGACCACCTCGGTGACGGACAACACGGGCGCAACCGTCGTCGCCGTCATCTTCCTGTTTGTCTTTCAGTTCATATTCACCGTCGGCTACTCGGGCCTGACCTTCCTCTACGCGACCGAGGTCGCACCCTTGCAGCTGCGAGCGGCCATCAGCGCCGTCTCCACGGCCGCCGTGTGGACCTTCAACTTCCTCCTGGCGCAGGTGACCCCCGTCGGCTTCAACTCCATCGGGTACCAGTACTATATCATCTTCGCGGTGCTCAACGCAGCCATCGTGCCGACGGTCTACCTCTTCTTCCCTGAGACCAACGGCCGCACCCTCGAGGAGATCGACGAGATCTTCATCCGGTCAAAGAGCATCTTCGACCCGCCCCGCGTCGCGCGCAGCCTGCCCCGGATGCATTTTGCCGAGGTGGTCGACGTCGCGACGGACTCCGGGGACGACCACTTCAAATTAACCAAGGGCTGAATCGTCAGCGTTTTGACGATTCGCGGTTTGATTGGGTTGATCCTGAGGGATTTCGCCAAGTGTCGGGCCAGCGGTCCGCTGGATAAATGCAGGACATTATCACTCAAGAGGATATTTAACCCCGTTTCTTGATTTGGGAATCTGAGACGCAGATCATCTGGCATGATATGATTTTGATGAATGGATTGACGAACAGTATGAGATGTCGCAGAGCATTCTAGGCTACTTTATTGTACTTCATTTGACTTCTGAAGGATCCGATGAAACCCGATGTCTCTGGACATTGTCGATTTAGGCGTTTCAGCATGAGACACGTCAGTGTATATAAAAACATGGCCATCACTTTTGGTCAACTCCACAGACAACTAAGACTCATCGTATCAAGACAAGATGAAATCCTGGCTCGTCTTCCTCCCCCTCGTCCGCTGCGACGTGATCTGGAACGGCTTCTTCGACGCCAACTTTACCGTCGACCACTTTGACCAATGTACCCCTCCCCTTTCACTTGTATCCATAGATATACACAGTAAGTGTACTGACATCAAATAGGGTCCTGGTCTAATCAAATCCCCCCGTACCAATGGTACATCCACGGCTCGCAGCCAACCTCTCACTACCTAAGCCTCTCGCCTGCATTCAAGAACCCAGCCTCCAAGGTCGATGCTCAGGGCATCCGGATCACCATTGTACCTCCTCCGCCTCTTCCTCTATCGGTCTGCCAATGCAAATGCAAATACTAACGAGAGAGACAAAGGACTCCTCCTCCTCCTGGAACGGCCAAACGATGATGCGCAGCGAGATCATCCCCCAGAAAGCCGCAGGCGTCAACCTAGGCCAGGGACACCTGTACTATCACTTCTCGGTGTCGACACTGGCAACCAACGCCCCGGATCCGAGTCTGGAGCATCAGATTGCTTTTTTTGAGGTCCCCCCCCTTTCTCCCACAGCACCCAGCTGTTCTTTTTTGAAAGACTTTCTGAGCTGATGAGAGGTTAGAACCACTTCACGGAACTCAAATACGGCCGGCTCAGCGGCACTGCCGATGATAATACCCTCCGCTGGATGGTCGGCGGACAGACGAAGTGGGAGACGCAGCTGGTCCCCGGGACCTGGTACAATTTTGCGTATGATATCGACTTCGATGCGAAGACCGTGGGCCTGTGGGCATCGACTGGGGCGGAGGCGCTGAAGAAGGTTGTGGAGAATCTTGGTGCGAATACGTTTACTGATTCTCAGGATTGGCATGTGGGGGAGCTGAGGTTGGATAACGGGGCCACCGCTGCTGCGGAGGATTGGTTCTGGTCGGGGGTTTATATAGAGAGTGGAGAGGTGACTACGGATGTAGCGGGGCCTTCTGCTTAATTGAATTGCCTGCGCTCGCCGAAACGTAGCATAGGTGTATTTCTTATAGATATACTCCGTAGTTGGAATTTCGAGAGTGGAAAAAAGTGCATGCAAAAAGGGGATCGCATCAACGAATGCAGTAACCCCCGTCAATGAGCAGGTCCGTCCCCGTCATGTAGGAACTGGCATCGCTGCACAGATATACGTACGCGCCCTTGAGCTCTTTCGCGTCCCCGTTGCGGCCCATGGGAATCATACTCAACCACAGGTCCTGCGTCTTCTTGTCCACGAAGTCCGACAAGCCGGTATCGATATACCCCGGCGAGATACTGTTAACCCTGGCAAAATCCCGCCACTCATTCGCCAGCGACTTGGCAAAGTGAATGCACCCCGCCTTGGCCACATTGTAGCTCGTCTGCTCCTGCGGATAGTTCGCAATATGGCCCGACATACTGCTCGTGATGACGAAGCTGCCCTTGCCCCGCTCCTTGAAGTGCGGGCCGACAGCCTTCGCGCAGTAAAACGTACCCGTCAGATCCGTCTGGATCACCTCCGCCCAGTCATTCACCGAGCCATCCAGGATCCCTGCGCTGGCGGTACGCCCCGCATTCGCGATGAAGGCGTCGATCTGCCCGAACTCGGCGATCACGTCCGCGACCAGCTTCTGGACGCTCTCCCAGTCGCCCACGTTGCACTTGTAGGCCTTGGCCTTGACGCCGTAGGTTTTGGCGATCTCGGCTGCGTTCTTCTCGCCGCCTTCCGGGCGGGAGGCGTATGTGAGGGCGATGTTGGCGCCCATTTCCGCGCAGCCACGGGCGGCTTCGATGCCCATGCCGCGGGGGCCGGACGCGCCGGTCACCACCACGGTTTTGCCCTTCAGGCTGAGGAGGTCGAGGAGGGAGGAGGCGGCGGGGACGGGGATAGGCATTTTTGACAGTAGTATCGTTTTATTTATAAATCGGCAAATGTTGGGATGATTATGATGGCAACTTGATGGATGAGAGAAGAAGGGGGCAGTTTATATCCCCCGGAATGAGCGGAGCAGTGATGGTCATTGATGATGTCATGAAGTGGCTAAAACAGGGTGCATACTGAGGGAGGACCTTCGTAGTTCGCTAACTCAGCCCCTCGGAGAAAATCATCATCAGTCAAGCATCAGTAAGGTATGACCAACGTCTTTCTAATGGGTCTTTTGTTGTTTGGATGCATCTGATTGTTCTGGGAGGGATTGCTAACCCTTAGTCAATTCTTCCTAAGCGTTGTCCACGTTGTCATACGATGCACTTAATCCCCCCCATTCGCTAGTTTCTCGCTAGCTGTTATGACATAAACCAAACGTGATCCTTACCCAGAAATTCAAAGTGAATTGAGTTGCAGAGGGGTAAGGAGGTACCAGCGAAGGGGTAGTGGTACACATGGAGCAGTGGAACCTATGATGCAATGAACCCCAAATCTATTACTCATATAAATACTGATATAAATCAACCAGTTAGACTGTCCTCGCTCTCTCCCCGCTTTGTGGGATGGCTCCCTGTAATAATCGTGGTTGTGATGCCCTGATACTCTTCGTCCGCCATTCCCGTCCAGAGCCGACGGGCGTCGTCAACCCCCTCATCGGGCTTCGACCGGCGCGTGAGTCCCTTGGGTATATTCCCGGATAGTGGAAATGAGCCTGGTGTTCGTTGCTGACTTCGGGAGACCGAAGAGCCGTCACGAAGGAAGCGAACCAGAGGGCGGAGGGTCGTCAGCGAACCTGCCGTGATGCCCAGTCCAGCCTCGACGTTACTCCAGATTGAGATCTGCTAGTTGTTAGCTTTTTTTTGTTCCCATCAGCCTCGGAGTGATCGCCTCACTTGGTAGGTCGCATAGAAGAAGTCGGGATCCTTGTAATTGTGAACAAACGGAATTCGAACAATGACTGCCGCGCTGGCAATGCATCCGATCCCTAGAATTCCTGCAATGGCCATCTTCGTCCGGGTGTTCATGCGCAGCGACCAGATGATGAATACCGGCAATATTCCAATGGTGAAATCGGTAATAGCCGCGCCCACGCTGTAGGTATACGCAATGGCGATGAGGATATCCGCATCGAGGCACGAGCCCGGCTTGCTGGATCGGTTCCAGAAGTAATCGACCGGTTTACATTCGAACATGGTGAAAAAGAAGAACAACAGGCCCACAGCCAGGGCCACCCCCATGGCGGCATACAGGATGAGGATATGCACTCGGTTAATGGTGATGCGCAGGAGGGAGATGATGATGGACAGTTTGGCGACGACACAGGTGATGATATAGAAGAATTGACCGAGCCACCAGCACTGGTACTCTTAGCAGGGGTGATTTGTCTTTCGACCTAGGATTCATACCAGAAGAGCCCGACGGTAGTAGTCCGGGCGCGATCGAAAGTAATCCTGCTTCTGGCCCATTCCATAAGAGCAACCCACGAGAGTGCAAATGGCAAATGCTAGGTTGAGGGCCTTACTCGTCAGCTCGTTGCTGGACTACATCAATTTCGGCGCAGCAAAAAAAAAAAAAAAAAAAAAAAAAAAAAAAAAAAAAACCCTACCATGGCGGCGACCATCGTCCAGTCATCCAGGCCAAAAGCGCGCACCACCCGCGCACGAACGAAACATCGCAGGCATACGGTGACCAGCGACAGGGCCAGAAAGACAGAGGTGGCGGCGACAATCGCCTCACTGCGACCGTTGAGCATGGTGACGCCGAGACATGGGTGACGACCAGCTTGAAGAGAGACTGGTCAGAGAAAGCATGGGCACAGAGAGCGAGCGACCGAATCCATTAATAAGGATAATCAGTTGAATAATCGGCAGAGAGAAAACTCTAGTCTAGTTAGCCAGAATTTACTATTGCGAATCGTTGAAGCGTGCCATGGATGCCATGCCGGCCTATGCGTCTCCTCCCAAGAGGCCCAGGCTTTGGGCGGTTTTATGGTACGAAGCACAGAGAGCGGAGTACCTGTCGCAGGGGCCGAGGCACACAATATTGTGACTCGCACAATACGGATTACTGCGTAGACTCAATACCTTAGCATTGCTGTTTTGGCGTCGATTGGGAATGGTTGGGATCTGGATACGGATACTCGACAACATTAGCAGTGATCGATCAGACTTGCGTCAGTAAGGCATGGACTTAGTAGGAAACCAACCATGTGGGATCCCCTGTCCCCTCCTCGTGTGGTTCATTACCCAGTTGGTACATTGCAGATCATGTCATTGGAAACCAGCCACGAATGAAGGCGTTTTGGGTGGAGATGGATGTCCAAACCATGGATGTCAGAGGCATGCCTTCAAGTTCTGACCAGCAGATGTCGATTGGTCTGGGTTGGGAGCGGCGTTGAGAGCCGCAGCAGGGGCAAAGGCTCTTCAGGGGAAAACATCCGGATCTAACAAAGTTAAACGCCATCCGTCTTGACTAATCTGGTACTTGATGAGACATGCAGTGTGGACTTGAGCATGGACTGGACTGCATGGTACGAGATACCTGGAATGAATCATGCAGGTTTGTCCATTAGTCTTGTCGATTCTTCAATAGCACGTCGTAATATAGCATGACAAACCCCAGTTCATTTCGATCTGCTTGTTGATCTGCTTCTGGATCTGCTACCATATAACTTTCTCCTACTCATAGCTTGCTTCAACCCGGGAAACGGGATGATGTAGTCGGGATTGTGATCATTTGGCATTTGGCTATCGAAGACAAGGAAATCGATCTTAGGGCAATTGTTGAATTAAATTCAGAGGTCGCACCATGTTGTCGCACTGGTTTCCTGTCTATTGTGACATCCCAGAGGATCCAACCTTGTCTGCTTGAGCTCCTCGGGTCATCTCCTCGATCGCGGCGGCGGATACCGCGTACGTAATACTAACTCGACGCTCGAAACGGTGTGAATATGTGGATGCGACATGGACTATTGGATCGCATTCTTTTGGAACCCTGACCAAACCCGAACTGCCAAGAGAGGATCTTCTGTTATTGAACTTAGGAGGCTGATCTGATGCAGATTGCCATCGACCGCGATATGAGTCGAGCTAACTCCGTAGCCAGGTAAAACTGTTTCGATTCCTGGGTCTTGTACCAGCATGATAGATACAGGTGAATATCCACATCTTATTGCTAATTCTACTATCGCGAGGAGTCGAGTGATTCGCTTCCTGACCTTATCGAATATAGAGTACAAGATATAGAATGGCCCTCGGGAAATTCCCCGCACTCTTGATGTAATCTACCTCGGTTGTCTGGTTGAGATAAAAGCATCAATCACGATTGACGATCTTGTGTTGAATCAATAGTAGCCAGTATCACATAGTTATAGGATTGAACGAATATCAGTAGCACGATTCATCAACATGCCTGGTCTCACTCTGCATCTCCTTGCTCTTGCTCCTTCAACCACCGCCGAGTCCTTTCTTCGCCAGCTCCGCCAATCCTCCGCCATCAAGATCATTCTCGCCTCTCGTCCACAACACATCGTCATTCCTCCCACCCTCATTGACTCCAATCTGCTGACGACCACAAAATGGGATCTCCTTGTGCTCCTTCAGCCGTCTTCGAGGACCCAAGAAGCAGCCCGTGAATCACTTCCGCCTAACCTCCAACCCCTCGTGCAACAGGAGTACCGTCTTGCCGTCGGCGTCCCCTCAAAGCTTCTATCCAACTACGATGACCGCGACAGATCTCTCAAACGAGCCGCCTCCTCCATCCCTCTAACCGGTTCTCTGGCAAATGCTCACCAGAAGCCTTCCTCAAAGAATTTGGAACTCTCCCCAGATCTACTCGCTTACATGGACACCCTCACGCGTACACACGATGGCCCCGTCACCATGCTAAATCTGCTGCATTTCCACCACCCCAACGGAAAGAAAAGCTACTACCAATACGGACAGGCTTTCATCCCCGTCGCTGGTAAGCGCGGCGGGAATGCAAAGCTCGTCGGGAATGTGATCAGACCCGCTTCGACCGCCCAGGTCGACTCGCGTGGAAGCCTCGATCGACCAGAGACAGATTGGTGGAACGAAATCTCGCTGGTGCATTACCCTTCCATCCGGCACTTCTGCGATATGCTGGCTGGAGAGGACTATCAAGCGATTAATGAGAAGTATCGCTTATCTGTACATTGCGCCTTCCTTTGAATGATTTTTCCTCAGCTAATCCCATCCAGGCTCTTCGAGACACGTTCTTGCTTTGCACCACCGAGTTCGACGTGGAATCCTCACCTGCCAAACTATGATTCTGCATGTTTCTTTCCACCGGTTCGGTGTATGGGTCATGTTAAACTACAGACAACAATCTGATCACTGCATTTCAATTGCCCACACAATCCATCTCCATCCATGTCCCCAGCCCCTATGCAGTACTAGCGCAGGAGAAAATGCGACCAGCGGACTCTTCGCTGATTGCTCGGCCCGACGCATACAGTCCAAGGCCACACTGACCCATCAGTACGAGATGCAAGAAGAGGAAGACTGCTTACCAGACATGCTCCCATCCCGAGCAGGGTGAAATTGACAATGGTCAAGAATGTTTTCCTCGGCGACGAGAACCAAAGACCCTTGTTGATGAAGAGCCAGAAGGCACCACAGAGTCCATCTAAGTAATTAGCAGGGCCTCTCCTCTCTCAGTCCTCAAAAGGATACGCACACGAGAACCAACTGCAGAACAGTGACGTCTGTAGTATCGTTAGACCTGAAACCGCTCCGGCATGGGCAAATGGCAACTTACGATCAGGCTCAGCAGGTTATTGAATTCAGGAACCGCTTCGGCAATGACCCAGGCTACCGTCCACAGCACCACCGAGATTACCACCCAAGTCCCTATCGCAAACAGACTGCGCCGGTGCATATGCTCGGTACCCCGGAACACGCGGACATAAATGTACTTGCAGGCGATGTGGCCATTAATCACCCCAGCAATCACAATCTACAACGTCAGCTTCCAGTAGATCGGATGCTATCATCCTAAAGTTCATACCGTGGGAATTGCAGTTCCATACGCAACCTTGGCCATCAACGGGCTGGTCGAGCCCAGTGCTGGCGAAGCAACATGTTGACCAGCAAACCGGTAGATAACAACCCCAGTGACGGTGTACAAGGTCGTGTTGATGATTTCAACAAAACACAGCGTCTTCGGCCAGTCGGTGGGGGTTTTCATCTCGGAAATGAAGCCAAAGAAGGCTGGATGGGCGGCTGCCGTTGTTGGTCAATGATTCCGCTGCAGTCAATCAATGGAGACTTACCATAAGCGAACACGATATCCGTGACTGCGAGAAACGCTCTGTACAGACTAGTCGGCCTGGTCACTTCGACCCTCACATTCGGCGGCCGCTGGACACCAAGCGCGATCATTGTGACCAAGACTGCCCCAACGATACTGGCAAACGCTGCAGTCATCACTCAGTGTCAACTCGTCACTGCTCATACGACAGATCTTACAAATCACTGACAACCATGACATCCTCTTAAACGTCCGCGGCAAGCTCAATATAAGCGAAATCAGCAGTCCCACCACCCCGAAAACAACACTGCATGTGCCATGGTCGGTCAGTGTGTTCATCATGACAGTGAAGGTGAGAATGTGCCCTCCCATCACAAACACCAGGCAGAGCAGCAGCCCCGCCCCAAGGATCTCACGTCCGACCCAGCCAAAGAGTACCTCGCCCCCATCCGCAATGCTATGAACATGTGGATACCGTTGCTTGAATTGCCCCATTACGTAGCCGGTGTAAACGGTGAGGATAGCAATGCCGACGATCAGTATCACGCCCCTTGGTCAATTCACAGTTAGCCACTGATCAAGGGCCAGGGGCGGGAGACGGAGCACCAACGGGACGATTCCCAGGGTCGCCACGGCCGAGGGAAGCGTTAGGATGCCTAACGATGTGCCCCCAGCCAGCATGACTAGCCACCGGCGTTAGTTCGAGCAGAGCTGACAACAGAGGCTACAAACCTATCGCGCATCTCCTGTTCACATGCCGCGTCAGATCGACTCTGTCGGCCTTCTGCTGAACCGGGGCTGACAAACCACCACTCCAACGTTCGGTACCTGACCTCTGCATCGTCTTCATCTCCGAATGGCTCTTCGTCAGGAGTTTCAGGTTGCTCTTTATACTCCTCTCCTCGATTGAGGGATACCGCCGGCCGCGTTTCGAGGTCGAGGTCGGAAGTATCGGGTGACATCTTGGTGTTACCCCCTCTGGGCTGTTTACCATGCCGACAATGTTGTTTCCGTGAGGGCAATGACCCTCCAGTCTTGCTATATATCTCCAGAAGTGAAAGTGATAACTAGGTAACATCAGCCCGAGATGCAGTGCAACCATTCCTTTGGCCGCTGTGAAGGAACCTCAAAATGAAACATCACGACTCTCCGGTGAGCCTTCTACACTGGATTGGTCTTCCTTGCGTGGATGTCGATAGACCCTTGCATCTACATCTGACCGAGGTTCGAAAGAGCATCCTTGTGGGAATCGACCAGGAAGACTTCGTTTTATCCTTCCTTACAATAGATCTAAATTCAGAAATCATGTTTGGATGAGGCAATCATGGCTCGTCTTGTGGTAACCGCAAAGAATGGGAAACATCTCTATCGTCTATGTCTAAGCCAGGGTATCATCAAGTCACAATGTCATATCAGTCATTTCATGGTCTCCGGGCACACACGGTCCCGAATGAACAAGCCCACCCCGGAGAATTCGCAATCCCGGCGCAAGGGTCTCACCATTTCATAAACCCGCGGCTTGATGACCTTCGCACCAGCCGCAAAACCCTCGTATCCAGAATCATCATAGTCCTCCTCATCGTGGAACATTCCCTCGATCTCCAGCTTTTTCAAGTCCTTGAAGCGAGGTGGCTGTCCACTTTCACCGTCAACACCGCCATTGTGGCGCGCGCTGAGCAGCGTCCTCAACTGATTCACCAACATCGCCAACGAATTCTCCTTGCATCCTTCCACATACAACGACTCCACTCCAGCCGGCAAGAGCTCCGTCAGAGGAACCGACGGCTCAGCCTGGTACCGGATATCCAAAAGGTTCGGCAACCGGATTCGCACATCCTTCAGACTCTTGAAATCGGCCAGCGACCCAAACCACTCCTCGTGCGTTTCGTTAGCCCCCGTCATGGTGAAGGGGAGATGCACCCCGCAGCTGTCCAGCCAGAGTGTGTGCAGGGTGTGTTTGCTGGCAGACAGCGAGCGGTAGAAGGCAGCGGGCTGGTAGCCTTCGGCGAGCAGATGGTCGTCTGAGTGTTGGTATTTGAACGACCGAATGGCGGAGCAAGCGGCGACAATGCTCGTCATGCCGTTGGCGCCGCTGCTGGAGTTTAAGACGATTTCAGATACCGACGAGGTGGGCGATGGCTCTTGCTCTTGCTCTTGCTCTTGCTCTGGTTGCGGCTGCTCATCCGCAGAGGTCGATTCAACCACCGAATCGACTGCGACGGCGCGCATTGATGGTAGCTGGAAAAATGGAAGTACCTGAGACGGGGCGTAGGTGCCCTTGCTGTCAAGCGTGTCGTCCAGGTGACCCAAGGAGACTTGGCGCAGAGCACGGAAGGCAGGCTGTGTGTCGAACGGCTTCTCTCGCTGGACGGCCCGCTGCATCATGCGGTCGAGATACTTGTTCTCCTTGGGATATACCAACCGCAGCTGCTGGACGTTCCTCACCAGCGGCAGGAGAAGGGCCATCCAGGCCTCTGCGACATCTTGCTGCAGATCTTGCTCCCACTGGATGTACTCCTCGTCCGAGTGGCTGATTTCTTGAGCCCAATTGCGAAACACTTCCATCTCATCTACAGTCACGCTGGTACCTTCATAAGCCTCAGAATGCGTTCGCCAACCACTCAAATCCAAAGCGCGAACTGCCCGAGCCAGCTCAGGATGTCGCAATGCGGCACTCAGAAACGAGCGCGTCTGGCTGCAGTCCTTCAGCGCAGCATAGCGGTACACGAGTCGACGGAACAAGCCATGAAAATGACGGCACACGAAGAGAAGATTATAGCGGTCTTGGTGATCCTCCAGGAACTCCCCGATCAGCAGTAGGATATCATTGGAGAGGGAGGGTGGCATGTTGCAAGTATTTACCAGTGAATGACACGCCCTTGATCCAATACACAAAGACATCCATCCTTAAATGCGATCCCCTGAGGCGAGTTCTTGACTAGGCTTCAGAAATTTTGATCCACCGTGGACTGGAGCTTCTCTGGAATTACCACTTCGGGAAGTGGGAACAGCAGCAGCAGTGACTGATCTTTCAGGTTTCCGCTGGGCAAGTGGCCAATGGGGATAAAACAGTGGACTTGCGGGAGGAATTTTTTGATCCACATTATCTGGGCAAAAAAAGAAAATCAAGAGGCAAAATTCATTGTTTCTTTTCTTTCCCGCATAGTGGAGTGTCGTGGAGTGTTTGTTAATGCCAAATCATCATATTTGCATTCTACGGAGTAGTTTGACTGAAGTTGACTGTCTCCTCAGCTGGTACACTATTCAGTGATATTCTGAATCAGTTCCAGACGAAGCAGGCAGATTCGGCGCAGCCTTTATATCCTGGCAGTTGATGCGATGATTCACTATGTACCTACCTGTATTAACCTCACATTGCAGAAACAAGCATGATACTCTGCTCCATCGTAGTCACAATGAATTCGTTTAGGCGGACTGTGAAAGAACGAGGTCCATCCTCGGCAAGCCTGCTTCTTTGGGATTGATTGTGGATCTTCCGCATCTGCAGCACTTATTTATTTTATTCTTAGCACTACGTAGCTAGGTTGATCTGGCGATCACTGGACCTTTATTACTCAGAAACTACCAGGGACATGGAGTATTGATGGAAAGACGCCGTATGCATCGCGCAACTACCTTTCAGATCCATGGTCATTTATAGGACGGCAACCGGGGTTGTTTGTTGAGTAAATGCAAATTCGGCAATCTGGTTGCAGATTGAAGATGGTGATGATTAACTACTCCGTAGACTACTCTGCATGGTAAGAAGCAGCTCAGAAATCGTCCGGCCGATCATAACTAAGACACGCCAATATCTGTGATCGGCAGAGCGAATCTACACCGTGACGATAATTGGTCAATCAATTCACCGTTTCACCGTCACGTTGTTCAGTGAAGGGGGGATATGGCCAGATACTACACCACAAGAAGAACGCAGTGTGCTTGACTATGTGCAGCACTCCAGTCGGCAAAAGCACGAAGACCGAATCGGCACGTCTGCTGTCGCGGCCGCGAGTTTCAATTGCTGCTGGATGATCCGGGCTTCTGCCAACCGCCCAAGCCTCGTCAAACACTCATGATACCCATGTAACGACCACACGTTGTTCGGATGCTGCAGGGCCCGCGGGAGGGTATCGTCCATCCCCAGATCGGCACCGTACACTTCCGCAGCCTTCTCTACTTGGCCCTGCTCGAGCAGGAGAGCACCATACGCATGCCGGGTGGGCTGCATCCAGCCCCACGGCTCGTCGTAGGGAAGGCCATCGTCCAGCGCGATGGACTGTCGCAGGTGCTTGAAGGCCGCGTCGATATTCCCGCGGCGGTATTCGATCTCCCCATCGAGCATGGCTTCCGCAATGGCCAGAATATCCCGGCAGGTGTTGTTGAATAGCGTCCGGCTGGGAGGGACACGGTCGAAGGCTTTGTGGAATTCTGTCCGCTCCTGGTCTGCCTCGTCTACTCGTCCGAGCGCAGCAGATGCTACGCCTTTGGCGTAGTGGATCATTGCCGTAGTCACGCAGTAGAGATCTTGGTCCTGTGGCAGCTCCAGAGCAAGGATATCCTCCCAGCGCCCGAATCGGACAAGCACGTGCACTTTCACTGCGAGGAACCCCTCGAGCCAGTCTGCCATCGGCGGCGACTCGATCCGTAAAAGTTCTTCGGGAATGGAGGCCTCCAGCTCCACGGCAGTGTCCAAGGCTACCCTCGACTGTCCGGCGAACATGGCCGCGTAGATCCGGAAATGATAATCATGAGATCGATAGAGGGTGTAGAAGTTGACGGGACCTGCGCGAGCGAGAAACTTCTCGTCCGCCCGGATAGCTTCTGAGTTGGAGGCCACTGCTCGGCGATAATCGCCACAGAGGATGTCCAAATGCGTGGGCATATGATTCAGGTGCCCTGCGTCAGGTACCAGGCCCCGGAGGTGGTCGGCGGCCGTCAATGCGCTCTCCGGGGACCCTGACATCTCCATCAAATGGATATACAAATGCAGCAGACCCGGATGAGAGAGTCCTCCCTTCTGTGCCAGCGCACGATCGAGAACTGCTTTTATGTCTAACGTGCGCGCGTCCGGCGCGGGTTGCCCAGTCTTTATGTCCCAGAGCGCCCACGGCGTAAGGTTCATCAAGGCGTCTGCATACAGCACCGCGACGTCTAGATCATCCGGGTGCTGTTTATACACCGCTTCCATGGCGTCGGCGTAGCCCTGGTTCCATGATGAGCAGTCCCCCGCCGGCCGGTCTTGCGGATACCGATACTGCAGGGCGTCGATCAGAGCGGCCTCTACCGGCGACGCTAGTTTTGCATTTGCTTTGGCATCTTCTGCGGCCCTGCGAGTGCGCTGGACTGTCGATTCGAGCTCCTGCTTATCGAAGACCTCCCATGGTTTGTTGTAGTTTGGACCGAGGGCGTAAGCGAGGCCCCAGTATGACATGGCACACCTGGGGTCAATCTCGATGGATTTCTGGAAACAATGGCCCGCTTCCTCATGGTTGAAGGCGTATGTCCAGATGAGCCCGCGGTCGAACCATAGCTGAGCTTGGGGATAAGCGGTGCTCACGGGTCGGTGATATGATCCGAGGTTGTAGTAGGAGTCGGAGGTATTATCTGAAGATTCATGTCGTTGGCTCATCATGAGTGATGTGAGTCAAGTGCCCATTACCGTGCAAATATGAAGCACCTTCTCATTAATGCGAACATGTTCAAATGGAGTCTAATAAACGAGTTGGTGACGAAGTGGGGTAACTCGAGCGGGATCTCATGATCCAAGTGGTATATCAACTTTCTGGCCGGCTCTCCGCTTGCATGTCTTCATGGCAGGATACCGACAGAATCGTTCCATATCATTTTTCTGTTTGATCCAATAGCTCGAGTATTCATCACGAAGTTGGCTGTAAGAGTATTCTCACATCGTCAACGGACCTCTCGGACACTCTGAGAACGACTGCGCATTTACACATCTTGTCATGTAAAATACAGATTGCATGCGGCAATGTCGAGTAGAGTTACCGTAGAGGTCGAGGGAGTGTCGCTTTTATAGCTCGTGATGCACTGAAGAATCTATATGCGAGACCTGCTACCGTACTCCAGGTGTCAGTGGGAGAAGCGATCCGTGAACAAAGTCAATAGGCATAGTTGAAGCACAGGCTGTGTTACGCATCTAAGAAGCGTTGGGAAACCTGAAGCTTGTGTGCACATGGGGAGTTCAGGTTGAGAATATTGATCCGGTGTTGGTTGAGTGCATGTTGGTGCGATGGTCAAGATCATCCTCTGTAGAACTTCCGGCTGTTACCAGCCAGACTGCAGCTACAGCACCATTGATTGCTTACTGTCGCGAGATATCCCGAGGCTTCGCATTCATCGTACGACTATATGGCGGTATTACTATACATAACTGGAAGAAATGGCCAGAACAAGCCCATGTCTGATACCCCACACTTTCAGATCTCTTGTTCTCTGCCCAGTCTTAATCTGCAAATCATATTTAAAAGCAGTGGTAAAAAACGCCTTGTACCAGAGAGATCAGAGAACAAACAAGAGATCGAGGCTTGTCGTAAACCTGTTAATCAATTGGTGTATAGCCCATCCTCGTTTTGCGACATTTGCCTCGTCAGGAGCGATTCCGTAGGTATAGGAATCCTCGTCCTCAGATGAAATCCCCCGAATGAAGTCCATTGACACCTTCCTCTCTCTATCGCAGTCCCAAGTCCGTCATCTCAACACTGTCTGCCGATCCCATCCAGAGAATGTTGTTACACCTGGTTCGTATCAGTTAGGACATGTTCAGCGAAAGTGATTGGGACGCCGCAATCCGAAACATACCGAATTAGCACAAGACCAAGTGTACCCGTGTTCTTTCCATCGATGAACTCCTCCGTGTCCCTCAGAAGGACATTCATGTACGAATCGATGCTTTCCAGCTTGCCCTTGTACTCTGTCTGGCCCCACTTGAGACGGATGATGAGCTCGGTGCCGACCCTAAGACGCTGTATTAGAAAAGATCTGTTTATTCATTCGAACTGGATAGAGATAAAAGCGCAATCGGAGGGGAACAGAGTAAGTTGGAAAGCTGTACCGAGCTTGCAGAAAGGGCCGAGGGTTGACTGGTTGGAACTGCAAGGTGCGTCAACACATGTCAATAACAATATTCCTCAAATCTGAAGTAGATGGACGAATGGAGGAGCAACGAACACTCATGGTGGTAATGTAAAGCGCCTTGTGATTGATTCACCAGGAATCCGAGATGTACGACAGAAAGACCTTTCCAAAAAGGGGGACAATATGTATAGTGTGTAATGAGTCTTGATTGACCAGCTGAAAAGAACGAATTATCCGCAGTCCAAAGTGCTTGGACCGGTCGCGTGTCGAGGTGAAAAGTGGTCGGAGCTACCGCAGTACGCCCAATCGACCGTTGAAGGTTCCCAGACCGCGAAAATGTGATGCTGCTGGACACGGCTCTTGGCCAATCACTTGTCGCGTTGCATCACCGCCTTGAGAACATCTCATTTAACAAAGTAGTCGAAAAGGGAAAAAACAATCCGATGAGTGAAATTGAATTGATTCTACCTCGTCTAACAGATCCATCTTTCTCCTGCGATAGTCAGGAAGAATTTTCAAATGAGAGCAATGCGCCCGCCGCAGCATTCAGCATAAAAAGCTCACATACGACGTGACAAACGGAGGAAATCAAGCTACAAATGAGCTGGAAATACTGACATAGAATGCTACAGAAATACTCCTCTCAGTCGTGAAACCGTCGGCTACTACATCTCAACCTCTTCCTACCTCCCACTTGATTTCCTTGATGGAGACCTCCTCCCCGGCTTTCTCGTCATAATCATACCATTCTCCCTCGGACAAATCTATACCAGTGAAAGGCGTGGATGAATCAATGCCTTTTGCCTCCCATTCTCCCTGCGCATCCATCGTCAGAAATCTAGCCTGGCTTGAGGATCGAGAATACACTCACATCAGGCTTGAACTCCGTAAACTCCAGTCCACGACAGTCGATCTCGATCACTTTGCTGCCCTTGCCCTTCTCATCCCCCTCATAGGCATGCGGACCGTTGACGATCGAAGCAGAATGGGTTTTCTGGTTTTAAAGCATGGTCAGCGAATAGCCTTATAAAAAGCTTGCCTACATCCCCCATCTCGTTATCTCCTTGGGTCTCGTAGAACGGTCTCGTAGAACCGACCACAAGAACAGACGAGATGGCTCTAAGTAGCACGCCCAGCAGAGCACATCATAGCTAGGAAACACTAACCTGGCAAAGCTTGCATTTCCACACAAAGTTGGCCTCGCCCCGACTTCCAGGAATCTCGTGTTGTTCCTGCATCAGTAGCTGTTAGTACAGCGCTCACCACTGTTTGTAAGGAAACTTACAAAGCGATTGAAGCTGACCCAGTTTGGATGCACCTCGCGGCAGGAAGTGCATTGTACCTTGAAGGTGTAAAAGTGTGGTTCTTGCTCCGTGTCCTTTGGCCGAAGGTCGGTGACCCTACATTGAGTGATGAGCTACTATCATGAATCCCATGATTGAGGCGTGCGGGGAAGCTGATATAGAGAGAGGCGACCCGAGGGAAGTTTGGAGGATAAATATATGACTCGCTTGTGTTATCTTACCCTGTAAGCTCAGCAGAGAGGAGAAGCGAAAGCATTTTGATTGGTTTGAGACTTATCAGCCCTTTTTAAACAGGTCCTAGCGAGGGAGAAATGCGATGTAGAAGTCTTTAGGTGGGTATGTGCTGTGCGGGGTGATTGGTGAAGGTGATGGAGTACTAGAAATTCCATGGTCTTCGGTCCACTGCCTTGGTACTGATACGTTTGACCGCCCACATACACCACTGCTGGAATTCTCATATCTTGCTGAATGTTCTATTTTGACTATCTTCTAATCAAAGGTGAACAGAAAAAAGCAGATTACGTGGATATCAACGCCAGTAATGCAAGTCGTCATCGTTCGTCCGGAATGAATCGTCAGATCGAAAGGGAAAAAAAAGGCAGTGGACACAAAATCAAAGATACACAGGATTGCAACTACATAAATCCACTTATAGACGGCTTTGCTGGTCCTGGCCAAGGGGTTTTGTGGAGAAAGAGTTGAAGTATGCGTTGAGAGCATCAACAGTGCCGCTGCCCTCCACCAATTGCACAGTGCAGGCAACGTGGCTGTCGGGACGAGTGACTACAACACCTCCCTTTTCGGGGTCGAAGCCAAGCTTCTCATGGGCGGCAAACTTGGCGAGAGGCACGCGCACGTCTGGAATGTCGTCGGCGTAGATGTGGTGGTGGTAATCGCGGAGGATCTGAGGGATAGCCTCCACATCAACCTCATTCTTCTGAGCAGCGTAGATCAGGCAGATAGAGAACAGCTTGGAGTGGGGCAGATGGCGCTCAAAAAAGGAGATCTCATCAATACGGCGGTAAGAAGACAGGAATGACCGCTCCTTTTCAAGGTTGGCTCCAAAGTCGGTGATCGCTTTCTTGGTGTTTGCCTGTTTACCGGCAAAGATGAAGATGCGGAATGCCCCATTTGCAGGGATTTCCTGCTCGAGGTGCACAAAGTTGGCATCCGCTAAACGGGTCACAGTGGTGGGAGTGAAGGCGCGGCCAGGAGTCAGCTTAATGCCAGGGATGTCGAACAGAGGCGACTGAGCGGGATGGCTTGGACTCCAGTTAAAAACATTGGGCTTGTAAGCAACGCCGTATCCGGAGGTGAATTCGCAGGAAGACTTGAATGTCTTGACGAACTCATCCTCCTCACCACCAGCGACGGCCTGGGTGTGGCTCGCGGATCCGACCTCACCAGCCGTTGGGCGACGCGTGGAGAATAGGGCGGCATATTTGTTGTCGAAAGCCAGCAGCCTTTCAGCAATGTCCTTGCGCTCGCTCTCGTACGTGCTCAAAATGGAACGGTCGGCCAATCCGGATTCGACGGCGTGGAGCTTCCAGGCCAGGTTGAGTGCATCGTGGAAGGCTGTGTTCATACCTTGACCAGCCTTAGGACTGTGCGTGTGGCAGGCATCTCCTCCCATGAAGATGCGCTCGTCCAGTGTATACCTCTCAGAGATACCCTGACCAATGGGGTAAACAGAGTACCACTCGACGCGGTCCCACTCCAAAGTGTATGGCTTGAGAATCTTCTTTGCCGCCTCCTGGACTTCCTCCGCAGTGGCGGTCTTTCTTGGATTGAAGTCGGGGTCTGAGGAAGAGGCGATCTGGACGTAGAGGCGGACCATGTTGTCCTCACGCGGGATAACCATGATGGAGCCAGCATCTGAATGAATGGTGCACTTGGTCTATTGTAAAACGAATCAGTATACGAGGCCAATTTCCCTTGTTGAATGAAGGCGTCCATTCTTACCTCAATATCAGGGAAGTTTGTTCTCACGACGCCGTCCATGACACCCCAGACATAAGAGATGGGATCCTTATGGTGGATCTTGATGCCGAGCTGTTCTCTGACAAAACTGCGAGCGCCCTCACCGCTGAAGAGGTACTTGGTACGAACAGTCTCAATGACGTTTGTATCGATGCTCTTGAGCGACACTTGGACGGGATAGTTCTTGTCCGCGCCATCGTTCTTGAACCCGATGATTGTCCAGGGCCTCTCAATTCTCGTGCCAGCCTTCTCGATTTCGTCAATAAAGACTCTCTCGATCTTGCCCTGGTGGACGAGGGTAGTGAAAGGGTATCTTGTGTCGATGAACCGAGGGCAGCTAGGCCAGCTTCCGGTGCGGTGGATACCCTTGCCCTCGGGAAGAGGATCCCAGAAAGCGACATCGTACACCTTAGCTGGCTTGTAAGCCATGATCTGACGCTTCAGGCCCAGGTTCCGAAGTATCTCCGTTGAACGAGGCTGAATACCATCGGCGCGGCCAGTTGCGGTAGGCACCGGTCGGTTGTCAATGTGCTTCACTTTGTAGCCCCAGCGAGACATGCAGAGAGACAGCAGAATACCAACAGGGCCGGCGCCCACGATGACGATGTCATACTTTTCCTGATTGTGTGTCATCTTGGTCGATTGACTTGAATTCTCTAAACTGGTGAAAATGCGGGAGGCTGCTGAGGGTCCGCCAATGTCCAATCCAAGGAGTGTGTGTATAGGAATACTCAATAACACAGCATCACCTGTACAAAAGCAACCTTGGATCTAAGTAGGTGAGATGAAAAAGACACAGAGAGATACAATAAGCCATTTTCAACAGGGTAGTAGGCGCTCATATATAATTCGAGGCAGGTGAGGGAGCGGGTGAATGGTGTCAGGCTGGAAAGCAACGGAGGACCACAACGGCATTCAAATTCGGCTGGATGGTAGAGAGCAAGCAACAGATGTGGCTCAGATGTCATAAGCGACCCTAAGCTGCAACGCACAGGCAAATTTGGCCCAGCAATCGAACTAGAGGGACTCCCTATAATTGGAGATTGCGGGATGTGCGGGCGGTGGATGGGAGCTGGGCCTGCGGGGAGGCCGGAAGGCAGATGGTGAGTGGTTCGAAGGGGTGACTAATGGAGGAATGCCGTGGTCCATTCCGAGTCTCTAACCCTTACTGCGGCTAGAAGGTCGGCAAGTGGAGGGTTTCACGTGACTCGCACCCCTCGGCAGCATCGCCCGGGACTTCTGGGCGTTTACCATGTCTCTAATTGGCTCCATGGCAATCCCGACTGTATTGCCATTAGGTACTTTAGGTACGACATATGAGCCACTGGAGCCTTGATGGATATCTACCCTTCTGAGGATCTTGGATCCGATTGGTCTTTTTCATAGTCTGTTGGCCTATGGAGTAATGCTCAGGAGGATTTCCGGTGCAGAAGTCTACGTCGCCTTGAGGAACATTTCGTGTCATTCCAAGATGCCGCTATGGGAACCGGCAACCTTCATGGACGTCCTTGAGACGCTGTCTCTATTACCATGCATCAAATCGACCGGATATAGACTCATAAGCTGATATTCACCCTCAATTTTGGTATCCCCATTGTAATCCCGCAGTTTGTGAGGGAACAGTCCCAAAGACTGCCTATCTCTCTTCGGTGTGCGATATGGAGTGCTAACATACATTTAGCGGCTTTGTAGCCGTATTTTCCAGTAGTGTCCATTTTCCAGGCATTGGATTTCGGCTTCCCGGAGTATTCTGCGTTTTGAGAGACATCCTACCGCATGTAGTTCCGCTTACTGGATATAATCGCGGCTAATCGAGTGGCAGTTGTTAGATCTCTGCATCATCCTCCTTACCAATTGTCGCATTTTGGGGTCTCCTGTGATTATTGAAGGCAAGAATACTTACTCGTATAATGCATTCAAAGCAAGTTGTGCACTGTATAATCAGTCAAAGCTCACTTCGGACTCACTTTTGCTGAAAGAGCAGAATGAACCGCAGACATCACCCTGCCGTTCAGGGTGTTACAGGATTATGAATCACAAGACAAGTACCTACTTTGCAAGTTAAGGCTTTGCATTGACTGGTATTTGCTGGATATACAGGAAGTGTCATTTGGCAATTTGTGCTCGTTGGTGATAACTGTGGTTCCTGAGTTCATTCCTACCTAAAGACAGAAGGGCAGAATGACTCTTTCCCACACACTAAGTCTATGTAATGACACATAAATTTATTGGACTGGATAGCTATTGTCCGCAAATACTGAGACAAGTAGTCAGGAGTCATCTCTTACTTTGTGGTGCCATCGTGGGTCTCGAAATATTGCCCACAAAGGTTTTCTATACGCCACTCAATAACTACCTAGGCACGGTCATGTTCTAGCAATAAGCGAGAATGAAATGGAATACACTAGTCCTCGAGACCTGGTAGCTTTTTGAGTGTATTTTCTGTTCTATGATGTGTTCCTGTTGATTGTTGAATTCTGGGCGATGATTGTCCAGCAAAAACTGGGGCAATAGAATTGATCTATTGCCGAGAGAAATTGCTGGATTTCAATAAAGAGAAAAAAGAAGAAGAAAATTCTAACAATCAGACTATAACCAATTCTCCGAATAAGCATTCCTAACGCTATTTAGGTAATGGACATAATGCTATTGTTGCGAATCCATTCCCATTCACCTCAGGGTTTCCTGAACAGGGCGAGGACGATTAGCAATTTTTGTCTGAACAGATTGACTTGAATAGAGCTATTGCACTGACAATAGCATTGTATCCAGCTATATAAAATAATGACCATATCAATAGACAATACGATGCCGACTACCACGAGGCTATATCAGTCCCCTACACCTTCTTCTCCGCTATGCATCTTCTTTTGAAATTCTATCAAGTCTTCGCATCTGTCTTCTCCTGTGATCCCTCTGCACGTTCATCATCTTGCCTCTGCTGCCGAGTAGTACTACGTCGTCAGTTCGATCCCATCGTTCATACCGCTTCATCACCATGAGTGACGAAACCTACGAAGTTCCCATCATGCTGAGCCCTGAGTATGATCTCCATGTCCATTGGAAAACGCATATGTGCTAATCGTGCGAAGTATCCATCTCTCATATGAGGATATTGCCAAGCTCAATCCCTTTTATGAAAAGTACAGGGAATTCTGGAATACCACTCCTGATACCACGGTCACCACCCTCTCTTCTCTGGATCCTTCGTCCAGATCCCCTTCTTTCCAATCAGTGCACGCTAGCACCGTTGCACCACCGTCTCCTCTTGATATCTCATCTTCTCCTTCACTGCACTGCGCCGAGCCTTCTGCTGGTCTCCACTTTTCCGCAATGCTCGATGTCCCTCTTCATAAAGGGACTCAGCGCAAGCCATCTGTTAGGGTCTATGACGAGGATATTCCCACAAGTCAGCAGGCCACTTTTGTGATTGAAGGGTACAGCAACCATTCTCTGTCTCCTGTGAACGAAGCATTGGAGATGTGTGATTTCCATCCGATTGATCGTCATCACTTCAGCGATACGACCCAACAAGTGAGATCCTCGCACAAAAAGCTTTTCGGAACAAATGGCTGGCTCGGCCAAGCCGACGACTCCAACACTGTGCCGCTCAAGAGACAAAAGTCGAAGATCTTCCGAGATCTTGGAAAGAAGATCAAGCACCATGTGGGAGAGATTGTAAGTGCTCACAGTAACTTCCTGATCCTATCATTTACAGTGTCGCTAATACAGTCTATAGGCTGAAGATATGGCAAAGGCTTACCCAAAGGCATTCGCTGGTGCACCACGCCGGCCAAGAATCGTACCTGAGTCGGCAGTGCCCATCTCTCTGGACCCCCCTACACAGGCCAGATTGTACTCGGAGGTGGAGGTTATGATCTGCGTGACTGCAAACACATTCCTCGTTCGACAATACGAAGCCGGCCGTATCTCAGAGGAATCAATCAAAAGAGTTACCAACTTCTGGGGCTCCAAGAATAGACCTCAGGTCGTCGAGTTTCAGTTCGATCAGGCCACTCAGCGTCGACTGATCTTGTCTAACATCCGAACGCTGAGCTTCGACGGAGAGAGCTCAACCAACCCCATCCTTCTCCACTCCAACCTTCACAACTGGAAAGCAGTGGTGAAGGAGATGAGTGTCCGCACCTTCTGCGCCCCCGACAGTGCCATTCGGAAACACATGCACGACATCCACAAGCTCCTCGAGATGCTCGGTGCGCACGATGCTACCTTACTTGCTTTCGAAGAGCTTCAAATGAGCACATTAGCCTTGATGAGACAACGACGGCAGATGAACTATGATCTTGAGCGAAGCAACAGCAACTTCTCGGCTCCAGCAACTTCTCGGCTCCAGCAACGGACCCACAGAAAGTAGTCGGCTCATGCACTAACTGAAATTGCGTACCAGTGGAGTTATGGGCTGGACAACATCAACAGTTCTTCTCCGTGGTCTTCGCAAATTTATTTGTGCTTTTCTCTTCTTTCCCGACACCCATGTTGTTATGTTACTAGGCTCTGTTTAGCGTGGTCTTGCTTTTCTTTGATACCCTCTTATAGCGAAGCACTGAGAAAGTTGATTCAATCTGACAGAAAAATTTTATCTAACCTCTCCCTCAATTCATATCCAAATCGATAGGTTCTCTTCATCTTTATCTCCAAGAAACTGTGTGCGGTCTCCTCGTGTGTTTTTGCCAATGCCCAAGAAATTGCCCAAGCACGTGGCCGACGTCATAGGCTGCCGCGTAGGATCACAAGCAAATGACCTCGCACAGATTCATCTACTGCTTTCCATACTTTCGCAGCAGGCGGTTCTATCGTTGCTGTATCTGCCCGAGAATATGTTGTAATGATATCTGTCACCTATCATGACAATTTCCCGGTTGCTGCCAAACGTTAAGCTCCCTTGAGGCTCTCCTTGGACACAGTCCCCTTCCTTGTTTACACGACGCCAGCCAATGGGAAATTGACACTGTCGGCTTTGATGCTATGGCATTGGAATATCAACCAACATTCTCCAACTCCAGAGCACGCAGATTCTTTCTCTGATGAATGCTTAGGTCCTTTCGGCTCGCGTCCACCTTCTCTTCACCAAAATTCCTGTCCAAAACATCTCACATGATGGCTGGTCCTCTTCACACTTACGGGCCGACTTGTCTACTGGCCGACGATGATCCCGACCATTCCACATGGTATTCTCTATCTGAACCGCCGAAAGTTCGAGCACAGTTTTTCTACACCTCGTCTCTACCGATCGATGATCCCTTAAGCGCACTGCCTCCGCCATCCAGCGGTCAAAATGCGAAGAATGAACGGGCACCACCGCAGCCATTCTCTGTCAAGGACAACATAGCACTCGAGGAAGCGTGGCGGCATCTTCGACAAACAATGAAGGAAAAGGCGGCCGGGTCAAAAAAGTCTTCAAGTATTCTGAGAAATGCAGGTATAGCTGTACCTGGGAAGGAATCGACTAGTGACACGGAGCAGAGCAAACATACAGGCAGCCGTCGAGATGGAAGCCTCACTGGAATTGATAAGAGTCCGCCTAATGGCCATTCTTCGTCTACCAATGACCAACGAATACACAGTAGCAGAGGAGAATCCAATGACGGAGTCGGTGGTGCGGGTGACCGTGTCTCATGGGGCAGATCGCAATTTGGCTCGGCACAAGACGATGGGTCGGACAATCACAACCTGAGGAAAAGGGAACTCTCCTTAAGCGGTCAGCCTCATGCTGCAAAACGCGCTGCAGGTACATCCTCAGAGAGCGAAAATCCATCAATGGGGGGATTCGCAAGTGGAATTCTACCGGGTACATCATCTCATGATGCGAGCATTAGCGGCTCGCCGTTTGCTAGAGCTCCTATTGCTCAGTCACAAAGCCCGCTAGGTCGCTCGGTTGAGTCTGTCTCCTCAAAGGGTGGAAGCTCGAACATCCAGGCTGAACCCTATCACGTTGGGTCAAATCATACTGCGACCAAGCCCTCAGACCTGAGGAACAGTTTTGATCAAGATAACTCGTCAGAAGGACCTATAATGGAAGCTGGGGCAGTTGATCAGGACGACACTTCTCAGTTGAAGGTTCCCGTCGGTGTTTCCCGACTTCACCTGGTGGAATTACCGAATCTAAAGGTGGTATTTCCCTCGATAGCTGAATTCAAGATCTAGACGCGCTGATTCTCCTATAGATGAAACCCATATACTGGAGTCCTCTTCATGATGAATCGAATGTTCTGCGTGCTACTTGGTTTTACAAGAACACAATGCTTCCAGTAGAGACAGAGCTCGCCAACAAGCTTGAGGATGGATACATTTATCTAAAACCCTGGACAGACACATGGCAGGATGAACTCAACAGCTGTGTTGAGAACGGAGCCGACGCGGAAATGAAAATCGTTCACAAACTGTGGCCGAAACCCGAGACGAAATCCAACAGCACACCTACTTCACGCCCTGGATCTAGTGCTCAGCTAAGAAGTGCGGGTTCGGATTCTGACTCGCCAACGTTTGAGGAAAATCGAGCTGCTGGTGGGACGACTGCACATACTGAAGCCGCCAAGCCCTTCTTGAATTCCAGTGTCATATATGTCGATGGTAGGAATGCTCAAATTCTCAGACCCAGCTTGCTTCCTTCAGTTTCAAGAGGGAGGCGACCTCTCAGTTCGATTCGCAAGGGTCGACACATTGGAATACCCGTGGTTCGTGGCTTCAGCCGTCGCTCATGGGAACAGCTACATCCATCTAAACCCAGCCCTGTAGATGTAAGAAATTACCTCCGAATCCAGTCGCGAGCAATGTCCAGGACGGATGGTAGACAAGTCTGCTATGCCTGTGCAATGGAAGGATCGCGACCTACTCCGACGGACTTGGTGTTGGTCATCCACGGCATAGGTCAGAAGCTATCGGAGCGTATGGAGAGCTTCCATTTTACGCATGCAATCAATGCCTTCCGAAGGAATATTAACATGGAGCTGAACAACGAGCCGGTCTGGCATCATGTGCGCCGGGACCATGGCGGGATCATGGCCCTACCCGTCAATTGGCGATCGACTCTATCCCTGGCGGATGGAAGCCTCGAGTCTGAGATTTCTGATGATCCAAGTGCAAATCACTACTCGCTGAACGACATCACGCCAGAGACCATTCCGGCCGTCAGGTCATTGATCAGTGATGTCATGCTCGACATTCCCTACTACTTGTCACATCACAAGCCGAAGATGATTCAAGCAGTTGTCAAAGAAGCGAATAGAGTATTTCGACTGTGGTGCAAGAACAATCCCGGGTTCCAGAAACACGGTCGTGTGCACCTGATTGCACACTCTTTAGGAAGCGCCATGGCTATAGATATCCTCAGTCATCAGCCGAC